>NC_053160.1:140128159-141344499 GCF_016835505.1 Polypterus senegalus
AAGTCACTGAGCACTGGAGAGATTCCAAAGGACTGGAAAATGGCAAATATCATCCCATTATATAAAAAGGGTGACAGGGCAGATCCAAGCAACTATAGGCCAGTAAGCTTAACATGCATCACAGGAAAATTAGTGGAAGGAATTATTAAGGATAAGATTGAGCAACACATGGCAAGGACAGGAGTTATTCTGAACAGTCAGCATGGGTTCAGGAGAGGGAGGTCGTGTTTTACTAACATGTTGGAATTCTATGAGGTTGCAACAAAAGCATACAATATAAGTGGAGCATATGAAATTATTTATCTGGACTTTCAGAAACCATTTGATAAGGTTCCACATAAGAGGTAGGGCATCAAGTTAAAAGAAGTGGGAGTTCAGGGTGATGTTTTTAGATGGGTGCAGAACTGGCTCAGACACAGGAAGCAGAGGGTGATGGTGCGAGGAACCTCATCAGAACTGGCCGAGTGGTGTTCCACAGGGGTCAGTACTAGTGCCACTGCTATATTTAATATATATAAATGATTTAGATAGGAATATAAGTAACAAGCTGGTTAAGTTTGCAGATGATACCAAGATAGGTGGATTAGCAGATAATTTGGAATCCGTTATATCATTACAGAAGGACTTGGATAGCATACAGGCTTGGGCAGATTTGTGGCAGATGAAATTTAATGTCAGTAAATGTAAAGTATTACACATAGGAAGTAAAAATATTAGGTTTGAATACACAATGGGCGGTCGGAAAATCGAGAGTACACCTTATGAGAAGGATTTAGGAGTCATAGTGGAATCTAAGCTATCAACTTTCCAACAGTATTCAGAAGCCATTAAGAAGACTAACAGAATGTTAGGATATATTGCACGATCTGTGGAGTACAAGTCCAAGGAGATTCTGCTCAACCTTTATAATGCACTGGTACAATACAATACAGTTTATTTTTGTATAGCCCAAAATCACACAGTAAGTGCCGCAATGGGCTTTAACAGGCCCTGCCTCTTGACAGCCCCCAGCCTTGACTCTCTGAGAAGACAAGGACAAACTCCCAAAAAACCTTGTAGGGAAAATGGAAGAAACCTTGGGAAAGGCAGTTCAAAGAGAGACCCCTTTCCAGGTAGGTTGGGCGTGCAGTGGGTGTCAAAAGAAGGGGGTCAATACAACACAATACACAGAACAGAACAAATCCTTAATACAGCATAATATAATATAATAAACTGTTGAGGCCTCATCTTGACTACTGTGTGCAGGTTTGGTCTCCAGGCTACAAAATGGACACAGCAGCGCTAGAAAAGGTCCAGAGAAGAGCAACTAGGCTGATTCCAGGGCTACAGGAGTTGAATTATGAGGAAAGATTAAAAGAGCTGAGTCTTTACAGTTCAAGCAAAAGAAGATTAAGAGTTGACATGATTGAAGTGTTTAAAATTATGAAGGGAATTAGTACAGTGGATCGAGACTTGTATTTTAAAATGAGTTAATCAAGAACACGGGGACACAGTTGGAAACTTGTTAAGGGTAAATTTTGCACAAACATTAGGAAGTTTTTCTTTACACAAAGAACGATAGACACTTGGAATATGCTACCAAGTAGTGTGGTAGACGGTAAGATGTTAGGGATTTTCAAAACTCGACTTGATGTTTTCTTGGAGGAAACAAGTGGATAGGACTGGCAAGCTTTGTTGGGCTGAATGGCCTGTTCTCGTCTAGAGTGTTCTAATGTCCTAAAAGCAAACAATTACAAAACCTAGTGTAAATTTCACTTTTGTAGCATCTTTGATACAATCATATTTAAAATTAAAATAAAAACACATATCTATTTGATCTTATTGTTAGCATTAATGTAATTTGTGAATTGTTACATGAAAAGGCATTAATTTTGAACACAATTTTTAGGTGTGTGATTTAAGGGCAAAAGAATAGCCTGAGAGTAGGATTTTATGGGGTCCAGAAAATAGTTGAAGAATAGCCTCTAGCAGCACCAACACTTATATTATGACCTGAACCAGGAAGTGGTAGCTTTTCTATTCAGGCCAAATGTACTGTACTTTGAATAGTTGCTGAAGGGGAGTAAGTGTAGCAGAGTGGTAAGGGGGGAAGAAAAGCAATATAATAGAAGTAGCTCATACCATTAGAGGCTATATAATAGGTTCAGCATAAAATATATATAGACTCCGCTGTGTATTGGGGGGGGGGCAGGCACCGTGGGGTTTGTGTTTCTAATGTAAAGAAATTCTGGACTTCCAGATTATTTACCTGACCCCAAAAATAGCCCCCAGTTGGACAGAAGACAGCCTCAGAACCATGTATGCATGGTCAGATGAGCTTGAAGTCAGGAGCACAGGCTGAGCAAACAGTGAGGTTTACTCTTTTCAGGGGTGCTGATGCTTTCCTCTCCTCACTTGTCATTTGACCTTACCTCAACAATAAGAGTAATGGACATATATAATTAGGATCTATTTATGTTAGTCATTTGGAAATTGCATGTAGGATATAGCAGGTTGGATCATAGATGGATGGATGTTTTAATGTGTGATACCCTACTCTGAATTTTTATGTGCATATTATGTCATTTGTGAAATACGTAATTTGTATTATACCTGTAAACTTGTTGCATTACTATGAGGTACAAGTAGACAGGGACTTACTGGTATAGATAGGCCAAGAAAACCTTTTATTTTACTTGTTTTTATTTTATATTGCTTTAGTTGGCCTTAGCTCTCCCTCTTATTATTTCTCCGCTATATCTTTTATTTTTAAGATTTCTAGCCTTGATGGGGCCATTTTTAAGTTAAGAATAGCTTAAGAGCAACAGTTCTTTAAATGTTAATCTAATAAAAAAATAACAGGAGAAATGCTTAGTAAAATTAGTAATGCAATTTTAGGATGTAGGAATATACTATTGCTCCTGCAATCTTGCAATATTTTATGAAGCTTATCCCAGCTTCCTAATCTGCAACATAAACATTGTGCATCAAATCCCTACTAAAAAGGTTTTTTTCCCCCGTGTGTGATCATCCCAGTTGTCTACTTTTTGGATTGTGGTTATCCTTGATGGCCCATTGCCTTTCAAAGAACATATAATATTTTAGCTTTAATGCATATATTTTTAGATTTAGTACAAAGACAACAAATGCCTGGGATTAGTGAATATGATTAGACTAAGGACAAAGTAGTGGGATCAATTTGCGTACGTGAGGACAGCATTCTTTTCATTTGGACTGCTGCAAAACCGAACAAAGTTCCCAGATAAACTGTAACATAAATACAATTTATAATATGGAGTGGCTGACATTGTGATGAAGCCCCTCAAAGACCATATTACCACTTGTACAAATGCACCATTACTCAAGTTTCAAATGTATCACTACACTAAGTGCAAAGTGGAAACCTGAGTATAAACTGTTTCAGGGTGCTTAAGATGAAAAAGATACAGAATGTTATTCTTGGAAAATCCTACATTGTGCATTATTAAAATTAAACCAACAGCTCCTCTTTGACCCTTCTCCAACTCTGTTATCAAATAATATCACTATTACTTTTTCAGGCCCTTCTGTTCATTGTCTGGTTGAGAACTGTTATTTTTTTATGCAGTGTACCTTCTTGCTCCAGGGCTGCTTTCTTTTCTAATATACTGCATATGGCAGGTGATATTAAATGATCTGGAATGGCAGATAATCCGTATTCAGTTAAGTCATTAAAGATATACCTGGGCAGAATTCGGACTTCAGTAAATTTTTGAAAATTTAATGAAACTCAACCTAAATTATTATACATAGATTAGATTTGCATACACAATGGGAGGTTTAAAATTTGAAAGTACGCTTTAAGAAAAGGACCTGGGAGTCACAGTGGATGCTTCACTGTCTACATCCAGACAGGGTTCAGAAGCGGTTAGAATTACTAATAGGTTGCTAGGATTTATAGCCGACGTGTAAAGTACAAGTCCAAGGGAGGTTATACTTAAGCTATATAACACATTAGAGTGGGCTTGTCAGGAATACAATGCCATTTTGGTTTCCATATTACAAAAAAGACATAGCAGATTCAAAGAAAATCCAGAGAAGAGGAGCTGTAATGATTCCAGGACTGTGAGTTGAAAGCTATGAGAAAATGATCGAAGGTGTTTAAGGAAATAGAGATTATGAAATGACATTATTAAAGTGTTTCAAATTGATTTAAATCTCAGATATTAGTTTTAAAGGGTTCTTCAACAAAAACACTGGGACACAAAAGGACAGAGGTTAAAAGTAAATTTTACAAAAATATCGAAAAGTATTTTTTCATACGAAAGAAATATGGAAAAGAGAGACATCACAGCAAGAGTAAGCTTGAACAGTGAAATAAGTAAAATGGTGAATAACAGCACATGTGCAATTAATGAATGTACTGTATATTTCTTAATCACTTAAAATTTCCTTACTAAGGACACTCTATTGAGCAGTGTTAGTGCATTTCAGAGATTAAATGTTACCACTGCTGATCGCAGTTCTTTACAGCATAAGCAATAGCCTCTAAGACACTGTTAGCTGGCATCTTGCTTAATGATAAGCAAGGTCAGTATGATCTTTGAGAGCTTCTTTTTTTATTAATGGAGGTGTTCTGAATAGAGGAATAATATTCCTGTTAAAGGAAGGTAATTGAGATATCTGTACAAATATGAATATATAAACATACAAATTGGTCATTAGAGGAGATTCTTTTGCCATGTAACTTAGGTGCATGTCTTGTATAAATTATAGATATTGTAAGAAATGTAGATTCATGACCTCAGGCTAACTTGAGTACTTTTCTTGGACAAAAAGACAGGGTTAACAGTGGAGTTAGTAGACTGTGCATTATTTTCCTTGATCTAAGCAGAGAGGGATTAAGGGACATCAGCCATGCATTCAAGCATCTCCCTAACGTGTCTTAACTGATATAGATAGAAGAACATAATGTCCTCCTGAAAATCAGCTAAAAGAAATAAATTACTTGAAATTACTTCATATTTTAGGATGTGAAACATTGGAGTTGATTAATTTATAAACTGAAGTTAGATTAGAAAGTTAAATGTAGTATTAGGAATGGGCCGATGGTGTCTTAATCATTGTTGAGTTATTGATTTATTATTAAGCTTCTACTCCAGCAGACCTATACAAAGCCCTGATAGTCCTAGTAAAGCTATTATCAGATAGCCAAGCAACATTGGTATTGGACAGTTACTGGTTTTGTTAATTTGCTGTAAATATACATGCATGTATTTGTTTCTTTATTTTCATTTCTTTCATGTTTGATGCAAAAGAAGGAGTTTTGCTACGTGAGCAAGAGTATTCTAAAACAGGTATAGTGATACGGCATAGTTGGTGCACAAATTTTGTAATGTGTTTAACAATTTATTCTCTTAAGATTTTTAAATTAGTAGTTTCAAATTTGGTCTTATCTGTAATTTCTGATTTAAAATTGAAAAGAAAGTATAGTGAGGTGCATTGTTGAGGGACAATTTAGGAAATGAAAAATCATTTGAAAACTGGCTAATATATATATACCAGTAACGGCAGACTGCACAATAATGTGCAGTGAATACACTTGACTTATAGTTTTCATACTCTTTCTTTCTCTGTACATTTAGCATTCGTTTGCTCAGAGGTTGATGCGCTTGCTTCTTCGTAAACAGCTGATTTTGTCCACTCTAGCAGCCCGCTTCTGCTCTTCTACCATTGGCATCTTTTTACGTTAAAACTGATTAAGTCAGTTTTTCTGTTGCAATTACTAATTACATTTTTCTTAATTTTTCACTTAAGCTGGTCGCTTAAGTCTTCAATCTGCCTCAAAACCAAGGAGCTGGTGGTGGATTTTAAGAGGCCCAGGCCCCTCCTGGATCCCTTGACTGTGTAAAAAGGGTGCAGACCTATAAATACCTGGGAGTGCAGCTGGATGATAAATTAGACTGGATTGCCATTACTGATGCTCTGTGCAAGAGAGGACAGAGCCAACTACAGTGGTGTGAAAAACTATTTGCCCCCTTCCTGATTTCTTATTCTTTTGCATGTTTGTCACACAAAATGTTTCTGATCATCAAACACATTTAACCATTAGTCAAATATAACACAAGTAAACACAAAATGCAGTTTTTAAATGATGGTTTTTATTATTTAGGGAGAAAAAAAAATCCAAACCTACATGGCCCTGTGTGAAAAAGTAATTGCCCCTTGTTAAAAAATAACCTAACTGTGGTGTATCACACCTGAGTTCAATTTCCGTAGCCGCCCCCAGGCCTGATTACTGCCACACCTGTTTCAATCAAGAAATCACTTAAATAGGAGCTGCCTGACACAGAGAAGTAGACCAAAAGCACCTCAAAAGCTAGACATCATGCCAAGATCCAAAGAAATTCAGGAACAAATGAGAACAGAAGTAATTGAGATCTATCAGTCTGGTAAAAGTTATAAAGTCATTTCTAAAGCTTTGGGACTCCAGCGAACCACAGTGAGAGCCATTATCCACAAATGGCAAAAACATGGAACAGTGGTGAACCTTCCCAGGAGTGGCCGGCCACCAAAATTACCCCAAGAGCGCAGAGACGACTCATCCGAGAGGTCACAAAAGACCCCAGGACAACGTCTAAAGAACTGCAGGCCTCACTTGCCTCAATTAAGGTCAGTGTTCACGACTCCACCATAAGAAAGAGACTGGGCAAAAACGGCCTGCATGGCAGATTTCCAAGACGCAAACCACTGTTAAGCAAAAGAACATTAGGCTCGTCTCAATTTTGCTAAGAAACATCTCAATGATTGCCAAGACTTTTGGGAAAATACCTTGTGGACTGATGAGACAAAAGTTGAACTTTTTGGAAGGCAAATGTCCCGTTACATCTGGCGTAAAAGGAACACAGCATTTCAGAAAAGAACATCATACCAAGAGTAAAATATGGTGGTGGTAGTGTGATGGTCTGGGGTTGTTTTGCTGCTTCAGGACCTGGAAGGCTTGCTGTGATAGATGGAACCATGAATTCTACTGTCTACCAAAAAATCCTGAAGGAGAATGTCCGGCCATCTGTTCGTCAACTCAAGCTGAAGCGATCTTGGGTGCTTGGCTGAAGAAAAACAAAATGAAGACTTTGGAGTGGCCTAATCAAAGTCCTGACCTGAATCCAATTGAGATGCTATGGCATGACCTTAAAAAGGCGGTTCATGCTAGAAAACCCTCAAATAAAGCGGAATTACAACAATTCTGCAAAGATGAGTGGGCCAAAATTCCTCCAGAGCTGTAAAGACTCATTGCAAGTTATCGAAACGCTTGATTGCAGTTATTGCTGCTAAGGGTGGCCCAACCAGTTATTAGGTTCAGGGGGCAATTACTTTTTCACACAGGGCCATGTAGGTTTGGATTTTTTCTCCTAAATAATAAAAACCATCATTTAAAAACTGCATTTTGTGTTTACTTGTGTGATATTTGACTAATGGTTAAATGTGTTTGATGATCAGAAACATTTTGTGTGACAAACATGCAAAAGAATAAGAAATCAGGAAGGGGGCAAATAGTTTTTCACACCACTGTATACTTCCTTAGAAGACTGGTGTCCTTCAACATCTGCAATAAGATGCTGTAGATGTTCTATCAGACGGTTGTGGCGAGTGCCCTCTTCTATGCCGTGGTGTGCTGGGGAGGCAGCATAAAGAAGAAGGACGCCTCATGCCTGGACAAACTGGTGAAAAAGGTAGGCTCTATTGTAGGCATGAAGCTGGACAGTTTGACATCTGTGGCAGAGCAACGGGTGCTGAGCAGGCTCCTGTCAATCATGAAGAATCCACTGCATCCACTGAACAGTATCATCTCCAGACAGAGCAGCATCAGCGACAGACTGCTGTCACTGTCCTGCTCCACTGACAGACTGAGGAGATCGTTCCTCTCCCACATTATGCGACTTTTCAATTCCACCTGGGGGGGTAAACGTTAACATTATACAAAGTTATTGTCTGTTTTCACCTGCATTTTTATCACTCTTTAATTTAATATTGTTTTTTATAAATATGCTGCTGCTGGAGTATGTGAATATCCCCATGGGATTAATAAAGTATCTATCTATCTATCTATCTATCTATCTATCTATCTATCTATCTATCTATCTATCTATCTATCTATCTATCTATCAAGAATGATTTAAGATATGAAGAGGTAGGGGAAGTGATGGCGAAGGTAGTGCGGAATGAGAAAGGCGTCTGTATGCATGCGCTGCACAGCTGCCCGCTGCCGAGAGTTAATTCTATAATAAAATAAAATAAAAAGAAAAAGAGTAATAAAAATTATCACTCCGAAAGCGGACAGTAGACGTCACGTAGTATACGTGTACCAAATTTCGGGTTAATAGGTCAAACGATTTGCAAGCTACAGGTGATTTAAAATCCTGGACAGACAAACGGACATCCACAGTAGCGTATTATTAAAAAGATGTATATTCTCATACAGACTTCATTGCCACAGGGAGCCAAAGCCTACCCTGGCAGTGCTGGGTGCAAGTCAGGGACCAACTCTAGACAGGCTGTTAGTCTGGCAGAGCTTATAGATCTCATTATATTACATAAAATACAGTTCAGTCCAGAATAAAATTACTAGAACATTACAAGCAATGATTTTTAAAATTAAATTACCCTGATTCATACTCAGCATTTAAAACACTTTCTTTACTCAGTTCAGAGAGCAACTATATATAAATAAATTTATACTGCAACACTAAATGAAAGAAAAGGTTAAGATAATCTCTGTCAGACCTATTTTATAACAGTATTAAAGAATTCTTGAAAGCTAAATGATTATATTTTTTTTGTTTTAAGCAATGTCAGACATTGCTTTCCTATTACATTATAAAGGGTGAGTTAGCATTACTTTGGTTCAGTATGGTAAATCAGCATAGGAGCAATATAGTACAGGGTATCAAAATAAGTTTTTTTTGTTGTATAATCCTTTGTCATCTTGTGTTACTACAAAAATGCTATTAAATGACTGGGAAAAAGTATAAATCCAATATTGTCTTACAAATTAGTAAGTCATTTTCCCCAAAATGGACAGAATTTGGCACATTCGCAAAACATAAGACCTTGTGAGGCTGGCACTTGGTTACATCATTCACATATACAGTATAATCCAGTTCCGTATAGATTTAAGATAATTCAGTTGAAATAGATGTGTATGATGTACAATTGTAGGATGAAATATGTCATGTTATGCAAAGATTACAGAAGAATGCATATTATGGCTGGTTGAATTCCATTGCTTGTCTGAGTTTCTAAGTGAGATGTCACTTTCTTCTTGTTGCCTATGCTCATCTAAGAATGTGAACTTTAAACATCATCTGATAGTGTCTAGAAATACTGATACTTAGCTAGCTTGGACTCAAGCACAACTATCAATGGAAGATTATAATTTGGACAGGTTCATTTGGACAAAGATTCTAACTTGTGCAAAAAAAAGTTACAGGAGATTTGCATTTAATGCGCAGTTCTTTGGACACATTGTCAATGTAGATGTCTCTACAGGTCCAGATACCCCAATACATTTTAATTAATTAAATATTGTTAAGGTTAAAAAGTTAATATATGATTATGATTATTGTGCACTGGAGTAACTGAGTGTTGAGACTCTGCCTTATAAAGTTTCATACATTGGTTCTATATTTTGAGCAAAAGATCCACCACCAAATTACTAGTAAATTGATAACAGTTACTGATGAGTGAGCAAATAGCAAAGCATAAAGTGGAGGAATCTGAAGGTTTTGTTTCCACAGCTAACAAAGCAGGAGTTGTTCTTTTGCCTTGTGATTCCATCCATAGTCTCAAAGTACACATATTTGTAATGCAGGAGTAAAACTAGAAGTTAGGAAATCCCATGACACCGTCTGCTTCAGAGCCTCACAGAATTGCCTTTTTAATAACATGGCCCAGGGGAATAAAATCAAATTTTTTGTGAATTATTAGTTATTGTGTACAGTAGAAAGACTCTGAAACAGGCATAAAATTAATGAAATTACAGATCTAAACTTTTTGTAAAAATATTTGTTATTATTTATACAGTAGGAGCGTTCTGAAAGAGACAAAGAGGCTTGAATAGATTTAAACAGTTGTGGCCACTAGGGAATGTCACAGATCCCCAAGCCTCAGACCCACTTGCACCAACTCCAATCCCAGGTTCAAGTGAACATTTTTATTAAACATAATACGTTTTCATAGGTCTCTCTTTCTTTCATTCTGTTCATTTCCCATCCTCTAATTTTCATTTACTTCTGTAGACACGTATTCCACCCGACTCCCTGAATGATGTGAGGCATCTTCTTTTATGCAAGACCCTGAAGTACTTCCAATGTCTGGATTTTGCACAGAGGAAGCACTTCCAGGTCAGGAAGAAGTCTCACAATGAGAGAACAACCTCTCACTGCAGCTCCATGTGGTGGCACCCATGGAACAGAGCAGGATTAAACCATTTTGTTGGCTGGTTTGAGCCGAATAAGCTGCAGTTCAGCACAGTAAAACTAAAGAAATGGTCATTGATTTAAAAATATCATGATCTCCAGTTACTTCCCTGTCTTTTAGGGGTGTGAATGTGGAGATCGTTCAGGAATACAAACCTCTGGGGGTGTATATAGGGCAGGTGATGAAATGGTCCTTATGGATGATGCTGCTGTTGTAACCAGCTGGGCTGCCTACTCTGAGCAGCTGTTTAAAGGTAATCCTCAGGCTAGGATATTGGACTTCTAAACTTCTGCAGGCTAGTGATGAGGCTGTTTTCTGGCATTGAAAGCAAACTTTGCTTCCTTTTAGGAGACGAATATCATCCCAACTGACTGGAAAATGGGACTTGTCGTCCCTATCTGGAAAGGGAAATGTGATTGCCTGGATTGTGGCAAATACAGGGGGATAACACTGCACTTGGTGCCTGGTAAAGTCCTTGACAGGGTCATATTCAATAGGATCTGTGATCACCTGCTCACCTACCAGTGACCAGAGCAATCTGGTTATCATGGCCATCCTGTACACTGGTACTGTGAGTATTGTGCAGAGTGGAAGCAGAACCTTTGCATATTTCCCAGTTGATTCTGGAATTAGTCAGGGGTGTGTTGCTCCTACATCGTTCAATGCTTACATGGTCTGGGTGTTGGGCAGGGTTATGGGGTCCGGTAGCTGTGGGGCATCTGTTGGTGAAGGGAAACTCACTGATCTTGACTCTACCAACAACACTGTTATCTTCTCACAGAGTCAATGGAGGCTCTGATAGGGGCTCTCGAGGGGCTGAGCGAGGAGTCTGAGTGTCTGGGCTTGTGAGTGTCCTGGATAAAAACTGAGATCTGGGCCCTTAATGAATCTTGGGCACAGACATCATTACCGTGTCTGTCTGTGGAGTGAAAGTGGACCTCGTCAAGAGGTTTACTTACCTCAGCAGCAACATTCATGTCTCTGGTGACTCTTCCTATGAAGTCAGTAGACAGATTGGGAGAGCATGGGGGGTCATGAGGTCACTAGAAAGGGGTGTGAGGCACTCCTGATATCTCTGCAAAAGGATGAAAGTCCTGGTCTTTAGAGTCCTGGTGCTCCCCGTTTTGCTATATGGTTGCGAGAGATGGATGCTATCTAGTGACTTGAGATTAACACTGGACTCCATTGGTAGTATGTATCTTCAGAGAATCCTTGGGTACCTCTGGTTTGACTTGTGTGTGATGGAGTGTCAGTTACTGTACTACAGCCATGTGGCATGATTCCCCAAGTGTGATCCAGCTTGCAGCATTCTCATTGGTGAGGACCGGAGGACCTGGCTGGACCAGGCCAAGGGGAAGTCCACATGACTCGTAGCTGTGCAGATAAATGGTCATTTCTGGAAGGTTAGATTCTAAGCTGTTTCGTCATTTGGTAGGTGCGGCAACATGCTGTACCAGTGCATGCTCCCCAACCTGTCCTGACCTGGGGTGTATAGGATCAGTGAAGTAAACTGGTACAAGAACTCACGAAGACTCAGATCTTTTAGGGTCTGCAACACTATGCTGCAGATGTTTTATGAGTGTTTGGTTGCCAGTGCCATTGTTTTCTCTGTGACGTGCTTGGGATGCAGGATGAAGTGGCAGACATTAAGAGACTAAACCAACTAATGTTAGAAGGCTTGCCCTCTGGTAGGAGAGAAACTGGACAGCTTGGAAACTGTGGCAGATCGGGGGGAATATTGTCTAGACTTCAGTCTATTATTGAAAATCATAATCACCCACTTCATAGTGTTATGGTTGGACGGAGGAGCATTTTCAGCAGTAGACTGACTAGCATACAATGCTCCACTGAATAATACAGGAAATCCTTCCTCCCCATAGCCATCAAACACTATAACTCCTCTTCTGGTCAATCATCCACACTACAAGCTGTTCCTTTTTTCTTTAATGAATATCCCTGTACATTTTAAGCTACTTAGATGTGCAATAACTTGTCTGTTCTTCTCATGTGAATAACGTTTTGTTCTCAGAATGAGTAATATTTCATTTAACCTGCAATATTATTATGTTAAATACTTAAAGCTCATTTGTGCTATTGCTGTTTATTATACTAAGGATTTTGTTAGATGCTCACATGCATAGTATTTATATTTCATTCACCATGTATGAGGATTTATTGTGCTTTATTTTGATATTTATATTCTGTTTTTATTTTACATGCTTATTTTTTATACTTGCTCTTAGTGTTACTAGTGCTTTTGTCTATTTGTACAGTTCTAACATAAATAATTTCCCTCAGGATTAACACATTTTTTCTGATTCTGATGAGACTACAGTTCCCAGCAGGCATGTGTGTATGGTTACACTATCCCAGAAATGCTGCCATCTAGCGCACCAGGAGATAATACCATCTTGGAAGGCTGCTTCTAGTAAAGTTTCAGGAGCTTTTTGCATTATATTGACACCATTTTAGAAAGTATGACAACCACTGTGTTGTGTATGGATTCTTAGGCAATTGACCCAGAATTAATTTGTTTACACTACAAAGTACAAAGTTCTCCTAAATTTGTCCGTTCACTGTCCCAGTTTGTATAGATTTTAAAAAGAATTCATGAGAGCCATTGTTATATTGTTTCTGACTCCTTTTCTGATTTTTAGACTATGATTCTTGATTAGCATTTTAATACTTTTGAAAGATAGATCAGATTTTTGGTTTTGATCTCTGCATGTCTCCAGGGGCCTCATGCATAACGCCGTGCATAGAATTCGCACTATAAAATGACGTAAGCACAAAAGCTGAAATGTGCTTATGCACAGAAAAATCCAGATGCAGGAATCTGTGCACACTCCAGCTTCCGCATTCTTCCGCTCCATAAATCCCGGTCAGCGTGAAAAGTAACTCTTGTGCATGCACGTGCTGTGCCGCCCCAATTCCTCCCAGAATTACGCCTCTTTGAATATGTAAATCAATATAAATAGCCCTTAAGCTCAGCGTTCTGTGAAAAGACAGTGGGAAAAGCACGGGGGAAAATATAAGAATTTCAGCGAATACCAAGTGGAATCAAAGGAAAAACATACTATTTATTTATTTAAACAGTGGTATAATCAACAAAAGGAAGTTGATCAAGTCACATAGCGTGTCAGAGAAACTCGAAAGTTCAAGTTCACAAAGTCACACAGTGCCAAAATTCAAAAAGTCACATATCAAAGTCGCCGTGAAACGGCGAGTTGTAGCCCACCGTCTGAGCTTATTAGGGTACAGTCAAAAGAAAAATAGGCACACAGTGGGAAAAAAGCACGAAATGTCAACTTTTATCTCGAAATTTCCACTTTAATCACGTAGTTTATTTTGTCATTAAAGTAGAACATCATAAACTCCATCTTAAATTTATTTCATTTACTAGTTTCTCAAATCCCATTGTAACTAAAGTAGCACGTTAAATGCTTTGTTTTGTATTTGATCTTCAATATGCTCTATGTGTGTGAATCACTAAGTGCTTCCGTTCTTTCTCTTCCTCCAACAGTACACAGAATCCATTATGTTTGTGATATTACAGCTCTCTTAATAATTAAAATACTGAGATGTATACATGATATAATTTTCATGATGACTGGAATGAAAGCATGTTATTAAAAGATGACGCAGTGATTGTTCATGTCTCACACAAGATGCTGCTGCGCCATGCGCAACCTTCGATGAAATAATTTATTGTAGCAGTACTGTCTCTTTCAAACGTACTAACCTGCAATTCCTGTCCTTACTTTTTTTACCCAAATACACAATCGCCACACAATCAGCTCTGTAATAAACGTTAAGCCATCTGTAAGCTTACAACGATGATTCTTCAAAACCTTTAAGGAACATTAAAATATCTTCATAGTACATGTTTAATTATTCTATCCATCTATCCTTCCTGTGTCGTGCCAGCCTCAGCAAATATACTGTACAGCGCGAGGCAGGAACAATACGTGAACTTGCTAGCGCTGCAGCACCGTGGCCTCACATGTTTAATTATTAGCAATACAGATTATTTAAATGAAGTTAAAGTTTTATCTGAATAATATAATCAACATATTTTGCTGCATTTCATCTTAAAAATGATATTGTCATCATATGTAAATATGCACTTTATAAAGTGGCGCAGGTTATGCAATATTTTAACTGTAGTGCAAGTTTACAGTGAGGTGATTGTATTTATAAGTACAAACAGTTCTACAAGGAGCAATTGATTGAGTGCGTTTATAGTTTTTGGGATGAAACTGTTTCTGAACAGCGAGGTCCGTACAGGAAAGGCTTTGAAAAGTTTTGCTGTGGCTGAACGTCAAGCATGTGCTTGATGCTGTATACCGATAATTCTCTTTCCGGTCAGCTGCTGCTGTGATTCCCTACTCAGATACAATGATATAAATACTCCGAGTGGTGCAGTGAGAGTAATATGGAAAAAGATGATCTGCTGTGGCAACCCTTAAAGGGAGCAGCTGAAAGAAGAAAAAGAAGAAGATGGTGCAGTGAGAGTAACAATGCTAAAGCAGTTATGGTATTTGGAATACTATGGCTATTCCCTGGGCCATTATATTGTTACAGGTAATCTACAATCAGATGCATTATACTAATAAACAATACGCAGTTAGTTTCAGTGTATTTATAAAGCCGCGTCAGAAATGTGGTTCTAAGAAATAAAGGGTAACTACACAGGAACAGTAGGCACTGCTTTGATGCTGGGTTCCACCAGTCTGCAAAACCGAGCGGAGAACTTGTGTGCGACAGGGTATGAGGTACCGTGGACATGTGCGTGGCTTTACGCCAAGTGTAGGTTTTATACATCACGATTTGAACGTGGAAATGTTCTTACGCAACATTTCTGTGCGTATGCATTGTTTATGCATGGGGCCCCTGGAGATTCTATTCTGGTCACCTCCATTATTATATCTCTCTGATGCACTATAAGAACCTCATCATGTTCATCCATCACACTGGCCTCACAGCTAGGTAAAGGTCTTTTGTGTGCATCTCCGCCAATATGCCAGTCCATCCTTTTCTCCTAGTGTGTTGGTATGGCATGCCTTGCCTCTGACCACCCATTATGCCGCCCTCCTGACCAGGCAAGGGAACAGGGTCCATCCCAAATGGGACACCAATCTATCCTGACTATCCACCACACAATATTAGTTGTCTCAAAGAAATAGAGTTGAACAAATGTCTACCCATTAATATCTGATTTGATGCTTGCATGTATTTCAAATCACAGTATTTCATTATCTATATAATTCTTTACAAACTCATCGGCAGATAAACATTTCAATACAGACTTCAACTGTGAGGTTTGCAGCAGGGCGATACATTTATCTGACTGAATGGGGAATGTAGCAAGCTTTGTTCTGCTAATTCACACATTTGCAAAAAAAAAGCAAACTATTAGCGCAGTGATAAGGAGCTATGAGTTTCTTAGCGTATGTCAGGTAAATTTAAGGAGGTCAGGGACAACGAAAAAATCATAAGCTTCAGAGATTCTATTGTTAATGTCTGTAGAATTGTGATTGCATATGCATGAGGTTGGCAAGAATAGTATACATATAGTTGTTTCAAGGTGGCAACTGGGTGCGGTTTGAGACACTTTCACGTCTGATACAAAGCGAAGGAAGTTAGTTCACATATTTGCTTTAACCCCTCTCCTTGAAACACAGCCACTTTAATTATTACTAAGTATTCAATTCTTCAGAAGAGGTGATTCAAGCATTTGAAATTTTCTCCATTTCTAACTCATTTACCATTTAATCATTGACTGGTCTGGTGTATACATACACTACAAGTTTTTTCCAAACAACTTTTAAACATACCATTATATTTATAGGACATTGTTCTCCTCAGTAGTTATATAACAATCTTTTTGTTTGTTGGAAGTTATAAATACAGTTACGTTATATATACTTACTAATGTTGATGATGTTAGGTGAGCTCAGCTGTGGTTTGTCTGCTGTTGCTCTCATTACACCAAGTGCTGTTGTTAATTCCCTCCCCCAGAGACTGTTAATTTTGTGCAAATTTTTGTATTTAACCTTATGATGTCTTTGTAAGTGATTGCTTGTCCGCAGGGGATGATAGGGGGGACAGTGAGGACTGATGTTCTAAGGGTGCTTTCTGTTCTTGCTAAAAATTTGGTAACTTCTTTGCACCTCAGGTGTTATTGAAGGATAATATGGGGTGGGTTTAAGAGATTAGCCTATCCTCAGTGTCTGTCCTCACAGAATGTCTGGTGCCTTGGGTTAAATAATAAAAAGATGCTGTTCTCAATTACCAGTGGCGTAAAAGAGTGCATATTACCATTTTACAAGAATTTCAAGTGACTGAAGGGAGATGTTAGCTCATATGCTGCAATAAGCAATACTTCAATGCTGCATTGATATCTGCCCGTTCTAAAAAGAGTGATGTGTTAATCCTTATGTCCCGCCAGTATGCATTGCCAGCCACAAGACAAAAAATTATAAGTGTGTTCTGATCAGTTTGGGCAGATCCATTAATGTATTAACCAAGATCAGTGGAGAAAAGGTAGCACTGTGTTTGGTGTACTGTCCGACTTCTTATCAATTAAACTGAAGTATTATATCATTTTGGTGATGGACGTCACAAACTCCCTTCATTTATCCGCCTCCATGTTCCTCATTCAATCTATCCAATGTGAAAGTTTGTCACTCATCTAAATTTGATTGATTCCATTTGTTTACTCAGTTCCTCGACCAAAACATTCTCTTTTTTTTTCTCCTTATCATTGCACATATTCATCTCTAATGTAGAAGTTTAAAACAAGTTTAATTATCTGATCACTGTTGCAATATAACCTGCCACTGTTTCCCTTATGCTCCTCTGATTTGTTCTTCAATCTGCCTTACTCTAAAAGTCAGAGTTTTGCACGAAGCTCTACTCCATCTTGGAAGAGTTCACAGAAATTAATTCTAAATCAATAGATAATCCCACGTGTGTATGGTTAGCCACAAAATGAGCCACACATTAGCACAGACGAGGATTACAGGATCTGGGGTCTCACATGTTTGGAAGATGTGTGCCCTTGTGTGGTGGGTCTGGAATAGGAATTAATGTTATCTAACCCTGACTTAAATTCATTGCTTCTCAGAAACATACCAGGACCTAATATTATATTTCTAGTGGTAAGACTAGTAGATTATTAGCATTTGTATCTATTCCTGCAATTTAAAATAAACTGGGCACACTTACTAATAATCCTAATTTAATTAGTAACTGTTTTTTAGAGTTCTGCTCTTATAACTTTCCTAGAACCTCTAACACTACTGTCACCGAGATTAATTCTTTTCCAGACAAACTGTCTCTTCCATGCTTAACAGCAGATGATGCTACCTTGCTGGTTTCCCAAATAACATGATCAGAGCTAAAGGAAGCTCTTGATTCAATGTATGAAAAGAAGGCAAAAGGTGTGGATGGTTTGCCCCCTAAGCTACTGTTTGCTTTTATTGAAGCAGATGACTGCTCCCTAACTGCAACTGATGAACTGTGCTATTTCCATTTCAATAAACTCTGCTATGGTCACCCTCACATCAAAGCAGGGAAAAGATCTCACAAGGTTCTCAAACTATAGTCCCATCTCAGCATCTTGCACTAGCACAGTGATGCTTATTGCCAATGGCAGTGCCTGCTCCTTTCTCAGCATTAGGTTTTCTAGTCAGATCAATTTCAGGAGATTTTTCAGTGAAATACTGGCTTATAAAAGATATCCGGTGTAAGACAAAGAAATTTATTTTATATGGTACAATTTTAGTTTCAGTGTAGACAAAAAATGCTGGACTGAAATTTGATAACCATTTAGACATAATAACGAAACAAAAGTAGATTGTAGAAGGAGTAGGTTTGTGTATATCTGTATTTATAAGTTGTCATTGCCCAATGCTGCAGATAAAGATAGACCAAGTATTTCTCCAAATGCATGAAGTACATTCTGATATATTGTATTGCAGATGTGCCTATCCACCATAGATAGCATAATGGGGATAACTGCATTTCACTATATTATAAGCAAATGTCCTTATAGTAACTGTCAACTTGTCAGCACAAGAAAGAATTGCATGCATATTTATGTTGTATGCAACTTGTGGTTGCCAAAAGGAAGTTTTAAGGGATGCTTACTAATGTAAGTAAATCTGCCTGACAGTATTTTGTATATAATATTTAATTCCTGACAGAAAACTTAAAGGAGGATTATAAAAGAAGGAACCTATGTAATTACAATTTAAAGGCTGTATGCGGCATATGACTTTTTTCTGGATCAACTTGGAGCCCCTTCCAGAGATAGGCAAGATTGAGATGGTTAAAAATATGGATAAAGTAAACATATGGGCCTTAAGTTAAATCAGAAAAATACCAAACATAACATTTTCATAACTACTTAAACCAACTTTTTCAAGCCTGCAGCCTTTCACAACAGCACTGACAAGACAGGATGAAAGCCTGGACAGAGCACCAATTTATCACTGAAATAATAAACACTTCATTTTAAAATTGTCAGTTTTCAGAAATAGGAAAAGAAAGGAACATTGCATATTTAGATTTGTTGTTATTGTTATGCAAATTCTGACTGATGTCGTTATATGTAGTTTGCATCAGTCACACAAAACCTGGGATATCATACACTGTATACTAGTGGTCTCTGATAGACAAATGCTCATAAAGAGCCAAGGCAGTAGTAGCTCAGGGATAATAACATTGTATACTCCAGCAACCCACAACGTTCAGTTGAAGTAAGCAGGTTTGAAAATGTAAGGGGTTTACAAGAAGCAAATGGAACACAATGTTCTCTCAGATGTTCTCAACATACAGTTCATGATGAAACCCACCTTAGATTAACATTTGCAGCAAAACATGGGTTCTATATGTAAAAGTGGATAGTAAAATTCCAAATGCATAAATTTCCACAAATGTTACAGGTGCCTGGATAATCTAAACAGCTTTTCAGCTTATGTGAGAAATGCTTTAAAGACTGCAGAAAAAATCAAGATTGGTTAGATTGCATTATTGTTATTTCAAAATCCAAACATTTTTAAAATTTATGGTCACAGAGGTCTACCGTCCATTGCTACAAAATCAAGTGAAAACCAGGAACCAAACCTGGAATGAACACTTACTTGCAACAACAGACACAGCACACCACAAATGTTTGCAGAGGGGTCACTGAGTGCTGTCCCTTTCTTATAGCAGCTCTAAGCAATTTATACTTTTTTAATTACTTAGCTTTTTTAATTACTTAGGAATATTCCCTTACAGCTTTATCAACCAGTAGAAGTTCTTAAGATAATGTGTAATATGTTTTGGGTATTTTGTTTTTAATTTTAATTATAAAAAATTGTGTGTAAATCATTTATCTATCATTGTTATCATTTGTTGAACCTACATATTTTAATACAGGGTTCCTATACATTATTTTGTAGTAATTAATTATTTATCTTTTCATTTTTCAAATTAGTTTTATTAAATGCAGGCTGGTGGGCAGCTACAGTATACAGTAGTCCATCATGAGGCACAAGGCAGAAGTCAGCCCAGTATCGGACACAAGCCTTTAACAGGGTGCTGTCGTACCCAAAAAGACACACACTCCTGTCAAGTTGATTGAGATTTTTAGTTAATCAAGATGATTGGGCCTATATTTATCTACTCAAATGCTGTAAAAAAAAAAAAACAGAACTAAACATAAATCTATTTTCAATAAGGCAGCAATTCCACTTGCTGCACCAACTACAGTATATTAACTTCATAAGTACATTTACTTAAATATTTAATAAAAAGTAAGTTTATTGTTATCAAAATGGTCAAGAAATATTCTTTGCTGGCACATGCATTTTATTATTGTCATTTATCAGCTTTTGTTTACCTCAATTTGTATTAATTAACATTCATTTTCTTTTATAGTATTTCCATCAACATTATCTATGTTTGCATTGTATAAATGATAATACACTCTTAAGACCATACTGTAGTAGCATTAATACTAAAACATAAAAAACCAAACAAATACTTTAAAGTTGCAATTCTTTCCTTCATGTTATCTATCTATCTATCTATCTATCTATCTATCTATCTATCTATCTATATATCTATCTATATACATGCACTTCATATAATGCTTGCTATACGAGACAGTTAGATCTTCTAGTATAAAAACCATGGTAATTCTAATGAAGCAATTACCATTGCTTTCTGCATGGTTTTATTTCCTTTTTTTTTGTTTTGTTTTGTTTTAAGTCTTTACTCAATAAAGTCACCACAATGCTAAGATAACTACAACTAACAGGAAACACATTAGTAAAGATAGGACCATTACGAGTGCCAGCGCTGGTCTCAGCTGTGATGTATTGATCCAGTGCTAAAGAAGCTGAGCTGAGAAAGACCATTTGCTTTAAAGTTCAATGGCTCTCCAGCACTGTTAATGTTGTAGCCACAGGATAAATCAATATCTGGATAGAGACCTATGTCATGTAACGCACTTCCATTTAGAAACAACATAATAAGATGTTTGTTTTTACAATGTGACTTTTCATTTTGTTATACATGAAGTTCGTTTAACATGACAGGCTATTTACTGTGTGAATTATAATCATAACTAATATCTGGATAAAAGATAAAGAAAATAATAATTTACAGCTTGGACAGATTGTATATTTCAAAACAAGGGTAATGGAATGAGAGTACTTAAAAAGGTGAAAATTGCTGAGGAGCTTAAAAATGATTCAGATGCTATCAAGTACATAAATAAATTGACATTTATGGTCATTATGAGGGAGGTTAATATAATTTTTATTTACAAAGCAGTCTTCAGTACCATGTCTATTTTACAATAACATTATAAGTACTTTTATAATAACTCTTTTTCTTTTTAACGGTATATTATCATTTGCCAAAGAATTATATAAACAATCATCTCTCGGATGCATACCTCTACCACAATGTGTTCTGCCATATCTGCAAACTTTTGCTCTATAAATCCCACAGAGCTATTTTTAGTGAATTTCCTTGGGATTAATAAAGTATCTATCTATCTATCTATCTATCTATCTATCTATCTATCTATCTATCTATCTATCTATCTAGTACTTCAAATGAAAAAAGAAAGAAAAAATAACGTCCATCAAACATACAGATATGAAGGACAAACTATCCTTGATATTCTTATTCAGAGATATATTCTGTTATGTGAGATAGATAGATAGATAGATAGATAGATAGATAGATAGATAGATAGATAGATAGATTTAACAATGGTGGAAACTTGACTGTTTAAAGGTGTTCAAGACAGAGTTAGCATATTCCAAATGTAAGATATGACATGACAATCACTGAAAAATGTTGCACTTTTGAGCATACAAATATGTACCATACAATAAAATATTTACTCCATTTAAAAATATTTAGTTAAACTAAGTGTCCAAACACTGTGCTGTTTACTTGTTTTCTTTATCAGAATGTCATCATCTAATCAGAATGTATCAATTAATTTTAGTTGTTTAATTTGTTTGTACATTTCCATTAAACCTGCCGTTGATTTTCATTATAATTTAAGATTTGCAGAAATGAACTGAATAGAAGAACAACTTAAGTTATCTATTCCCATATCCCTTTGGATATAATAACTAATATGAGCCTGATTAGTCTAGTCAGTGCTATGATCACTTTTACACCTACCTGAATTTAAAACCCTGCAGCTGTGCGCAGCTCAAAACCAGGTTATGCTTTTCTTGACGTGAGCATTTGCTACATGACAAAGAGGTCCTGGAGGTCTCTGTCCTCTAAAGACTAAAGGACTGCATTTCTTTGAGACTCATTAATGTTTAATCATACAGTAATAATTTCCATTTTGTTAATTTTTTCTCTATTTTAATTTTGAATACATGTTTGTTTTATAACACCATTCAATAAAGTAGAAGGAAAAAGGCTTTTTAAAGAGTGAAAAAAACTTTCAAAAACAATAAACAGTGAAAGCATTCTTGAAACTAACCATACCTCAGTCTTTCTATTGATGTGTGTGCCTGTACACATTTTGTATTTGTTTTAAAAAATATACTGTTCTACTTGTACCTTAAATGTAATGACTTATGAACCATACATACTGCACTTATACTGTATTATTTAGTCAAAATTATATAATCAATAACAGATTTATGTTACTACCGCTGTAGTATGTGGTATATAACTTATTGTTAATTTTCAAAAGCGTGGTAAACTGTTTCCAGTTAATTTAGAAGTCAGGCAACAATTACTTTACAGAAATGTCAGTATAAAATACACTCCATTTCTTTGTGTAGAAGATCATCTCTTATTTGCAAATCTTCACGTACCCACTAGAGGGAGCTGCTGGCCAACCCTTTCCCTTGTTCAGCATCAGAAAAGTTAGCACTTAGGCTGTGACACTCAAAGGCAAATTGACATTTCCCTCAGTAAGTACAGTGCTTTTGTGTGTCTATGACAGTAATTACAGTGCTTACCAGTGCCACTGACTTAGAGCAAAATGGTCATACAGTTTTTCTTTTTGTTGTCAGTCCATCTTTAAAAATCATATTATTACAGAGAGAGCTAAATAGAAGCTTATCTGTATGGTCAAATGTAATTGATTATTAAAAACCATTGATTACCAATTTTGTAATTGACTGGACACGTCCAATATAATTTCCTGTTACATCCAATAACTGCCATGTCTGAGTGCTTGTTGTAAATGAAAAGTGAACTGAGTACAGTGCGAAATCTCCCTTATCTGGGAGAACACTCTTGAAGTGGTAAAAAGCACAATTTCCCACTGATTCTAAATACACAATGTCCCAATGAGGGGCATATTATCAACTGAAATGAATTGTATGAATTGTGAATCGTGGTATGAAAATATAAATGTAATAGTCAGTTTAGTCATTACTTTTACAATCTTTTGAAAAAATACTTCTTAAATTTTCCAAAGGCTGGAATTCGATAAAATGCATGTGACTCTCTTATACTTTTATTTATTTATTTCATGA
The DNA here is from genome assembly GCF_016835505.1 of Polypterus senegalus. Lineage (NCBI taxonomy): Eukaryota > Metazoa > Chordata > Cladistia > Polypteriformes > Polypteridae > Polypterus > Polypterus senegalus. The sequence goes on from NC_053160.1 coordinate 140,151,619, forward strand.
ATTAATTTATTAGCAATTTATCAATCTATTTGTATTCTGATCCCATTTATCCAAATAAAGGATTACAAGAAGCGTGTATGTGTCTATCTAACATACCATTCTTATGTGGCTTAATTCAATTCATGGTGATGGTGGTGTTGGATGGGGCAGGATCGGTCCTGAAGGCATCAAGCATAAGGTAGAAACAAGCCCTCAATGTTGTGCCATTAAATCAAAGGGCCCACACACCCAAATACAGTCAATTTGGAATTGTTAGTTAACCTAACTGACATATTTTTGTGCAAGAGGGAGAAAAATGCATGTAACCACAGTAAGAATGTGCAAGCTCCACACAGATAATGAATGGGCACAAGACTTGTGTGTAGCATGCTGGATCCTTGAGGCGGTAACTACTGTATCACTCTCAGTGCATCTTATTTTTAATTAAATTAATGAGGGATATGAAAACTTAATGTAATTACGTACATACTGATTTCACAGACAGTATTACAAATTCCACCCAGACATGAAATGTAACAATAAATCCACAGTATGAATATAAATTGAATAACACACACAAGTACAGTCAGGTAAAAACATCATACTACTCAGAAATATACTATTATAATACACTGAGATTTTAATTTCAAAATTAAGTTTTTGCAAGACAAAAGGTTTTATTACAATATGCATGTGCATTAAATATAAAAATGTAAAATGCATTGCACGTAGGGTGATTTTTACAATGAAGAGTGTTAAAATATTTTTTCATATGAGGTGGTAATTTATATATTAGCGATCGATTACATTTATTCTATTGTGTTAAATGTAGATAATGTGAAAAAATAAGGCTGATTAATTAGTCATCATTAGGTCTTTTTAGAAAACACAATAATCAGCATTTGTTACTATTGTTCACATATTAGTGGCAAAGATAAAAGAAATTAAATGTGTAAATATTTGTTTGTTTTTTCTGAACACTGCTAAAGAAACAGCACAAAGTGAAGTGTCTGTAATACAAAGTAGTCATTTTATCAAATATCAGAAATGCCACAAGGCTACTATTTTGCTTGCATTGTGTGCTTAAGCACACTTTTGAAAAGCAAGATTGCTCTATTCATGTACGTGTCTAAGGTATCAGTTTGCTTCTAGACTTTTTAATACAAAAGAATTTGCATGTGAAACATTAAGTGAGCTTCTCATTGACAGTATCAGCTGCAATATAATCCCATTGTTATTTGCAGCTGTTTAAATAATGGTAATTACGATCTCTTTAGGTGTTTTTCTCTTCGTAAATAGCTGCCCTTTCCATTCTGATGTACATCTCTATAGTATCATCTGTTGTCATGTCTATATAAAAAGTACCACTTGTCATTCTTAAAGTTTTGTAAGGGAAAAAAAAATGCTGCTGGCAATTTTGTTGTCAGTGATCTAGATGAAATAAAAAGATAGTAAAGTGTTCAACTTGCTCAACAAAGCCTTTTTGCTTATTTAAAGTGCATTTACCCTAAAGGTATACATCCTTATACCAGAGCAAAAGCAAAAAGTGGTTAAAATACCATTCCAAATCAGGATTACATTGCATTCTTTGAAACTATCTGCTAATGTCTTGGGAAAAAAATGAAAATAGCAATAATAATAGGCCATTTACTTTTATTAGTTCTTCAGTTATAGGGTGTATATAAGGAATTTTTTTCTGTGTTACGCATGATAAGGTAAATAGACTAAAGCATTATTTTGCAAAAAAACTACTGTTACCCTGAAGACTAATTACTAGTTAGTAATTTAATTCTCACTTTTTCTTTCCACTTCTTGTACTATTCTATCAATACTGTGCTGCAAGACATACCACATTAATGTATGAAGTACAGTATTTATCATACTAACATTGCTAAAGACAGATTACATCTTTAAATATGAAAATAATAATAAATAAATTTATGTCTGTGCACTATATAATATTTGTCCTAATGGTGCAACACATTGTTGCATCACTGCATCATCATTCTTAAAGTCAGCTGACGTGTTCACTTTTTAGGTTTCTGTGATTCCAACTGTGTTTCTCCATCAGTCTTTTCTTTAATTAAAAAATAAAATTAATTGGTTGAATGACAAAATCTAATGGCATAAATTCATGGACACTGTGTAGCAGAATGTGTTAGTCTCTCTCAGTCCTATCTAAACCTAAAATAGAATTTAACAGGTATATCATAATGACAAAATGTGTCATTATATACCCCGCATCTTTAATATATATATTGCTTTTTTATTACCTACATAAATGTAACACTTTAAAAGCATATAGAAAGTAAGTCCAATTTAAAAAGGTGAATAAACAGCACAAGAAAGTGTAAGAAGAATGGACATGCTGCATGGAGAGTATAGGCAACCCTAAATATGCCCAAACATCATGATCTGGTTACTTATTTGAAATGTTCTATGTTTTGTACAAGGTCTTTTTGAGTTTATCTCCCTTTTATATGCTATAATGAACGTATGAATTAAGTTTATTTCATGTTTGGAATATTCAGTGAAGTTAGAAATGTGTGTGGTTGTCAAAGGGTTGTGAAGGCAATTCTACTAGACGTGTACTGTGCATGACATCACTGCATTAAAAGTATAAAATTAGTGATGTTCACTTCCTGTTTATCCAAATTTGCGGATAAATCCAAAACATTTCAAAAATGATTCTCTGTGTTTTTTTTTTTCCTTTCGGTTCTTGACTAAGTAATTTGTTTTCTTGACCATGATTTATCTCTTTGAGTTTGCATTTAGGTGGACAATAATATTGATTTGGCACTAGCTACACTATGGACGGAGTGGTGGCTCTGAAGCTAGGGATCTGCACTGGCAATCAGAAGGTTGCTGGTTTGAATCCCATAAATTCCAAATGGGACTCTGCTCTGTTGGGCCCTTGAGCAAGGCCCTTAACCTGCAATTGCTCCATCCTGGATATGACGTTAATCTGCATCCAGACTGTAGGCCCTCCAACCTGCAAGAAAAACTTTGGGGTTAATGGCAGAATTGGCACTCCAGCCACCGTAAAAAAACCTCACACTGGTTCCACTCCATCTGAACTAGTGTGGTGCTGAGGTGTCACCCGTTGCATGGCTGCATTCGGGTCCTAATATGGATCCTGAGTTGGTTTGTTGTGTGGTGAGTGTGGCAGTGCACTGTATCAGTGTGTGCTCCTGTCTAGCTACACCGCTTCTTATGTTCGTTCACATTAATCTGTGCCTGACATTATTGTGGCACAACAAGGTCAAGATCCTTTCTACTGGTCCTGATTTTTATAACAGTGGTTAACGAATAGCATTAACGAATGCTATTTAGGAGGCTGATGTTTATTCTAAGTAACCAGTGGTACTGGAGATGTTTGTATATGTTTCAATTTAAGTCCAGAGTATGAAAAAATAGCCATATTAATAGCTATGGTATCATTGTGTTCTTTTGGTACTGCTGCTGGCAAGTGGGCATTGTTATTTTCTCTGTAACCACCAATAATGATGACAATGATGATATATTGTTTGTTTATAGCTATATATCATGTATTTTTTGTTAAATTATAGCTGTAGTTATCTCTGACCTTATTGTTTCATTGACCCTCCAGACTTTTCTATCAATTCCTGTTAACATTTGGAGTTGAATTCTACCATGCTTCCATATTATCAGATTTTTATCTCTGTCTCTTTTCTTTTATACTTTTGTTCAGTAAGCATTCAGCACCACATTTATTTGCCTTATTTATTCATTGTCCATCTATCCATTTTGTATTCAAAGTCCGAGTAACAATGGGCACGTGATAGAACCCAATCCATTCTACATTCCATTCATAAATCCATTCTATAGAACGCTCCCTTACATTTGACCAAATTAGATCCTGCTAACAACCTTATAGCATGTCTTTGGACTTTAATGGGAATCCCAGTTTATTTGAGAATAAAACTTGGTTACATATAATGAGGTTGAATTGCTGTCCGTTTTTGAAACCATGCAGCCTTTTTCCCAGGAAGTGATCAAAATGTTTTATTTTCAACATAATGGGAGATGACTCCATTTGTGTTTGAGCTGATTTGTAAGTGACTGCATTCTGTTGATGCCAAGACATTCCAGTTGAGATTCATATTTAGCCATTTTTTGGGGGGTTTAGGCTGCAAGAAACGCATAAGGCTGTTGTCACCTGATTCATCCAAAATTTAATAGGACTGTTGATATAATGCTGGTATTGCCTGAAAAGAGTTGCAAATTGTAATGCTATGTGTTGACTGCCCAGTTGTGCTACCTTATTAATGGTGTAAAACACACATCATTCAGATTTTTTAATATATATTACTTTCTTTCTGACACAGTGGCCGATTTGAGAAGTGGAGTAAAGCTCCCACTATTTCTTATAGACTGTTACAGACAGTGTATGTTTTTGGCAAATAGAGGCTGGGGTTCTTTCAGTAGTGCGTTTCACACAACATTAAGAAAATGTTTACATCAGGCAGCAGTCAGTGAATCACAATGGTTTAGGTAATGAATTTAAATGCCAAAAATGCATGTTTAAAACATTTTCTTCATCTTAAGATGTTTTGTTGCAATAGAGGTAGTTGAAATTTTGTACTTTTTGCAGTGCAGTATGTGCTTCTTTACCTGCACAGCATGCTTTTTAGTGTTGTGAATCTTTTATTTCTCAGTATATTACTGGAGAAGTGGCAGATGATTGCAGTTATCGTCTGGGCACTTTAGTAATTAGGAGGTTGCTTGTCATGTGCTTTGGTGCTCTGGTAGTTAAACACTATTTTGAGTCTTATTGACATCAGTTAGCTGAGTTGCCATTTAAAATCATCCAAAGAATCAACAAATGGAAGATAAACCCAAGAGGAAAAGGCTGTATGAAATAAAACAGCTCTAAGCAGTTATAAAGCGGATATAGAAAACAAGAGCTAATCCTGGGATCCTTATATGGCAATTCCTATAAACAACAAGACCCCAGAAGATAATGGATACTTTAGGGGCTAAACTGATCCAGTAAGAGAAGATTCAAATGCTCCTCAAAGAGGCTTGACCATCTACTCTGCAAAATCTCCAGTGATAAATTAGCAAATGGATGGGTAGAGCTTATACAAGAATAATGGACCCATGTACTCGCATCTAAGTGTTAATTTATCAGAAACAATCATGCTGTCTTTTGATTTGTACATTTATGCACAGCTTACTCCAAAACATTGAAATTAATACTCAACTTATACTGTAACATATTTTTTTTTTGCCATAAACACATTGCAAGACTGTGTGCAGATGGGCAAAAGTTACAGATAAAGTGGAGGAGATCTTTTTTAAGAGAAGATAAAATTAAGGATAGAGAACAGGTGGGGGGCAGAAAAAACAATACTTACACAAAGAAACACAATTGTCATAACCAAGAAGACAAAGACAAATCGACTGAAGACACAGCAAGAAGCCCTAAACTTACCAGTTAGCCTTTCCCTGTCTAAATCATTAAGCCCATGTTGGTTTTTCAAGAGATTTAATCCAAAGCTTTTATATTAAGTATAGTGCATCACTCTCTTATATAACATGGATGTAATTACTTTATGTGTAGAAATGTCGATGCCTTGAGAGCAGTTACAATGCCATTGCCATAAACAATATGGCTGTGGCCATGGTGCCTAATGACATCACAAACCAAAATAATAAATAACAATAAGAAATCCACACTAAAATGTAACATAAATGGTTCACAAAAACAAAATTCATACCAGTTTTTTTTTTAAAGCCAAGACCCCCTATGTACACAACATAAACATACACTGCTGCATGTATTTTATAAACATTAAGTCTTTACTGACACTTGAGGACAGCTGTTTTTTTAGATTAATACACATGAGGTGTCTTTGACAGATTTTTCATCCATCACTTTACAAGTGCACAAGTCCTCTATCTTCAGTCATAATACACATATTGATTTGGACTCACAATGCTAAGATTACCCCAAGGTTTTATTTACATATAGGATTACATCTCTTTGAAGCACTGGATTTTCTTGGACTAAAACTGATTATCAGCACAATCTATTTTTTTTTCTTTCAGGTGTGTTTGTAACATTCAGGAATAAGTACATGATTTTTCAAAGCAAAATATTAGAATTAAGGCCAAAAAAACAAAAGAAAAGGGTCATAACATACACAAGAAAAAAAAAAAAAGCAAGGTTTGATTTAATCCTCAAACTCAGACATTCTAAACATGGATTGCTGCTAACACATTTTCTTTTATGGCTGAAAATCAGGGTTATGTAGCCAATGCCTACAAAACAGAGCAACACTGTAACCAGAGAATAACAAGTCATTTGTTTTCGGCATTGATAGAATTTTCATTGCTATATGTTTATCATTCATTCTTGCATTCTTTATTGGGCAAAGTTTAATAAAATAACAGTATCAATTATTAGAATGGTCTTCTTTTAAATGTCATGTGATGTGTTATTCATTAATGTGTTGAAGGTATTATGTCATTTTACAAAATGAAATTCAAAAATCTTGTGTAATTTTAATTGAAATTACATCACGCAATTTCATCACAGACATTACTTTGGAAAAATGCTTAGACATGATAGATCCTCTACCATTATTGTAGTACTAAGCAATTTTGGAATGCCCTATAACCAGTTGCCAAAATGCAAGTGGTCTTTGAGGCACATATGAGAAAAACAAAAATCAAACTACCTATCTTGCTTTAACAACTTAAATTTAAATGATTTAAATACATAAAATGTACATTAGCTCAGTTCAGAATTATAGGTTAAACTATGTAGCACATTAGCTTCACATATACATGCAATTATGGAATCAACATATTTTGTGTTGGTGGCCTTTGTTATGCAAAGTGTGCCTCATTTCATAAAGCACTGTCATGTTCTTTTGTGAATATTATCTGCTTCCTGTTTACTGAACAGTTCAGATTCTTTGCAGGGTCCTGAATACAAACAACTATTTAAAATAAAAACAATTGTTTAGGCAGTATACATAATATCATTTCCCAACCTGTCTCAGTTTAAGTAGCACCCTATTGTTGCGTAGGTATAATATTAGACTAAAATAGTCTTAATTGCTTTTTGATGCAAAAGAAAAGAGGATGCATGTTTTTCTTTTAATATATTCTGCTATGGTATTTTGAAGATTTATTCAAAAGAAGGCAATAGTATTTTAGTATTGCTTAGTGCATATTAAGAATAATTGTTTTTTGTTTTACATTACTGATGTTGTACTCATTAAACTATCCATTAAACTTTATCTGTTCTATTATTGTCTTTTATTTTTTTCCCAAGCCAAGGGACTAATTTTGTACATTGTTCTAATAATGTGTACATAATCCATTATTACTTTAAGCAGCCATTAAAGCTTATAGCCTTAACAATAATAATGATTGACTTTTGATGTTTGCCCAGTGTGTGACACTATGCATCATTCTCATATTTTAAAATAAACCTGGCCAATAAGGACATCCCATTAAATTTAATACTCACTACACTGTAACTCCCTAGTATTACATTTCTTCTGTGTGTCCTGTGTCTGTCTGTAGTCGGGCTTCCACACCACCTTCATTAAAGGACAAGTTCCTGTGTGTGTGTGTGTGTCTGTGTATCTGTGTGTCTGCTCGGTTGCTAAAGTTAGGAAGAACATTTTAAAAATAGGCAAAACATGTAGATAAATGGTACAAAAAACAAAAATGATAATCAAAATACCAAGCAAGGGTCTAAAAATAAGAAAATTTGTCTTATCAGCCTATTCTGTTGTCCAGCGTTATAAACTGGCTAGTCTTGCTGAAGCCAAATGTGTAATATATATGTCTGGAGACAACCATGGGTGAACTTTGCTTAAACCTAGAAGGTAACAATTAGACAGCTTACAGAAAGTCACATTTCTAAACCCATTCAATGCTTCATGAAGGTAGCACTCAAAGTAGGGGCACTTATTTTGAACGGCAAAAATCAGAGGTTCTCTAACCACCCTGGTATGACAGAGAGCAAGCTTCTGTCTATGATGAACCATCTACAGTTGAAAAGTTTCCTAAAAAATATTAGTCATATAAATAAATTCAGAGAACATGTTGCTCATTTAAAAACAAACATAATCTGATTCAAGGGAAAAACCTTTCTGTAGTGTCAGATTATGCATTGACATTCAACGGTATCAATTGATGAATCGTAAACTTGAACAATATGTTATCTCAGGTACTGTGGGTGCTCTCTTTTGTTCAGTGTTATGACAATAGTGTAGTAGCTGAGGTAAGCTTGAAAGAATTGCCAGCTATGCTTGTAAAAATATGAACTGCAAAATATGCATTTGAAGTAAGAGGTGTATCATACTCCGTTAAAAGGATTGCCATTAAGAGAGCAGATAATGAAAAGCCCCAGGGATGCAGATTTCAGTATTCAAAACACCACTAGTACAGCACAGATGAGATTGCACAAAACACCCACCTTTTGACTTTACATCTAAACTAATAACAAACGAAATTTAACATTACTGAAATTGGAAATGAAAACAAAACAGCCACAGTCACAATTATCTAAACTCTATTTGCTGTTATTATGTCATCTAGTGATTAAAAGTTAAGATTACAGAAGATATCATAGCAGACAGAGGCACTTCTCAAATGTCTGGAGACCAGTAGCTACAATGTTCTACATGTGTGTGTCTGTCTGTCTCTACTGCCACAGCATTCACTACAACATGCACATTAATTACTAAGCTTTAGTTACCCTGTGCTACTGAGCTCCTGAATAGATAACAACAATTTTAGCCATTTATTTTCATTCTGCTTAAAGTCTTTGGTTCAGTATCTTTTGCTCTCTTCCCAAAACCTTGGCAGCAGTTTAAAACACATGGACTAGAGGAATTGGGAGTGAGTGTTTTAGGAAGTAGCCCTGTGAGTGTAACCTATGCAGCACAGGATCTCGACGCTACTTAATTTAAACTTTTTAATGGGTTTTCTCCAGATGTACAGTATATTCTCATTATTCCAGCAATGGCAGCATAGGAGTGACTTTCATGCACTCATTCAGGCCACATGCACGAGGTTTTTAGCTATAATGCTAATTACTGATAAGTGGTAGGCAATGACTGAGTGAAAATAAAGGAAAATTAGCACATTCATTGTGAAACCAAAGCCCCAACATGACCAGGCAAGTGTCACTAAACCAGTAAAATGCAATAGCAAACTCTGCTGAATTTTCCCTCCAAAACACCTAGATTATAAGAGTGATCTGTTCAATGAGCAAGGCCTAAAGGATGCAGCAAAAACAGGAGGATCTATCTGAAGCGTGAAAAGGCCACCACAATAGAAAGGGACCGCCAGACCAAATGGACAACCCATGTATCAAATAAAAAATAAAATGTATCTCATGTATCAAATAAAAAATACGTTGATTACTTAGATTTCAGTCAGTCTTAGATGGATAGCACAGCTATTGTCTTTTTGATTATGTAATAGCAAATTATTTAAAGTGAAAATACTAATTATTACTACAGTGCATATTAAAAAACATATACAATTTTAAGAGCCAAAAAAGAAAAAGTCTGCCTAAATCCTCCAGGTCAGTGCCCATCCACAATTATACTTGTCACCATTTCTTGACATCAGTCTGTGCCTCCTCTACAGCTCTTGATGGGTCTTTCCAAAGAAGCGACCTTTCACTAAGCCCTTTAGTTCCTAAAATCTTCCTGCCAGTCTGACAACTTGTCAAACATGCTAGTTCAGTGTAGTGATAATCAACAAAATTCACTCAAGCATTTTTCACTGCCTATTTGCAGGGTTCGATGGTGACCTTGTTCAACAAGTTTTTACCTAACAATTAGCCAAGTGGCCATCTTAGACAGCGCTCCATGATGGTTTGTGAGGCTTGCGTGACATCACAGAGCTGTAGCAGCTGTGTTGGATGGGATTTCACCACCTGATCTTCTGTACCTGCCCAATTTCATTCATGTGGACTGTAAGCCTATCCCACTTTACACTTCATGGTGCTGCTTGATCTGCTTCACACATGTGTGAATAATTTGGTCATACGCATGCGTGTGTGAGGGTGCAAACTACTCAGTAAATGCATTTAAAAAGAGAAAACTTATAGTACTTATAATTTCATTGGGGTACATTAGCTGCCCATAATAGGAATATTATGAAAATCTTTGTTGTTCTGTATACAGTAGATGTATGTTGTGTCTTCACTGGATTAAGTATATTATGCTCCTCGCTATGTAATGTAGATTAGGTAGTGACAGAGACCACCATCCCAAACCCCAATATATATTGCAGATTTCTTGCATCATAGGCTCTGTGGGAGTTAGTTAGTCATAGTGATAGGAGTTCAGAAGACACAGAGAGAGAGCTCAGGGTATTGTGCAATAGGATTATGATTTTATAGCAGGAAGGCATGGTGGGGCAGTGCTGCCTTACAGCGCATGTCAATATTTTTGAACCACAATAATCAGTCCAGCATTGTTGGCAGATGTCTCCCTAGACCTTAGGGACACTTAAACAATCATTGCACCATTGTAATTCATTCAAAACTAGTTCAGTGTCTCCTTCCCCTTTGACTTCAATGCATTTCACAGACTTTGCCAAAATTCCTGAACATTTCTGTGTTTTTCACAAACTTCATGCAAAGTGAAAATCATCAGGGTGTGCTCATCACTAATTCAGTGTTATCAGTTAATTTATTCTTTATGTCTTTGAGATGCAGTAGCACACTCTAATACCTAAAACAGATAAAATGGCTTGGAAGAAACATATCCAAACTATTTTGTCATTACGTCCTATTTTTGTGTATTTTTTAATTGTTTGAAATTTCCCCTTGAATAGTTTTTAAATATCCAGTTTAGTTTAGTCTGAATTAATCAATGTCATTTACAGCACTCGGTTATGTTTAATTTGCACATATACAGTCATAATATGAAAAGCCTTCTCTATTTGATCCACAAAATCCTTTTACTTTCCACAATATTACAATATATCTACTTTTATAGAGCTGTAAGTATTGATAAGGTTCATTATGATTTCTGATGTTTCATTTCATAAAGACATGCAAAGCAAAAAACTGGATTAATTCATCCCAAGAACAGCACTTTTTGCAGCCTTTTCTCTGCTTTGTAAACTTCATGTAGCACGTCAGTAATGGTAGATGAAGCTTTGTGCCTTGAGAACAAATCGTTAATCAAGGCCAAAGTCCCAGATTATAAATATAAGAGAAGAAAAATGACACATGTAAGTGATCTCATTTAACAGCATTACATTTGAATTTATTGGGATACTTAGTAGGGACTGAAAGGCCATGGCTCAGTATGAAGAAGCAGAATGCAAATGAGGGTGAGTTATGGGTATGGCATGTATCTCAGGAAGGAATATTATAACATTTGAGTGGTAGTAACAGCATCAGGGCGTTTGATGTAAATGAAACATAATTTGTAAAACTAGTTTAATTACCTTACTGATAAATTGGTTGTGGAAACATACACGTTATATTTAAAAGTAGACACAAATCTGATGCATTGTTATTCAGTTTGTAACAAATATTTTGTTGTTTTACAAAAATATATTGTGACTAATTTAGATTAGTAAGTATTGACGTATCTGTTTATATATGTTGCCTGTATGCATACTGTAGATAATATGAAGCTTATGATGCTGTGTTTGAACCAAATCGTATGTTTTATCTTTAACACTACTTTAATAATTATTTTGTGACAAGTCCTACTGATGTTGTATTATTCATAAGGCAGTTATAGTGACCAAGAGATATTTTGCCTCAGTACAGAGAAACAGCTAAAGTACAATAACGTGATCACTGAAAGTCACATGAACTGTATGTTTCAGCAATGGATATATTAAACAGCTAGATTATATTTTAAATAGATCCACTTACAGTTAATTCTGTTTCGCACAAGTAAATATGATTATTTATATACACCGTGGCTTTGATATTTTCACAGGTGGACATAATATTTCTTGACTCGCTAGAGTAAGATCCAGGGTAAAGTCAGGGCATAAATAAGGGAATCATTTGATGTGAGTGGTAGAGCAATTCAAGGATGAAACAACAATCAAAAGCAACAAGGGAATAATATGACATGTCAGAACATCAGGCTTAGAGTGTTAATGGGAAGTAAAGGCCAAGGAGAAAAGGTGACTCTTCAATTTGTGTTTGAACAAAGAATGTGCTTCACAAATCTCAATGAGCACTCACCTAGAGCATTACACAAAGAATCATCTGAAGAATACAGTATCTTCTATATTGTACAGGGAAAGGCAGTCATATACTGTAAGGCAGAATGCTGATCTCTGAATTTTTGTGTGAGAAATATCAGGTATAGAAAAGCACTTTTTATTTATTCATCCGTTCCCCACTGATACGTTTACTTACCAGCTTAATCCAGATTTAGGGTTAGGGGAGGATGGAGCCTATCTTTAAACTAGTATACTATGAATAGGTGTTATTTATAATCTTTCAAAATACTGCCAATTGATACTTAAAGGTGGGCAGCAAAGTGATGTAGTGGTAGCTATGCTATATGTCAGTTATATGTCACTGTACTACCTGTATAGAATTGGCATGTTCTCCCCATGATCAGGATTCCTCTGGGTGCTCAAATTTCCCACTATAGTCTATAAAGAATTGAGCGAACTGGTGTTGCTAAATTGACCCATGTCTGTATTTTCACCCTGCTGTGAACTAGCACCCTGCCAGATGTTGTCCCCACTTTGTACCCAATGATCACTGATATATGCTCCTGATACCCTGCAAACCGGCCCTAGATAAAAAGATTATGAAAATGGATGGATGGATGAATAGATATTTGGATGTCTCTAAAGTGCTAGTCTGATCTGTGTAAAGAAGTAAGTAGATCTACTATCTATAATCAATGATGTGAAATCACACTAGCTATTTTTTGTGAAACATACCTTTGACCCCTGTTTCGTATATTTTTCATAATGAGAAATAAAGTGAATAACATTTATTTTGTCTTTACAATGAAACTGTCAAGGAATGGGATTTATTAGGAAGCAAGTGAATAGTGAGTTCATGTGATGTTTTAGAAACAAGAAAAATTGGCAAATGTAAGGATTTGAGTGACTTTGACTAGGACCAAATTGTGATGGCTAGACAATTGGGTCAGAGAATCTCCAAAAGGTCTTGTGAGGTGTTCCCGGTATTCAGTAGTTAATACCTACCAAAAGTGGTCTAAGGAAGGACAAGTGAACTGGTGAAAGGGTCAAGGGCTCCATTGATGCACATAGGGAGTGAAGGCTAGCTAATCTGGTCTGACTCCACAGGAGAACTACTGTACCACAAAGAACTGAAAAATGTAAAGCTGACCACAAGAAAAAGGTGTCAGAAGAAGTGCAAAGCAGCACAGACCAGTCAAAGAGCCCTTGCTGATCCCTGTCCACTGCTGAAAGTGCCTACAATGGGTATGTGAGCATCAGAACTGGACCATGGATAAATGAAAGAAGGTGACATGGGGCCTCATGTATAAACGGTGCGTACGCACAGAAATGTTGCATAAGAACTTTTCCACGTTCAAATCGCGATGTATAAAACCTACACTTGGCGCAAAGCCACACACTTTTCCACGGTACCTCATACCTTGTCGTATGCAAGTTCTTCGCTCGGTTTTGCAGACTGGCGGCACCCAGTGTCAAAGCAGTGCTACTGTTCCTGTGTGGTTACACCTTATTTTCCTGACACGGCTTTATAAATACACTGAAACTAACCGTATATTGTTTATTAGTGTAATGCATCTGATTGTAATTAACTCGTAACAATATAATGATCCAGGGAATAGCCATAGTATTCTAAATACCATAACTGCTTTAGCGTTGTTACTCTAACTGCATCTTCTTCTTTCAGCTCCTCCCATTAGGAGTTGCCACAGCGGATCATCTTTTTCCATATTACTCTCACTGCACCACTCGGAGTATTTATATCATTGTATCTGAGTAGGGAATCACAGCAGCAGCTGACCAGAAATAGAATTATCGGTATACAGCATCAAGCACACGCTTGACGTTCAGCCACAGCAAAACGTTTCAAAGCCTTTCCTGTATGGACCTCGCTGTTCAGAAACAGCTTCATCCCAAGAACTATAAATGCATTCAATCAATTGCTCCTTGTAGAACTGTTTGTACTTATAAGTACAATCACCCCACTGTAAACTTGCACTACAGTTATAATATCGCACAACCTGAGCCACTTTATAAAGCGCGTATTTACATATGATGACGATATCATTTTTAAGGTGAAATGCAGCAAAATATGTTTATTATATTATACAGATAAAACTTTAACTTCATGTAAATAATCTATATTCTTCACTGGGAGTGCCGTGCAGGATAGAATAATTAAACATGTACTACGAAGATATTTCAATGTTCTTTCAACGTTTTGAAGAATCGGCGCTCCCCGATTCTGATTGGGTATTTGGGGAAAGAAAAGCAAGGACTGCAGTGGAAGCTACGCCAATATATATTGAATATAAAACAGAAAGAGAAAATAACAGCTAAAAACGCAGCAACAAATTTCGGCAAAAGTTAAAATCTTTGTGTCATGAGCACAAGGCGGCTATGCAGTGTCCGCAACTGACGTGGCCATCCACCGTGCATAAACTACATTACTTACATTGGCGGGCGAAGGAGCCACCGATTCTTCCTCTGCCCAGTGCCACCACAAGCCTAGAGCCGCCCCTGAGTACTGCTGCAATAAATTATTACATCGAAGGTCGTACACAATCACTACGGCGTGAAAGCCATGTTTAATAACGTGCTTTAACTCCTATCATCATAAAAATTATATCACGTATACATCTCAGTATTTTAGTTATTCAGAGAACTGTAATATCACGAATGTAATGGATTCTGTGTCCAGTTGGAGGAAGGGAGCCGGTTTAAAGGATCTGCTGCTACACCATCCTGGGACCAGATACCACAGGACACCTTCAGAGTCCTTGTGTAGTCCTTTCCTTGGTGGGTTAAAGCTGTTCTGGTGACACAAGGGGTACCTACACAATATTAGGCAGATGGTTTTAATGTTGTGATTGAATGGTGTACACATAGAACTCATAGAAAATGAATTACAATTAAAAAACAGATACCAAAATTCAAAACTTATATTCAGTTTAGGACAAAATCTTAAGACCCACTCTTTTAAAATCTAGTCAAGGATTAGAAGTACAAGAACACCAGGGTTCACTAGTGAGAATCCATGTCTGTTGTTCATTCAGCCAAAATGGATAACGCCTGATTCTACAATTACTTTAGAATAAATCTGTAAATGTGAGGAGAATTTGAGTAAAGGCCCACTATCAGAAATAAGATAGCCATTAAAAGGAGAGAACAATACATTGTTAGTTCATGGAGGTGATTCATTATAGTACTTGAGTGCTACTAATATCTTTCAGATTCACCCTTTTGTTTTGTGTATTTGTGCAATAAATATTTAAACTTTGAAAACATTCAGCATGGTGAGTCATCAGGAAGGCATTCACTTGTCAAAGCTTACTTACTTTGCGACATGTTTTATAATTAAATAGATGGAATTTCCTCAAGAACAAATCTTTACTAATGCATTTTGAAAATCAAGCTTGGCTGATTGTCTTTAGACACCACAGTGAAATGGAGAACCATGACGCTTCTTTTTAACAGTCAGACGTACTGTTGCTCTGCCTTATATGCATATGATTAATTTTCTTTTCATCAAACTGGTCTTATCCTCCAAATCCTCCCATATTTTTTGGGTTAGCTCTTAGCTACACTCTACCAGGCATGTAATGATAAATTAAACAAAAAAAATTACATCAATTAGCAATACATAGGGACAAATTCAAACTAGACATACTCTGAAAGGAACTGAATGACGAATGCATTGTAAAACAAAGATGAACCAATATGACATTAAAAAATCAAAATGCCACAACCTGTCCTGTAAAAACGCAAAAGCTGACATCACATAAAGAATTTTATTTTTAAAATAATCTTTATTTTGATTTATATGTAATAATATAAAAAGTCATTTTTATTTTTATTTTTTCTATCACTTACCTGGGTCAATGTTGTCGGGGTAGCAATCTAAGCAAAGATCCCTGGCTCTGCTCTTCTCCGCTTTCTTCTCCAGCTCCTTCAGGGAGATACCAAGGTGTTGCCAGGCCACCTGGAAAATATAATCTCTCTAGCATTTCCTGCAACTGCCTCAAGGTCTATTCCTAGTTGGACATGCCTGGAAAACTTGGCATGCTAATCACATGACCTTTATGAAAAAAAATTGCAATTACCCAATGACCTTGCCTGGAATAGTTAAACAGGGGCCCTGCCCTGAAGCCAGGCCTTGCCGGGTAAGAGCTTGTTGATGAGCACATGATAGTTAGACCTTTACCCATGTGGCCTGGCTTGGCATAGGCTGAATGACCAACAGGAAACCATTGCTCATTGAGACACTACCTATAGTAGGAGCCATAAGGGTCTGGTGCATTGTGGTTTGGGTGCTAGTCAAAGACTAGTGCCTGGGTGAACGTATCTTTGGATACAATAAAAAAAATAAACATTGAAAAGATCACTAAAGTCTAATGATAAGTATAACAATTAATGAGAAATTGAACTGTGTTTTCCTACACAAAAAATTAGTGAAATAAATTGCATTTTACTTTCAGCAAAATTCAAGCCATTCATACGAGAATGTGTTGAAAGTTCCCGTCTAGAAGCTTTTTCATGCATTAATTCTGTATGAGTCTGCTAATCACTAAGTATTTAAATAAAAAATAAAAAAATCGGGGAAGTGTGCATATCCTCACCTAGGATAAAGTTGATGCTGGAGTAGGTGCTTGATGGTATTATGCATGATTTTGCATTTTATTGTGTCTTTATATAGAAAATATGCATGTCACCTTCTAAAATATGCACTGCAAACCTACAATGTTATGTGAACAAGAGGCATAAATAGAGCAGATTTGTTTAGTTATTTGGAACAGATTAGAGCATCAGCAGCAGAAGAAAAGTGAGAACAATGCTTTAAGGAGCAGTATTTCTTGAACCAAACATACAAATATATACTGAATGTTCCATTTCACAATTGCAAAATCACCTGTGATATTAATCTTACTTGCAGTTTAGCAAAACTGTATATGAATCAAAGCTTAACTATTTTGCTTATTGCTACTAAGGGGCATCGTGGAGATGCTGCACAGTCCTGGGCTTAAATCTTGCACCTGTTCACCATCTATGCTTCTATGTTTTTGTAGGTTTCAGTGTGGGTGTGGGTTCTCTGGTATTCCTCTCACATCCTCATAGACATGAATGTGAGAATAATTACCAGTGTGTAAGTGATTAATCTCTGTCATAGACTGCTGTTTCATGCAGGATTGTTTCCTGCCTAATCCCAATGATGTAAGCATAGCTCCCTGCCCTCCACAACCTTAAACACCCCACAAGATCAACATCATCAAATACTATCATGTGAAGCCTGAAAACCAAGAGAACTGACTTAAGAACATTTATGTTGGGCAGAATGCCTAGTGGGGGCTGGGAGGTCTTTTTGGCCTTGGATCCCTTGCAGATTTTGTTTTTTTTTCATCCTATCTGGATTTTTTTTCTGTCCTCCCAACCATCTGACTTTACCTTTGTTTGTTACTTACTCTTTAATACCATTGCCTAATCGTATTTGTTTTTCGTTTCATATATCTTTTTTTATAGCATAACAACACAGCTAAGTACTGCTAAGCCCACTGTTGAGGAAAGTACTTAAATAAAGTAGAGTCTTTTGTCATGTCCTTCATTACTCCTAGGCAGTATGGATGATTCCACCTTGGAGAATTGCAGACGTCGCCATCCCTTCCCCATTGTAGAATCACCGCCAATCACCATCTGAAGGGATTGTTTTCCCCTTGCAAGTGGCAACCCATCGCAAGACATTCCATAAACCATTCATGCCCCTTTTTTATTCAGTACTATTCTAATTCACGACTCTTCGCGATCCATCTACATATGTTGCTTGTAGTTAAAGAAGCACTGCTATTCTGCTGTTCTACTGTTCTACTGCTTAGAAATCTTTATGTATAGGACATCTTAGTAATAGGCACCCCATAACACTCATAAATTCAAATAAAAATAATATATGAGATATACTTTTGCGTTGTTCTGCTACACCACACATTCTGTTTTCCATTTCTTTTAAACAATGAGTATTGTATTAGGGAAGGAAAAGAAAGGAAATAGTTCTTCATAGTTCTAGCAGACTAGAATAAAAACAAAATTTCAAAGTTTTGCATTAAATATTGAGTATTAATAAGATGCGTTTTTTTAGCACTATGTAGATAATGTACATTCCTACTTTATCAATTAAATAAACCCACTTAATCCAGTGCTGTGCTGTGGGCAGCCTGTCTAGTCGGCACTGGCTGCCATGGAAGAATCCTGGGTGGACCACTGGTTCATGTCATGGCGCGTACACAGCCACTGTCAGTCACCAGTATACCTCACATGAATATCTTTTGGAATGTGTGATAAAAATGTTGTACGTAGAGAAAAAACAACTTACTGCACATACAGACTGTAACCAGACCAATCTCTGAATCTCATCTCCTATGCTATGAGGTAGTAACATTAACCACTCAAGCACACTGCTACCCTAAAAACAAGACAGATGCTGAAAAACAATGGGTTCTTGGACTTGAGTCTGGTTTATACAGTACATAATCTAATGATGATAAAGTGTCTCCAACAAAACAGGTCAACACAATGAAATCAACTTATTTGTGGCATGTATATACTGTACATACATAGTGAAATTAATCAAATTTGTTTTTATAAAGCACACTTCTAGTTATAGGTCCAGTATGTAATTTAATGTCATAAATGGTATGTAAAAAAACAAAATTACATGCATCTAAAACTTCTATTATACTGTCAAACATATGCAACTGACAAATCCAATTTTTTACAACAGTTGTCTTACTTAAAATGTATTTTTCACTTCTTTGACTCCAGGGTTTCTCTCCAATCTACAGTCTGCTTCCTTTAGATTAATTTGAGGTAAAATCTATGAGTGTTGCTTGAGCAAACTTTGCAGATTTCTTCCAAAAAAGCAGAATAAGTTTCAACTTTTTCCAGTGCTTTCAGCTCCATTTAATTTGGATTACAGTTTACAGCTTGCATAACCGGGACAATGTGTAGAAGAACAGACTAAACTGAAGACTGTTATATTCTTTTTATCTGAGTTAATAGAACAGGTATACACAAACTGAACAGAGTCCATTTTGCATATTGATAATTGATAATAATAAGGACAAAGCCATACTACAAAAAAAAAAATCCTCTATTCTTCTGAAGTTGAGATGTTGTAGTTTCCACCAAGTTTGAATGTCGTACTTGCTCAGGGTTTCAAGGATTCAGGATGTGTCCCAATTCTTGATGATGTTATATACCTATGGAGCGTCTTTGAATTGCCTAACCCAAAGAATTATTAAATTCTTTTGTGAGATTAGGTAGAGCGATTAAACTGTAAGTGATATGCAAAATATTATGCAAAAGTGGCTTGTAAATGGTAAATGGTTGTTTTTGTTTTTGAACATTAACTTTATTAAATTCATTTTTATGTGATGACGTGAAAACATTTTTTAATAAATAAATAAATGTATCTAGTTTAAGATATAAATTAAATATTCAAGCTAGTTCAAATGTATTTTTCTATTTAATAAATTGCTTAGAAAACTGCCTTTGACACTCCTTATGTTGTAAAGCAGTGTTACTGATGGTTTACTTTGCAATAGTTAACTTCTTATCATTGAAAAGTTTTGCTATACCAAATGATATAAACATTTTTCTCTTATGCCTTTATAAGAAAGTCAGAAAAATCAATTTTATTTATAGCAAAAGCAGATTATCTCTATAAAAGTTTATCATGGAAACCTTTTTACTTTATGGTCTACTTACATGCTGACAGGCCTGTGCCCAACAAATCTGATTAGCCGGTTCTATGATTTTACTTTTAATCGTCCTCCAGAATTTTGTGAAGTGAGAACCAACAGTGGGATATGCTGATCGAGACTGAAAACGCGCTTCTCTGTGCTTTGAGTGGGTCTTGGCAATGCACTTAAGGCAGTAAATCCTTCACTCAGAAGCACTTCAGCTTGTGAGTGGCCCTTTCTCCTCTGTGCTGAAACTCATTTAAAAGATTAGCCAAAGAGTACTCTTTTGGCATTTTCTGCATGCTACCTTCCTGTACACACTATTTTAGGGTACATTTCAAAGTTATTCATCATCTGCTTTGTAGCTAAGCCCAATCCTGTTCATACTATTGTAAGTTCTTGGTTATTGGCCTTCACTAATATAATATCATTAACAATTATGTGTGCAAAATTTATCTGAGAGGAGAGTAACTTTCTGAGAAGTGAGGTTTATTCGTGAAACACTACTCTGAGTGTTAAATTGGACATTATAACAATTATCTATACCACTAGGTGTATAAAGGTTTCCACAGGTTTCTATTGTTCATGCATCTGCTGTAAATCAAACTTGTGGTTCCAAAACCGTAATTTACCCTCAAATAATCGGCTTTGAAGTCAGCCTTTGATTTCATAAAGGAGGGATTGCAAGAAAAGGCATGTATAATCTCTCATTGAAAGAGAAAAACAACCCTTTTTTCATAGTTTGCAGAAACATGTATAAAATCTTCCACTCCTGAAAGAAAAACTCTACATTTTTAAGCTAAGCAAATTCTTAGGCTATTAATAAAGGATGTGAGTGAATTGTTATACCTTTGTGTATACAGTTTCTGCTTTATGAATATAGAAGCCAACTCCAAAATTACCTGATTGAATGTGTCCCTGAAGAGCAATGGTAATGATCCAGAAATAATAAATGACCCGAGAAACCCAGATCAATCATACCTATAAAATGAATTAAAATTTAACAAGAATAAAACAAAATTTTCTGCATGTACAGTGGATTGAGAAAGTATTCAAACCCCTTCATTTTTTTCACATTTTGTTATGTTGCGGCCTTTTGCTAAAAATCATTTAAATTAATTTTTGCCCCACATCAGGCTACACTCAATACACCAAAATGAATAAGCAAAAACAGGATTTGTAGATTTAAAAAAAAAAAATTAATAAAAACTGAAATATTGCATTGACTCACATTTTCAGACCCTTTACTCCATACTTTGCTGAAGCACCTTTGGCAGGAATTAGAGCCTGGAGTATTCTTGGGTATGGCAGTACAAGCTTTGCACACCTGGATTTGTAGATTTCCTACCATTCTTCTCTACAGGTCCTCTAAAGCTTTATCAGGTTGGATGGAGACTATGGGTGGACAGCTATTTCCAGGTCTCTCCAGAGATAGTTGGTTGAGTTCAAGTCTGGGATCTGGCTGGATAACTCAAGGCTATTTCTAAAGTTGTCCCTAAGCAACTCCTGTGTTGCCTTTGCTTTGTGCTTAGGGTTTTGGTCCTGTTGGAAAGTGAACCTTCAGCCCAGTCTGAGGTCTAGAGCACTCTGAATCAAATTTTGGATATCTCAATACTTTGTTCTATTCAGTGTTCCCTTAAGCCTTCATAGACTCCTAGTTCTGCAACTAAACAACAACCTCACAATATAATGTTGCCACCTACATTTTTCACCATTGGAATGATATTGAGCAGGTAAAGGTAAGTACCTGGTTTCATGCAGACATGATGCTAATCTTGGTTTCAAATGTCCAGAGAATCTTGTTTCTAACCATGTGAGAGCACTTTAGGTGCATTTTCCTAGCTCTAAATGTCCTACTATGTATCTTTCTGAGGAGAGACTTCTGTCTGGCTACTCTGTTATAAGGCAGAGATTATTGGAGTATTACAGTGATGAGTGTCCTTCTGGAAGTTTCTGCCATCTGCACACCGGTACAGTGGAGCTCAGCCAGAGAGACAATTGGTTCTTGGTCATTTTTCTCACCATGGTCCTTGTTCAACAATTTGGCCAGCTTGCCAGCTCTAGGGAGAGTTGTGGTTGTTCCAAACCATTTAATGATTTCAAAGGCAATTGTGCCCTTGAGTACTGTCAATGCTGCAGGAATTTTTGTAGCCTTCCCCAGATCTGTGCCTTGACATAATCCTGCCTCTAAGCTCTGCAAGAGAATTTCTTCAACCTCATGGTTTGGCTTGTGCTCTAATATACATTGTCAGCTGTGGGACTTCATACTTTTCCTAATTATGTCCAGTCAATTTATTTGACCACAAGTAGACTCCAAACAAGGTACAGAAACATCTCAGTGATGATCAATATAATGAGATGCACCTGAGCTGGATTTCTAGTATCATAGCAAAAGGTCTGAATATTTGGGTCAATGTGATATTTCTGTTTTTTTTACCTTTAATAAAATAGGAAACATTTCTCAAATTATTTTTTTGCTTTCTCTTTCTGGGTTAACAAGAGTTGCTTGATGAGAGAAAACAGTAATTTATGTTAGTTTAGCAAAAGGGTGCAACATAGAAAAATCTGAAAAAGGTGCAGGGGTCTGAATACTTTCTAAATGCACTGTATGCATGAGTCTTCAGGTTAGGTTAAGGGGATTAGGTAGTATAATTGAGTGCCTGAATTTTTTGCTGACATTTCATACCAGTTCATCAAATTAAAAAAATGTGTATTGAACTAGTTTTAATTTATATTACTCTCCTTAATCACAGCTATAAAGTCCAACACCACAAACAACCATATGTGTTTGTTTAGTTTTTTGTGGTTATGCTTACTATCACAGAAAACAATATTACCAAATATAGTCAGTGATATTACATAGGACGGTATACATCTGCAGTTGTTAAAAATGATGTCTCACAGCTCCAGGGACTATTGTTTAAATCATGACCCATTGTCTATTTGGTGATGGTCATCTTTCCTGTATGTGCATAGGTTTCTCTAGATATTCGGGACTCCTGCATCTCTAAGACTTGCAGCTTAGTTTTATGGATATTTTTAATTTGTCCCTAAGACCTGCTAGTGGCTAATTTGGACTTTCATTTCTGGATTATACCTGATTCAGCTGACAGTTTATTTGTTTGTATTTATTTATGGATGTCTTTACTCCTGTATTAATTTTAAATACAGTTGTCTTATGATGACATCATATACAGAAGCTAAAGCTTAATTTGATCTTTATTTGCTATTCCGTTGGCACACCTAATAAACCTTTAGCATACCTAAAATTCTAGAAACAAATCAAAGTGTTCAGATAATGTAATGCCTAAAAATATTTACAAACTTCCTTCCCATAAGTGAAACTTGCACCTTTAGTGTACTACTGTACATTACATAACTGAATGAGATTAACTTCTTCTGTCAAGCAAAAAGAATAAAATAAAGCACAGATTTAGTTATTGGCATTTTAATGCCACTCTGTGTTTTGTAGCTTTTCTTCCCACAAGATCAAAAGTGGGTGTCATCTCTTCCCAGCCTAATTAGTCATTTTTGCATGGTCCTGTTTTCATTGCCAAGATACTGGCACAAGAACTCCTGGAACAGACGAGGAGAAGCTTCTGTACTGCAGTTTGTGGTAATGTTAAAAATACTTCTCTGTAGGATGTTGTACAATCAATTAAAAATAATAATTGTAAAGTGTATTATGAGGTACTGAGAACATTAAGGTATCTTGACCTGATTATACAATATTGTCTTTCAAATCCTGCCACTGTCTGTCTTTCGGAATTGGATAAGACAGACAGCCAGGTTATCATTCACACATGCTAAGTCATCACCATCCTTAAGGTGTCATCTCATTCTTTACATTAATATTAATATCTACTTTATTCATATGCTTTTATTATTCATGTACATCAATAAATAAAAGTGCAACATATTTTTTATTTCTTTTTCATCTCAACTGATTAACAGTGTGCCAAACATAAGCAGAGTACATTCTGTGCAAGCTAATATCTTTCAAGGAGATTTTGCGCTTTCTACAGTTGTCAGTATATTATACTGTAAGTTACATCTTTTTTTACTAAGTCAGTCAGGTCCACTTGATTATTACAAGTGATTCACTGAGTAAAGTTTTGTTTCCATCTTCCATGCTATTCTCACCAAATAAAAAAACCCCACAATGATTAATGTGAATAATTAAAAGATCAATGTTTACAAGAAGGTGTTGAAAGATATCTAAAGTGTGCTCATTTTTCTTCTGTTATCATTAATGAATGTTCCCTGTAATTATGCTTTTATAATTGGCACCCTGTCCAGAGATGGTAACTGCCTTGGTCCAATGTTGTAGAATTCTGGCTCTCCGCAAGCTTAATAACTCAATTAAGTAGGTTCAGAGAATGAGTGGATGGACAGATCAATTAAGTACTTTATTATTTTTTAATATATCTTGACTTTTAACTGGTTAACCCTAATCAGTCTTAGATTTCTAAGTATAACTTTAGATTTCTTTGCTTTAGAGTATATGTTTCCAAAAAGTTATTTTATTTTCAGCAGTTTTATAGAAGAAAGATTCAGAGCACTGCCCAGACCAACAAATGCAACAATATTAAAGGATACAGTGATTAACCACAAAATTTCTAAGTCAGAATCATCCAGCATATTCCAAAGGCCAAGGAGCTGGTGGCAACTGATAAGAGAGAAACAAAAACCTCTGCTTGATGTGAATCAAGAAAAAAAAGAAAAAAACTGCCCTGGGCTGTGGAATAAAATAAAAATCTGGCAGATTTAGACCTGCTGGTCACCCAGCTCTTTTTAAATACTTCATTAAACTCTGAGTGCACAAGGCATAATACTCTATGTTATAATTAAAGTTTAAAATTGAGTTTGTGTGTAGTCATTTTTTGAAATTCCTAGCATGTCACTAATTTAAAGAAACATCATTCAAACTGTAAAACTATAGAATCATTAGCGGAGGCCATTTCATGTTATTGTTGTAGCTACAATATTGAGAAATACTCATTTAAGGTGAATTTGCAATTTCTACATGTAGTTTTTAATATCTATTTGCATTTGTGACCTTACATTATTTACAGTTTGTAGGTGAAGTGTTGTATTAATTAATCAATAGTGAAACTACCATGGAATGGTGCATTCATTATTGAGAACAAGGCAAGAATGCCTGCTCACTGTAAAGAAATCCCGAGAAAATGAGCAGTTAGCATTTGTGATCTGGTTTTCAATGATCACATTATGCAACTTGTTATATGTAAAATATATGAATCATGCAAATATACAACATAGTAGGCAGCCCAGAGATATAGAGGTTTATGCTGTTTTCTTACAGCTCCAGAGTCAGGGTTACGTTCCTGACTATATCCATATCACTAGATTAGATAGATAGATTTATATTACACTTTTCCAGACAGTCCAAGTACTTTACAAAGACACCAATGTGCAGTAACCACCTGTTTGATATGACAGCAGGCATTTTGTGCCAGTACACTCACCACACATTAGGTTTTAGCTACTGAAGGGATGAGAGAGAGAGAGCCATTAAGAGATAGGGGATAATTAGGGGCCAGAATGGACAAGACCATGGTGGGCAATTTAGCCGGGCCTGACACCATATAAACTATGCAGCACGTACTATTTATTTTGATTATTTAAGACAAATATGTTATTTGCTGTCTTTTTAATGTAATGGTGAAGGACTCTGGATAACAGTCACAGTTATTGTGCACTTCAGTTACACTTGTGTCTTTAATTCTATTATTAAATATTCAGATATCAATGAGTATATTTATTTTAACTGAGCTTCTTTTTTGCAGTACCACATTTAATCCCTAAAAAAACCACGTTGACATTAAGCAAGTTCTTATTATGCAATTCACCATGTGATATATTTGACACAGCTTTGTGTTATTAGATTTTTTATCTAAAACAGTCAATCTGAAGATTTCTGAACAGACCTCCAGCTATAAATATATAGGCAAATACATTTCATATTTAGATTGCTGATTTTCACAAATTCACTTAATGCTTCATTACCCAAACACCACAGATAAATAAATACTTACTAAAACACATAAACTCTGAAGCAAGTTAAAGAGAACGTGCTAATCAAGTGTCCCCTACTAGCAGATAACTGCTTCTCAAATACCCTTTAATGGAGTTAAAATGAGTGGTTTATACCAGGGGTGGGCAATGTCGGACCTGGAGGGCCACAGTGGCTGTAGGTTTTTATTCCAACCCATTTTCTTAATGAGAAGTTAATTATTGCTGATGAAGCACTTATTGCTTAAGTGACATTTTGATGCTTCATTTTAGTAGATTTTCTCATTAAGGTTCCCCATCCTTAATTGCTTATTTCAGTCTTAAATAGCTGCATTCACTGTTTTAATGGCTTCTTATTAGCAAAAGATGTAAATAAAAAAGCAGCTAGCAGTCCTCCATCTAACTTGTTTCCATTTACATGTGAGTGTTTTCATTTTGATTTAATAAAACACTTAATAGAAAAATGTGACTGACTGAAAATGATCTGTTTTAAGCATCAAATTATCTTTGGAAAGGGAAAAATCTATGATATGAGAACCTTACATTGCCGACTAACAAGCCACAGAATTAAATAAGGTGCAAGGATGGGTTTCTAATTAAGCAATTGGGTTGGAATGAAAACCTGTAGCCACAGCGGCTCTCCAGAACTGACATTGCCCACCCCTGATATAAACCACAGTGGATGAACATACAATTGTCATATTTAGGCTGCCACTTGTTTTATTTCTGAGAAAATCTGTCATAAATTATACATTACAATTTACCTACTGACAATACATTTGACACTGTAGCTTTAAATTAAAAATATTAACTCTTTGCAACAGCATCAGTCATAATATTTTTTTATATTTAGTAAATAAATAACTCTAAAAAACCTTGCAAGTAGTCCTGGAACAACTGATGACATTTGTTTTATACTTCTGATCAGGATTAAAATGTACAAATTAAGTTGATCACAGATTAAAATAATTTCTCAGTGAAGCAATTTGTAGAACAAGACATCACATATATTTGACTCCAAGTAATTGTTTTTTAATATTTCAAATAATTAAATATTGGTATCACTTTAGGCACTGCAAAAAACTTATTTATTACTCATATACTGTTATGTTACAAGACTTTAATAAAGGCTTCTTTTGGTCTTCATAAAACTTAAAATCATCAAAAAAGTGGTTATTCAGCCTTGCAATGTGGCCTACCAAAATAACTTCACTTTTTAAATGGTCTGAGGTGTCTTAAGTGCGACATATTGCTCTTGATACTGCTTACTTCATTATAGAACCTGTGAATCCTTCATCTTTACAAGTAATCTTACCAGAATATCACAAGCTCTTAATATGCTACACAGCACAGAGGCGAATAGGCACTTTACTGATGCTTTAAAGTATTACTTAAGAATGTAAGAAATTTCACAAACAAGAGAAATCCATTCAGTCCATCAGGCTTGTTTGTCAAGCTAATAACTAGGCTTCGTCAATATCTTATCCAGACACTTCTTAAATGTTTCAAAGGTTTTGTCTTTGAATACATGTCTCTGTAATTTGTTTCAGAATACCACAACTCTTTGCATAAGAAGTGCTTCCTTGGTTTAGTCTTAAATGCACTTCTTTTTAATTTCCACTGTTATTTACATATTGCCTTTCCCATGCTGTCTTTGAGGATTTTAAAGCCCTGGATTAGGTCCCCACACAGTGTCTCCTGGAGACTAAACAGTTATAATTCTCCGAGTCTGTCATAGTATGACACGTCCTTACATCCTGAGCTACACTTGGTTGCTCTCTTCTGCCAAACTTCAAGCGCTGCTATGTCTTCTTGTAGACTGGTGACCAAAACTACACACAGTACTCCAGGTGCAGTCTCACTAGTGCACTATATAGCCTGGAAAAAAATTCCTTCATGTATTATTATAAATCAAGCAATAGCAAAATTTCCATACCATTTATAGCACTGCATTCTTTATTACTTTCTCACACACCTTGAGTTTATTCATGTGTTTCATCTCTACCGAGTTATTCTGATTGTTTACTACAAAGTAAATTCTGAAATCTAGGAAACTTTTTGTGTGGGTATTTAACTTTTTGCAATACTGTCAAGCAAATTCTACTCTAACATTTAAATTATTATTGTAGTTAATCTACTTAGATTTACTTAATTAACTCATTATTTGTGGCAATTATATGATTACCAGTAATGGCACACTGCATGATAACGTGCACTTGATTTGAGCATTCATAGTTTTCATACTCTTTCTCTGTATGCTTAGCATTGGTTGGCTCAGAGGTTGATGCACTTGCTGCTTCCTGAGCAGCTCTTCCTTTCTCTACCCTAGCGGCCCGCTTCTTCTCTTCTTTCGTCTGAACGGTAGCATATTATATATAAAGATTAGGTGGCACAGTGCTGCAGTTGTTGGCGTGGTTAGTGAAAATCTCCTGGGAACCTGAATTTTCATGTTCTGTCAATCTTTCCATGAGGGTTTAGTTATCCTCCCACATCCCAAAGATGTGCATTTAAATTTGATTGTTTACTTTAAATTGGCTGATATGAATAAATGCATATATGTATGAGCTTGCCCTGTAATGAAATGCTATTTTACTTGGGACTACCATTCTTCTAATTTGCTCCGCTGGGATAGGCACCTTCTCCTTGTTGTTAGTGGTAGTAATAAGAAAAAACTTGACTAACCACTTAATCTTTTTAAATGTATAGGGGCTCCATCAAATCTTTGTTTCCATAAAGGCAAAACGCAGTAAAAAAAAAAAAAACAAACAAATAATTTTGACTAATTTGTCAAAAATGTGGAATCTGTAATCTTTTTTCATACTATTTTCCATAGAAAATCTGAAAACTAAGTAACAACTTGATATACACAATGGCATTATTAAGTATTGTAATATTAGTGTTTAATTTATATCTTAACTAAGGTAAAATGTGTTATGAATTAAACACTTCAACCTTAATTTCTAACAGTCAATTGGTTAACATGGCTTACAGGCTCTAAATTAAAAGCCAGTTTGTGGGAATCCTGTTTGGTCAAGGAGTCCAACATCATCTCTTTTCAGTGAAAATGAAGCACTTCTTAAAACAAATTAAGAGCCGAGCAGTGAGCTTCTAAGTAACATACAGTATGTCAGAAGGCACTCCGTACGTCAAATGTTTACATTTGTATGTAAAACACGAAGAAGACATAATACTTCGATTTAATTAATGGTTCAAACTCAGTTCAACTAATTTAATGTGGTTGACTTTTAATGTAATCCCAATCACCAGAATTAGATGTTTTTTTTTCATTCAAAACCCTATCCTACATTTTCATTGGGGAAAGTATTGTGGAAGAGAGGCAAATCAAATGAAACCATTCATTGCGAGAACTGAATAATTACCAACTTTCACAGGATTATCTGATAAAGATATGAAATGACTGAAGTGAAATATATCTGTAGTTAAACAAAACAAAATAAAAAAATGATAACATTTTAACTACCCTATGTCCATTATACTGAAGTGTGCAAAGTAGTCTTTCAGGAAAAGTTCCCCCAGCCGTCCAACTTTCAAGAAGTTTACCGGTGATCTTGTTCACTGAATATTTTACTGGAAATTTTCTGTGTGGCTGACTTAGATAAACATATTTTTTTTTCTCAACACCATGATGGTTTGTGAGGCCAGCATGACATCACAGAGCTGTAGCAACAATGCACTGAAGTTTTACGTGTGAGTATTGTAAGCATACTTCATCTCACATTTTACATCGCTGCCTGATTTGCTTTGTGCATGCATGATGTCACTTCCCCATGTTTACTTAAGCAAAATCCAACATGTGTTTAAAAAAATAATAATAAAAAAAACTTGCAAATAATATTTTCATTTATTGGGTACTTTAGCTGACATGAGAACATTATAATGCACCCGAATATATAACACTAATCCTTGTGCACTCACTCACTTGCCACTGCACTGCATGGCTAATTTTTGAAGTGGAATTAACCACACAGTGCACAGACAAGTAAAATAAACCTTAATTGAGCCCACAACCACCACCTCTGAGAACTTCTGTGGAATAATAATAACAGCAATGTATTTATTACTGTTTACAAGGCATTTCTATCTAGTTGAAAAAAGGGAAAAAAGCGCAAAGAATCTGAACCCTGAACAGATAGATTGGAACTCTGCACAGTTCGCTCATCACTATTCCTCAGTCACAAATTAAAAGCCATTCTTTCTTGTCCTTCCAGTTGTTGAAAGCACAATGGCACATTATTGTCACAAATTTTTTGAATATCCTTGTTGAGGTACTACTCAGATTTGCCTATTCTCCCCATATCTGCATGGTTTTATTCTGGGTAATCTGGAGAAATGTATTTGTTAATGCTAAACAAGGCATGAATGTGTCTATGAATGCATAACTGATTAGCCGTCATTCATTCTACTGTTGGTTCTTTTCTTTTGGAACATTCTTGCATATCACAACCTACTAATAACTAAAAAAATTTGGTAAGTCAAAAAACAGATTGATGAGTGAACAGTTTCCAGTCTAGGTAGATATTTCCGTGTTAGCATTCAGTACTGTGAGACTCTATAATAGTAAAAAAAAAAATTAAAAGTTGATGAAATGATAAAAATTACAGCAGAGATTTCCCTTTATCTAACCAGCTAAAACACTGGGGAAGCATGCCATGAAGATAAAATATGTAAGTTTTATAAACTTCACAAAGTCTAAGAATGAATGATGGAGCGGCTCTGGGGTTTGGACAGAGATGATGTACACTTACAATCCAAGCAAGAACTGCATGCTAAAAATTTGAAAAAATGTGAAATTGATCAGAAATAAGGACTATAAATACTGCCTATACCCTACTGTCATGTATGCACTGACTCTCTGTGCCCACCGAGGTGGAGGCAGAGCTCTAGTAGGCAAGAGCAAACTTGAGGACCATTGCACATTTGTTCCCAAAGGTATGCCACCAGCCATGCAAATTTAAGTATTGACTAGTAATAAGTGAAAGTGAACTTCCAGTGAAACATAGCCCTTTGCTTCAAAGAAAAAAAATTCGAAATAAAGTGTTTCCATTCCTGCAAAATTTGTGCCATTCAAACAAGAAGAAAGATGTTTAGTTCCTGTCTAGAAGTGGGTCTGTAATTAATTTTTTAAACAGGATGCATAATGGAAAAAAAAAAATCACTAGAAGCGTGCATAGCCTCAACTAGGATAAGGCGGTTGATAGGTGTTGGTGTGGAGGGGGTGGCTTTGGCATTGACAGATTTTCATGTACTGAGTTTTCCTGTGGAGAAAACACAGTAATGTGCTGAAATGTGTTTTTCTGTGGAAAATATGCAGCATGTTATATTTTTAAACAGCATACTACACTTCTCCGTTGTAATGGGACAAGGCATAACTAGAACTGATTTTACCGGTGTGGTATTGATTACATGCTTTACGCAGCTGCAGAAAAGAACACAGGTAAACCAGAAGTGTGAACAAGGCTTTAGGGAGCAGTAGCCCTTGATTTTCCACCCACAAAAATCTTCATAACCCCAGAAAATTTCTTTAGGCAGTATTATGTTCCACATTTGCAAAATCACCTGTGAAATTAATTTTACTGTCAGTTTTGCAAAACAGTATGCAAATCGAAACTTGCCTGTTTTACTCATCGCTAATGTTGATGCATATCTCAGCAATCCAAAGAAAAAGCAGACATATTGGCAAAAATATGATTTTTTTTTAAATACCCATGATCCAAAGATGGTAATACAAGAAATAGCAGAGGAGTTAAAAGAGCAAATCCAAAAGCACTACCTAAAAAAATAGGCAAAGTGAATAAACAGGAATCAAAATAGGAACCAAATGAAAAAGCAAACTTGAAAGCTAAAAGATCAGGACCATTAAATACTAGGAAAAATATTATTAATAATAAAACACTAAACTGATACAAGATCTAGATGTGCTGTAACATGGGCAAAACACAATTAAAATTAAATTTAATTTAATTAAAATTAAAAGAGCCCTCTGAGCTCCACCGATTTATACCTGATACCCCTGCTTCATGTCACTGCTGTAGAATGAGGGCTAAATAGCAGTACACCCTGACAGGAGGGGCCGAGGCAAATAGAATACATGAAGTGAATAATCAGGAATCAAAATAAGAACCAAATGAAAAAGCTAACTTGAAAGCTAAAAGATCAAGACCATTAAATACTAGGAAAAATATTATTAATAATAAACCACTAAACTGATACAAGGCCGAGGCAAATAAAATACAGAAAGAAGTGTTCTGGTGGAGTCCTAGGCAATTCTTAACACCTAATTGCTTTGAGGGATATCTGGGCCCTCTTTGTATTTCCATTTTACTAGCCATATTCTCACATGCTATCTAATCTGGGAATAAAATGACTTAAGAAATTAAGTTTCTAAAAAGCGCTCATTTTTAAAATCTAAATAAGAGGTCGCATAGCACAAGTTATTTCACTGAGCAATAACAACTTTGATTCCAGTATTCCGCAAAGCTTAGCTAGATTTTATCCTTTTCTAAACAAAGAGCTGAAATCTTTTTAACAGGACTATGAAAGAATATTAGCTGTCATTGGGTAGTACAAGTAGTGATAACAAATGTGTATGCCAAGCTTGTCTGGACATGCAGCCGTCATGTAGCTGAGTAATGATGCAGACTAGATGAGGTGCTGAATTGATGGACGGAGATGTACTCATTTCTACTGTATGTTGAAAAGAAGATGCCTTCTGAGGTACCAGCACATTTTTTTCCCATTTCTTCTTGTCTGGTTATCCTTGACTGTCATGTATTTTCTCATCTGATTGTCTGGGTAAGCGTCTGCAAATTCTGAATGCTACAATGAAACATCAGTTGTAAATAAAAGTATTATGTTAGTGCCCAGCTCTTACACAAGCATGAAACACTTATTGAGCATTGAGCAATCTCAGCAAACTCACAGCGAAAAGCCTGCATCTATTTCTTAGCCATTTTCAATACCAGAAGTTGACATGCATGCAGTTTCCATGGTAAAGCCCTAAATATATATTTCTTTGGCCTTGATTGCTGTATCTGAGTGCTTTACAGCCTGTTGGCCCCGGGGATGGATTTAAATGTGTGTGGGTCTTCAAGGGTTTGTACAAAAGAAAAGCTGTTTGGATCAGGGCCATTCCTCCATACAAGAGCGACCGGATTGTGTCATTTTTTTTTTCCAGTTTTCTAGCTGTAGAGCCAGAAAAAAAATGCACAAAAACACAAAAGCTGACGAAAATCACCCAAAATGGATTATGTCAGACTTCTTATTTTTTCTTCTGTTTCTTTCACATGATCAGTTTTACACTAAAGTAAAAAGAAGAAATTTGGATTTACAGCAAAACTGTCTTTTTTTTATAAACAGCAAACTATAATCATAAATCTAAACTTTTGTTAAAGTTGCACACATTTCTTTAACAGATTTTGATCTTTTTGATGCTGAGCTGTTAAAGGTTTTTCTGCCTGAGCATTTGGAAAGGGGTCTCTGAAATAGGATTATATTAAATCCACACTATGCACTTTGATTTAGCCTAAATGATATGCTTCTTTTTATGTTTTTTTTATATATATTGTGATAGAAGGCGGCCCTCTGTACCTAGAATAAGACAGAGAAGACATAAAGGTAAATAAGACATTTAATAATAAATGTTACACAAGGGATGGACAACACAATGTGGTGAAGCATGTTAAGGTCTGTGGAAGTAGGCACATTTCAAAATAACATTTGTGTGGCTCAAGCTCCATATGTGTGTGTTTGTGCAGCCCCAGGGCGTTTAGTGGGGAGATTGGGGCTGATCACGAATGCATTTGAGGGTGCAGTTGGTTCCAGTTTCCACAATTACTCTCCATGGGTCATTAGTAGGACACTGCGCCCACAAAGGTAGAAGGGAGAGTTTGGAGAAATAGAGGGGGATCAGGATGAAAAACAAGAGTGAAAGGAAAGCAAAGGCACAGCTGGGAAGGACAAGCCAGTGCGGTGATTTGAAGGCAGGCGTTGGTGGCCCTGTGTAGGAGAGATTGGGAGGAAAAGACTGCAGCTGCCTAGCTAATGTTTTAAGGAAAGGAAAAGAAACCTGTTGTCTGCATGGTTTTTGACTGGGCTTCTAAACTTCCTTATGAATTATGAGCACTGGATTTTATTGTGGCACTATTTATTTATGGAAGAAACACAGGCGAACCTTATATCTGTATGCTCTGCAGTAGATTGGCATTCTGTCTAGAATTTATTCCTGCTTTGAGTACCAGTGTTGGCAAGATAGACCTTATAAATGAAGTGTGTTCAGGAAACAGAGAGATGAATGGGCAACCTGATTACATTAATGACACCACCAAAGTCTCTTCAGTGAAGCCCCAGGGTCAACACCCACACTGATCACATCTCAGCCCTAGATCTATTCGTTGTTGCCTCCAGGTCAGTTTATATACAATGGATATCTGTCTAAAAACTGTTGCTGACTTTTGATAAAATATTGCAGCCCGATATATCTTACATAGTCAGCTCAAGTACTGTATTTGCACCAGATCATAGACTTACCTAATGATTTCAGTTTTCAAGTCAGTTTATGATTGGATATAAGTCTTCACACAAAGTTTTCAGATAAATGCAATTACAAAATTTGACAAATACTAATTATGCAATGAATGCACTTAAAGAAGCAGATCTGCTAAACACATTAGAGGAAAAAGCAGTTGATTAATATGAATGAAACCTGATCTGTCCAGTAATGTGGCAGTTGAACTTTGGCCAGTGGACAATAGAGGACAGAAAAATACAAACTCTAGTCAGCAGCATTCCTGGAGAAAATAAACTTCTGGAGCAGTCTAGGGTCAGTTACAAAGTCATAAGACAGTAATGATAATAATAATAATTCTTTAAATTTATGTAGCTTTACTCAAACCACTTTTACATAGTGAGTGGCAAGCCACGTCACCCACCATTAATTTGTAGCATACACCTGGATGATGCAATGGTGGCCTTTTTTGTTCCAGTGTGTTCACCACACATTAGCTATTAGGTAGTGAAATGGTGAGAGAGAAAGAGACAATTATAGACAGGGGATGATTCGAGGGCCAGAATGACTAGGCCATGGAGGGCAATTTAGCCTGCACATCGGGCTATACCCTACTCTTGACGAAAAATACCATGGGATCTTTTATGACCATAGAAACTAAGAAACTCATTTTTGAGTCTCATCTGAAGAACGGCATAATTTTTACAGCACAGAGTCCCCATAACTGCACTGGGGCATTTTGTTCGACTTTTAGACCACAAGGTAAGCTCTCCCTACTGGCCTCACCAACACCTTTTCCAGCAGCAATCTAAGTTTTTCCTAGATTGTCTCCCATCCATTTATCTGCTGCTCCATTGAATCCTTCCATCTGCTAAATGTTAACTTTGCTCTTACTACTCTTAAATTTCATTTTTTGTGCTCTCTATTGTCAGTAGAATTTTCAAAGACAGTCAAAATCTAGTAACAGCATCCATACATCCATTATTGTACCAACTCAGTTCAATGCAGAGTTTGGTAGAGAAAGCCTATTCTGCCAACATGGGTTCAAGGCATGAACCAAACCTGGTCAGGGCACTAGTCCATTGCAAGGAAGTTTCAGGGATAAATTCATGTTTACTAAAATTACAAATTTCCAGTTAATTTCCCTTACATATCTTTTGAATATGAAAGAAAAACTGCAGGACCCAGAGAAAAAAATACAATGCATAAACTCTATCCAGACAGGCTAGATTTTGAATCCACATTCTTGGATCTGAAAGGCAGCAGCGTTAATTACTTTTTCCACCATCTGTTTATGATCCTCATTTGTGAGTTTTTGCTCTGATCCCAAACAAGTACTTATTGAATACATTTGTGACTCCAATTGTCCCTGTATGAGTAAAAGAATGTGTGTGTGTGTGTAAGTGTTCTCTGCAATGGGTTGGTAGCTATTTTGCACCCAGTGTTGCTGAGATAAGCACTGGTACTCTTAAAAAAAATGAAGAGAAAGGTGGAGCAATTAATTCAGGACAATCACAAGAATATTAAAGTTTATGAAATAGTTACTGCCGGTAGACCACTTACAAAAGAAAGTAAAACTAAAATGCTATGTCAGATAAATTGAAAAAGTAAAACTTTTAGCAAGCTGGCTAATTATACAGAATCAAGGGCATATGAGAACAATGTTTAAATGAAGGCTTTTGACTTTATTTCAGCATCAGCAGAACTTTATCTAAAAAAAAATCTCCTTTCTTACCCTTTCTTTTTCTTTTTATTTTCCTAAAGACAAATAGCTGCTTCTTCAAGAGCAAAATTGTATCATAGTTTGCAAAAAGCCTGCTAATATACTTAACAGACTTCAAGGTTTCAAAAGCAAGTACATTTACTGCATATGATGGTTTTTAATTGCAGGTTCAAAGCAAGATTTTAAGCCCATCTGATTTTTTTCTGCACTACAAAGTTGCATTAAGCTGGAGCCTGTCTTGGCAGCATCAGGACACAGCAATAAACAGGAATCTAGTCCATGTATAACTGATGATCTTTTTAAAATTTTATTTTATTTGAGAGAACAAAACACCTATAATCTATACTAATAAAAGGCAAAGCCCTCACTGACTGACTGACTGACTCACTGACTGACTGACTGACTCACTCACTGACTCATCACTAATTCTCCAAGTTCCCGTGTAGGTAGAAGGCTGAAATTTGGCAGGCTTATTCCTTACAGCTTACTTACAAATGTTAGGCAGGTTTCATTTCGAAATTCTACGCGTAATGGTCATAACTGGAAGCTATTTTTCTCCATATACTGTAATGGAGTTGAGCTGGATGGCCGTGGGGGGCAGAGTTTCATGTGACATCATCACGCCTCCCACGTAATCACGTGAACTGACTATCAACGCAGTACGTAGAAAACCAGGAAGAGCTCAAAAAAGCGCCGAACAAAACATGCATTATATAATTGAGAAGGCAGCGAAACAATAAGAAGCGAGCGACTGACATATACAACCATATTCATGAGTTCTGCTACTTTGGAAACAAAGCACGGTGTAACCCCAAAGTTTAAATTAAGTTCATAGACAGGCTGCCGCTGGCGTTTGTAATTTAGTGCCTGCCCATATAAGGCCGTCCGTCAGCGGCAATCCAATAGAAACACTGTCGCTAAATATTCACGGGTGAAGGACTGTGCTTATGCAGAGGAAGATGAGATGGTCAGGGTGGTGTTTGGCACAAACTCAGCGAAACTGCGAGAGAAAGATTTAAGTGCCGGGTCTTAGCTAACATTAAATACAGCCGTGGACATTGCACGAGATGGCACCAGCACAGCTGGAAACCTTCGATGCAAGAACACCAAGCTGCTCACGTGAACTGACGCAGTGCACAGACAAAAGCAACAGTTCCAAAGAGTGCTGAACAAAACTGAATTACACAATTGAGAAGGCAGCAAAAAAATATGAAGCGTCTGATACATACAAGCATATTCATAAGTGCAGCTACTGCGGAAACAAAGCACACGGTGGAAAAAGTCAATGTCCCGCTAAACGAAGACAGTGTAAAAAAAAACCTGTGCATGCAGTGTGTCACATCTCAGATAAAGAGGAAGACTAGCTGTTTATTGATGCAGTAAGAAACGAATCGATGAATGAAACATCTTATCTTTACAACGATTGACAAACACGGAATGTAACTTGAACACAACACATCCTACAAATACGACCCTGATTGAAAGAAATAATGATAATCAAATCCTTGATGACAGCAACACTCAATAACACTCACAAAACAATTACTGTATATTGACAATCATGTTACAGTGGGAGCCACGTCAAACAGCCGCCTGGAGCATGACAGGTCCATGACAGGACCATGACAGGACCATGCACGATCCGTGCACGGAATGTGATCCCAGCGATGACGCAGTTAACGATGCCCGCCCATAAACGCCCCATGCGCTTTCTAAAAAGATGGTTGCAATGCTGTATAATCCCGCCAGATGGAGCATTGAATGCTTCAGTTAACTGCAGTGTCCAGGAAGCCCTATACCGTATCTTTAATATACTGTATAGGCAGTTCTTGTATTGTCAACATAGTTTCATAAATAGATGACGTGGTAAAAAAAACAACAACAAACCGATTAATAAAACAGATTAGTTAAATCACTCAATACACAACCCATGATGATTATGCTATTTATTATTAAATAATGAATTAATAAAACTAGTTAGTAAAATATTTTTATTCTAGACTATAAGTGAAGAAAAAATAAAGCAAGTTACAGTAGGCGGTTAAAACGACAGCTTGCGTGGTGCAATGCTAAGAACTGCTGATTTCCGATCCGTGCTGTATAAAATCATCACATTCAAATATTAACAATTCCCACACACCCTTCCTACATTCACGACATGTGTACTTGTTGCAGTGTACACATCTCTCTGTGCTATGGTTCCTATTACATTAGCACCTGACATTGTACTTTCTTCCCTATATAAATAACATTCGAGTATAGCGTCTCCAAATAAATCACATTCGAGCTATAGCGCGTCTCCAAATAAATCACATTTGAGTTATAGCGCTTTTATGTGAAAACAGCATTGTCAGATTTGGGGGGGTGGGTCGTGAACGCGACTGAGAGAATGGAACTGAATTTAAAAAAAAAAGCTAACCTTTACAATTATCATGCATTTACATATTCGTTTTCAAACAATATTGCATTATTATATAGGAGCTTCCCTGTCTGCCTATCATATAGTGCCTTTCCTTCCTACCTATCTATATATCTATCCCCTTAGCTGTTTTTTATATATCTATTATACAGTGCCTTCCCTGTTTATTTATATATCTAGTGCCTTCTCTGCCTGTCTGTCTTTCTGCCTGATTGCATATAGCGCTAAACTCACTGCTCTGTACTATTCTGTCCCCTGCATGTCCTGGAGTATAAAAGAAACAGCACCATACAGCAACATGTGCGAACTGGCAAGTTCGGGGAAAAAACACGCGGTCACTGATTACAAACCGCAAGATGAATGAAAGAGACAATATATGTAAAAACATCATCGCACTAATGCAATATTATTTGAAAACGAATAGCTTAACGCTGTTCGCTTTCAAATAATATTGCATGTACTGTGCGTTGAAAGTGCTGCACTGAATAAGCTGACTCCTTCTGTAACAGCGTGTATTCAAACCCGATCTGACGCTAATATTGCATGTACTTAACTATTTTAGAATAAAACATAAATTTGATTTCAGTCAGTCTGTAAGAGCCAGTGTACATTACGGAAGCGTATTAGGGCCACGGTGAAAAAAATACGGACACAGTGAAGAAAAAAATCTAAATGTCGAGATTAAAGTCGACATGTTGACTTTATTCTCGACATTTCCACTTTATTGTCGCCAATTATGTCGAGATTAAAGTCGACATTTTCCACTTTATTCTAATAGTTTATTTTGTCAGTAGAATGTCGCAAACTAAACTAAATCTTAAAATGAATGTTTAATTTACTAGATTTTCTCAAACCCGTCATTAATTAATGTAGCACATTAAATGCTTTATATTAAGTGTTCCCGACCCAGTTAAGTTGTGTTTACACGGATTACTGTAGAAACGGAACACACGTGAAATGCGTGTATTCCAAATAATGATCTATTCTTTCCACTCTAAAACTCCACTTCACTCCCAGATAATCAATCAAGGCATGAGCTGGGAGAAGTTTGTGCACGTTTTAAGTCGTTGGGGATGGAATAGCCGACTCGGAACCAGTGGTGCGCTGTCAGATCCGGAAATCTCTGCATGACAGTCTCGTGCACATTCTCTTTTAAATTCTTGGGCAATTTGGCTTTGCCGTTTGTCCCACTCCAGTTCAATGTAACCCATGGGTCTCAATCACAAAATCAGCCAACACTGTAAACAGATGACACAACAAATTATATACTCTGAAACGTTCATTTGAACATTTAAAAATACAGTATATACAAAAACATAAATATAAAACAATCAACTATTATTGTTAAAGTCAGTCTGCTGTTCAGGATCAAGTTTACGGGCTTCGTTTAACGTTGAAGCACTAACTGCCAAAGTGCCACCGTGTGTGTGTGTGTGTGTGTGCGCGCTCCGGCATTCGTCAGGTTTGTCTGAGCTGGCTTTAACACAAACACATTTGCGCCAGCAGGACGAAAAAACATTTTAGCACCATCTAACAGTCAGTAATAAGGAGAAGTCAGTACATTCTCCGTTGAGATTTCTCACATTCCACTCCTCCTAAGTTTGTCTTTTAATGAAGTTCTAAGAAAACTAAGAAAAATATTTTGGGTCACTTAAGCACGAAATAGCGGACGCAAATGATCAAGATTTTAATTGTTGTTGTCATTTTCTCAAACATGATTTTCCAACTTGGCGTTTATAAAGATTTAGACAGACTGAATTTAAGAATGCACCCCTAGTAACCTAAAAACACACACACACCGAAGAGCAAAGCGGAGCTGCGATTCACACCTCAGACCGTCTTTTGTCTTGTAAATGAGGTATCCTAATTCACCTTCCAATCCCCACCAGCACACACACTCTTTGTCTGTACTGTACACTGTTGCTGTTTGTTAGGGCACTTGGTTATACAGAGTACTTTAATGTATAAAACACTTACTTCCTGGTTTGTTTTATTTTAAATATAGCTTATTACCTTATTCAGCAAAATAAACAATGTTATCTTTGTGTTAATTATTAACGTATTGATGTCTTTTAATTAAGGACAAAAATAGACCATGCGCTTGTGTTTAGGACTGCTGAACAGCTGTGTTCATAGGTTTAATCAACGATTTACAAGACAACAGTTAAAGCATTTGTGGATGAGAGGTGTGTGTGTGTGTGCTCCTGCATTTCTCCGTTGGCTTTAACACAAACACATTTGCGCAGACAGGTCTAAAGAACCCCTCCCCCCACCAAAAAAAACACACACAGAGCAATTAGCGCCACGTCATAGTCAGGATTCTCCACTGAGGTTTCTCACCTAAGTTTGTGTTTGCTCTTTTGATGGAGTTCTTAAAACCCAAAAAATTATTTATACTGAGAAAAAATTATTATGGGTCACATAATCACAAACACAAACTAGCACAGATACATATGATCAAGTGTTTAACTATTGTTTTCATTTGTTTCTATGACCAGTAATAATATTAATAATAATTATTATTGTTAGCCCAACTCTTTGACTATTTAAAACAAAAGCGTCTCCCATTTTTGCCCATTTACTGTAAGTAGTTGGTTCAAGTAAATGTTTTTTTTAAATACCCAAACAATCCCCCAACAATTAAAACACGCACACACGACTTTAGAAATAAAATGTATTCTTCCAAAACTAGTCAATCGCTTCTTAAAACCGTTCTCACCTCTCCGCCAGTGTCTTTTGTTAATCTAAATGTGCTGATAAAAGAAAAGCTGCAAGTAGCCGGCTATTCCATCCCCCGAACGACTTAGAACGTGCACAAACTTCTCCCAGCTCATGCCTTGTTGGATTATCTGGGAGTGAAGTGGAGTTTTAGAGAGGAAATAATAGATCATTATTTGGAATACACGCTTTTCACGTGTGTTCCGTTTCTACAGTAATCCGTGTAAACACATTTTAAAACAGAAACGTTTTTCATATTGTAGTAGTAAATGACAAAATGTAAGCATAAACTATATAATGTATGAAGCCTGAAGTCCAAATATCAAACACTTTCACAAAAGGAACAAATATAACAGAACAAGTATGCTTTTATTCAAAAAATATAACTGCAGAAAAAAACCGCCTTAACATGCGACATTGACACTTGTTTATCGTGACTGCCTCCGTAGCGCAATTGAATCAGCTCCCGACTGGGAGTCAGAAGACCGTGAGTTCGATCCTGCACCACTTTGTTTTGAGAAGTAAACTGCTCTTATTCTTACTATTTTAGAATAAAAACATGCATTTGATTTCAGTGTGTAACAGTGTAATTTATGATACTTGTAAAGGTTAGTTTTTTTATTCACTTTTCATTCTCTCAGTCGTGTTCAGGATCCTTCCCTACCCCCCATCTGAGAATGCTGTTTTCACATAAAGATGCGCTGTAGCTCTGCAGTGTACTTGTGACTGCATTCTCGTACCAATGCTTGCGAACTGAAGTGCCTGCATGCAGTTTTCGTGGCATTACACGTCTATTATTTTGAGCATGCCCATGTCGCTCAAACACAGGAACATATGTTGGTGTACAAGAATAAAAAACAAGTGCACTTTTATTCTAGACTATAAGTGAAGAAAAATAAAGCAAGTTACAGTAGGCGGTTGATACGACAGCTTGTGGTGCAATGCTAAGAATTGCTGATTTCCGATCCGTGCTGTATAAAATCATCACATTCAAATATTAACAATTCCACACACCCTTCCTACATTCACGACATGTGTACTTGTTGCAGTGTACACATCTCTCTGTGCTATGGTTCCTATTACACTGAATGAGCACCTGACATTGTACTTTCTTCCCTGTTTAAATAACATTCAAGTATAGCGTCTCCAAATAAATCACATTCGAGTATAGCGCTCCAAATAAATCACATTCGAGCTATAGCGTCTCCAAATAAATCACATTTGAGTTATAGCGTCTTTATGTGAAAACAGCATTGTCATGGGGGGGGTTTCGTGAACGCGACTGAGAGAATGGAACTGAATTTAAAAAAAGCTAACCGTTACAATTATCATGCATTTACACTGGCTCTTACAGACTGACTGAAATAAAATGTATGTTTTTATTCTAAAATAGTTAAGTACATGCAATATTAGCGTCAGATCGGGTTTGAATACACGCTGTTACAGAAGGAGTCAGCTTATTCAGTGCAGCACTTTCAACGCACAGTACATGCAATATGTAGGCGCATATTCAAACCCGATCTGACGCTATTCGTTTTCAAATAATATTGCATTAGTGCGATGATGTTTTTACATATATTATCGCTTTCATTCATCTTGCGGTTTGTAATCAGTGACCGCGTGTTTTTTCCCAGATCTTGCCAGTTCACACATGTTGCTGTATGGTGCTGTTTCTTTTGTACTCCAGGACATGCAGAGGACAGAATAGTACAGAGCAGTAAGTTCAGCGCTATATGCAATCAGACAGACAGAGAAGGCACTAGATATATAAATAAACAGGGAAGGCACTGTATAATAGATATATAAAAAACAGCTAAGGGGATAGATATATAGATAGGTAGGTAGGAAGGAAAGGCACTATATGATAGGCAGACAGGGAAGCTCCTATATAATAATATAATATAATATTATAATTATAATAATAAAATATAATGTTAAAATCACGTGATTGCAACTCAGCGCAGCTAAATTGCTGGCGTGTGTTAACGTGTTCTTGAGAACAAAGCGCCATCTAGTGGTGGAACCAGGTAAATGAATAA
This sequence comes from Polypterus senegalus, assembly GCF_016835505.1. Classification (NCBI taxonomy): domain Eukaryota; kingdom Metazoa; phylum Chordata; class Cladistia; order Polypteriformes; family Polypteridae; genus Polypterus; species Polypterus senegalus. Next base: position 140,194,988 of record NC_053160.1, read on the forward strand.
ATAGGGCATGAATGGGCGTGTTTACTGTGAAATCTTGACACGCCTTCTATCAGTAGAGGGAGGGGGGGATCACGGCGTGCATAGGGCAGCCGACGCCATTCGCAGACGCTATTCACACGGCCGCTATTTGGCGTGGCTCCATCTGTAACGTTATTTTAAAATGTTCCCTTTTTTCTTTTCATAACACACTACTTCTCCTGCGAATATATATATATATACAGTACCTCGATCTACATACTCTCAAATAGATAAGCCACACGCCATGGCGCTGACATCCGAGTTCAATTCCGAGAAGGGATGCACTGAGTATGTACGCGCTTCCCATTCATTTTACCCTCGCATCTCCTTGGTTTGGGGCGTATGAAAAAATTTGCGGTTAAGCAGAATTATGTTACGTTATTTTTAAAATGTTTACTTTTCTTAGCACAAGCACAGCCGAGAAGCTTCGATGCATGAACTCCATAGCAGCGTTAAAAATAGCGCATTTAATCACACTTTCAATTCAAGCAAAGGGAACTTTTGTCAATGCATGATTTCCTGGTACATCGATTACACTGATGCACACATCAGAGCTACAAAAATGTTAGAGTCGGAATAAAGCGCGTTCTACGACTGATCGAGCAAAATTTCATTTCAAAAAAGACTACCCGAGCGAAGCCTTGATAAAAGCATGGTTTTGTGCACACTGAAAAGCAAGCAAAATTAGATGCATTACAAGCGGACTTGGTGGCTCTTACTGGGGATCATTGGACTTCTGTGACCGTTAGTAATTCTAATTACATCTAATTACAAAATGTTCAATGATCACACTGTTTTAGCCCTAATGTACAAAATAATTTTGGCTGAGGTTACTCAGAGTTTAAAGATTAAGTTGGTCAAATTACCTTTACAGTATGTTTCTGACTTATTTTTTAAGAAGAAAAACTGTACTTTATGTTGAAATTTTGGTTATTATTATTTAAAGACTACCATTCTAAAAATGTACTTAAAGTACTTAAACTACCACTTTATTTTTAAGTCTGCCCAATTTTAACCAGGGATGATATTTTTGTTTCTGTTTTGAATTCAAATGCAGTTTAAAAGCATTTTTTTTCAGAAATTAAAACAGCTTGAGTTTACAATATTCATGTCCATGTCTATTATTTGATTCTGTCGCCCACTAAAACCCTTTTAAATTAAAAAAAAACATTTGCGATTTGGGGCAAATTTACGTGTGCGATTACATACGATTAATCAAGATTAATTCTTACACAGCCTCTAATTAATTGGATTAATTTTTTAATCGAGTCCCACCCCCCTAATATATATATGTAGATATATATATATATATTTGTATATATATTTGTATATACAGTATATAGGTAGATGTGTATATATATGTATATATATGTGTGTGTGTGTATATGTGTATACTGTATGTATATATGTATATATATTGTGAACTGGGACCCGGACACAGGCAGACGGACAACATAGTTCCACCACACACTTGTTTATTTACACTATGTACAAAATGAAAGTCACGTGCACCACAAACCCCAGTGCATCTTGCACCGATTCCCTCACTGTCCAGGCCACACTGTCCTTTGTGCCTTTCTCTCTTGACCGCCTCCTGTCCTCTCTCCAGCTCTGTCCACTTCCACCCTACATCCACTAACGACTGGAGGAGGCGGCTATAAATGGGAACCCGGATGGGCTCCAGCTGCTTCCCGGCAATCAGTCCTGGCAGTCCTGTCCAGGTGTCCCCTGTCGTCTTCCCCCCAGCACTTCCTGGTGTGGCGGAAGTGCTGGGCTCCAGGGTTCCTCAAGCACCTGGGCGACGCCTGGCGGTGGCCACGGGCCCCTACAGGGTTGGGCTTCCAAGCCCTCTACCCGTGGCCCCCAATACAACCAGGGCGATCGCCCCCTTGCGGTCTGGAGGAGGCACAAGCCCTCCTCTGGTCCTCCTGGGCATCCCGACCGGGCTCCAGCCCCGAGTGGGTCCCACACGGGATATTCCGGCATTGGGGCGCCGCCTGGCGGTGGCCACGGGTCCATACAGGGCTGGGCTTCCAAGCCCTTTACCCGAGGCCCCCAACATAACCAGGATGGATGCAGCCTCGTGGTCTGGAGGAGGCACAAGCCCTCCTCTGGTCCTCCTGGGCATCCCGGCCGGGGACCACAATATATATATATGATGTATATATATATGTTTATATATGTGTGTGTGTGTGTGTGTCTGTGTGTATATATATATATATATATATATATATATATATATATATGCCAGCAACACTCATGACAATGACAAAACAATTACATTGTCAATCATGTTACATTATTAAAATGTTTCCTTTTCTTTTTACTTCTCCGCTGCCATGCACGGATATTTTGCTATATATATATACTTTGTAGATAGATATGACAACAACACTCATATCAATGACAAAACAATTACATTAACAATCATCTTATGTTATTTTTAAAATGTTTCCTTTTCTTTTTCATAACTTCTTTAACACACTACTTCTTCGCTGCAAAGCGCGGGTATTCCGCTAGTCTATATATATAATTCACTAAGGCAAGACAACCATGGAAAGCACGCCGGAAGGGGCGTGGATTCACTGAGCCGCCGACAAGTAAGACACCTATGGCGCACGCAGGAAGGAGCCACGCCCACCAACTCCTGGCACCTCCGAGCCACATTGACTATTTATAGAGGCATGTTTCTCACGGAGGTGAATCGCCATATGCAGCGTGTAAAGCGGTTTGCAAGAGGTATCCCATGGGATCCTTAAAACAATCCTTTCCAACTGCGGTTAAAACACAATGAAGTAAGCAGTCTTTAAAAACCGAGTTTTCGGTTACGATGCACGACCACGTGCACCATAGCAAACTGTTTTACACCCTATATACAGCAATTCGCATCCGCGACAAACATGTGTCTTCTTCACTCACGGACAATTATATGTTGCTCTCTCCAGAGTTCCATCTTTTCATTCACTTTCTGTTGTATCCTCAAACCCTCCCCCAGACATCTGTGTCTTTCCAGAAGTGTTCAACCATCAATAAATAATTAAACAGCGTTTGTTATACCGCGGGTTCACTATTGTGTTGTATTTTGCTCTCTCCAGAGTTCCATCTTTTCATTCACTTACTGTTGTATTCTCACACCAACCCGTTTTAGACAACCGTGTCTTTCCAGAAGAGTTTAGCATTCAATAAATAATTATGCATGAGATTGAGCATGTGTCTACCCGGCACAGAGAGGCGTGGGTAAGCCGTTGAACCCCATTCGGGCTGCAAACCGTGGAATTCCCACTAAGTGCGACTCATACGCTCCCACTGGTTACGTCACTACCCTTTGTACACACCCCCCTCCCACCTCGCTACTACCGTGGTCATGTCTTGGTGGATTATATATAGAAAAGCAGCCAAAACCGCACAGAGCAATGAAACGTCTACGTCAGTCACAGGTGCATCTGGACGGTGTAAAGACGACAACGACTCCAGTGACGAGTTGGAGGTGGGCACATGAGCGGGCAGTGCATACTGAACGAGAAATCAGCAGACTAGCATGACGGAGGGAGCTGAGTGGACGTCCTTCTCCTCTCCTGCTGTTCCACACTCCGCGCCTGAGCGCAGTGCACTCGCATCCCTCCGTCTGGCAGGAGAAGGCGCAATGGGGCTCCGCCAGTTTTCAGTCACGGACAATTGTGTGTTGGTTCGTTCCGTGCATTGTTACAATGTTGCTTTTCTTGCTGATTTATTGCATTACCGATTTTTCAAATGTTAATTTTCTCCCTGTGCTTAAAAATCATTAAAAAATCGGACTGATTATGCAGCGTATGGTACGCTGCAGGTTGGCTAGTAATACATAATTCAATTAAAAACACACATGAGCAACATAGTGGTATGACAGTTATGTTAAAAAATGTAAAACACACAAGAAATACTTTACTAAACTAAAAAGAGAAAAAAAGCATTCTTGACTAAAGAACTGCTAAAAATAGCAGTAAACTTGAAAGAGAGTAGTTCAAAGAAGGAAATAAAAAATATGGTTGTAAATGCAGGGCTGTGGGTATGGTATCGGCAGTCATAGTCAGAGTCGGAAGCAATTACTGGATAAAAATGTACCAACTCCAACTAAACATAAATTGTAATATACAGTAAAGCTTTAAAGTTTCTAATTTTACTTGTACTAATTCAATTAAGCTATTTTTCCTATATCCTTTTGGTAAAAATATAGTAAAAAATAAATATTATTTAATAAATTATATTTAAAAAGTGTCAGTGGCACTGCTACAACCTTTAAAGCTAAACTTTAACAGGTTTAAGTGATGATTCACAATGGCAGTGATGAAATGCCTTACATCATGTATGTTGTGTGTTTCCAATCAACATATTAAATATGTGAGTCTAATTATAAACAGCAAAGTCAGAATTGGTGGTAACATGAATTGAGAAGTTGGAGACAAAGTCATTGTAACAATAAATTGAGGAGTCAGAGCTGGAAATGATGGTTTGGTGTACCATCTCCACAGCTCTGAGTAAATGTAGTAACTACTGTATATGTTGAAATGCACCACAAGACTGAAAATGAAATAAACAGACCAGGAAATTATTAGAGCAATAATATGTTTGTGAATCATGTGAAAGAGTTGCCAGGAAATTAATGGGTGTCAAAATACCAAAACAACTTCCTCTGAAACTGTACAAAACAAAAGGCAGCTTTTTTAAAGTCAAGAAAAAATTAAGGTCAAACCCAAAAAAAAGGCATATTTGCAAGTAATGAAAATAAATGGAAAAGATTTGTTTGACAAAAATCCAAACATTTAGATACCAGATACTAGGTACCACCATCTTAAATAGGAAATGCTTAACCACTAAAAATGAATGCAAAAACACATCCCAAAATGGGAAAGAAAAGTTGGTGCCATAATAACATTACAAAAGGATTAAAAAAAAAATAATAATTTAAGAAAAAAATCACAAAACTATATGTAAGAGTCATAAAATATGAAAGTGAATGTTCAAAAGACTAGTTTATAGCAGAAACATAACTCCTACAAAATGTCCCAAATATTTTGCCTCAGATATGTCTATAAATTCATTTAATGGTTACATTTGTATTTTTCACATATTAAACAGAGATATTTATCTATGTTCAGTTTGGTGTTTTCTGAGAGTCATGGAATCTTTACACCTTCAAAGATTCAGTAGTTTGAGATAGGATTATATAAGATTTATAGTACAAAAATGGAGTGCAAAACTTGTGTATATATTAATTAAATTGGTATGTCTATATTTTTCTTATATTAAACAAAGGCACTTTTCTAGGTTAAATCATTATTTAATACAGTAAATCCTCTCTATCCATTGAGTCCATCCCCACAGATTCTCGTATCTGCTATTATAAAAGTATAATCCATTTTGCAACATCCGTTACTTTGAACAATAACAAGTCTGTGATGTCCCCAGATGTCTGCAGCTGCACACACGCTATGCTGAATGGATCACTGTGTGTTTAACTAGCACAGAGATGTGAAATGGGGATAGCATTTGTTCCTCATGAACAAGGAATTCCCCCTAAGTGTGGATCATAAGCTTGCACCAATTAAATCCCTTGCTTTTATCCACACCACCTGTCGCTATTACTGATTGGACGGTTTAGCGAGGTCCTTAGATCTGCCCTGGCGTGGTCACTCATGGCCTAGGCAGAAAGCCTAAAAGACAATCAGAATTAACAATAGAGGAAGTGAAAGTCATTACAAGGTTTCCACAGATTAAACTGTGGAGGGATCATTACTGAGCCTCACCCGCCACCAGTCCACGCACTTAACCTAACCCATTTTTCCCATAGACTCAATGCTTCCATATATGCTCTCTATATTTTCTGTATTTGTGGGATTTTTCTGAAAGGTAACCCCCGAGGATAACGAAAATTCACTGTATTTCTTTACTAACAATACACATTTGTTCTGAAAGGAATTTAACTTACCTTGACATTCTGACTCTTCTTTCAGTTTATCTTTTGTGCCCAAGTGCTCAGGGTGATTTGCATTAATGTTACAAATGATGTTATTTGTTTGAGTTTTTCTTGTAGTATTATATATTATTTGTATTTTTATTCTGGTTTATTGCATCTTATTTTAATTCAAAGATTCATGTTTCCTGCTGTTATCTTTATTTAGTGTTTTAAGCAGAAGTTATTTTGTATTTAATGTTGTATATTTCCTTTTGCTTATTCTGCATTTCTTTAAAGCACTTTGAACATTGGAAAGATGCTGTTATAATTAAAATGCATAATTACTGCTTTTATTTTTATTAATGGTTTATTAATAAATCCTTGGATATGTCTTTTTTTTAGGCTACCTTTGTGTCTTATATTTATAGTTACACATTCTTACTTTAATAAAACCCTTTATAAATGTGAGTAGCAATCTGTTGATTACTCCTTACACCAAACTCTCTTTGAGCATTTACTGGCAGTGCCCGATGAAGCCCATATGGAGCTCCTTGATTTACCCTAGAGTGTCTATAGTGTGGACTGGGAGCACTGGGGTTGGAAAGGTCCAGAAGTCTTTCCATTTGAGTTACATAAACAGTGTTGCTCACTGTCTAGATCGCATGCCCCTCAACTTTGATAAATGGCGCCCTACATGACTGTCTGTGTCGCCTGAAGGATTGACCAGCTCTGTGTACATTCCTAAAAGCTAATAAGAGGGATTAGGAAGGGATCCCAGGAGCCCTTAGGAGGAGATCTAAGTTATCTTTGCACTTGTATTGCATATACAGAGCCGCCTAGCTTATGATGTGACTCTTGGGCTTGGTGGGAAGTGATACAGGGTTTGATTTTAATACCACTTAGAGTCAGAAGGACAGTAACATAATCCCTTAACTTTATCAAAGTAGAGAGGCTAAGGTCTGGAGAAAGAGAGATGGGAGTGGAGAAAAGGAGTGCTGATGTGGAAAAGGGTGAAACACCTCACCAGATAGATAGGAGTTCAGATAGAGACATGTTGCAGGATTTGTTTCCTACCTTTTTTTGTACCTGGTGTTTTCATTTTTTTGTGTATCCCTCTATATAGTATTTTTATTTGATAAAGGGAAAATATGCTTGTACCTTTTGACTTATGTGTAGTATTGAGGGTGCACAGAGCAGTTACCTACATTGCAGGTAAACACATAAGTAATTTTGGTGCTTCTGTTGTGTGTTTGCCTTTTCTGCAGTCCCCACATGATCTTTAAAACCATTTGGCAAGTAGTTGCATTTAGTGAAGAGAAAATGTTGAGTCATTATCAGCAGACAAACAGTACATATGGACACCCAGAGAAGCAGGCTGTGTGGGAGGCATGTTAGCCTTAACAATTTGAGTTCAACAGGCGGCCACAGCTTCAGCTGAGATGTAGTTTCCTCAACAAGTCAACTCTTCTGGCTTAAGGAGTTGGTTTTCTAGTACATCGTGCTTGGATGCTTTCTTGATCATTTTTTTCATCACTAAGGCTAGCCAGGCCTCTAAGGCCTGTCATATTGTATGGGCTTTCTGGGCTTAAACCTTGCAATTGTATTAATTGAAGATCCAGTGTTATTCTTTTGGATAGCAGTTTGTGAAGCCGGGAAATTAACTAATAATACTGTTATGGCAGCTTCATAAGAAAAGAAGGATTGCCAAGGAGAATACAGAAAATTGAAACATACAGTAAAAAGCTGGACATCCTTATTGTGAATTTGTAATTCTGTCTAAAAAAGGAGCAAAAATACCCCCTACCGTTTCAACAGACAAACTTTAAGGCCATTTTGTTCATACTTGCACTTCGCATAATGAAAAAAATTTGTCCATGCATTTGTTCTTACAGGCTGCATTTAACCTTCACAAAAGCATTAGGATTGCTTTTGCAATGCAAACTGTGAAAATATTAAACATTCAAAGTTGAAGGTCTTCAAATCTTGGACTGCTGCTGAATTCTGTCATCCTTGTGATAGTATGATTAATAGCCCATATGACTGCTGTTTACAAATTGTGATCATCATGACATTAATAAAGGCTTAGTAGTCTAAGATGCATGTTTTTAACTAAAAAAAGACATGAACCAGAAAAGCAAAAGTCAGTTAGTATTTGCACTGTCAAGAATTGCCTTCCACTTAAAATTATAGTCATTATGTTAGAAACATATACTAACAAAAATATCTAGCATGGCCTGGATATAGGGTATTTGTGAAAACAGTAATTCTGTTAGCCATCAACAAAAAAAAAAATATATATATATATATATATATATATATATATATATATATATATATATATATATATATATATATATACTGCTCAAAAGAATTAAAGGAACATGATGCACTAGGGGGGCAACAATGAGATGACCCCCAAAACAGGAATGGTTTAACAGGTGGAGGCCACTGACATTTTTCCCTCCTCATTTGTTCTGACTGTTTCTTCACTAGTTTTGCATTTGGCTACAGTCAGTGTCACTACTGGTAGCATGAGGCGATACCTGGACCCTACAGAGGTTGCACAGGTAGTCCAACTTCTCCAGGATGGCACATCAATACGTGTCATTGCCAGAAGGTTTGCTGTGTCTCCTGCACAGTCTCAAGGGCATGGAGGAGATTCTAGGAGACAAGCAGTTACTCTAGGAGAGCTGGAGAGGGCCATAGAAGGTCCATAACCCATCAGCAGGACCAGTATCTGCTCCTTTGGGCAAGGAGGAACAGCATGAGCACTGCCAGAGCCCTACAAAATGACCTCCAGCAGGCCACTGGTGTGAATGTCTCTGACCAAACAACCAGAAAGACTTCATGAGGGTGACCCAAGGGCCCCATGTTCTCTAATGGGCCCTGAGTTCACTGCCCAGCAGCATGCAGCTCGATTGGCATTCGCCATAGAATACCAGAATTGACAGATGCACCACTGGTGCCCTGTGCTTTTTACAGATGAGAGCAGGTTCACCCTGAGCACGTGACAGAAGTGAAAGGGTCTGGAGAAGCCATGGAGAACATTATGCTGCCTGTAACATCATTCAGCATGAGCAGTTTGGTGGTGGATTAATGATTGTCTGGGGAGGCATATCCATGGAGGGTCACACAGACCGCTACAGGCTTGACAAAGGCACCTTGGCTGCCATTAGGTATCAGGATGAAATCCTTGGACCCATTGTCAGACCCTATGCTGGTACAGTGGCTCCTGGTGCACGACAATTCCTGGCCTCATGTGGTGAGAGTATGCAGGCAGTTCCTGGAGGATGAAGGAATTGATACCATTGACTGGCCACCACACTTTCCTGACCTAAATCCAATAGAACACCTCTGGGACATTATGTTTTGGTCCATCCAATGCCACCAGGTTGCACCTCAGACTGTCCAGGAGCTCAGTGATGCCCTGGTCCAGATCTGGGAGGAGATCCCCCACAACACCATCTGTCATCTCATTAGAAGCATGCATACAAGAACACAGGGGCCATACAAAGTGCTGCGTACAATTTTGAGTTGCTGCAATTAAATTTTGGCAAAATGGACTAGCCTGCCACATAATTTTTTCACTCTAATTTTTGGGGCGTTTTTGAATTCAGAGCTCTGTAGGTTGATCATTTTCATTTCCATCAAACGACGTGGCATCCTTTCGTTCCTAACACATTACCCAGTCTATATCAGTATAGATATCCAGGAGGATTTCTTTTTCCCATTGAGATCTGATGTGTTTGCAAAGTGTTCCTTTAATTTTTTTGAGCAGTTTTATATATATATATATACACAAGATTTCTGTTTTTCTCTCATGAGTACATGAGTACCTGGTGGAAGCCACACTAACTTTAAAAAGCTTTTAATATTAACTTTTGTTGCTGAGTTTTTGGGTTCATTTCACAAAGTCCAATAACTGATAGTTCTTGAAGTTTGGCTATGACCTTTTGTATTCTTTTTTGCAAAGTTAAATTTAACTTGAAAGTGCAGACTTTTAAAAGTGAATGTTAATTTTTATTGTATGATAGGTTCCAAAGAAATACAAAACATTTTGTTGTACAAGTCTTGTTTTCTCATTCGCCTCAATTAGAAAATGTTGGGGATTTTTAACTATTAACTTTGCTTTAACCCCTGTAATGAATTTTCTTATAAAATAAGAGGCTTACACAAGAAAAATGGTTTGGGGACCATCCCCGTATAATATCCATAGGACAAAGAAAAAATCGTACACTTCTTGCAGTGAACAAAAACATATATCGTGTTTTGACTTTGTTATCATACAAAATGGCACTTTTATTCAGAAAACAAAATGGAAGCTGTGTGACGGATGCAATGTTATTAAAGGCAGACCGGAAGTGATGTGTTAATGGTAGCAATGTCATCAGGAGGAGCTGGAAGTAGAGTCATAGAATAGGGCCGGAAGTGATGCCATCTGGAAGTGACGGATGTGACATTTTCGGTGGCCATCTTTAGAATCAGGAAGTACGTGCTTAATTTTCCTCTTTTTGTCTGATGGAAAGAAAGAGAGAGAGAGGCACCGTTACCACATATCAACCCCTTTTCACTCACCTTTGAGCTTGTTGACTGCCTCCTAAGCGCACGTGTGTGACACCACTTTGGATTACATTTTTACAATGCTAAGGGAGTTTTTGCATCAAACTTTTACATTTTCAAAGATTCTGTAGAACAGCAAATGGTCTCATATCATCTATCATGCTACATTCCATTAAAGTCTAAAAATATTTCTTAGATGAATTTACATTATTAGTGACTCTTTAGTAATGATTTTGGCTCCTTTGTGTCTTAGACCGTTATCACAAAATGTTAACATACTAGCTGTGCTACCCATCTAAGATGGGATAAAATCTCAGTATTCGAAGCAGATCTTGTGTTTTTTATTTTACACATGGGTGGCCATTTGATTTAGTATAATATGCACCCAATCAGTTCCCTCGCAATGGCCTTGTCCTCTTTGGATAGAGCCACCCATTTTCATTGCTTCCTCTTTGTGTTGCTCATCAAAATGAGCAGTTTTATAGTTAAGGTGTTTTTGTGGGAAAATGTGGTCACTATTGCATTGGCCAGGTTTAGCAACTCTAGCCTAGTCATGTCGGGGCTTAGATTTTCCAACATGCACATGGATTTATCATTATTTTTACTTATCCATTTCCCACTACGTGAAGTTAGCAGTCATTAGTATTACAGCTATAAATCTCATTCAAGTGGCCTGAGAGGGTTCAAGTAAGTCACTACTATGTTGCTGATGCTAGCATATAATGTTGGACAACATATTAGGCTGATAAGACCATTTTTTTAATTTTTAGATGCTTATTTGGTATTTTTTATTATCACAAATGTTTTGCTTATTTTTACATTTTTATTTCTAACCCTAGTAACTGGACAGATACATAGACCTTTTATTAAGGTGGATGGGAGATTTCCAGAAAATAACATACTGTCATATAAAAGTAAAGCAGTACCAGGTGAAAATATATTCTTACATGATGTTAGACTTTTTATCACACTGGAAAAGGAGGTAAAGCTTTCCACACTGAAAACAAAGGATAGAGACACATTTTGACTGTATAGTGATGAAGTATATGATGTCGTGTGGACACTTCTGATGATGACTATAGAGGTATGTCTGTCTTTCTTTTTAGCTATACTCCAATTGTTGATGCACACTGATGCACCTCTTCAGCAACTCCTATTTTTCATATAGTAAGAAAAAATGTTTATTTTTATATCAATAAAAATAAAATAAAAAAATGAAATCATAAGCTTTTACATCATCCACCATATGTTCAAATGCTAAATGTCTGTGCTACTGTAACTCCACAAGGTCAGTGACCTGGCTGGAATCTGTATCCAGGCTCACTGACCTGTAACAGAGATTGTTTGAGTGTGTACTTCTCGTAAATTTCACCCGCTTGCATTCTGAAGTCGCCATAGTGCATGCATAGTTGATGTAAACAAAACTGCAAGCAAAATTACAATTTCACCACATCCCAGTGCAAGAAAAAAATGAACACAATCTGAATTGTAGGCTGACAGTGTGGATAATAACTTAAGGATAAGGGATAAAATTAAGTAAAAAAAGTAATTCTTTTTGGTGACAAAAGTTGTATTGTCTTGATGTGATAAAAATACATGTATTGTTGTATCCCAATATATACATACATACACAGTATAACACATAGCATATAAAAAATAAATGTATGCTGTTTTCAAAAAATATGTGTCTTAAATATATTCACTAAGTACACTAGGGTCAGGTTGAAAATATACACTTGAAAAAGCTTGCCTTTCCTAAGCACATTGTACTGATGCAATACAGTATATACTATAGGACTGGAATAAACAAATCAGTTTGAGGTCAAAAATAAAAGGCTCATTATTCCTGAGAACACGCTAAAAAGTATAGTGTGAGTTTACAAGCAGAGTTTTGTACATTTGCATAGCATTTTTTTCCCTCTGGAAAAGTTATAAATAACTTAACCTAGTGCAAATAAACAATATAAAGTATAAAGAAAAGTAATACTATTCCATGAAATAATGGACAGCTGGAAGTTTCTTCTGGGAAGGACAGCTTTAGTAGCTTAAGGATGCGGGTTCTGAGAATAATTACAGCACATGAACTAACTATACCTATGTTTACTCATCAACTGTTTAAAAACAAAGCTTTTTAATTAGCAATATTTTGCTCTATATTTGGCTGGCACTTCTATGCAAGACTTTTGCAAATATTGATGGATTTCTTTTACATGTGAAGCACAATCAGCTTAGGTGACATGCTCAGAGTCACCCAGTGAGTTACAAGCAAAAATTGAACCAACAATCTTAAGGTTTAAAGTTCTCTCTTTGAGCCACTACACCACACTGACTTCCTAATGAAAAATATGTCAAAATAGCAACATTAACAACCGCCAGAATTTATTTGATTTCAGTTCATTACCTTTTATATTTGGAGTTGCAACTTATACATTATGTTTCAGAGAATAAAGGCAAACTGAATGAAAGATTATAGAGTACTTGGATAATGTGAATACAATAAGCAACACCGATCCCTTGGGTAAAGCTATCCAAATATAATTTTGGAAAGAGTCAGATTTAATTCTTCAGTCATATGTTGAACCATCAGAGATTCTTCCAGCCATTAACAACGCATCTGCCTTGACTAACATTAAAGAGCCTTTAGCATTCATTGGGCTGGCAATCTCTTATGGCAGATTCATTCCAAAACTTAATACTGTATTGGCTTGACTTCATCAACTACTTAAAAAAGAATTAGTTTATCAGTGAAAACAGGCAGAGACAGATGCCTTCATGAAATGCAAAGTGCTGCTACAGATTATCAGAATTCTGTTTAAAGAATATCCAATAGACCCCTGCACACACTTGAATTTGCAAAATAAAGAAGAGACCTTTTTAATTTTGAGCATAAAAAATGTCAGGATGTGTTTCACATTGCTTTTACCTTAACTGGGAACAAAAACTTGTTCTATACTTATTAGACTTAGCTCACTCAGCCATATCACACATTTAGTGTGAGACATCAGTTTATCAGCTCATGACTAATATGTTGGACACTACTGTGTTTCCATGCCTACTACCAACTTTGAAAAAGAGACCATTTCAGACCACATCACCCCAGATAAAGCCTATCATATCTCCAAACTTTGACAAAGATTTTTGAAATACACAAAATATCATTCTTCTTCTTCTTCCTCTTCATCTTTTTCCAACATCTTTGTGGGGTTGATGTACTTGATCAGCCTTCACCATGCTGTACAGTGTTGCACCTACTCCTCAGTCAAGCCCTTTTCCTTCATATCTTTGTTTACTTTATCCATCCACCATCTTTTTCACCTCACTTCACTTTTCACTTTCTGCACATTTTATTATGTTGAAGATTTTAGTTTAAAATGGATAACTGTGACATTCCAAATTTTGGTCAGTTGCTTTCTGTTTGCCTTAATTATCCTTGAGATGTGTCTAGAAGGTGATTGGAGACCACTTGTAACAATCTGAATTGATTGGACATATTTGTCAGGACAAAAACCAAGCAACAGTCCAAGGAACTCTCTATAGGACTCTGTGATAAAATTATGGTGAGCACTGTGTCATATGTTTTAGAAGTGTCCCACACACATCTTATTGGAATGAAATGTTTACTTATTTATCAATTTTGGATTCATTTTTTTTTTTTTTTTTTATTTATTTATTAATTTTATTACAATCAATACATAGCAATCAAGTTTTACAAAAAAAAAGAATTATGCTAAGAACAGATCGATCCCCACCCTTGAGAGAGAGAGCAAGCCAAACGGTGTAAAATTTAAGGCTTTTAAAAATACCTAAATCAACAAATTCTCTGTGCTTTATAAAATCATTTCAAAATATTACTGATTAGATCCTGCCATGTTTTGAAAAAGTCTGCACAGATCCTCTAACTGAGTATTTGATTTTTCCAATTTTAAATAATATAACACATCAGTTTCCCACTGACTTAAAAGAGGAGAGTTTGGGTTCTTCCAGTTTATCAGAATAAGTCTGCGTGCCAACAGTGTAGTGAATGCAATCACAGTTTGTTTGTCTTTCTCCACTTTAAGACCCTCTGGAAGAACCCCAAACACAGCTGTTAATGGGTTAGGAGGGATTGTGAGTCCAAGACTGTCTGAGAGGGAATTAAAATTTTTGTCCAGAATAATGTTAATTTGGAGCAGGCCCAGAACATGTGACCTAGTGAGGCTGGGGCTTGGTTGCAACGTTCGCAGGTTGGATCATGCCCTGGAAACATTTTGGAGAGTTTTAGTCGAGACAGATGTGCTCGATATATAATTTTGAGTTGTATAATTGTATGCTTTGCATATGGAGCTTGAGTGAATTCTCTGCATTGCTACTTTCCACTCCTTTTCTGATATATTAATTGAGAGGTCATTTTCCCAGTGTCCTCTTGGATCTTTGAAAGGAAGGGATTGTAAAAGGATTTTATATATTGTAGAGATGGAGTCTAACTCCTTGAAATTGAGCAATAATTTTTCCAGCGTGGATGAGGGTGCAAGATGAGGAAAATCTGGAAGGTTCTGTTTAACAAAGTTCCTGATTTGAAGATAGTGAAAGAAATTTGTAGCTGGAATGTTAAATTTGGAATGTAATTGTTCATAGGATGCAAAGACGTTGTCTATATAAAGATCTCTAAGCAAGTTAATTCCAAATTTTTCCAGATATTAAAACTGCATATGTTTGTGAGGGTTGAAAGAGGTGGTTCTTTTGCAGGGTGCCACAGAAAGAAGCTTCTCCGTCTTAAAATGCTTTCTACATTGGTTCCAGATTCTAAGTGAGTGGAGCACAATTGGGTTATTAGTGTATTGCCGATAACGTGTGTTTATTGGAGCACAAAGCAAGGAATACAAAGAAGTACTGCAGGATTTTACTTCTATTGCGGTCCATGCCTGTGTATGTTCTTCTATTTGTGTCCAGGTTCTTATCGACTGTATATTTGCGCCCAGTAATAAAACTGGAAGTTAGGTAGAGCCATGCCGCCTTCTGCCTTTTGTCTTTGTAGGGTCGCTCTTTTGATGCGTGGATGTTTAGAATTCCAAATAAATGAGGTTATTGTTGAATCTAATTGCTTAAAGAACGATTTATTAATGTATATTGGTATGTTTTGAAATAAAAAGGAGCTTAGGAAGAATATTCATCTTAACAGTGTTAATTCTTCCAGCTAGTGTGAGATGAAGGGTTGACCATCTATGCAAGTCTTGTTTAATTTTTTCCATACAGACGAGAAATTTTTTGATAAAGAGCTTTATGTTTACTTGTGATGTTTACCCCGAGGTATTTAAACTGTTCTGCAATGATAAAAGGAAGGGTGTCTAATCTAATATTATATGCTTGCGAATTCACCGGAAAGAGTACACTTTTATTCAGATTAATTCTGAGACCAGAGAGCTTTTGAAATTCTGTGAGTGCTGCTAAGACTGCAGGCACAGAATTTTCTGGGTCCGATATATACAGTACCATGTCATCTGCATATAATGAGATTTTCTGTTCCAGTCCTTCTCTGCTAATCCCCTTTATCTGATCAGTATTTCGACAATGTATTGCCAGTGGTTCAATGGCAATTGCAAACAGCAGTGGTGACAAAGGGCATCCTTGTCTTGTGCCACGCTCTAGTTTAAAGTAGTCTGAGCAAATGTTATTGATGCAAACTGAAGCTTCTGGGTTAGTATACAGTAATTTAATCCATGCACAAATGTTCGGGCCAAACCCAAACTTCTCCAAAATAGTAAAAAGGTATTTCCATTCAATCATGTCGAATGCTTTTTCTGCATCCAATGATAATAATATTTCTGGGGTGTTTGATTTAGTTGGTGAGTATATTACATTAAACAGGCGTCGAAGATTTGAAGATAAGTGTCGGCCCCTAATAAATCCAGTTTGGTCTTGTGATATTATTGAGGGGAGCACTTTCTCCATCCTTCTAGCTATGATTTTAGAGAGTATTTTAACGTCGTTATTCAGAAGTGAAATTGGTCTGTATGATGCACATTGTAATAAGTCCTTATTTTGTTTTGGAAAGACAGTGATTAGTGCTTGGCGAAAGGTTTGTGGAAGAGATTGGTTATCTCTGGCTTCTGTAAATGTTGCTAATAGGAGGGGAGCTAGCTGAGCGGAGAATTTCTTGTAAAACTCTGCAGGGTAGCCATCAGGGCCTGCTGCTTTTCCACCTTGGAGTGACTTTATAGCATCCAGTAATTCTGATAATGACAGAGGTTTATCGAGCTCCTCCACACTAATAGCGTCAATTTGTGGTATCTGTAATTTATCCAGAAATGCATTAGATTGTATATTGTCTTCTTTAAACTCAGTAGTATATAGGGATTTATAGTAGTCTCTAAAAGTGTACATTATATTTTTGTGTTCGATGATTTTATCTCCATTCGTGTTAGTAATTACCGAGATTGC
The DNA here is from genome assembly GCF_016835505.1 of Polypterus senegalus. Taxonomy (NCBI): domain Eukaryota; kingdom Metazoa; phylum Chordata; class Cladistia; order Polypteriformes; family Polypteridae; genus Polypterus; species Polypterus senegalus. The sequence goes on from NC_053160.1 coordinate 140,211,912, forward strand.
GCTATGCACTTCTTGCTTGTGAATTTGTTGCGCTAAAAGCTTATTAGCTTTCTCCATGTTCATAATAATGATGTCTGGATTTGTAAATTAGTTGTTCGGTTTCTTTAGTTGTCAAGAGGTTTAATTCTGAATGTAGAGCCTGCCTCCTCTTATGTAGAGTCTCGCTTGGTAGTCTGGCATGTTCTTCATCTATTTTAGTAATTTCGCTTTTATCTCTGCTACTTTCTTCGCTCGGATTTATTTCTGTGGGAAAGATATGAGATAATCTGTCCTCTTAAGAAGGCCTTAAGAGTTTCCCAGAGTGTTCCTGCAGAGATCTCAGGGGATGTATTTGTCTCTAGAAAGAATTCAATTTGTTTGGATATAAATTCAGTACAATTCTCGTCAGCTAATAGAAGCGGATTGAGACGCCATCTGCGGGTGAGTGTATGGGGCTTAGTAATTTCAGCTCCAAGATCATCGGAGCATGGTCTGAAATAACAATAGCATCGTATTTACAAGATTTAATCTTAGGCAAGAAGTTATTATCTATAAAGAAGTAATCAATCCTTGAGTAGCAATGATGTACTGGTGAGTAGAAAGAATATGTTCTTGAATTTGGGTTTAAAAACCTCCAGGGATCTGATAAGTTGTGATCAGTTATAAACTTTGTAATTATCTTTGCGGTGTTAGTTGCGTTCCCCTGTGGAGGAAGTCTTATCTAAAAGTGGATTTAGAACACAATTAAAGTCCCCAGCCATTATAAGTTTATGAGTGTTCAGATTGGGAATGGATGCAAATAAATTTTGTATAAATTCCTTATCATCAACATTAGGTGCATAAACATTTATCAAAATCATTTTACAGTTAGATAAGTCTCCCATGACCATCACATATCTCCCTTCAGGATCCAATACTACATCTGATGCTACAAATGGTACTGTTCTATGTATGAGAATTCCCACCCCTCTAGTTTTCTTTGTAAAACTAGAATGGAACATTTGGCCAGACCAGTCTTTTTGCAGCCGGAACTGATCCTTACTTAGTAAGTGGGTTTCCTGTAAAAATACTATTTTAGCATTTAGACCTGTTAGGTGAGAAAGTACTTTCTTTCTCTTTAATTCGTGATTCAGGCCTTTAACATTCCAGCTTACGAAGTTAACTGTCCCATCATGGAGACACTGATTCTGAGTTTTTGGTGTCATATTATAGTCTTAACTGGAAGTGAAATAGTTTAGGTCTTAATTTCCTATTCCCCCAAGAGTTGTTGCCATGCAGCTTATTATTACGTTGATAGTTATAATTATAAAGATTGAGATGATAGATTAGATATAGATCAAGCCTGCTCTCTTTCTCTTCCCCCCTTAACCCCCCACCCTCCCTTTTGCCTCCCCAGGTGAGGCTAAAACCCACTTCATGCAGTCCCAGTCCTCTGACATACCCAGAGACAGAGCACGTCCAAAGCACATCAAGCCCCCATGCAGTGGCGCTTTAAGGTTAAAAGATAGAGATATCTGTTACCAATATAGTCTTTAAAAGAGGAAAAAGAAAGAAAAGAATTTTGCACTTAATATATATATATATATATACATATACACATATACATATATATATATATACATACATACATACATATAATCTTCATCAATTTTAGTGCATTAAGATGATATCCCCAGATAATAAACCCAGGTGATGGTGTTAAAGATGTGTCCAAAACAAGCATAACAAGTCTTAATGCAGTAATAGCAATAACAGCAAACCAAGGGTATGATATTGAACAGTCTCATTTAGGGTACACATGAAATAATTAGAAAAGAAAAAGAAAAAAAAAAAAGAGGAGGAAAACGTAATTAAGCACAATAAAACACAAACATTTAGCGCCCTAGTAATACTAAGTAATGATAAGTAATAAGTAAGTAATAATAATATAAGAATATGAGAATATATGCTGATAAAAAACCCGTATTTTAAAAACAAATAGATCAGACAGTAGATTATTAATCCTAGCTTTATCATTTACCGCCATGACTCACAATTATGTATCAGAATAGTCCCGGGATCAGCTTTCTTAACTCATTTTCTGCCTCCTCCTTGCTAGCGAAAACATAGAAATGCCCCTGCCATTCCACTTTCAGTTTTGCCGGATACAGGAGGCCGTATTTGACATTGGCTTGCCGTAGCGCTGTTTAATATTATAGAAGGCGGGCGTTTGATAGCTGTTGCTGGAGAGAAGTCAGGAAGACGCGAATTTGGCAATCTTCATATATAATATCTTCCTTTTTTCCTGAGGAGTTCCATCACCTCTAACTTAAATGATAATCGTTCAAAACGGACTATAAAAGATCTTGGTCGGGGTCTGACGGTGTTTGATCCGCGTACGCGGTAAGCCGCTGCTATCTCAGATTTTGGATTCATAATAACCCCTAAATGTCTAAGAACTCTATTATGAGGGGAAAACCAGCAGGGACATTATTGCTTAATGAACAATCACGACATTGCTAGCTGTGCCTCATGTTATTCAAATGGAAGAATCCATCAATCCAACCATTTTCTTAATCCGGCTAACCCATCTTTCATCACACAATGGTACAAGAATGTACTAATGTATGTACAATTAAAAAAAACTATTACAATTAAAAGGAAATGTCAAAAAAAATCATTAGAATTTGGCAGAAATGTATTAACGTTGCCCTCAATTAGTTAAGCATTTTAAACCTCTGTTGTCCTTTTAGATGCCTCATTATCTTTGACTGATTACTTGAAATTATGATTATGTGCTGAATTGAAATTCATTCATTATAATTTAATTTATAAAACCACAAAAAGTTAAAACATATATTACGTGTCAGTACTATGCTTTTTATAACTATGTTAGCTATAATAATGGGCGTTCAATGTTGTACTGCTTATCCCAATTAAACTGTTTTGGAGCACTTTTCAGTTTTGTGACACACTGACATACCTCCAAACTGTACATTGAATAATATATTTGAAGATCACTATATAAATTAAGCTGAATTGAATTGATATCTATAGTACATGTTTAAATCTTTAAATTATGCACAACACACCCATAGATACAAATGTTTAAGCTGTAAATCCTCCTAGCTTCAAGATGAAGGTATACAATTTCACAAAATTGAAATGTTCCCCTTATTAGAACATCAGAACAATTTCAACAAAAACAGGCCTTCAGCCCAACAAAGCTCGTCGGTCCTATTTAATTTTTCCAAAATTATATTGAGATAAGTTTTAAAAGTTCCAAAAGTACTAATAGCTTGCACAGTGCTTAGTACATAATTGCATATATCTAAGGTTTTATGTGTGAAGGAAAACATTCTAACATATGTGTCAAATTTATCCTTGACCAGTTTCCAACTGTGTCCCAATGTTCTTGCTGAAGAAAACGTGGAATCCATTACTTAAATGTGGTCATTAGCAATTTTTTGTGTATAATAACAATATATATATTTTACATATTTCATTAAATTTACCCCTATGTCCATGAATTGGATTAAACCATTTTGAAAATTTTTTTGTTTTGTTTTATTCAATTTAGCTACTGAAATGTTTTAATTCAAAAGTTTGGGTCTGTTTAACAAACATGAAAAGGAAATTACCTTATTATTTTTAAGTGGGATTCTTCTTTTCTTGAGCATCTTGAACCATGTGTAATATGCACAGTAATTTTCTGTTATCCAGGGTAGTTTCTTTCCTGTGCTCAGTGTTGCTTGGTGATGCTACAGTACCCTACTGCTTGGAAAATGAATGACACCGATTCATTTCTGGCTTCAGTTTCCTGGATATACCACGGTGTCACACATACTGTCTGATTCAACTCACCACAATTTTGTTATCAGCTGGCAGTCTCTTTATTCAATCATCCAGAACATAAAACTTAAATGCTTGTGCAAGGTGATGACAGTTTTTGAGAGAACACAGAATCAGCAGGTGACATGGAGAAATCAAAATTCATGCAGGGGTCGTAACTGGGAAGATGAAAATTAAATAAAGCTCAGGATGTGTAGCCAGAATTGTTGTCAGAAAACAGAGTTATAAAAAGTCATAAGCCAAAAATGGCACCTATAACCAGAGCCAAGAAACTTGAGACGTAAATCGTAACAGAAAAAAAAATGCTGTAAAAAGTAAACTCAAAAACTAACAATATGATATGACACAAATATTTTTTCTTTCAGGAGTCCAAATTTAGGATAATTAAGTATATGTGGTGCAAGCCTAGCAACCTAGAAACCAGTTTCCTGCATGGTAGTGCCCATAAATCTTTTTTAATAACATTGAAAAACAAGAGAAAGCAAAAGATAGATATAACCACTTAATTCCTCGACCTCGGAAACCGTGAAAACTATAATCAAATCATTTTAAGAGGTCGAGACATTTGGAAAGTTTTTCATTTAAAACCAGATTATGACGATCATCACATATTGAAGAAAAAAGAAAAGAACAGTACAAAGACAATAATTGTCCTTTAGCCCCAGGGACACTTTTGTTTATTGTGGACAATGCACACCTAAATCCAAAACACAATTCACCTCTTAACTGAATTCCATGTAACTATGCTCTTCCAAGTATCAATTGCTTACAGAAATCTTATGTTGACAACAGAAAGGAGTTAGTAGTACTCTTTTGAGTAGCAAATCTGTCTTCTATAAGAAGGTGAAATACCGATGTGCGCATTCACTCAAACAAAGTGAAAAGTGCTCAGTTCCACTGGGACAAACCTGAACTAAATAACTCTCAGCCAGGGCCTGTGGTAATGTGCTGATAGGTATTACCAGTTTAATCTAAGTCAACTTTTGCGGAATAAGAAGTTAAAGCACTTACCTGTTTAAATTGTTGACGTAAGGGCTTTGGCTTCGTTCAGGTCTGCTGGAGGATGCTGTGCATACCCTGTCATAAAGGCAAGAGTCTCTTTAGCCCTGCCATAAGCAAAGAGAAAGATCCGTAGTGTACAGTTTAATTAGTGCATGCATTAGTGTGAGAAGGGGATCCCCAAGAAAAATGTAACTTACTTTTGTAATGCACATTGGATCTTCTGAGGGGAGCGTATCTTGAAGCAGGCACATTACCAGAGGGACTTTCATATATTTTGACACCCTTTCATGGGGCTTATCCAGGAGGAAAAGAGAGAGACCACCTTGATCAGGTAGTCTAGTTTCAGAGCCAGTGCTAAGTATAGAGATTGACTGTACTCAGAAAATATATCTCATGTTCTTGCAGAAGATCTGGCTTCCAAATCCATTGTTCTATTGTTATGGTCTACTCTATTTCCTGACTTGCACTTGTCCCTCCTTTCTGCTTTAAAGTGAGAAATGACACAGTGGCTGTATACTTTTCTTTGGGATAAGCCCTTCTAGACTTTGTGGGATATCCAAACATTTCCAGGATTAGCTGTAGGAATAGATACCATTATCCCCATTTCAGTTGCAGTTCTTTTAAGTAATTTGTTGAACCATGACTGCTTGTAGATCACTTTTTTTCTGACACCAATGTTTATGTCAATAATGAGACCAGAAGCATCATGTTCTAGACTAGAGGTTTGTATGGTACTGATTTTTTCATCCTGCTTCTGGCTATTTCTGGCAAAGTTCCATCCCATTTCTACCTGCTCCTCTCTGATTTCTCACACTCCCGCAAAGTTCCATCCGATTCAAAACCACTTTCATGTTTTTCCCTCTATAGGTTGCATGAAATGGATATATATATACTGTATATTGTGAGAACCAGCCCGGACACCAATGGTTTTGTCACCAACACACGTTTATACATATTTACACTATATACAATGTACCGCGCACAACCCAGTGCTCCAGCACCAATCACCCTTAGTCCGGGTCTCTCACTATCCAGCCTTCCTTCACCGCCTCCACTCCTCTCCTCCGAGCTCTGTCCTCTTCCACTCAACTCCAGCTTACAAATTGAGGTAGGCGGCATCTTTTAAGCCCACCCGGCCGTGCTCCAGGTGCCTCCTGACAAGCTTTCGACGGCACTTCCTTGTGTGACGGAAGTGCCACACGAGCACCCGGAAGAACTTCCACCAGCATCTCCGGGTGTAGCGGAAGTGCGGATATCCAGGGCTTCTCAGGGGTCTGAGTGCCCCCTGGAGGTGACCACGGGCCCCTATAGGGTTGAGCTTCCATGTTCCGTTCCCATGGCCCCCAAACCAACCGTGGTCCAGAGGAGGCGTAGTCCCTCTCCCAGTCCTACCAGGCATCCCGGCTGGGTACTGGCCCCAGCCACTCACCACAATATACAAAGTGTGTTCTTAGAATAGCAGAATATACAAGGAAAGAGAAAACAATATTCCACCCACTAATCACTATGAAACATCTGCATTTACAAGCTGCAATGTATATGCATCACAATACCTGCAATAATCTGTGGGAAAACTCAATCCATATGTACACACAGTCTTTTTCTTTTTTTCCAACCATGCGTGCTTTTACTTTGAAACAAAATTGATTAGAACACAGATGATCATTTAATTATTTTACATGTGTGCTGAGAATGCCTGCTCTTGAGCCCATTAATAAATTCTAACCTCCTCCATCCACTCATAACATTTAATGAGGAGTGAAGGGACAACTCCAGACAACACAATGCTGGAAAATGCAGGGGCATGTAAGCCCCTCCATCATACCAAGATTGTGATCCTGAGATGATGTTATTGTGATTTTATTGGCTGTGAAGAATGTTTGCATTCCATTAAAAAGTGTTTTAAATCTCAGCAAACTATATTATATTTTTGATTTTCTCATTAAAAAGTTCATAAAGTCTGTACTGCTAATTTCTGTTGGTGTTTTGAACTGTAGTTCTAAATTCCTATTTTTTTAAATTAGCCACTGTAACAGTACATGTGAATCATTATTATTATCAATTATTTCAGAATAGTAGTCTGAGCAGGCTTTAAAGAGAGTTTTTTTTATATATTTTTAATACTCTCTGTCCATGCAATTTGAAAGAACTGCAGCTTTGTTGTTCTCCATCTGCGCTCCAGTTTTCAACACTCTAATTTAAGAGGTCGAGTGCTCTTATTAAACCAGGGTGAGTTTCTATGTGTTTTGATCACTTTAGTTTTAAGGGGAGCCATTCCGTCCAAAGCATCTCTCAAAGTAATATTATAATTTGATGTTGGCTGATCTAAATTATTTTCACATACTCAAAATATCTATAAATTTTGAAGCAGAATTACAATCTAGATGTCATACTGTCGTTGTTTTAATCTGTGAATTCATTGGTAAAGGCAAAACTGAATCAAATTAACTAGTTTAATAAAGTATCTATCTATCTATCTATCTATCTATCTATCTATCTATCTATCTATCTATCTATCTATCTAGTTATCAGAAATAATTTAAAGGAGTAATTTTTAAATATTGAATTTAAAATCGGAGAGTTTTAATTTAATTGATGGTTATGATTATGAGTTGAACCATTGACAATCTGACAAAGTCATACTTCTTTTTCTTCAGCTGCTTCTGTTAGGGGATGCCACAGCAGATAATTTTTTTCCCATATCTTCATCTTGCCTGGCAGCTCTATCCTTAGCACCCTTTTCCCAATATATCCAGCATCTGTCCTCTGCACATGTCCAAACCAACACAATCTCGTCTCTCTAACTTTGTCTCCAAACTGTCCAACCTTTGCTGACCTTCTAATGTACTCATTTCTAATCCTGTCCATCCTCATCACACCCAATGCAAATCTTATCATCTTTAACTCTGCCACCTCCAGCTATGTCTCCTGTTTTTTTTAGTCAGTGCCACTCTCTCAAACCCATATAACATAGCTGGTCTCACTTCTGTCCTGTACACCTTTCATTTCACTGTTGCTGATACCCGTCTGTCATAAATTACTCCTGACACTCTTCTCCACCCATTACACCCTGCCTGCACTATTTCTCACCTCTCTTCCACAATCCCAGTTACTCTGTATCGTTGATCACAAGTATTTAAAATCATCCACCTTCGCTTACTCTACTCTCTGCATCCTCACCATTCCACTAATCTCCCTCTCATTTACACACATGTATTCTCTCTTGTTCCCAGTGACCTTCATTCCAGGGTCTCGTCAACCTGCTCCCTACTCTCACTACAAATCACAATGTCATCAGCAAACATCATAGTTCATGGGAACTCCTGTCTAATCTTGCCTGTCAACCTGTCCATCACCATTGCAAATAAGAAGAGGCTCAGAGCCGATACCTGATGTATTCCCACCTCCACGTTGAATGAATCCATCACTCCTACTGCAAACCTCACCACTGACACAACTCCCTCGTACATATCCCGTACAATTCTTACATACGTCTCTCCAATTTCCAACTTTCTCATACAATACCACAACTCCTCTAAAGTCATCCTGTCATATGCTTTCTTCAGTGCCACAAAGATGCAATGTTAACCCCTTCTGGCCTTCTCTATACTTCTTAATGAACACCCTCAGCAAACATCACATCTGTGGTGCTTTTCCTAGCATGAAACCATACTGCTGCTCATTAATCATCACCTCCCTTCTTAACCTAGATTGCACAACTGTTTTTCATAACTTAATGCTGTGGTTTATCAATTTTATTCCCCTGTAGTTACTTCAGCTCTGCATATCCCCCTTAATATTAAAAATTGGTACCAGTTCTTCTCCACTCCTCAGGCATCCTCTCAGTTTTCAAGATTCCATTAAACAATCTACTTAAAAACTCTACCGCCATCTCTCCTAAACACCTCCATGCTTCCACAGGTATTTCATCTGGACCAATGGCTTTTCCATTCTTCATCCTCTTCATAGCTGTCCTTACTTCCTCCTTACCAATCCATTGCGCTTCCTGATTCACTATCGCCATATCATCCAACATTCTCTCTCTCATTCTCTTCATACATCAGCTTCTCAAAGTACTCTTTCCATCTGCTCAACACACTCTCCTCACTTGTGAGTTCATTTCAATCTTTATCCTTTACTATCCTAATCTACTGCACATCTTTCTCAGCTCGGTCCCTCTGTCTAGCCAATTGATACAGGTATTTTTCTCCCTCTTTAGTGTCCAACCTCTCATATGCTTTTTTTAGCCTTCGCCAACTCTCTCTTCACATTACGCCTTATTTCAATTGTACTCTTGTCTACTTTCTGCATCTCTCTGACTATCTAACTTCTTCTTCACCATCCTTTTCCTCTGTATACTCTCCTGTAATTCCCCATTCCACCACCAGTTTTCCTTTTCCTCCTTCCTCTGTCGAGATGTCACGCCAAGCACCCTTCTTGCTGTCAACCTTACTACTTTTGCTGTAGTTGCCCAGCTATCCGGCAACTCTTCACTGCCACCCAGTGCCTGTCTTACCTCCTCCATGAACTCAATCTTGCAGTCTTCCTTTTTTAACTTCCACCATTTGATCCTTGGCTTTGCTCTCACTCTCTTTCTTTTCTTGATTTCCAGCGTTATCCTAAAGACCACCATCCTGTGCTGCCTAACTATACATCCCCTGCCACCACTTTGCAGTTTTCAATTTCCTTCATATTGACCCTCCTGCAAAGGATATAATCTACCTGTGTGCATCTTCCTCCATTCTTGTATTTGACCCTATGTTACTCCCTTTTCTTAAAATACATGTTCACCACAGTCATCTCCATCCTTTTTGCAAAATCCACTATAATCTGACCTTTTTCATTCCTCTCTCTGACACCATACCTACCCATCACCCCCTCATCCCGTCTGTTCTCTGCAACAACATGTCCATTGAAATCTCCAGTCATCACTCTCTGTCCCTTGGGCACTGTCCATCACTTCATTCAATTAACTCCAGAAATCTTCTTTCTTAGCCATTGTATTTCCAACTTGTAGGGCATATGCACTAACAATATTTATCATTGCACCTTCATTTTCCAGATTCATAATCATCACTTTGTCTGACACGCTTTTCAAGAACTTTCTAATCTTCTAGTTTTGGGTGAGAGTTGTGTCCAAAATGCAAGAAGTTCAAATTTCAGTTGCAATTGATTAGAGCTCCTCTTTTGGGCCTCTCAGCAATTTATAGGCAGTGAGATGTTCTTCCATCAACCTATCTTTAATATTTTCTCTGTTTATTCTCTTATTAGGCTATATCCACAATGCCTCTAGTGGGAGGTACAAGATGTCTTTAAATAATTTACCAGTCATTTGAAAGGTGACTGATAGTCTGCAGATCCAGTTTCCTTCTCATGAAAGAACCATGTTGCACTCTCATGCTGTAAAAGAAAGGAAAATTTAGGGAGTATGATAGCAAGTTCAATCTAGATATAGGTAGCGTGGTATTATTGGCATGCCAGCAATATTCTCAGACATTCACTAATTTGCATAATGAAACTCTGACAATTTACATTTGAGCAAAGGAAATATTCTGAAGTGTGTTTCACAAATGATAACGTGCTGGCAGAAAACCAAAGTGATGTTCAAGAAATTATAGGGTAGTGCAAGTAGGATACGAATATATTAATGCTTAGTGTCAAAGAGGAATGCTCAGGACCACTTGGCTGCAAAAAATAAACCTATATTGGTCCTGAGGAAAACAGACACCAAAAGACATTTCTACATATAGCAAGAAGAAAAATGTCCTCTGAAAGACATGTCATGAGAAGGTAAGATGTAGATATGAGAGGAAATTTATTGGAAGAATTCATCAAAAAAAGAGAAAGAGGAAAGAGAAAGAAGAAGCTGGTTTAATAATATTGTAAAATGGTGCCTCTGGGGCTGCATGTGTGTTCATGACATCCAGATTTGTTTTCTGCATTAAGCTCTGTATATATGAGCCCTGGATACATTTTGCTGGATTATTTCAAATAATTTCTAAAAACTGTTTTAGCATATGTTTATCTGTTAAATACCTTGTAGAAAGTATATTTAGTCTTTGGCTCATCAAACTATCAACAAAAAAGTAAATGTGCAAATGGTGTGGTATAGTCTATAAATCTATTCTTCAAATTGGTTCATCCTTTTAGTAGCTATAAATGAATGAATGGAAAAAAATCATATGCAATGAACTGGTACTCCTCCCAGATTTATATTTTGCCTTGTCCTGGTGCAGCCTGGATAAGCTGGAGCTCCCAGCAACCCTGAATTGTATAAGCTAATTCAAGTGACATATGTATAGATCATCATATTCAGTATTAGAAGCCTTTTCAATTAATAAGACAGAATTTATCATAAAAGTCTATAATTTGCCTCTGAACCCCACCTGTAAATGTTATGAATAACATGGTCTGGGCAGGCAGTAGGCAAATCTTTTCTTTTTGTTTAACAACGAAAAACAGTTTTGCAGAGAATGTCTATATTTATCTTTTACTCTTTTTCATTATTTGACACTCAGAGCTGATAGTCATATTAGCAGTAAACAACCTAATTATCTGAGATTCTAGGCCCTTCACTAAATATGCGTTAATTATAAACTGGAATTAGTATTATCTTTAGCTAAAGCAATGTCTCACATTACCCATAGCTTCTGAAAGCTCTGTGCAATATAAGGCGTGCTATTAGAGCCTAGCAGGATTTATGTAATATAAAAGACTGTCAGATAGAGTGAGATTGGTTATTTGTATAGCAGTGTTAGCTCACATAATTAGAACAATGTCACAGGAACATTTTTTTTCAAACTGATGAGACAATTAACTGTAGAATGCTCATCAACACTTTTAATTTTCCACCCTCAAGAGTTTTTGGGCGCATTTTATCCTTATGAGTTTAAGTTAAACAAATATAACTTGTGTTGTTTGTGGCAGTGTGGTTGGCCTGGGTGCAAAAAAAAAAAACAAAAATAGGCGCCTTCATGTGTCTTCATGTGAAAATTAGATTTACTAGCTAACAAAAGGTGCTTACTTACTTAAGGTTTATGTGGCGTGCATTATGCTCACCAAAATCATCTACATTAGCCTTCAAGTCCAAGCTCCTAGCTGATTATTTTCACTGGACAGCAGGGACACTTTAGTCTTTTCTGTCCAATGCTGTGTCACAGGTAGAACTTAATAGGTCAGTTACAGTGTACCTGAAATAGTACAGTTTAGCTGCGGATCAAGGCCAGACAACATAGAAAGGCACTAAAAGGAGACGATCCTCATGTCTAGGTGTTATTGTAGTGAACAGTGTGAACAAGGTCAATACCAAGTTTAACTAATATGCGCTAATGTTCTTACTGTTTCATGTTCCTCCACGGTTTGCTCAGCTGACCATCTGACAGCAGCATGCTAGCAATTAACGTCTTGGCCTCTGTCAATGAATGCCTGGCAGGTGCACATTCCTCTCAATTTAAAGGAACAGAGCACAAAGTAAAAGTACATCCTCATGTAAACTTAATAAAAAATATTTGCGATCATTAAGCTACAGTAGATCATAATGTATGCCCCTGTAGTTATTGTAAATGTTATTCACACTGAGCATATGAAAAGTCTGTGAAATCTATGAAGTATATATAAGGTAAAGATGATGAAAAGAAAATGCTAGTAGAATTTGTATGTGAAGCATAATTGCCTCTCTGCAACTCAGGAGTTGATGATGATCTACCATCATGGTGACCTAGGTACAGACCCTGGCATTTGTGAGAAAAAAGTAAAACAATAGTTGAACGAAATTCACAACCCCCACCAAATTATCACACACTTGCCTTATGCTTTTTATGATCAACTGTATTTTTGGACTTTTTACACACATCGTGCACACACATCACCCAACCAAAAATGTATTTTATGTTTTTAAGGTAAATATGTAAGTGCTATTGATTAATTTTGTTTTACTATTAGGAATGCCTTTAACGACTGTAAGATCACATTTATGTATATTTTGCATTTTTCTGCATTGAGCATTAGGCAATATTATTCAAGTATAGACACAACAGGATTTTAGGATGTTGATATGATCCCCACTATTTATCACTTCAAACTGGAAGGTCAGAATCATTTCAGATTCTTTCACTGACTGATCTGTAGATTATACCCTAGAAACTTCACTCCTACCTAGAAGTAGTTGTGTTACAACTAAAGTCATGAAATCAATATCATCAAAATTGTTCTCTTACAATGGTACTTTATTTCACGTTCTTCCATGCAATACATGTACATATTTACTTGTACTTATTCTCGCCACCCCTCGATCAAATGTATGAGCAACTGCTTGCTTAAATCGCCAACTGAGACCACAGAGTTTGTTTAATAATTATATGTGATGTTCATATAGTGTAAATATACAGGGAGATTCACTCGAAAGAGACTCCAAATATTCTGTTGTAACTCCCGCTAGGACGAAGCAATTTGAACAAAAAAAATACGCTATATACCTTGACGTAGGTGTAATCGATTGCGGGAAGTGGTGTTCTTTTTCTGTCACACACATTTCATCATGGCGTTCCATGATCCTAATCATATGGGCAAGCGTCTCAGGTGGAATAGCAGCAATTTCACGTTGGATGTTTTCCTTCAAATCTTCCACAGTGTGAGGCTTGTTCCGATAGACTTTTCCTTTGAGCATACCCCAAAGGAAGAAGTCTGGTTATGTCAGATCCGGCGACCATGGTGGCCAAAGCCCCTTTGAAATTACCCAGTTGCTGAAAAAGGACTCAATTTCTGCCATACTCCTTGCCGATGTGTGACACGTTGCTCCATCTTGCTGTAAGTAACCTTCCATTAACTCACAATCATCCAGTTGAATCAGACATCGCTTAAATGAATTGGTGACCCAGCATATTCGCACCATGAAGATTCGCTGCTCAATATTGTACACCACCATCCTGATGAGAAGTCCAGTGACTGAGTGAAGGGGTACGGGCGGTATGCATCCAGAAGTTGCAGAAGGAGGTTAAATGTCATGGCGGCTGTCCTGTGCCTACCTCATTGCTCCAACACAGGGGCATCCCGGCTTGTTTGAAGCTCCATATACGGAGGAGCACATTGCACATTGTTTTGTTCAAATTGCAACATCCTAGTGAGAGTTATTACAGAATATTTGGGGCCTCTCATTGAAATGCAAACTTCATAGTAGAGCACAGGTGCTATATAATAGTGTATCATATCAGATCTGGACAACATTTGCAAAAATACTTCCCCAACACTCCGAAAAAGAATACAGTATGGATTAAACTACCGGCGTCTTTTAAAGTGCACTGTCTGAACTAGTGGCTGAATGATTTCTTAGTTAGAGACACTGGCTCTACATCTTTTTACTGAAGGTTAATGGTTGATATTTTTTATATTATGCAATATAAATATTTCTGGTCTTTTTTGTAGCATTGAGTTTAATATATTTGATGCAGTATAACACTATACTGCTAATCTGTAAAGTTAGTCTTGTTACTGTAAATACATATTTAAACTAGATCAGCACAAGATCATCACCAGCTCAGAGCACAGTGCAACAGACCTGATAATTTTAGCTTTGAGAATGAGTGCTCTGTTGTAGCAACAGTAACAGGTAATGTTGGGAATAGCAGCACTGCAGTGCATACATCCCCAGTTGATGCTATGTATCATTGGCTGTTGATTGTTTCACTATCTTCTCTTTAATATACATTGTAAAAGGAGCTAGCCAAGGAAACTGACATTGATATCCTTTATCATAGCTGTTGGCCAAATTGTTTGTGCAGCAGTGGAGCTCATCATCTCTGAAGTCTCCAGGATCCTTGAAGGAATACCCTGAGAGAGGAGAATTGTTTGCTGGACAGCTCAACATTTTAGAAACAAAAAGTTTGTTGATTGATTGTGTTTATTCTCTCACAGGTCATTAAAGCAGCAGTTTCCTTTTTGCGGGTCTCCTTGAACATGCTTTGTGCTCCTCATTTCTCTGCAATCATTTGAGCAGCATATCTGGCTTTGTTAAAGACTCCTTGAAATTTAGACAAGACATTGACTGTATTGCTGAGTGAACTGACTGACCTTTGTATATCAGCATCTTTTGCCTGTAACAGCCTAGAAAAGGCATTTATACTTTCCAACATGTTTGTTTGCAAGACAATCAGACAATTATAACCACACCTTTCCATCTGTTTTCTTTCAATGCTTTCACCTTATTTCATTTATGTGTATTCTCGCTGATCAGGGCAGTCTTACAGTTACATAATGGTATTGAAGATAAACAACAGAGTCATGCCTTAAAGACCAGCATAGGGCACACATACAGTATTTAACAGTTAATTTTCTGTGTTCTGATAATTGTGACGAATTTGAACCATTCAGCATTGACTGGCCTTTCATGCTGTGTCCATAAAAATACAGAGTGCCTCAATGGTGTTAAATATTTTTCTTATTTCTGTTACATTCTTGACAGTTATGGAGGATGTGGTTAAGGTTATGTGTAGTCAGTCCAATGTGCACATGTTGCTAGAGCTTCCTTGTCAGCAAATCTAGTTTTCATGCCAGAATACAAGCCACTCCCTGTGTATTATCTACATCATTATAACGCAGACCACAACATTCACACATGGCCAGCCCATTGTTTTTAATACTGGCCTGGATATTCTTTTAAGGCTCACTAGTTATTGTGTCTGTAATTTTATCAAAGCTTTAAAATGTTGTGTTACAGTCAGTTGGCGGGTATCAAATGCATGTTTTAGGTCTGTTTTGTTCAATTTTGATTCTGTTATTTACAGTATGTTAATGTTACTTATGTTGATTATTTGAATATTTGTTTGTTTTTGAATGTGTCCATGTATGTACGCTGCCTGGGTTATATTCTGTGTTTTTGTGGGTGGTCCATCAAGAGGTGTGGTCACCTGTCAATCACTGCCAGGCACTGCCCTATGTCCTATAAAATCAGAGGGTCTCCCATAGTTCCTGGCGGTTCATTTCAAGTGTGCTAGGGTGTTTGGCTGATTTTTTTTGCTTTTGCTTTGCTTTGTGGATTTTTTGCTTTTCGCTCTGTATTTTGACTATTCTTGGGATTTCTGTATTGGGACTGTTTTTGCCTTGGATTGCCTTGTGCTATATTGTGCTTCACTGTGTGATGAAGCATTTTTGGGAAGAATAAAATCTTTTTAGTTTTATGTAGTTTCTGAGTTTGCCCGTTTATCTATCCTGGATTTGATGGTATATCCCTCTCCAGGGCCCATTATTGGAAGTGCTTTTACAACTTTTTGGGATTTGGAACTCTTAGTTCAGAACAGAATAATGTGTCATTAATTTCAGTGTTTGTGGCAGTATTCTTAAAGTAATTTTGTTATTGGTCACATTCTGTTTGCCTTGCCTGGGCTGGCTTAACTGATCAAGTTACCTTAGATACCTTGAGTGGTGCCCATAATTGCAAAAAGTCAGGGAATCCTCTTTGCTTTGCTTTTCTATTATATGAATTAGGTCATTTTGGACAGCAGTGCTCAAATATTTTGTTGACCCTTTTTATGTGATAAAGAGGTCTGTAAAAACTGGACAATAGTCTGTCAATAGTTCATTGTCAGCAAGAAGCTTCCTTCTGTGTAGCTGTCCCAGGATCTCTCTGTGGAGGCCAGGCTAGGATTTAGCATTGATAATGACTCCAAACCATTCCTTCAATATTTGGTGGAATTCTTTACATCTCTTTCAACATGTGAACCTGCAATTGTACATGTTTTAAAATGTTTAACACCCTTTATCCTCACATCACTATAACCAGGTTCTGTATAATTTCTGTATAACATGATTTATGACAAAACTGTGTTTAGCTTTCAGTCAACATGCATTATTTTATAAGAAGTTAAGTACATTTTTTTAATTGTATTGATTTTATTGAAATCACACAACATTCCATACAAATAGATCAATTTTACAAGAATAGGATTGAAAACAAATCAACCCCCACCCCTGAGAAAGAGAGCATGGGCAGCAGAATAAAACTTAAACCTAGTAGAAATAAGTAAATAGATAAATTAATAAGTGAATATAGATGAATGGAGAAGACAAAAAAAGGAATAGGGAGAAAATCTATTTCCTCTGTGCTTTAAAAGCTTATTCTAAAATATTATTGATCTTGCCAGGTTTTGAAAAATTTCTGCACAGATCCTTTAAGTGAGAATTAGATTTTTTCCAATTTCAAATATTATATAACATCAGTTACCTACTGACTTAAAAGGGGAGAATTAGGATTCTTCCAGTTGAGCAAGATAAGTCTACGTGCCGATAGTGTAGTAAAGGCAATTACAGTTTGTTTGTCCTTCTCCATTTTAAGCCCATCTGTGAGTACACCAAACACAGCTGTTAATGGGTTAGGAGATATTGTGACACCAAGGCTGTCTGAAAGGCATTTAAAGATTTTGGACCAGAATGATGTTAATTTGGTGCAGGCCCAAAACATGTGACCCAGTTAGGCTGGGACTTGATTGTAGCATTCACAGGTTGGATCCTGCCCTGGAAACATTTTGGACAATTTTAAGCGAGACAGGTGTGCTTGATATATAATTCTAAATTGTATAATTGTATGCTTTGCGCATATGGAGCTCAAGTGAATTCTCTGCATTGCTACCTTCCACTCCTTTGGTGATATGTTGAAGGAGAGATCCTTTTCCCATTGTCCTCATGGATCATTGAAAGGGAGGGACTGTAAAATGGTTTTATATATTGCAGAGATGCTGTCTAAGTCCTTGAAACTGATCAATGTATTTTCCAGCATAGAGGGAGGTGGGAGGTGAGGAAAATTGGGCAGGTTCTGTTTAACAAAGTTTCTGATTTAAAGATAGTGAAAGAAATGTGTTGCTGGAAAGTTAAATTTAGAATGTAATTGTTCGTAGGATGCAAAGACATTGTCTAAGTACAGATCACTAAGTGATTTAATCCCAAATGTTTTCCAGACATCAAAAACTGCATATGTTTGCGAGGGTTGAAAAAGGTGGTTCTCGTGCAGAGGTGTCACCGATAAAAGATTCTCTATCTTAAAATGCCTTCTACATTGGTTCCATATTCTGAGTGAGTGAAGCACTATTGGGTTATTAGTATATTGACAATAATTTACATTTATTGGGGCATAAAGCAAGGAATATAAAGAGGAACTGCAGGATTTTATTTCTATTGCAGACCAAGCCTGTGTATGTTCATCTATTTGTGTCAATGTCCAGGTTTTTATATGTTGTATGTTTGCTGCCCAGTAGTAAAACTGACAGTTAGGTAGAGCCACGCCACCTTCTGCCATTGGCCTTTGTAGGGTCGCTCTTTGGATACGTGGATGTTTTGATTTCCAAATAAATGTGGTTATGGTTGAATCTAATTTCTTAAAGAATGATTTATTGATGTATATTGGAATATTTTGAAATAAAAAGAGAAGCTTAGGGAGGATATTCATCTTACAATGTTAATTCTTCCAGCTAAAGTGAGATGAAGGGTTGACCATCTATGCAAGTCTTGCTTGATTTTTTCCATATAGACAGCGAAATTTTTTGATAAAGAGCTTTATGTTTACTTGTGATGTTTACCCCTAGATATTTAAGTACATTTTACATATAGAAATAAATTAAAAGTAATTCATCTTTCAGATGCAACCACCAATAAATTATAACTGTAACACAGGCGAAGCCTAAAATATAATAAAACACTAGATATTTCAGACACTGTACAAGAGATTATACTGCAAATAACACTGTTTTGAATATACTTTTGTTTATAACTTTTTACTCCTTTTTTGCAAATAATTTTAAGTTGATTACTCTGCAGTTTTGAGTACACATGAAATCCCTGGGTCAGTGGTACAAAGTTTGCACTGGGCACTTCCTCATCATCTGAGTCTGATGGATTGTCCCTGAAAGAATTTGCGTTTGCTGTAGTTATTGTTTTCCCGGCATTTGAAATTTTTTCAACATTTGTTTGACTATGAATAAGTATTTTGTTTTGTTTTGATGAAAGATTGGTCAAATTTTTGGGTTTTGACCTTGGTGTGTTTTATTAGTTACTTTTGATCTCCTGGGGCCTCATTATAAAACTTTGTTCAGATACCCAAAAAGAATCCCCCCCAAAAAAAAACACCATACGTATACCACATGCAATGCCAAGTTCCTTTATAAATCTCAAATCAACCAAAACTATGTGCTTATGCATGCACTTTCAGGTACTCCTCTTCACCTTGCATCAGTAACCATGCATAAACTAAAGATACCTTTTTGAATATTCATGACCTAATCACCATATCACCAAATCACTAATTTGCCCATGTTCCTGAGAGACATCTTTGCTACAAATCATGTGAGAATGCAAAAAAGTAAAGCTCAGTGAATGTGAACTTCACTGACTGAAGTGGAGCACTGCAAAAACACTCTTTTTGATGGTCTGTCTGCATGAGTCACAAATAAAAAAAGAAGAGAGCAGCTGAGTAGAGAGAGCAATAGTGATGTACCATCATGTGGTGCCCAGACTGCTGCCAGTATAAAGCATGAATGTGCAGAACTATTTGATATTAAGAACTTGTTAAAAAAAAATCCTTTTGCCGAGTAAATGTCAATGTTCAATGTACGACATTCAGATGTCTTTAAATTACCATTGTGTTGATGTCCTGAGGAACAGTGTCTGGTTATCCAGATGTTCATCTTGGCCTGTTTCAGGGGCTATGTTATGCAGTACTGTACAAGCCATCAAGGTGGCAAACCATGGCCGGGCTGCACAGCAGTGTGGCTGCACACCGCCATCTACCTCTTAATAAGCTAATAGTTTATTCTATCACTGATTGCATGCCTTTCTTTATAATTCTTCTTTTGTGGTGTGTCCACTATGAACAGAAAGAAAGATTATACAAATTGTCTATAATGTACTAAATATAATTGCAATCCTATTAGGCTTATTTACTAAGTGTCATAGACTGGAATCAGAAGAGTTCCAAAGCATGTAGTTCCAAAAATTCCCACTTGTGGTGGGATTGTCAAACCCGACTAATAACAATGGCAAACAAGAATGTATATATATATATAAAAGTATTTATCCTTCACAAGAAAAATGCTGCATACCAATGAGAAGCTCCGAAGAGCACAAAAGGCATACAATGCTTGTTAAAGGCAAAGGCAAGTCCAATACGAAATCCCAGGAATAGTCGAAAAACAGAGCAATACATTAAAAAAAATGCAGTAAATCATTAATAATAAGCAAAACACAAGAACCTACCACTCCAGAGTCCATTCACAATAAAACTGCCAAAAGCTGTGGAAAGCACTCTGGATTTATAGGCAGTTTCTGGCAGTGATTAGCAGGAGGAACTGACTCCTGCGGGACAACCACCCACACATCACATGGACCATAATAAAGGCAGCTTGTATACATAGGCCAGACCAAAAATAACGAAAGGTGCACATAAACATAAACAAAAGAATAAAAATGAAACAAATGAGAAATAAATCATGAATTTGAACCCTGGCCAGGGGAGGAATTCTGGCTGAAACATGACACGAAGAA
Source organism: Polypterus senegalus (assembly GCF_016835505.1). Lineage (NCBI taxonomy): Eukaryota > Metazoa > Chordata > Cladistia > Polypteriformes > Polypteridae > Polypterus > Polypterus senegalus. Next base: position 140,232,246 of record NC_053160.1, read on the forward strand.
CCCAACCATCTCACATACACATCATGACCCTAAAGAATGCTTCCCACACTACTATTTGATAAAAGAAAGGAATCATGGTTTGAGCCATGCAACAACGTTAATCAGTAATATTTGATCTGCACATATTTATTGTGTATTAATTGAATGAAAGTGCTTTCTGTTTTCTAAAGCAAATTCATTCTGTAATAGTGCCTTTATCACAACATGTGTGTTGTCAGTTGCACCAATTACATTAGTAAAAACAGCAATTAATTCAAGGTGCCTTTTGATCTCAGTCAGCTCACCTAGACCGCAAGGAAATTGGATGTCTCTGGGTAGCATCTTAATTATACCATCTCATACAGATGTTGTGGCACAGCTCAGGGATGACTGTGAGGTACCTTACTGGTCAAGTAGTTCACAGTGAAAAGCTGAAAAAGAGTCTTTAGCAAAATACCTTCTAGTTGTTAAAACATGTAACAAAACAGGGATCTGATGATTTTTGCATGATGTTTTCTGTAATGTAGGTTCCAATTCAGCACACAACTCACGAGGATGACTCTAGGAAGTCTAAATAAGCCAAAAATCATTGCACTCCCTGAAACACCCCTTCTTGCCTAGCTTGCCATTAGTGATATCCTCCAAAAACCTATCACTGCCATTACTAGTTATGTCATACAACACACAGCTCTTCATTTTTTATTGACAAAATAGATATTCTACACACTAAGGCAATTAACATTAAATGAATGTATTAAGAGTTATTACCAACCTTGAAGACAGTTGTATTGAGAGAATATGTCAGTTAACTGTGATATGATTAGTTCAAGAACATTGCAATGACAGTGAAGCATCATTGAAATGCAAAACGAAAAGAGATGTTCTGTTTATTTCATTGTCTTTCCACCTGGAAACACTAAAAAACATCAAAAAGGTCTGAGTAGGACTTATGGATGGTCAAAAGTTCCCTTAACTTTAAGCCAATTTACACATAAAATTTGTGTTTTATAAAACTAGACTTTTGAGTAAAAAAAAAGTATGTTTCGTACATAAGACCCCTTTTTCTTACTATTCTTTAGCAGATCAGATACCAAGCCAAAAATCATACAGTACAAAGGTACTGAAAATAAGACCATTATCCATTTACTGTGTTTCGCCTTGCCCCCATATGTGAATGCTTTACAGATAAATTTACCTAGCAACAGATTATAAGAGGATTCAAGCCTACAAAGTGCAAGAAATCTGGAGCCCAGGTTTCAGAATCTTGACCCCACTTGGTGGAGAAATTTCACCAGCTCATACCATTCAATTCTGTCCTAACATTGGCCTCTTTTGAACCAGTGATCCTTCTCCAAACTCAATTCTTGGTTCAAGGCATACACTTCTGAACCAATGCCCAATTTCACTTCCAGGACATCAACTATAACTCAGTGTCTCTGCACCCCTAAGGCCAATGCAAATTTAAAGGGCTAAAAGCACAGAGCAAAGCAGCTTAAGGGTTCCCTGCTCTACAAATAGGGCAGTATGAGAGGCAAATTGATTTTCCACTGGTCTTTTCAGTTTAATAGCCATGATGATAGAACCTGATACCCAGTGGCAGCTTGTCTGTCAACTCTTGGAGCCCTCTTTGTGACTATGCTCTGCCCTGTGCCACCTTGATTGCAGGGCCTAAATGTAATTTAATTTAAAACACAATTGATTTTTCCAGGAGATGAACACATGCTATTATTTTGTTTTGCATTACTATATGTAAAAACATACAACTGCTTATAATTATCTCTGGCTCCCTTCTTAGAACTTCAAAAACTATGCATGGATCTCAGGCTTTAAGTAATACATCTCTCAAAAGTCAAGTATCCTTAATTGGTGAACACTGCCCTCTAATAATTTATTATATGTGGAGGTTAGTCTCAATTTTGTTCTGAATTAAACTCTTAATGTCAACCATCATAACTGAAAAAAAAACTCTCTTTCTTTAATGGATCTGATATATTTTACTTTCTGAAAAGATGTATTTTGTACTAACTGAACCCACCAAAGCAAAATAAAAACAAAGCTATATTGTAATCCTTAATCAGAGTCTCATCTGATCATAGTAATAAATGAATTAACCTAAGTGCTGATAATTTCTGGGTCAGCCGCACAGGGTATCATTACTAATATAATTGCCCTTAAGATTTGAACTTTCCAGCCTAATAAAAAGCTGAATGACTCATCAACTGGAGTGCATCATACTGTATCTCTGCCTGAAATTAGAGTTCGGCAGCTGTTTCTGCCACTTGTAATTTAAAAGAGAATTTCTTCATAAGTCATATGCAGCTCATTAAATGAATAGAATGTAGCTTGTCCTTTGGGTGCTTAAATGTTTTCCCTCTTGAACTTACGAGTTTTATCTAATAGCGTTAATCCATATTGAAATTAATACAAGGCAAGAACAGACGTTAAATTCAATAGGGCATTTTTACTTGGCATCTTTCTTCTATCTTTATGAGAGCTTTTTCTCAAATATAGAGGATTTTGGTAGCACAGGAGAATAGATTCTCTGAAACAATGAATGACTCCCAAAATATTCTACCTAATTTTTTTAATAGTTTTCATTGTCAGGCTGACTTAAATTATACTCTGCAATGAGAAATTTAATTTGCATTTCATGTTTAACATAAAGAATGGCTGTCCACAGTTTGAACTTAAGAATTATGAACAGCATTAAGACTGCCACCATAAATAGTAATTATTTTGTTACTGTTCATGTAACATAATGAGTATGAATGACAATATATTGCACATTTTATTCCCTCAGGTTCTTCAGTAGATTTAAGTAGAGGAAGTTCTTAGTATTGTTTTAAAATATCCTATGCCTACAGGAGTTTATTGTAAGAGCTGAAGCTATTTAGTTAAACTGCAGATTCAGTATACAAATAAACTACAGTATATGCACTATTTTGGTAAACCATACAAAATACAGGAAACTAATAGAAATACTGATGAAAATCAAGATGGGCTGTAAGCAAAGAATAAATTATAGTGTGTTCAGCAAACAGATAGACAATCAGAATGTGCTGTAATCTATCACAAAGTTAGGTAATGATCCTGACTTTTACATTTACTATCCCTCATTTAGAGCAGCATGGTGGTTAGTAGTGCTACTTTATGGATCCGTCATCTTAGGTTCAAATTCTAAAACTGGTTGCTGTCTCTGTGGAGTTTGCACATTCTCTTTCTGCCTGTTTATGTTTTTCCCTAGTTACTCTGGTTATCCTAGTAAATTCCAAAGACATACAGTATATGTTAATGTTTGCGAGAAAGAGTAAGCACTACAATGGACTGGTGCTCCATCCTGTTTTATTTGGTGTCATGGCCAGTGCAGCCAGGATATCTCCAGCCCTCCATGATCTTGAACTGGATTAGGTGGATTTGTGAAATTTTTGTTATATATCTTTAAAGAGAAAGATGATCCAATAATCGTTGGAGACCTGTATTCCACTTAAATATCCATGAAGAAGACAAAATTTGAAGACTTTCCACTGAGCTGAGTGAAAGGGGAAAAATTAAATGAAATACACATTGTAAGGATAGAAGGTTGAACAAGTTTAAGTAGTTCCCATATTTAGGTTTTTAGATAACAGAAAATGTAGAAAACAAGGTTATGTGCACAATTACAATGGGAAAATATGCAGTTTTTCAGATATGCACCTATATAATTTAAGACTTAGTACTGAATCTGTTACATACTTTATATATTTCTAAACTACAGCTGATATCTGCTTGTTTACTTATCAGCTTAAAATCACTCTTTGGTGTCATGGGTACCCATGACCTAGGTTATCTTTGTGTGATTGGGGGGAATGCAGTGGATTGAAATAGTCCAGGCATGCATAGGAGCTGGGGTTAGAAGAGACCTTGCATGGACACAAATCACTGGGAGGTTTATAGGCTCTTCCACCTAGAGAGCAGGGAGTCTCCTATTGCTCAATAAAATGAGAGAGCTTCTTTCAAACTCAATTGTAACTGGTAGCACTGAGCTGTAACACTATGAAACAAATTCCTAGACTGAGACAAGAATCCAAAAAGAGGACTGACATTTAATGAACTGTTCAGATTCTGAAGAATGCTAAAAAGGAACTTTACTGAAGAAAACCACAAAATTACAAAAAACATCTAACATTGTCTTATACTTTGAACTAATTACAAAGAGTTAGATAACAGAGCTATGCTGCCATCTACCGATACACCCAGGACAGAATTCAGCTCCTGTGAGCCATAAACTGAATGAAGTCAGTTGCATTCTGGATTTCAAACACCTTGACATGATCTATAAACCATTTTCTAATATAATGGTGGTGGTCTAGAGGTATGTCAGGCCCATCCTCCATTATATGATATCTCAATGATATAACATAACATTCTCAAACCCACTTAAGGCAATTAATTTTCACATGGGACTAAAATCTATCCCAGCAACATTAAACACAAGACATAAAGATGCCCTGGACAGGTCTCTGTTCAATCACTTGGGATATTTACACTTTACACTTACACTGGGCCATTTGGAATTGCCAATTCACTGTACCTAACCTGCACCTGTTTGAGAATGTGGGAATACCGTCACAGATATGAAGGCAATGTTAAAAATCTACACTGACGACCAGGAACACAACTCAGGAAGTTGGATCAGCAGTAACACCCTAGTATATTTTTTATTCTATGTATTCCTGCAATATAAATGTTAAGGTTAACACAAACTCGGTGTTGGTACAGCGGTTATCACCGATGTCATACAGTGCTAAGAGAGGGGTTTTGAATCCCAAACCAGATTCTGTTTGTGTGGCACTCAAAGCTTGTTTTTTCTCAGCATGTTTTTCCCCAGGTACTCTAATTTTAATCCCACTTATCAAACCCATCTGCGTTAAATAAACAGAATTCAGCTCCTGTGAGCCATAAACTGAATGAAGTCAGTTGCATTCTGGATTTCAAACACCTTGACATGATCTATAAACCATTTTCTAATATAATGGTGGTGGTCTAGAGGTATGTCAGGCCCATCCTCCATTATATGATATCTCAATGATATAACATAACATTCTCAAACCCACTTAAGGCAATTAATTTTCACATGGGACTAAAATCTATCCCAGCAACATTAAACACAAGACATAAAGATGCCCTGGACAGGTCTCTGTTCAATCACTTGGGATATTTACACTTTACACTTACACTGGGCCATTTGGAATTGCCAATTCACTGTACCTAACCTGCACCTGTTTGAGAATGTGGGAATACCGTCACAGATATGAAGGCAATGTTAAAAATCTACACTGACGACCAGGAACACAACTCAGGAAGTTGGATCAGCAGTAACACCCTAGTATATTTTTTATTCTATGTATTCCTGCAATATAAATGTTAAGGTTAACACAAACTCGGTGTTGGTACAGCGGTTATCACCGATGTCATACAGTGCTAAGAGAGGGGTTTTGAATCCCAAACCAGATTCTGTTTGTGTGGCACTCAAAGCTTGTTTTTTCTCAGCATGTTTTTCCCCAGGTACTCTAATTTTAATCCCACTTATCAAACCCATCTGCGTTAAATAAACTGGCACCTTTACATTGACCCGATAACAGTTAAGAAAAAAAACACAGATATCCCTAGTTTTATAGACAACAGGGATCTCAAAGCCAGTAGGTTGTATGCTTTCCTTTGCCTTGACCTGAGCTTTAGAAAATAAATATTACAATCTAGAAATTGAACAAAACAGACATTAGAGATCTGAGTAAAATATCTTTTCTGTTAAGCCCTTTTTTAAAGAAACAGCCTACCTCAATAGGAACTGGAGGGAGTTGAGTGTCGCATCTTAGTGCCCACTGCTATCAAATAGAACTCATGGGTTACGAGTATTCAGAAAGTTCCAACACCAAGCAATAATAGACACTTGAATTTCCATGCCAATACTTGATTTGAAAAAATCTCAAGGCAAAAGTCTCATCTCACGGGACTTGAAAAAATCTCTCTTATAAAAAGTTGCGTCAAAGGATTTTTTTATATAATAGAGAGATATATGTATTGTGAAAAAAATCAGCCTTGACACACAGAAAAAGGTTTGGGTTAGCCAGGTTTAAGTCCAAAACAGAACTGAATACATGCGAAAGTTGTATTGCTTTTATAGTAGGTCGGCGGAAGTGATGTCATCTGAGGGCTGGAACCGGAAGTGCGTTCTTGGGGGCTGGAACTGGAAGTGAGGTTCTTGTAGCCAGAATTGGAAGTGAGTTCTTGGTGTTCTTGAATTTCCCATATTTGATCTGCAGGAATATCAGAGGAAAGAGTAGTGTACCTCGCCACCCCCTGGCCTACCGTGGAATAACCTTTGATTGGTCCCTCTAGCCATCTCCCATGTACAAGTGTGACAATATATATATATATATATATATATATATATTGTCACACACGTGCGCATGGGAGGCAGCTAAAGGGCTTGAGTGTCGGCGGTTATGAGGCCTGCTGGGATGTGGCAGAGTGCACTGACTCTTTTTCTCCCTTTCCTGTAGGCCATTCCCGGGAGATTCCACCTGGCTCTCTTGACGTCACTTCCGGGACCGAGCTAATGGAAGTAGACCTTACCGGCTCCAGCCCATGTGATGTCACGTCCGGGCTCAAACCAATGATTGAAGAACATGGGCCCGATCCTTATGACCTCACTTCCTGTCTTCCCCTTTAAAAGCCTACTCTTTTCCCCTTTTCCCTCAGTCTTGTTCTGGACTCAGTTGTATGCACTTCAATGCTGATTATTTAATAAAAATGACTTTTGCAGCCGGGATACCATATTATACGGGTAGCTGCCCCAAACCTTTATCTCTTTATGTCTCGTTTTTGTGACTATATATATATATATATGCACTATATATAATTCTTTGATCTATTTTACTCCTAAATATAGGCTATATTTAACCACACATAAAAGTATTCTACCTTCTATATATATTTTCCCTAAAACTGAAAACCTTTCAAATATAAGGATTAGTGCTTATCAGCAAAATTCCCCAGAGCATTTATTCATAGTAAATATGCTGTGGTCACCAATGATTTTGTTTGCAAGATATTTTCCTGGAAATTTGTTATAAGGCTGGCTTAAATGAGCATTTTTTTCTCTGCGCCCCATGATGCTTTGTGAAGCCAGTGTGACATAACAGAGCTGTAACAGCCATGTGCAAATCTTTCACTCATGTGTGCTGTAAGGTTGTTGTCGGTCTGCTTCATACATGCTTGATGTCATGACACAATCAGCACTCCAGCTGGATTTCCATCTTGCATACGTTTGGGAGGAAAAAAAAAAAAAATTTACAGTATTTTCATTGGAGGGGTACATTAGCAGACCATAATACTATGGTACATTTTGCACCATTATAATCCACTTAAGAATAGTTCATTCCCCCTTCCTCATTGTCTTCATTGTATTTTGTGGAGTTAAGCAAATTTTCCAAACATTTCCATGATTTCACTGAACAAATGGCGAAGTGAACTGCATGGGGTTCATTCGTCACTAGTAAACATCTAAAGATACATTTCAGAACAAGACATAGGTGAATATCAAGCACAATTTTTTTCATACAGAAAATTTTTCCAGAATATTCTGGTGAGAGAGTAGGATGTGTCAGGGATTTTCTCTTTATTAAATAATTGGTCAATGTTTTTATTCGAAGAATCCTTTATTTATTTTTTTTTATTTATGCCAAGGTGTCATGGAAGCAAAGCTCAGTTACCAACAGTAGGTTTAAGTCTGAACTGAGACAGTAGGCACATTTATATCTGCTGCAACAACCCAGTTATTCACAGAAACCTGTTTTCAAAAATGCCATATAAGCCCTTATTCCTTTTAGAGAAAAATTGATTATTGGCCTCTGGGAAAACTGAATAACAGAGGTAGACTTCTTAGTGAATAAACCAATTATGTGGGCAAGTAAACCCTTACCCAGGTTACTGTTTAGGATTTTGTGGTCTGTGCTTGTCTGTTGCAGTCTGTCAGCCTGCACTTCCTGCAGCCATGGGTAGAAGCATCCTCAAAATACATTTCTAGAGGCTAATATTCAGATGAGTTGCGTTATTTCTTCTCCTGCCTGAAATAATCTCAATATTTCAGAAATTGCTAAATTTATGTTGATAACCTGAACATTCAGTGCTAAACTCTTCAACACATTCTTGAGAGCAATAGGGTACCGTTAAAAATAATGTGCGTTACATAATCTGATTGCTTTTAATGTAACAAGTAATATCTTACTGAAGTAAAAATACCTGCATCATTATTATTAGAGCACAAGCACACGTCGTGGATCTTTTGCAGAACTCAATTGCACACCCAAGCAGAAAAGTGTGTGCTGCTTGCAATCCAGTCACAGAAACATAAAAATAAAGCATCAGTTTGACAAAACATATTTATTAAAACACAAGAAAATCATCACAGGCGTCATGCTTATTTTTGAATTGATGGTAGCCGATAATGATGTTTAACTCTTTTTATTACGCATGTATGTCCACAGATCTCCTCTCTGGTTCACTCAAAGTATGTGGTAACCGGCCAGAAGCGAGAGAGGACACTCTTGCCAACCATGTATTTTCCTTCTCTACCTGCAGCTCTGAGAAACCACCCACTGAGGTCACTTAGCCCCGCCCCTTCCTATCCTCACGAGATATGAAGCCTTAGTGCCTAGAATGAGCTGTCTTTTGAGAACAAAACCTGACCAAACCAGAGCTCCTCGGGACACCTATTTTGTTAAAGATTTGTTTAAACAGAGCTCTCTTGCTTATGTTACTTTGCTGCTCTCGAGGCACACTTTATTTTGCCATCAGAGGGCATTGACTTTAAGTTAAAAAGATAAGAAAAAAAGAGGAAATTGAATGGGACGACCTGGTTGACATCCCAACTATTCTTCAATTGTCACGGTCTGTTCTTCCTACACTCGGCCACAACAGTTCAATGCTGTCAGAGCATTTTGACTTCCAGAAGATTAAATGCCCGTGTAAACATAGATTTTAAGAAGCCAGGTTTCAGCCTTAACTGCGTTATTTACCGTTTCCGGGTTACATGTGTGCATGTAAACACACTGAGTGTTGAATACATGAGTATTTATAATTCTTGTACATGTTATGGCACTTGAGGTAGTCGGTACATAACTGTTAGTTTTTGATTTATATATCAGTCTGTCCTGGGCAAATCATTCTAATCTTGCTGAATTCCAGAGTATGGCCTTTCTACTGAATAGTCTCCACTTTAGCTTAAAGTAAAATCTTGCTAATGTAAAACATTTCTCCTTATGTTTTACATTAGCACCTCCACATATATGGAGTTATATTGTTTACCATACTTAAATAAAGTAGAAATCTGAAGACACCCACACTGGCTTTCTGTGTGCTACAATGGTATGACATTTTATTGGAAGTCATCAAGTCACCCAGCCTTTGGACTTTATCCCACACTAAGCCGCTTGGACATAACTGAAGAGTCAGGATGTTAGTCACAGCTAAGAAACATTCCCATGATCTTGCTGTACCAGATACATACTCTTGTGCTGATGATGTGCTGCCTTTCTGTTTCTTAACAGCTGTTTGCATCAGCATTAAATGTCAGACTAAGTGCAAGTGTTTTTTCCTTCACTGCCTGTTTTAAAGTGTGTGGGGGTGTTTTTAGGCTAGCAGTTGGATGCAAAATAAAATGATCTATTTTTCAGGGAATGTGTGCCCAGTACAAAGTACACTACAAACAGTATGACATATACATTACACTTGTGTATTCATACTCTTTACTCAGTTTTGCAAGCTAAACCAACACCACCTCTGTAGCAATGCATAATGGAACTGTAATTGTTAAAGTATCAGTGTCTGATATGTGTGCACAGTGAAGAGAGGCCACCACAACGGCAGAAAACAAAGATGTTAACTGCCTAGGCTGCAGACATTTTTCTTTCATTCACATGGTTAGATTTGCCTCTATGTTCACTCTGTGGCTGAAGCCGAGAACACTGGGGAGGAGGGAATCCAATTTTGGTTACAGCTTGTATGTTCACTTAAATCAGGGACATTTATTATGAAGGTAGGAAATGCTTCCTGTGAGGACTCTTTCTTCTAAAAGTCAATTGGTGACTAAGCATAAGCTCAGCATCAGTGTCCCCAGTGATACTGTATATGTACAATAAAAAAGGTTAATGTTGGAAAGTAGTGAAGCTGTAGCTAAAGATGGTTTACAGCAGATTACGTGGTGCAATTTAAACTATTTATTTATCTTTCCATTACTGAACAGAATATATTTCCAGAAAACAGATCCTCTGTTAAATGTAATTGCTTTAAATATGTAATGAGAGTCTACTTGAGCTGTGATAATCTAAAATTAGCAGTATATATACAAGTGGAATTTGGCAATCAGTTAAGTAAGACACAAAATTTAGCAGGCATAAATAAAGAAAATAGCATCTGTAGATTAACATTTTGTTTAATTTTTTTATTCTTTTGCTGTCCATCATCATCTTGATGCCCAAACTGGTCTTTCTGTGAAACATTTCCTGCCTTAAAAAGTGCTGTATTCAGGGTGTTATTTTATAATAATTCTACAAAAATATGCAAATGTAAGATGCAGGGATATAGTCAAGCTGAATTGTGATTTATTATTCCATAATCAGACCTGTTATTAAATGTGATAGTTTGCATTCATCTCCTAAATTAGATGTTAGAGTTACATACAGGCTTATCTTCCACACAGATTTATGTCCACGTCTATAATTATTTGGTAAATTATAGCTAGTGGTTCCAACATCCACTGTTTTAGTTCCAGCTACAACATCAAACATCTCCCATAATCCATTCCTGTACTGAACCTGCACTGGGGGCTGAAGCCCAATCCAGCAAGCACAGGACACAAAACAGGAACAAGTCCCTTTACAAGACACCAGTAAAGTGAGAGGAAACCAAAGAAAGCCAATGTGGATTCAGGAGGGCAAGAAAATTGCACATACTGCACACAACAAAATCTTAAGCATTTAATTATAGTTAAGTGTTATAGTGTTAAATATACCTATACCCTTACATCTGTGGCGGCATTGTTTTCATATAAAGACCTTCAAGTGTTGAATTAACAATGGTGATTTTGCAGTAAAGAAGAGCCATAGTCCAAATTACGTTTCTAAAACTGTTAGGTCGCCGCATTATTCACTGCACCAGGTAAAAATCATTGTATATTATTTTCTTTTTGTCAAATTTAAGTGCAAAGTGTAATTATTTAAAAACTATACATTTAAAATAATTAATAAAATAATATACTCCAGTGTCTTCAATAAGTATTCACCCCTTGAAAGTTTTTACATTTTACTGTTATGCAATGTACAATCACGCTAGACATAATTTGGGTTTTTTGACATTTATCCAACAGAAAAAAACTCTTTAATGTCAATGTGAATGCATCTCTGAAACGTGATTTAAATTAATTGCGAAATTATAAGAATAATAATTATCAAACTCAAAATAATTCACCCCCTCGCATCAGTATTTAGTGGATGCATCTTTGGCAGCCATTCCAGTCTTCAGTGTGTGTACACAGGTCTCTATTAGCTTTGCACATCTGGACAATGCAATTTTTCCCCATTGTTCTCTGCAAAACTGCTCAAGTTCTCTCAGGCCATATGAGGATTGTGAGTGAACAACTTATTTCAACTCCAGCCTCCATCCCTGTGTGGCTTTGGCTTTATACTTGGGGTCATTGTCTTGCTGGAAAACAGATCTTCTACCAAGGTGCAGGATTCTTGCAGAATGCATTGGGCTTTCCTCCAGGATTTCCCTTTATTTTGATGCATTCATTGTACCCTTCTACCCTCATAAGCATTCAGGTCCTGCTGCAGAAAAGCATTCCAACAGCATGACGCTGCAAACACTATGCTTCATGGTGGGGATGGTGTGTTTTTGATAATGTGCAGTATTCAACACACCAAATATAGCATTTAGTCTGATCGCCAAAAAGCTCACTTTTGGTCTCATCGGACTGCAGAATCTTTCTTGTATCAACTTCAGAGACTCTTATGTGCCTTCTGGCAATCTCTAGTCAAGATGTCATGTGCATTTTTTTTTATCAGTGGCTTTGTCTTTGCCACTGTTTCTTAAAGTTGTAAGTGGAGAAGCACCCATCCCAGTTGTTGTAATCACAGTCTCTCCAATCTGATCCACTGTAGCTTATAACTCCTTCAGATTTATCTCTTGGTGACCTCCCTCTCTAGTCTTCTTGCACAATCACTCAGTTTTTGTGAATGGCCTGCTCTAGGAAGATTTACTCTTCTGCTATGCTTTTTTCACATTTTAATAATTGATTGAACTTGAAAGGATATTGTGACTTGGATTTTTTGTATCCATCTTCTGAATCGTGTCTCTTTTCACAGAGTTGTTTGGAGTGTTCTTTTGTTTTTATTTTGTAGGCCACCATACTGATTCACTAAAAATTGGACCTCCTAGATACAGGGCCATTTATACTACCAATTAAACCCCCTTAGCATAGGCGGGGGATCTCCATTAAACTAATTATGTGACTTCTAAAACCAGTTGGCAGTGATAATTTATGTTTGTTGTTTTAAAGGGGTGAATGCAATTTTTTTTTTATTTCTAAAAATTTAGACAAAATTGGAGATCTGTATTCAATTTGATATTAACTCTTTGAGAGCTGAATATTTTTTCCAAAATACTCAGATTTCTGAAAGCACACAATGCACTGGTTTCACACATAAATCAACATAAAACATCTGTCGCTACGTGCTGTAGCTGCTGTTGGCGCCGGTTCGGCATCTCTTTCAGCAGTGGATATGCAGGAGTGGCTTGATGGCCAGCTACCTCTCTGTCTTCGCACAGAAAGTGGGCAACGATGGCAGTCGCAGTGTGACGGAATATGGTTTGTACCTCTTGTCATCATAAGTTGTGGTCCTCCCAGGCGAACGCTGCTGTAGCAGTATCCGCTACATGAACATGTTCAGCACCACAATTAGCTGGTGGCCGATAGGCTGATGCTGATATCTCATTTTTGTTTTCCATCTCCAGATCACTTGCATCAATCTCAGAGTCCGAAAAGCCAGAGTCTGATTCAGGTATAATACGTAAAACGCCCATGGAGTATTTTGCTTTGCACATTTGCCTTAGTTTTGCCAGATGTTGCCGCCATTTTAGATGCAATTTACTCTTCTCTATTCATACACATGCAGAGAATCGAGGTCAAATCAACAAAGCTACGTAACTTTCCTTCAAGCAAAGAGAGTCGAAGTAAAACATAAAGGTGAGTTTTGTCACAGTTTACAGCTGATTACCATCCTCTACCCCTGAATTTTGACAAAAGTCAAATCAGAGTTTTTGTTCCTGTTTATCGGTGTCAAAAAGCCAAATTAAATCCACTGTGATTTAATGTTGCATAACAATCAAATATGAAAAAAAGCTGTAGCGAGGAAAGGCCTTTGCCAACAGCATTGGGCACAAGGCAGGAAACAGACAAGTCTACAGCATTGTCCATTGTAGTGCTCCATCACCTAAATACAATTAATCAGTAGACACCCTGAAATAAGTTAATATTACAGGTAAGAGAATGGATAGAATAGCAAAACAGAAAAATGTTATTCAGTTATTCAGAGACCATAATATAAAACAAATGATTTCCTAGATCAGGAAGACAGAGTGGGCACAAAATCAGATTGACAGAGAAAAGCAGCATACTGTAAGAAAAAAAGCACAAATCAAAATGGTTCAGAGAATATGCCAGAACAGTTATATAATGCATTGTAAAAACCATAAATTTATAATCTTTAATTTGAAAAACCGTGGGAAACGATGAGTTGGCACAGCTAAATGGCAAAACCAACTTCCCTCTGAGGTGAATGTGCAAAAACAACACACTTGCAAATCTGCCAAGCAGTTTAAGATCACAAGAAGCTTTAATGTATTTTAATAAATGTGATTTATATCAAATTTAGTTACATGAAAACAAATATGTCACCAAAAATCACACTTATAAACGTCCAATGTTCATACAGGGAAAACAGCATTTACAAAACACTGAAATTACAGTATTACAAATAGGATATAATTCAAGCAATTCACCAGATTTTCCTAAAATCTCATCAGAGATTAGGTATACTACTTAAGGATTTTAGTTAATACTAATAAGACATGATCCTCACTCATGACTATGCACATGTAAGCAGTGCAGAGGCCGGACCTTTTTTTTTAAAAGCATTCAAAAAGCCCTCCAACTGTCTGTACATCTGAGTTCTTTTACTTTCGCCAGAATATAAACATGTGTATGTAAAACATTATAGAAATTATTGATTTAGCTGTAACTTTCCATTAAAGAACAATATAAATAATTGAAAAATATCCTGCTGATATGTACCAATAAACATTTGCAAGCTAGCCAGATATAAATTTTGCTGTCTAAAAATTCTATTAATGACTGCTGTGCTTCCCCGTTCTGCTGTCCCTGCCCAACTACAAGCAGAACGTGATAACATTCACTCATCGATTTGATCACACTGCACTGCACAGCAAAACAGGTTGGAACTGGATTGACTGAAGAAAGAAAGTGCAAAACTTGGTTCACACAAACATTACAACTGAGCAGATGAATTCACAAATGGAAGTACTGCTCATGTATTTTAGCAAACTGAGGTAGAACTTGAAATTTCCTATGAACAAATTTGCAGTCTTTTATCACTGAAAAGAGAAACTGCATAATATGTAATTCTGTAAGTCCTCCAACCTCAAAAAGTAAAAAGGTGAATGATATGAAAATGTTGCTAATATGAGGTCAAAGCACATTTTAGTCTTTTGTTTGGTTTCAGAACTTAATCTTCTACCATTTTTCTACAATTACCCGATGTAGGTTAGATTATTGTTATATTGTGATTAACAATGAACAAGGGGATAGAGCCCTTGCACATATTTAAAAATAAAACTGCAACTTTACAACACAAAGCCATGTAATAATCACATAAATAAAAACATACATAGTTACTTATGAAATAAAACAGTGGTCAAAGTATTTGACTAAAATTATAACAGGAGTCCCAGCTAAAAAAGATACTACAAATTAACAGTAAAACAGAGGAAAACACACTTTCAGTTAATATCATATTTAGAGGGAGGCACAGTGGCGCAGTGGGTAGCGCTGCTGCCTTGCAGTTAGGAGACCTGGGTTTGGTTCCTGGGTCCTCCCTGCGTGGAGTTTGCATGTTCTCCCCGTGTCTGCATGGGTTTCCTCCAGGTGCTCCACAGTCCAAAGACATGCAGGTTAGGTGCATTGGCGATTCTAAATTGTCCCTAGTGTGTGCTTGGTGTGTGTGTGTGTGTGCGCCCTGCAGTGGGCTGGCACCCTGCCTGGGATTTGTTTTCTGCCTTGCGTCCTGTGTTTCCTGGGATTGGCTCCGGCAGACCCCCGTGACCCTGTAGTTAGGATATCGTGGGTTGGATAATGGATGGTTGGATCATTTTTAGAGTAAACTAAGTGAAATACCTTGTTTAGCTGAGGAATATTTATATAATGGTTTAAGGTAAGAAAGCAAATATTTGTGTGTGTTTTAAATATTCACTCTTCTGTCATTGCTGGCTAAAATGCAAATGTCACATCTGTCATCTACATTGCCTCTACCTATCTATCAAATTCTCCGCTCTCATGAGATGAGAATTTGTTCTTTTTGTATATGATTGGATTCCATAATTGCTGTAACTCCTTGCTGGGTTAAAACAGTTAACATTACTTATTTGTATTATCTGGATTACTGTGGTTTCAGGAATAGGTTTTTAACTCTTTGAGGGCTGAGTATTTTCTCCAGTTTTCTGATAAGCACACAAAGCAATGGTTTCACACATACATCAATACAAAATGTTTTTTCCTGCATGCCGGGGCTGCTGTCAGTGCCCGTTCAGCTACTCTGGCAGCAGCGGCTGCACGGGGGCAGCTCAATGACCAGCAGGAATACGTGATGGGCTGGCTGCCTGGCTGTCTTTGCGCAGCAGTAGCAGTCACATTGTGATTCAATCTGGTTTGTACCTCTTGTCATCAGTAAGAGGCAGTCCTCCCAGGTGAGTTGCGTAGGTGCATTAGCTACATGGACACGTTCAGCACCGCGATCAGCTGACGCTGGTCCCTCACTTTCATTTTCGATTCCAAGATAACCTACATCAAAATCCGACAACTCAGAGTCTGACTTGGCAATACGACATGCAAAATGTCATCCACGGAGTATTTTACTTTGTGCATTCGCTTTGGTCTTTCATCAGATTTCGATGCCATTTGAGGGGTTGTGCTATATAAATAAAAATAAATGTTGTTGTTTGCTCTTCGCTACTCATGCATGCTCTGGATAACTTGGTCAAATCAACTAAGCTAACTTTAAAGAGAGTCAAACTAAACCATAATGGCGAGTTTTGTCAATGTTTACTTATTATAGTCCACTACCCCTGAATTTCGATAAAACTCAACATCCACCCTGAAAAAGTTAATCCCACATTAATAAACTGGATGATTATTGAATAAGTGAATCATTGATAGGACATGTGAACAGGGCAAAACTACTGGTTTTAGAGTTGTTACCTCTACTAAAGTCCTATTCAGAAATACTAAATTAAATACAATTGAACTTAAATGGTATAAATATGTAGTCTGTGATGTTGGGAGGATGCATTAAATTGCCAGCTAGAACTGGGCAGAAAATATTTCCAGAGGTGTTTCTTACCAAACCTTGGAAGAATGAGCCTGTGGCTAAAAGTGCTCCAAGAAGGTGCCCCTCTAGGAAGGGATGGCGGGGTGAGTGCTATTTTTCATGATGGCATCCAATTTTGCACCCATTCTCTTTTCTGAAACAGCTTCCATCGTGTCCAGGGTTCACCGTGTGATAGAGGAGGCTTTCCTGATAAGTTTGTGCAGGCAAATCTGCATCATTTAAACTTAGGTTGCTTCCCCAGGGGACCACAGCATAGAACAATACATTGGCTACTACGAACTGGTACAACATTTTCAGCAGGTTGCTGCATACACCAAAAGACCAGAGTCTCCTCAGGAAGTAAAGGCTGCTCTGACCCTTTTTGTGCGGTGCCACTGTTTTGTCAGATCAGTTCCCCCAAGGTACTTGTAGTTCTGCACCATTTTCATGTCCTCCCTCGAATGGTGACTGCTGTCAGAGTCTCATTGGCACACTAGAAGTCCACCACCAACTCTTTTGTCTTCATGATACTGAGCTTCAGGTGCACCACAAGACAAAGTCTTCCAGAAGCCCCCTGTGCTTGTCAACATCACTAATACAGCCTATGGTGGGGAAGTCATCTGAGAATTTCTATAGACAGCAAGTGCTGGTGTTACACTGAAAGTCTGTTGTGTAGACGATAAACAGGAAGAGAGAAAATACAGTTCCCTTAGGTGTCCTAGTGTTACCACCATTTTTGGCACACAATCCCTAAACCTCACAGACTGCTGTCTGATAGTCAGGTAGTTCATGCTCCAGGGAATTGTGGGGCATCAAGGTGCATAGCCTTGAGTTTTTCCCCGAGTTGAAGAGGCAGAAAGGTGCTAAAGGCTCTATGACATTAAGGTATCCATCCCCACCTAGAAGAAAGCATTGTCAGAGCATGTCAGGTAGGATGTTACAATATTGTGTAGGTACATCACCATCCATTTTCAAAGGACCATAAAGGTGAAAGTAACTTGTGTTAAAATCTAGGATATGAGGTGGAAATTCTAGCACCTCTGCAAAGTACTGTAACAGTTTATGAGTGGCATTTGCAATGCACCATATAGTTGTATTTGGCAGCAAGATGACTCCTTTGCTGGTGGGCAATAAATTTCAGATTAGGTGTGGCTCTTGGCATTTGGACATCACACTTTCGCTATGTTTGTTCATGTTTCAAGACATCTTGACATCATTAAAGTGATGTATACTGCAGAAGAGTCACATTCTCTCATTACCAGAAACAAAACCACATATAATGTACTGTATTAACCAATTTACTATTCAGACAAATTAAACTATTTAAGGAGACTGCACTTGCAAGCTGACCATTTTTGTATTCTAGTATTACAGTATATCATATGCCATATACTAAGGATCTAACCTAGATAACAATTTTAACTGGAATACAAATACACAAAACATTCTCTAAATGCAATCAGCATTTATTTCTCATATTTAAAGTAGACAAGGACCTTGTGTTGTCCTTTTATCACAGTACTGTATAATCCAGTCTGTTATCACTTTAGTGTTCTGAGAAACTAAAATTTAAAACAACTCCATCAGATTACTAGGCATGTAGCTAAAGTCATCAGGGCTGATGTAGAGGATCTGGCAAATGTGTATCAGAGGACAGTGCTAAAGAAACTGGAAATCATCTCAACTGATGACAGACATCCATTACATGTAGAACCAGTAAAACATCAAGGATTGTCACTTTGAAAACCCATACAAATTGCTCCAGAAATTCCTTTCTTCCTAGTGCCATACGAGTTTTTAATAAGGAATATCATAGAAAATTATTAAGGTTTGATACGTATCCTGTAACCATTTTTGTGTAAATATGCACAATCAAACTGCCTTACCTTAACCTGTCTTGTATCTATTTGTTTTGTTTTATTTCTTTCTGTCTTATTATTAAATGCAACTGAGAATGTTTTCTTTTGTAAACTTGACTAAATAAAGAAACCTTGAACCTTGAAACCCTGGCACTAACTATAACAGCAGGATATCAAGAAAAAAAGACAAAAAGGAATATTGGCAATAACACATGATATCAATTAGAAACAATCATTTAAAAAAATAACTATAATACTGTACCCAATATTAACAGTATTGTCAACAGCTCTGGTAATGCTTGTCTTCAGCCTAGATTTAAAATCTGTGTCTGCTGATCCATCCCTTACACTTGCATGCATGCACACTTTAGGGTCCCTTTAGCTAAATGCTATAATCCTACTAAATTCTACTTCCTACAGTCCTACAGTTTTATTTATCCTTGAAAAATTTTGAAAGGTTTCATCTTACAGTCTGCATGCTTTGTAATGAAAAGCTTTACATGTTAGAAGGAGAATTTCAAAGTCAGCCGTAAACTTACTTGGGGAAAAAAATACAGATTAAGAAAAGGTGTTATATGGTCATACTTACTAGTTCCAGTAATGATCATTATGGTAGCAATATGGATTAAATACAGCCTAGAAAGAGAATGATTTGAACAGCCTTTGAATAAATCATTGCAGTGGTCTTATTTTTTTAATATTTCTTTGGCGGGAAAACAGGTCTTATATAATGTGGGTACTAAAGAAAACACCTAAGCAAGCAAAGATAATATTTTAAGTCTTTGTTATAAAGTGATGCTGTTTCATTTATTGTAATACATTTGTGAACACGTGCTAATGCTTTTTTGTGCTGTGACTCCTGAGGGGCGTCATTTATAAAAGTTAAGGGGTGAGTGCTCCATACACCAAGGGGAACTCGATCCTTAAAGTCTGTGGTATATGCACAAGGAGGCACTGTTTGTGCTATTGAAGTGGAGCTACGGACACTCTTTTTGTTATCAGCTCTCATAACAGCAGTACTTTTCACCTCATTTTGTCAGTGTGTGACACATTGTTTACTTCCAATGCATATTTTGCAGTTCATATTTTCACAAACATTGCTGCCAATTCTTTCAGTCTTACATGGACTCCTACACTGTCATCGTGACTAAACAATCGCAATCACACACAACACCTGGGACAACTCATTGTTCACTTTTACCAATAGTTCATTTACGTTTTCAAATACCAATGTATAATCTGATTTTACAAAAAAGAGTTTTTCCCTTTGAAACAGTTTATGTTTGTTTTTAACACATAGAGTGTGCACCCTGCACACGCAACACACATTTATATGTTTAATAGGGTTCTTTTTGAGAAAGTTTTTGACTGTAGACAGTTAATGAGAAGTTTACTCTCTGTCAAACCAGGTTACCAACAGCACGGCTCTTTGCAGTTCAAAATCACCAACCCTAAATTTTGAGTGCCACCATTATGAGGCATTGGATTGGTGTAGAAATGTGACAGTCGGTGAACTATCTAAATATTCCTACCCAGTTTTAAGCACGATTTACTCATGGTTGTCTCCAAATGTATAGTAAACGTTATATGTCTGGCTCTACGAGAGTAGCCGTCTTCAGATCTCCTTGTACTACATTTGTGAACAAATTGAATATTGAATACGCATGTATAGCAATGGACTGATCCCTAGCATACTACCACACCCCTTTGATCAGCGTATTGTACATCCTTAAAATCTCAAAATGAGCACAAACTGTAATCAAAGCAATTAGACATATATAAATGAAAAGCCTGTGAGTGTGTGTATGGAGCAGTCCACTCAACCACAGCCACTAGATAATGCATGCATGCACTTTTAAATTTTTTCGGCACTTGCATGCACCTCACTACAAAACACCTTTATGTAGCACTGCCGCCACTCAACAATGACGACGTGCTAATGTAAGCAAACACTGCAGCTCAACAACTTGCAAGTGAAACACCTCAGCAAAGGAGGGCAAAGCTTGAAGTTTTCACTAAAAACATTGTCTATCTGGAGGTATTTTCTTCAGACAGAGATTAATAGGACTCATATGCCAACAGTACGGCTAAGATATGGTATCGCCAGTGTCTTCTTATGCAAGCCAGTTGGGCAGAAAGCACAGCTGGGTCCACATCTTCTGCCCTGGGTTATTCTTAAGAGTTAGCTGACACCTCTCCAAGTTCACAAATATAAGTAAAACTGCTAGAGAGTCTTTGGGTTGTTTTTTGTCCTGAAGACCACACGCAGCTAGTACAATTATATACATCAAAATTCACATAACAAAATACTGTCATATCCTGACACAACATTCTCAGACTTAAAATACCAGGACTAATCCATTACAGACTAATGTTAAAATTTAAATAACTAATTTATGAAGAGATTTTCATGCAGCTGTCTTTTATATAAAATCAAGACAATGCAGATTAAAATAAGAATGTTTACTTGTACTCTCCACAAAAATTTAAGCTGGTCACATGCATAATACTAAACCTGATTTCTCGTTGATCTTGACTAATTTTTGAAACCATTAAAACTATAAATACTGAATTTACTATTGTATTTAAAAATACTGCACTCACCCCTTTGTTTATTGAATGATATCTGTTACACATGTACTTACCTTCTTATACAAGTTTTAGAAACCTTTTTCTTTTCATACATATGTTTTATTTTTTCTCAGTACTTAATTTACAATATTACATTTCACTTTCTTTTGCATTTACAATGATAATTACATCCATAATCATCTAATTGATTTAGAAGATAAACATATTCTACTGGATTTTTACTAGGATATTTTAATGTGTTGAAGTAATATTTGTTTATGTTCAAGGAAAAACAAAAAGAAAAACAATTTGCAGAATTCTGCAGTTACACTTGAAGACTGCTACCTTTTATTTTACACGTAGGAGGCAAATGTTGAATTGGGTCAAAAATGTTGGTGGTTTTGTTTTCAAGAAGAGCCCTAAGCTAAACATTAAATAATGTGATATAATATTTTTATCTACAGGATCTGAACTTCTGTAAAACTTTAACTGTTTTCGTGTTTGGATTAATTTTCATAAGTTCATCAAAGTAACAAAAAAACTTTGAAAATCAGAAACTTAAGCTTTGTTTGTTCAGAACATATTTTCAAATACTGAGTGGGAAACGTTCCCTTAGGACGATTGTTTTTTTTAAAAGAGTAGAAGGTGAGGATACAGTTTTACACAGCTTTTAATCCCACATAGCAGTCAAAAAGGACAGAAATGAAAAGCTGACTTCCATGCCCTGATGAGTTTTGAATTGCGCTCCCTTCTGCAATAAAGAGGGCATTTGTTATACACTATATCTTTTATGAAGGTTGATCTTTTCTCGTGTTGTCCTTTTATTTCAGCAGTTTGGGCCTTAACCCTGAAGCAAACTAGTTTGATAAAGAGATGGATTATGAAATGTCGGATGTATTTTAAAATAAACTCACAATATTGTAAGTGTGTGGTCAGTTGCTCTGTTTTGTGTGGAGCAGAAGTGGATGTATAAAATATTTTCCACACTCTAGTAATTTAGCTAGAATTGTTTGTGGATCTTTTTACTAACAATGGTTAGAGTAAATGTGGAATATGAATAGAAGGACTGGGGGGAATGTATCCTACTTGAGTATAAATGTACTGTGATGCAGAGGTTAGCTCCTTCTTGTTTTGTTTTTGCATGTTCTTCCTATGTTCACATGGGTTTTCTGAAGTCACACTTGATTCTACTTACTTTCTAAAGATGCTCCTGCTGGTTGGTGACTCAAAGCTGGTCTAGTTTCATTGAACATAATGGAACAGTTGTTGACCTGACATTGTATGTTTGTAGTGAAGATTTACTTCTATGAGATTGACCACATACAATTCTATGCCGCTGAGGTAGGTGTACCGATAACTTAATAATAAATATTTTTTAAGATTAGTTTAAGTGTGTTGTGCAATGGATTCATTTCCATGATATGTTCCTTCCTTCAAAGCTGATGGGATAAGCTCTGGTTCTCTATAATCCTATAATAGAATAACCAGTTGATGACTAAATGGCTATAATGGAAGATAGGAAACCAGGGACATTTATTCAACAAGTATGAGATTTGATGGTATTTCTTCTAAATTATATGTAAAGTTATGAATTGTGTTATGAAGACAATCCAAAATAATTATTATTTCTATCTAATATACATTAATTGCCACAACAAAACTCTTTAAAAGTTTTCTTTTATTTCCTTTTATAAATATTAAAGTTTTTCAATCATTTATAATAAACTTTCCTACGATAGTGAAATTGGAGAAAGCATGCGTGACTATGCCAATGGTGATTTCAAGGGTTAATTTAAGATCATGTATCAGTTTATTTTCATTCATTAGTTTTTAACATTATGGCAGGGATGTCATCACCAGCTTCTCCATTTGGAGTTTTTGTTGCTATGGCAAGAATGTATTATTGTCAAAATTCTGCGTTTTTTTAGTGTGGAAAACTTATTTAATGAAATTCATGTTTAGATTGATAATGATTTATTTTATTATGATAGTGATGCCATTGTACCTCCATTTTAGGATATTCAGTGTGACCACTTCTGTTTTAGGGTGGTTTTGGTTAGCCTCGGCCTTGTTATTCATATCAACAGTGCTGACATTGTGGCATGTGATATCAGCTAGTGATCACTAAATAACAGGGAAGAACACTAACTTAGATGTTTTAGAGACCATTTAAAGTAACACTAGGTTTTGCATATTGGGTCTTTTGGTAATTGATTTTTTTCTTTTCCCTGTTATTTAAACTTCTTTTCAGTTCTTGATCATCCTTAAATATGTCTCCAATCATAATGATTCTTTTTTTCAACTTTCTTATCCTTATCTTTTAGAAAAATTTTGTAAGTGATTAAGAAAGATGTTAAGCATGTTTGGGGCCGGCCAGTACTTGGATGAGAGACCATCTAGGAAAAGCTTGTGTTGCTTCTGGAAGAGGTGTTTGATAGGCCAACAGGGGGCGCTTGCCCTGTGGTCTGTGTGTGGATCCCAAAACCCCACTGCAGTGATGGGTGGACACTGTATGTAAAAATGGCACCATCCTTCGGATGAGATGTAAAATCAAGGTCTAGACGCTCTGTGGTCACTAAAGATCCCTAGACATCCTTCATAAAGAGCAGGATGTATCCCAATATCCAGACTAAATTGTCCACCATGGCCTAGTCATTCTGGCCCCCTAATCATCCCATTTCTAATTGGCTGTCACTCTCACCCCTTAACCATCTAATAGCTAATGTGTGGTGAGCATCCAGGTAGCTGCTGTACATTGGTGGTGGTTTAAGTGGTTCCACACTTTCTATGTAAAGCATTATTATTATTATTATTATTATTATTATTATTGTTGTTGTTGTTATTTTATTTTTATTATTATTACAATGGCTAAGCAATAATAATAATAATAAAGCAACTATTATTATAATTATTTTATTTTTATTATTATTACCATGGCTAAGGCAACATGCTTAGAATTGATGCATCACATTAATTCTTATACAAGCAATTCCTAATAAGCAGCAAAAAAGAAACATTCAGTTTTTAAAAATAATTCTAAGAACATTATAGAAATAAATGTTTATCATCCAAAAATGTAATGGACAAGAATCAGCTGCCACTAGCAATAAAGATAAAAAAAAGTCTAAATACTTCATTTCAAAGAAAGAAAAAAGAAAGATTTCATGAAGAAAAAGGAGGAGGAAACAGAAGGGTAAAGTCAGAAAGCCAAAAACTATATATAGGAAATGATATCATAAACAATGTTTTAATAAAACTCAATATACTGTATTAGAAAACAAAAAAAGGTAGCCAATAACAAAGTTACTGATACCGATGGAATACAAATCACCTACTTGCTGTCTGTAAGTGGATATAAAAGTCATTGAAAATGCCAACTGATTGCAGTGAATTTATATATAGAAAGGTGACCACAGAGAATGAGATTTAAATTATTGTTCAGTTGCTCTTTTCTCTTATGTGAAAAGGATAATGTTGAAGATCATACATAAAACAAATGGAATAAGAAATTCTAAATCAGTTAAGTGGATTGAGAAAGTGAAGAGAAATACAAGATCACATAGCTCCAGAACAGGTAGCAAGGACTGTACTGAGGCATTTGAGTGTGTTGATCAGAATAAACTACAGAATATGGTGAAAGACACACACTTTGCATGCAATCATTAAGTCTCTCTGTTTGAAACATTAAACAATATAGAGAAGTTTTCTATTATGATTACAAATAAACTAGTATGCAAAACATAATATCTTGAACAAACTGAGCTTGAGACAGTCAGCATAACTATGACCTAGTAGAACCAGAGCTGGCTACATATGGCATGACACCATGTGCATTTTGGCAGCTGAAAGATTCAGGTTTGGCTAACTATGCAGATCAGGGAGGGAGGAATGAAGATCTCATCCACGTGGAATGGGAATGGTATAAAAAAGGGAACAGAAGCGAGAGAGGTATGCATTAACTCCAGACTGCAACACAAGGTGCAACTCTACAGGTGAAACTGTGGATAACTGTGGTTGCTATAGTACGGCCCTAGAGTGTACTTTGGGGAGTGCTTTGGTGTCTTAAATACCAGAGCTAATTAAGTGAGCACCTTCCATGGCCATTATATTGGAGAACAAGATCTAAATGTAAATAGTTGAGTTTTGTTTTGGTTTTTTTCTGTCTTGAATAAAGTGCTACCTGATCAACTGCACTACATCTTTTTTTATTACCTTGTCTTTATTTCTTTACCTCAATTTTGTGGCTTCTTACAATAACATGAAAAGGTTAAAAGGGAGATAACAAAAAAGAGAGAAAAAACTCATTGACAGTTCCATTAGAATCACTGCTGTAACTGTTTACATTTGAAAAGACTGCCAGTAAAGACAAAAGTGAATTTTTCCTCATTGCCCGAATTAAAGAATACCCAGTATATACATTATAACATTTTTATTCAAGTAAAGTAAAGATTTTTAAAGATATGATTTTTCTAGTTTCAAATTTCTTTAGAGGTATAGAGTTCAATATTAAAGTAGGAAAAAAAAGTTTTCCAAACAGGAAGAGAATAATGAAACTCTATATTGACCACTAAAGTGTTACTTATAAAAAGTTCCTATAAGAACATATTTCATAGGCGTGAATGCTTGACTATCAACAAAGCAAAGGAAAGGAAAATGGATACTTTTTTAACTGTTGTACTGAAAAGAATACCATACATACCATGAACTGCAGGAGAGACAAATTGGTCAGGTTTAGATCAATTATATAAAAACATGAAAAAAATCTGGTTTGTACCTAATACTTGTATGCAAAATTTGGTTGACCTAAGTGAAGGCATAGTCAAGTTATTGTGTTTATGTACACACACACAAGCAGACAGGGACTCAGGGAGGTCTAAAATATCGAGATTCGTCAAAATCTTGAAATGGAAGTTTTGGAGGATTCTGATACTTTCTCTATACCTCATATACTAGAAAGTCACAAAGGTCTAAAGCATCAAGATTCATTAAAATTTCGACATCGAATCTTTAGATGATTGCAGTGCTTTCCCTATACTTCGTATACGAGAAAGTAAAAAAGCACAGTTACGGTATATCCTTCCTTCAAAAAAAGAAATATTTCAGAATAAAGTTTTTTTACGAAATTGAAAGGACTCTTGCAATGTTAAAGTGGCTTGTGAAACTGGTGTTTCAAACATACAGACAGCATGTTACAGATTATTTTGACGATGCCGTGTCTCACACCATACATTTCAGGCTCTAATAGGGGAAAACCTCATTTTTTTATCCATTAAAATTCATTTTAGGAACAAGTTAGTTTACTTTCTCAATTTCAGTAGTACCAATAAGGGTCTCACCAGCATCTGTTAATAAAAAATGCATAATTGCATTTTAGGGTGCATTCAGCCCACCTGTTCATAGTATTATGGACTAATTATAGGTTTAAGGGGTCACTATTGTTGCAAATACAGAGTACAGCTAAATTCTTACTTGCATGTGCCAATTACAATGTAACATGTCACCAGTCTCCACCACCATGTTTAGGGAATATGACTACCTTTCTTTAAAATGTCAGTCTTTCTAACTTGTAAAGTCCCAGAACACAGTTTATGGCACCTGAAAATGAGTAATTGTTTGTTCACTTTGACGGTTCACTTTCGACCAATAGAAGTATTAGCTATGAAATATCTATCAAGAACCACATTTTTGTTTCTGATTTAAACCTATTTTTAATTCTAACAATATGATTAAATAATTAACTAAGGCAAGACAACCATGAAAAGCACGCCGGAAGGGGCGTGGATTCACTAAACCGCCAAGTGAGACACCTATGGCGCACACAGGAAGGAGCCACGCCCACCAACTCCAAGACCATTGGATGCGACGACAACTCGCAGGGCCACGCCCACCAACTCGGACGCGACGACACAGAAAAAATGGCGTCATTTATGTTCGTCTGTCGTAGAGGCCACATGCAGTGCAGGTCAGGTTAATGTCATGTACCTCCGAGCTACGTTGACTGTTCATAGAGGCATGTTTCTCGCGGAGGTGAATCGCCATATGCAGCGTGTGAAACGGTTTGCGAGGGGTATCCCATGGGATCCTTAAAACAATCCTTTAAAACTGAGGTTAAAGCACAATGAAGGAATCAGTCTTTAAAAACCAATAAGCCCTGTGCCTCTGTTTCATTACCGTCTCACTCTGCTTCACCAATGCAGGCCCTGCAACAGTCGAGACGCTCTGTCAGCAGCTGACCTTCTCTGTGCCTGACCGGTTCACACAGAGGCAGCGCAAGAGAAAACCGCGCCAGAGACAGACAGAGGCACACACACAGGCAGCTGGTGGGTGGCTCTCCGTGAGTTTCTCTTGTGAGCGGACACATGACCAGGCGGTGTGTATGCTTCGAGAACGAATGTGCATGCAAGAGACTGAATGGAATGGGAATAAGGCCAGGTGGATCGGAGGTGGATTCAAATTGTTTTATCATGGTGTGGATGAGAGAATAAATGGGGTAAGAGTTATTCTGAAGGAACAGTATGTCAATAGTGTTTTGGAGGTGAAAAGAGTGTCAGGCAGAGTAATGATTATGAAGCTGGAAACTGGAGGTGTGATGATGAATGTTGTTAGTGCATATGCACCCAAGTTCGGTATGCAATGGGTGAGAAAGAAGATTTTTGGAGTGAGTTGGATGAAGTGATAAACAGTGTACCCAAGAGACAGAAAATGGTGGTTGGAGCGGATTTCAATGGGCATGTTGGTGAAAGAAAAAGAGGAGACGAGGAGGAGATGGGTAGGTATGGTGTTGAGAGGAATGAAGAAGGTTAGAGGATAGTGGATTTTACCAAAAGGATGGACATGGCTGTGGTGAATATATATTTTAAGAAAAGGGAGGAACATAGGGTTACGTACAAGAGATGAGAAAGATGCACACAGGTAGATTACATCCTATGCAGAAGAGTTCATCTGAGGGAGACTGAAGACTGCAAAGTGGTGGCAGGGGAAAGTGTAGTTAAGCAGCATAGGATGGTGGTCTGTAGGATGACGCTGGAGATGAAGAAGAGGAAGAGAGTGAGGGCAGAGCCAAGGATCAAATGGAAGTTGAAAAAGGAAGACTGCAAGGTTGAGTTTAGGGAGGAGGTGAGGCAGGCATTGGGTGGCAGTGGTGGCAGTGAAGAGTTACCAGACAGTTAGGAAACTACAGCAGATGTAGTAAGGGTGACAGCAAGAAGGGTGCTTGGTGTGGCATCTGGAAAGAGGAATGAGGAAAAGGAAACCTGGTGGTGGAACAAGGAAATACAGGAGAGTGTACAGAGGAAGAGGATGGA
Organism: Polypterus senegalus; assembly: GCF_016835505.1. Classification (NCBI taxonomy): domain Eukaryota; kingdom Metazoa; phylum Chordata; class Cladistia; order Polypteriformes; family Polypteridae; genus Polypterus; species Polypterus senegalus. Next base: position 140,260,659 of record NC_053160.1, read on the forward strand.
AAAGAAGAAGTGGGATAGTCAGAGAGATGTAGAAAGTAGACAAGAGTACAAGGAGATAAGGCACAAGGTGAAGAGAGAGGTGGCGAAGGCTAAAGAAAAGGTGTATGATGAGTTGTATGAGAGGTTGGACACTAAGGAGGGAGAAAAGGACCAGTACAGATTGGCTAGACAGAGGGACCGAGCTGGGAAAGATGTGCAGCAGGATAGTGTGATAAAGGATAAAGATGGAAACATACTAACAAGTGAGGAGAGTGTGTTGAGCAGATGGAAAGAGTACTTTGAGAGGCTGATGAATGAAGAGAACGAGAGAGAGACCAAGAGGTTGGATGATGTGGAGATAGTGAATCAGAAAGTGCAACAGATTAGCAAGGAGGAAGTAAGGACAACTATGAAGAGGATGAAAAATGGAAAGGCCCTTGGACCAGATGACATACCTATGAAAGCATGGGGGTGTTTAGGAGAGATGGCAGTGGAATTTTTAACCAGATTGTTTAATGGAAGCTTAGTAAGTGAGAGGATGCCTGAGGCGTGGATATGAAGTGTACTGGTGCCGATATTTAAGAATAAGGGGGGTGTGAAGGACTGCAGTAACTACAGGGGAATAAAATTGATGAGCCACAGAATGAAGTTATGGGAAAGAGTAGTGGAAGCTAGGTTAAGAAGTGGGGTAGATTAGTGAGCAGCAGTATGGTTTCATGCCAAGAAGGAGCACCACAGATGCAATGTTTGCTCTGAAGATGTTGATGGAGAAGTTTAGAGAAAGCCAGAAACAGCTGCATTGTGTCTTTATGGACCTTGAGAAATATATATGACAAGGTCCCTTGAGAGGAGCTGTGGTATTGTATGAGGAAGTTGGGAGTGGTAGAGAAGTACGTAAGAGCTATACAGGATATGTACGAGGGAAGTGTGACAGTGGTGAGGTCTGCGGTAGGAGTGACAGATGCATTCAAGTTGGAGGTGGTATTACATCAGGGATCGGCTCTGAGCTCTTTCTTATTTGCAATGGTGATGAACAGGTTGACAAACTAGATTAGACAGGAGTCCCCGTGGACTATGATGTTTGCTGATGACATTGTGATCTGTAGTGATAGTAGGGAGCAGGTTGAGGAGACCCTGAAGAGGTGGAGATATGCTCTAGAGAGGAGAGGAATGAAGGTCAGTAAGAACAAGATAGAATACATGTGTGTAAATGAGAGGGAGGTCAGTGGAATGGTGAGGATGCAGAGAGTAGAGTTTTCAAAGATGGATGAGTTTAAATACTTGGGATCAACAGTACAGAGTAATAGGGATTGTGGAAGAGAGGTGGAAAAGAGAGTGCAGACACGGTGGAATGGGTGGAGAAGAGTGTCAGGAGTAATTTGTGACAGACGGGTATCAGCAAGAGTGAAAGGGAAGGTGTACAGGACGGTAGTGAGACCAGCTATGTTATATGGGCTGGAGACAGTGGCACTGACCATAAAGCAGGAGACAGAGCTGGAGGTGGCAGAGTTAAAGATGCTAAGATTTGCATTGGGTGTGACAAGGATGGATAGGATTAGAAATGAGTACATTAGAGGGTCAGCTCAAGATGGACGGTTGGGAGACAAAGTCAGAGTCAGTTTGGACATGTGCAGAGGAGAGATGCTGGGTATATTGGGAGAAGGATGCTAAGGATGGAGCTACCAGGGAAGAGGAAAAGAGGAAGGCCTAAGTGAAGGTTTATGAATGTGGTGAGAGAGGACATGCAGGTGATGGGTGTAACAGAACAAGATGCAGTGGACAGAAAGATATGGAAGAAGATGATCCACTGTGGCAACCCCTAACGGGAGCAGCCGAAAGAAGAAGAAGTTGCTACACCTGTTGCTGGTTACATGATGCATTATGTCAGTGTTGAAATGCTATTCAAAATGGCAGTGTCTGTGACTCAGATTTATATTCTTTTAGTTAACCATTAGTGACAGGGGCAAAGAGGTCATATTAGTGTCAGGACTTTTGTTTTGAACTTTTAACTTCACTTTTTGGTTAGTGGCTGTGCATTTTCTGCCTGCTTAACCTCTGTGATTTGGTATGCTCTTTTTGTTCCTCCATTCCTTTTAGGCAGTAACTCTGTTACTTTTGTGAGAACATAACAATATGAAATCCCACAAGTGGGAGCTGTTTTGCTTCCTCGGAGAAGTTTGTGGTATTGGGCCAGTTTGTCTGGTGCTATCCTTTGCTTTCAAAGATGGTGATCGAGCTCTTGTGGGCCAGGGTTTTCTGTGGAAATATTTGGTTTTTGTTTTACCACAACACTACTATCCATGGATTTTTCATTGTTCACTGCAACAAACAACACAAATATACCCTGCTAGTACCATACTGTGTAGTCTAGCCTAGGTAACACAAGTATAATTACATCTGTTGACTCAGTATGAAAGTTACATTAAACTTTGCTCAGTCTGAATAGGTGTTAAAAAAGAAGACATTTTGTATTAATTTTCGACAGGCAAATGGTGCAGTTTTTACATGCTGAAAATTCAGAACTTTGGGTCATAGTTATGAACAAATGGATTTTTATAGCTCTGTTCTGCTTGCTTATCTAAGTTCATTTTTTTTTATATATTTTTAAATGTGATTCATTTTCTACAATTCATGTCATGCTCTCAGTTGTGATTTAAGGCAAGATCTAAAGCTATGATCAACGGGGATCTTCAGATGTAAAAACACAAGTGCCAGCAGGCAGAAGCTGAGAAAACTGTAAACTAATCTCCTGACCTTTATGGGAATAAACCAAAGCTCAACACCAGACATACCCCCTACATGCATTTAAACAGAGCAGTGCAAAACATGCTGTTAAACATAAAAAAAAGAATCAAAAGTGAACATAATGCAATTTTTGGGTAGGATTATTTATTCTGTGGTGGTGCTGAAAAAACATTGCTCCACAAATTAGATATAAAATAATTTTAAAATTCAAACTGTACATGTAACGGTATATTGATCAACCTACGTTGTATGCCTCATTGCTATTCAATTAAGCAATGGCATCTATGGGTTTATGTTTCAAAGGATTGAAAAATGAAATGAATTTTTTTTAAATATGCCTCAGTGTATTATATTTCCCTTCATTTTAAAGTAAATAAAAATTCTGCTATAATTCCATAGTATAACTCTGGCAGGTTTATGCAGATAGGTGGGACTGCAGCCAGGTCATATAGAGTTTATAGAAGTGTGTTCGGGGGACACCAAGAAGATGTGTTCCATGTCTCCCACTCTTTTCCACCTGCATGCATCAACTAGCCACTCAAAAGAAGCACAAGGCTGACAGCTTGTTTCGTGTGTCTTTGTATTATAAGTATGAATTCTAACATAAATGTTACTTGAACATTAATTTCTTTAAATCTAAGGGAGGGATATCTGTGTATGTGCAGGAAGTACTGTGGCAAGTTCTTCATTTACAGAACAGTTGCTGAAGCTAATAAATGAAACTGTCATGCTTAACAAAATCATAATTTCTGACTCCATTTCTATACAAAACCAATCCCACCTACCAAAATAAGTCTTGAAATGGATGTGAGAGAAACAATTATATCACTATAGTGTTTAAGCCTGTATGACAACATGACCTTAAGTGATAGCAATGTTAACAAGGAATTATTAAAAGCATTTCTAAAAGAATTCAGAAAGAATTTACATACTGAACAGAATTCAAGCAAGCCATGAAATTTCAGAGGGTTTCCAAAAATCACTGGAAAAAATGTAAAACAGCAGTCAGGCATAAAATCATTTTCCTGAAGTAGCTGGTCTGTGTCTGATTTCTGTAAAAGAACAAGAATGTCTGGTGCACCTCATATATAGATAGGATGTACAGATTACTGGCAGTTTTTGTTTTTTTATTATTTGAATAACCATTATCAAACTTAATTCTTATTATGCTAATGACACAATAGGTATTGCATTGATGCATCTCTCTGGGAAGGAGTCTATAGTACTTGGGACAAAATGTACGGACACAGAGCAAGATAAAGTCCTGGGAGAAACTGCAGAGAAAGAGAAAGGGACAGTATCATACTAGGAATGAGACTTAAAATAGAAAGTCATGACTAACTATTTGTGGTAGATCCTGATATACATACTTCCTCATAACTAAAATCTTCAGGTGCATTGAACAGAATTAAGAGAGTGCCTAGAGAGAAAACTAAGGAGATTATCCTTGGATACTACAGGGGAGAAAACCCATCTGATATCAGGGTTGTTTGACCCCCCTTTCTTATAAGAGTGCAAGGTTAAAGAAGGTCTTAAGACCTCCTAGTTAACAGGTAGCAGTAGAGGTCCCCTGACTGTGGGGAATGTGGGGTAGCTTAGGTCCGATGTTTTCTTGGGGATGAGATCAAAAGTTTGCATGTTCTCCCCGTGCCTGTGTGGGTTTCCTCTGGGTGCTCCAGTTTCCTCCTACAGTTCAAAGACATGCAGGTTAAGTGCATTGGCGATCCTAAATTGTCCCTAGTGTGTGCTTGGTGTGTGTGCCCTGCGGTAGTCTGGTGCCCTGCCTGGGGTTTGTTTTCTGCCTTGTGCCCTCTGTTGGCTGGGATTCTCTCCAACAGACCCCCATGACCCTGTAGTTAGGATACAACGGGTTGGATAATGGATGGATGGATGGATGAGATCAAGAAAATTTCTATTTTGTATTTTTTAGGGGAATAGACAGTAGAAATGATATGTACAAGACCAGGACAATGATGTAACAACATCATATCTATCTAATATCTAATACTGATATCTGATCCGATATCTAATAATGGCAAATCAAAAGGTCTGGGCATCAAAATCAAACAAAACCATAAAAAGTTGTTAAAAGAAAACAATGAAGGGTTTGTTTGTCCATTATTCTGCCAGAAAACCTCACTAACACTACAAAAGCTCTTTGAAAATTCCAAAATCTTGGATGATTACCTGTTGCTTTGATGAGTTCACCTGGCACAACTTCTAGCAAATGCCCCTTCACAACCTGCCACCAAATTGCAGCAATGGTAAACTGAAAATGCCAACTTATACACAAATACAAAATTGGTTTTGTGAGAACACTAAATAATAAAATATTAACATAAATATAACAAAATAATACAGAAGTGAAGTCAAAAGAATGCTCTCTCTCTCACTCTCTCTCTCTCTATATATATATATATGTGTGTGTGTGTATATATTTATATATATTGTGATATATGGCCATTCATCCCGGCCAATACCCCCAGGCCACCAGATGGAGCCCTCCCTGCAGCATGGAGGTGCCCCGAATGTCAGCGGGGAAGTATGGACATTGGAGTTTTCCTCTACAGCCCTGCTGGATACCACAGGGGCCGCTAGAAGGCTCTGCAGGGAGGAACAGAGACTATTTGCCCTACACCCCGGAAGTACGTCCGAGTCACATGGACAAGAGGAATGACATGCTTCCGGGTTGAAGAAAAAGGATTTTTATCTGACCCGGAAGTGTTCCTAGTCACATGGACAGAGAGAGTGAAACACTTCCGGGTCAAGGACTATAAAGGATTGTAGGAAATCCTCAGAAGACGAGCTGAGCTGGGTGGAAGAGTGTCAACGTGTATGGGAGTGGTGGATTGGTTTATTGTAATTGTATTGTGGAATTTATGAGTATTGTGGAGAGGAAGGTGCTTGTGCACTGTACAATTGTCCGAATAAAGAATTTTACCTGGTGTCTGACGATAGCGCCCTCTATCTGTCACAATATATATATGTGTGTATATATATACTGTATATATATATATATATATATATATATATATATATATATATATATATATATATATCCGTCCATCCAATCCATGCCAACAAAGGGCACAAGGAAGGAAACTAACCCTGGGCAGGGTGCCAGCCCACCGCAGTATATATAGATATATATATATACATTTTTTTTTATTTATTTTATTTTTTTTTTCGTGATACACTTACAGGTGATGTGTTTTTTTTTTAGTATCCTTAATAACATAGAGCATTTGTTGCCTAATCATATTTTTATGACTCTTCGAACAGAACTGCATGCAAAGCCTTGACATATCAAGAAATGTTCACTTGGATTTCAGAAAAGCACTTTGGTCTGCAAGGTTTGAAAAAGTAATGCAGTGTTTGCAGTGTCGCCAGATTCTTTGACAGCAGCACTGTACTTTGTCCATAGCCATGTACTGTATACACTCTAGTTGTGCACTGTTGTGTGAAACTGGAAAACTACAAAAGCTATTAGCTTTAGAAATGACTTTAAACATGTTTTAAGGACAGACCTAAAGAGAGTTTAAATCTTACAGTTCTGTACAAAAAAAAAAAAAATGCCAAGGGAATGTTTTTATGAAGGAGCAAGAGATGTGAATGAACAAGGTAACCTTCAGGGGACAAACACCCAGGAGATCAAATCAAAAACAAAACTACCAAGCCCAATATATTAAACAAAATCAAAGCTGAAATACCACACAAAAGCCCTGAAGTACTTAAACACACACTCTTAGAACCAGCAATATTTTTAGTTTTCTTTGAATGTTCAGAAACTTCGACAAAAAAAAACAGTGTGCCGCCATCTTAAATCACCTTTGGGTGCTGTCATCACAAGTCATGTAATTAGGAGCGCATGATCCAAAATGGCTGATAAAGCCACAATCAAAACAATTATAGCATCACAAAATTAAATAGAAATAGCAGTAAAATTCTGGAATTCTTTGAAAATTTAAATATTATTGCAGAACAGAAGCGTGGTTGAATCATAACACTTGTCATGTGAGCAAATTAATGCAACTTCTTCAAGGAATGGACATTGAGCGACTGTTAGTACATTTTGTGTTGTGTTCATCTCTTAAGGAAAGCAAAGATACTGTTTAAATATTTTTTATTCCAAAGAATCAAAAGAAAATGCCAAAAAAAATTTGTACAGTTGTTGCACCCAGCCTGGTGTGTGCTTCTCACTTTAAATGGTGCCTAATATAATATAAAATGACCCAATACAACTTTAATTATGGAAAAGGTGTCTTTTTATTAAACTAACATTATTTGCACAGTTTTCATTTACCTTTTAATGCTGGTGTTCTACTCTGGATAATAGTAACCAAATAATGGAAAAAGGCAAATTCATAACATTTTTGGTGGACAGATATTTCCAGAAAAAAATGTTTAGCCTTTCCACCACAATTACTTTGTCATTTTAGTTTTAAGTTTAGCTACAGTTTTTTTCTGCTTATCATGTACTTATTTTTACACTATTAATGTACATTAACAAAGAATGCAGTGTTTACTAAGGGTTAATGAATTATTTTCTAAAAAGCTGTTTTGCAGCCATTGCTTCACTGAGTATTGCAAATGCTAACATTCTTAAACCAGAAAGTACAGTAACGAACCATAGACTGTAAAGTATTTTCTGAAATTGAGATCAGGTAAAATGAACACATGACTTAATTTCCCATCTATAGTTCCCTTGGCACTTTAAAATGATATAAAAGTGAACCTCAACAAAATATGATCTGTAATACTTTAAGCAGCTTTAGACTGTAACTATTATGTAAATTTGGATTGCCATGATAAAGCTGAGTGCCAAATGCCTACCTGTAGTTTAAGAAAGTTTTCTTTTTGTTTGGTTTGTATTAAATGGGATGAGGCCTGCCGAGTTCCATAAGACACTACTAACATTTTTCAAGTTTTTAATGCTGACGTCCTGTTCTTGTATAATACAGGTATTAGTCCTTAGGGAGGTTTAATATCTTAAGCTTGACGTTCAAAGGCTGTTTCAAAGCATCAGTAAAATAAATATTTAACAAAAACATTTTTTCTCACCTGATTAAGAGGATGAAAGTGGAGTAGAAAATAAATTGACATTTAGTTGTCATGTGCTAGCTTAAGATAAGACAGCATTACAATTTACTGAAAACATAAAACTTTTTTAAAATATGACTTATTACTATTTTATATATATATATATATATATATATATATATATATATATATATATATATATATATATATATATATATATATATATATATACAAAGTGCTCCATTAAACTGCAATAATACAAAATGGCATAAAATAATATATGGGGCTTCTTGGAAGAATAAAATTAGGAGTAAAGTTTAAGGACAACTTTCTGTTTATCTTAAAGTTGTACAAAAGACTTAGGGTTGGTACTACTCTGTTTTTCATTCTCAGTGAAGCAGTCAGGCCAGAGATAATATGTGAGTACATATATGTGGTTTAGGTTAATTTTATTGAAATGTTCCCTTCCTATTCAATTCTCTGTTAATTTCACAATGTCTACACATTCAGTATGCCCATGTTATTCAACTTGTGCATTTGGAAAACTACAAATTTCACAAAATTATTTAAAGGAAATGCCTCCAAACCTAAGAAAGGGCATTATAACATTGGTTTAAATCTTCAATATTTAAATATTGATCATTTCTATTGTTCAACCCTAATACCTGCTTGAAAGCAAAATCAACACACTGTAAACTACCCTTGCGGTTTCTCAAGTATATCTGCCTGCAACTGTGGAAGGAGGAATTTACATGTGGATGAAACCACACATGCAGAAGAATATACTACCTTACTACTGTATATGGTTTTGCCATGTTAGGACTATTCCATGTGCTGCTACTAGGTAGACCTGACACAGCTATTCAAAATATAGATCTTATGAAGGTCTGCTACAAACAACATCTATGAAGTTATGTGTTAAAATCCAAAACATAATATGTTTGTAATAGCGAGTGTTACAACTTACGATTTACATACCACATGGAACAGCTTTGTGTTTTAGATTTTTTAATGCATTTCTCTTGCCTTATAATTGTGGTAATAAGAATGAAATACATCAAAATCATTTATTGCCAATAGCAATAGCAATTGAGTCCGTGTTTGTTCTGTTATGTTCCATGTAGTTTGTGAGTGGTTTCCTCAAGAGACAAAGCCACCTGTCCATCTCAGTTAAGGGACTTCCCTCAACCCTTTAGAGGCTGAGGGAAAACACAGTCCCTCATGGTTCATTGAATACGCTTGGTGATTTTGGTGAGTTCTCCTGTGATTATTACTGTGTTTATTGATGAATCTTGCTCTGTTTCAAGACTCCTAAGATTTGCAGTTTTCAGCCTTTGTCAGTGAATTGTTTTTTGTGTTAAGGCATCTCCTTCTGGGCCTTTTGTGCTCTTTGGAGCTTCTTGTAACGCATAACATTTTTTGAAAATAAGTATTTTACTATATAAAGATTCTTTGTCTCCCTTTATGTTTTGCAAGCGGAAAGAAAATAGATTCTTCCACTTGAGGGGCTTTTTGCTGTAGTTGATGGGACTTTTTCCTACAGTTTTTGCGGCTTGGTCCTCGGGAACTCACTATTCTATGATGAATACTAGCAACCATAACCTGAAACCTAAGAGCAGGAGGAAAACACTTTTATAAAAAAAAGGGAAATACACATTTCTGTAGAATCTGGCACCAAGATGTTAGCAGCAGATTTAAGTCATGTAAATTGCGTGGTGGGGACTCCATGGATCAAATTTACAGATGCTTGTTCAGATTAAGAGCTGGGTATTTAGAGGTCAAATTGAATTCTTTGTCATGTTTTTCAGAGGCTACTACCAACAGGGATTCAGTTGCCAAGAAGGGGTGTATGTGGTTTGCAATAATCTTTAGGTAGGTGGTACATGTCAAAGAAAAGGAGTATGCACAGGAGCACTGGCAGTACACTAAAAACCCTAAATTGAGCATTCGTAATCATGCTAGCTTATTGCAAAGGACTTAATGATGTAAAATTAGCAGCGTAGGCTTTGAATTCCTTTCCTTGTAGTGATATAACTGATGAACTCTAGGTCTAGAATGTGTCATATGATGATTTAACTCTTTCAAGGCGGTTGTCCACTTATAATGACATAGTAGTGTCTTCAGGCACCTGCCGGCCATTACACAAACACATTCAGCAGCATGATCAGCTAGGGACCGATCAGCTGATGCTGGTACATCACCTCCATTTTCGATCTCCAGATCCCTAGCATCAAAATCATAGCGCAATACATCAGAGTCCGATTCTGCAATAATACACAAGACTTTGTCCACACAGCATTTTGCTTTGCGCATTCTCCTTGCTCTCTCGCCAAATCCACCTTTGAGCTCTGGTGGCCGGCACCTGTGTGGTGACAGCTAGGGCGGCTGGCAGCAGCTCTGCTGCACATTCCTGCCGGCTGCTGAAAAAACATTTAACCCTCAAAAAGGTTTTCATACCTTTTTAATCCTAAGGATAATTTCTGTGTTTCAATGATGGCTTCCACTATTAGGTGAAGAAACCTTCACCATGTGCATAGGGAACATTAATAAATTGTATTAGAGGATTAAGCAAAGACACTTACTTATACTGAATGTAAATATTACAAAAAAAGCAGAAAGCAAGATGGAGATGGTTGTTGCTAATGTGAGGAATACACTGAAATCAATATTCCATATGGTATTACACCTCAAGAAATGGGAATGTGAATTTGAGGTTCAAATTAACAACAATAAAACTTCTGCGATCATTTTGCATTTTCCATCAGCAGAAAAAGTCATAGCCTTTGATGATTACAATGAGAATAGTAAGACAATGAACAGTTTTATGTTAAAAAGTGTTTGCTATAAAATTTCAGCAGAGAATAGCACATATTTATTTGTAAAAGCAAGAGCGTATCTTTTCAAACATTTGAAAATATGAGTTCATTGGAAGATGCAAATATTCCTTCAATTTTATACCATACTAAAGTGCTGCAGTGCACAGTTTTATTTAGCAATATTAAGAAAATTGACTTTGTTAAAACTTTTTCATGATACTGCTCTCAGAGTAAATAGAGTAAGGAGAACAGTACATGTAGTAAAGTGATATGCAAAGCATGCCATGTCCTTAGATAGTGTCAGTTTGGAGTAGAATAAACACTCAATTGTAGTCAATGGATAAAAGTGATGTTTAAAGCTTAAATAAAAAATAGACTACTATAAAGTTGTTCTTTGAGAGGGTAGCCCTTTGTTTATTGCACAGATGTTTAGAGATTATCCACTGGCTTAGATTTAAATAAATAAAAATATACTTTGGGTTTAACACTCCCTTGCTTTTTGGTAATGGATTGTTTTTGTCAAAGACCGTAACCAAATCTTCCCAGACATTCTCAAATCGATCTTTTGGGACCGTAAGGCAAAGGCTATTGTCCACTTTAACATTTTCAAAATACCGTGGTGGCCGGTATACAATAATGCTTACAGTTTCATCTTCTTAGAAAAAAGCTGTAAAATCCATAATGCCTTTTAGTCATAGTGGACCATTTATATCTCTTGACAACCCTTATTGTGAGCAGAAAATCCAAAATATAAAAAGTATGATATTTCATTTCAAAAGAAAATACCATTTAATTAGAATTTAATCAATGTGAATAAAATGGTGAATACAAAGAAGCTTTTTAATAGGAATAAACAAATTAACACATGTACTTAAATGTATATAATGCTATTTGTCATGTCATTTTCTAAGCCACTTAATCTAGACCAGGGTTGCATGTTGGGAGATCTGGAGCCTATATCAGCCTGCATAGGTCACAAAGCAGGGACAAACCACATAGAAGCACTAATCCATCGCAGTTCAAGCACACACACACCAACCACACACTAGTATCACCAATCCACATAACCTGCATGTCTTTGGACTGTGGGAGAAAAACCACAACACCTGGAGGACATTGTCATACAGGAAGAAACCTCTGAAAAGGATGTAGATAGTTATGATGTCACATCATTTTCATTATGTAAGCAATTGAAAAGGCAAATAAAATGTTAGGTTATATCATAAAAATTGTGAAATACAACCTGAGGGACTTTATGCTCAGACATGTTAATGTATTTGTGAGACCACATCTTGAGAATTGTGTACATTTCTGGTCACCATAATACAAAAAAGACTTGAAACAGCTCAGAGGAGACATGTCCTACTTCTTTAGATTTAGAAAGTTAATCCTGTTCAGTCTCGAAGAGAAGAGACTGTGTGGGAACCTAATTCAGTCTTCAAAATCCTCAAAGACAATGAAAAAGTAAATCCAGCAGAATTCTTCCATCTTAAGGGCGAATCACGTACAAGAGGACACCAATGGAAATAAATGGGAAATGCACTTAAGACTGAAGCCAGTAAGCACTTCTTTACAGAAAGTGTTGTGGGAATCTGGAAAAAAACGACCATGACATGTAATTGAAGCAGAAACCTTGACAAGCTTTAAGAAGTGTTTGGATGAGATATTTGGACAACTTAACTATTAGCTAAACAAACAAGCTTGTTGGACTGAATAGTCTCTTCTCATTTGTCAAATTTCTTGAGCTCTTAGGTTCTTTTGTGGGAGGAAAATTGATGCACCCAGAAAAATACCCATGCAAACATGGGAAAAATATGCAAACTCCACACAACCATAACTGAACGTGTGATTCAAACCTAGTACTCTGAATTCAAGATGTAGTAGTGGCCCATCATGTTGGCTTGTATCTAGGTAGCTAATCTGCTTTCTGTAACAGCAACAGCAATTTTCAAACACAATGAAAACAACATATTAACTGTTCCAAATTGAATGAAACAGCAACACAACCGCAGGAATAGAATATTTCACTACCATTTGCATTCAAAATGGTAATATAATATTATAAAAAGTTCTGGTTTGCAGTTTACTTACTGAAAAGACGAGCTGACATTCAACTGAAAATTATCAGCAACATTCAAACACTCCATTACACCAACTTTCTGTATCGTTAAGTTACAATTCAGACCAGCCCGCACAATTGCAATTTAATTTAATGAACAAACACAAAATCATGTTACTATGTTCCTGTTTGTTTTTCAAAATCAAATTAGCTTCCAATTTTTCTCATTTTGATCAAATATAGTTTTGCTTTGTTTAATCATACTTTACTAAATTATTCTCTTAGGAACCAAGGGAAATATATATGAAAGTCTAATAAGACCGCTTTCTGATCATAAGTTCTTCAAATATAATATATAATATATTAGCACTATTTGTTTATTCATGTCCATTTTACTCTCATCATAAAAAAAATTACTACTATCATCAACAAGGAAAATAATACAGTTCATCATTGCAGGAGCTGACAAATTTTCTAAGAATAGGATGGTCCAGTCAGTAAATCCAGCAACTTGCTACAGGAAACCAGAAGTACAATTAATAGATGAGTGAATATTTTTAACAGAATTTGCTAATAAATCTACTGTTAGCTTTCAGAGAAGAATAATTTCTGAGGTTAATGATTATATATGCTGATAAGTTTTGCTAGATTACAATTAAGATTCAAAATTTGACAATGACTGATATTAGTAGATGACATTTTTCACTTTGGATGTCACTGTAATAGATCTTTTTTTTTTTACATTATGTTTATCCATATTAAGCATCAACTTATAAAACTGATAGTAAATTTTGAATCAATTATTCACATTATAAACATATGATTTCTAAATCTCTAGAAACTGGTATGCTTGATTTATTGAGTAATATTCTGACTAGTAGATCAATTAAGATCACAATGAATACAATTCAGTGGTCAACTATTGTTGCAAATGTATAATAAATTATTATTATTAATACCTTTTAGAAGTAGTCTTGTTCACCCCCTAAAGTCCTGACTCCTTGACACTATTTCTTTTTATTCACTCCACTGTCAACCTCTGTTTAGGTACACTTTTTATCAAAAGTCTTTTACACAAGATTCTTATTGGTATTGAAAGGCAATCCATTTATGGTGATCCTTTAACACTTTAACTCTTATTTGCTGTCAATTCCATTTTTGTGATTAAGTAAGAAATGCCAAACTCAGAAGAAAGATCAATATTTCACTCAAATGTCTTATTGTAAATTAAATAGATAATTAAATCACCCATATTAAATTAAAATATTTTTAATTTGATGGTGATACAGCATTGTTATCATAATACGTCTTCCCCTGAATGTAATATTTAGAGAAAAAAAGAAGAGAACTTTACAAAAACATTGTATAAGTTGTAGTGCCAATGAGTCGAAAATATCAAAAGCTGTGCTCTATATAAAATAAAACATTCAAGAGAATGATGACACAAGTAAGAAAATAAAATATCAGTTGAATTAAAAACAAGCCAGTCTGACACTGGGTCTTACTATAGGTATTTTGTCCTATCACATTCCTAACAAAGGGAAGTCTAAACTAAGGAAAACCCTGGTAAGTTCTTCAGTGCAAGTTCAGAGTATTACATGATGGTCATTATTTTTAAGGTGTAATATGTTTGCCATGTAAGCGCACATTATAATAATGGACACTTTAGCTGCCACCAGCCTGGTTTTAGGAGTTTGCCTAATCTTCTGTCAGTTACCCAGTTGCCTCTCTCTCTGTCAGCAAATAGTACCCTGGCTGTGTTTACATGCTGCTCCCTACACCCTGGCAGTCACTTATTATGTATACTTACAGTAACAATGTCTGCCCATTGTCTTGTTTACAGATGCCCTACTCAACGAGGATCACCCTCTTTCCTTCTTTCCCTTTTAGTCACATCCTGTGCTATCCCTGGCAAGCCAAACCTTCTACATCTCAAACATTGATCTTAAAGATGGCGGCCTTTAAGACCAATGTGCAAAGACACAAATCTCTAGAGTTTGAACAGGGGAAGCCCAAAACAAAGGGAGATTGCACTGTCATTCACAACACAGTTACTACTAAGCACTCATAAAATATGGATATTAAACTAAGCAGAATATAAAATATAAACACAGATATTATCAACTTAATAGCAATAGTTTCCATTTGTGTTTTACAATCTGTTAAATTAAAATTCCTTAGTTAATCCAAAGTTGTTGTTACTACTACCTTTTTTGTTTTGCATTATTTTCCTTTCCTTTGGTTGTATATCTGCTGGTTCCATTTTAAGAATACCTGGCATTCACAAATAATAACATCACAATAATGGAATTACGTTTGGATTTATAATGTGTAAGCAAGACAGAATTTTATAGTATAGTAGATTTTATTCATTTTTTAAAACAATAGCAGTCTTATTGAACATTATAGGCGATTTGTTATCCTGCATTTCTTGCTGACCATCCCTTCTCGCTTGTGTGAGGGTGAAAAGAAACTGTCTGCAAATTTTATGTTGCATCTTTTTGTTTCCATAGGGTCTGTCTCCCAATGCAGACCACTACTTGATGACACCTTATCTAAATGAATGTGCACAGTGCTTTCTGAGGAGACCTTTTCATTGTTTAAATAAAATAACATTCCATATCAAATCAAACTAATACAAAAAATAACTTCATAGTCAAACTATAAAAAAGATGAAAAGAAAAAAATGAAGGCAGGAACAAAAAGAGACAAAACCTAACAAAACAGAATTCTAACCCCATCCAAGAGAAAGAGAGGCAGAGGAGGAGTCTTTTTTAAGTAGCTTAGGGACATGTTTTGCATTAAATTTAATAGATTATGTTTGGGATGAAGTTTCCTCCCTATGTCTAATAAATAATTTGTTTTCTTTATAGAGGTTGTTTTACTATGAATATTGCCTGTTTGCTGATCTGAATGCTACGGCTTTTACTGTGATGGCCAAGGTTACTGACTACCAAATTCAGAGAGATGCTATATTTTAAAATATTAAATGTAAATGTAATAACATCCTGGGGCGGCACGGTGGTGCAGTGAGTAGCGCTGCTTCCTCGCAGTTAGGAGACCTGGGTTCACTTCCCAGGTCCTCCCTCCGTGGAGCTTGCATGTTCTCCCCGTGTCTGCAAGGGTTTCCTCCAGGTACTCCGGTTTCCTCCCACAGTCCAAAGACATGCAGGTTAGGTGCATTAGCAATTCTAAGTTGTCCTTGGTGTGTGGGTGTATGTGTGTGTGTGTGCCCTGTGGTGGGCTGGTACCCTACCTGGGGTTTGTTTCTTGCCTTGAGCCCTGTGTTGGCTGGGATTGGCTCCAGCAGACCCCCGTGACCCTGTGTTAGAATATAGCGGGTTGGATAATGGATGAACGGATAACATCCTAAGATACTTTCTGGAAATTATGATTTATTCTGACATTAATTACATTTCTACTTTGAAAAACTCTTTTTTTTTTATTAATCTTAACTACTTAAATATGGTGGACAACTCTAAACAGATGCAGGGCTGAGAGCTGTTGGGTGTGTCTGCAAATTGAATTCCAGCAGCTGTGGCTAACCAAGAGTGGAAATGCAGACAAATCCCATCCTGAGCCAAAGATTTTAAAATACATGTGTATACATTACATTTCTGACAGCCCTGTGGCAAATTATACTCATGCATTACAAATCTAATCACTAATAACTTACCTAATATAAACATCTAGCCAAAAACTTGAGAAGCTGAAACATATTCGTCTACAGTACAGGATTAATTGTGAAGCAAACAGTGAAGATATGCTGAGGTATGATTAGCACAATCAGACCTTTTAATTGAAATACTTTAAACTAGAGTTTCAGTTAATCAATTAGTTAATTGATGAATTAGTCAATTGATATTTGTCTTGCTGTTATTATAATGGACTGCATGGTAGTGTGCTAATTACAGCTACTACCTCACAGTTTTAAAACCATTAGCAATTCTAAATTTGCTTTGTATGAGTAAGCATAGATGTGTGCAAGAGTGTGCCCCGCATCCTGTAAAGGATTCGTTCCTCCATTGCATCTACAGCTGCCATAAGAGACGGTCACTCCCGGAAACACTGCACTGGTTTAAATATACAGTAGATGGTTATTATTATTATTATTGTACTTTGAAGACAACCAGTGCTACGTGTGAAAAGTCAAATTATAATTCATACTTTTTGACACAAAAGTACAAAGGTGACTGAGACCAAAAATGAAAAAAACAAGAAGCTTAGTACTATAGTTAATGTTAAAATTAGATATAAACTATGAGCTAGTTCAGTGATTCTCAAACGTTCGTATTTCGCCCCCAACCCCCCGGAATAATTCTGCACCCCCAGCGTTATATAAGATAGATGAGAATAACCCATGATACAACTAACAGAGGTATGATACTTGTGCGGTGTCGCGGTATCCTATCATTTTTACTTCCATAAGATTTGCATGTGTTCGGCTAACTTCGATGAAATACTGTATTTACAATTTATTGAGCTTCAATAACTGTTAAAATGCCTTGTGTGGTTTTTGGTAGTAATTCTAATCCCAAAAACAAAGAACCAGTTATTTATTCTTATTTAATAATTTGTTTATGTAAAGAAACGATTAAGCATGTTTTAATTTTTAAAAATCTCGTAAATGAGGACACAGATGAAGTCAATCTGCGTGAGACAAACGTATTTTCGTCCGACAAATATTATATCGCTGTTAGTTGTATCATGAAAATAATCCAATATGCAATAAATTATTTAACTGAATTTGGCAATATTGGCTATACGCTGCCAATGTGGTGCAGTCGCGCCACATTATCACCTGATCTACTGTTACCTGAATGTTCGCGACCGATACCGTTACGTCTCAAACTTTCTGGATTGAAAATATGCGACTATAAAAACAGCTGCAGCGGCGCGGCTCTTCATAGAAACAAACTTCAAATAGAAAAGGAGCTCAAAGTGTCTATCTCGAATATCAAACTAAACCTGGAAACAGGCTGTGTACTTTAAAGCAGGCACATATTAGTGATTAGATCTATGCCTTAGAAATGTTTTATTTTAACTTTAGTTATACTGCATTCGTTGTGATTATATACTTGCAAATTTAAATTTGAAATAAAAATGTAAAAAGTTTATTTTGATGTCTTGTTCATTTATTCAATGCCCCCCTTGTACATCTTCTGCACCCCGCCCCACATTTTGAGAACCACTGAGCTAGTTGATAGTTGATGGGAGTCAGTACAGTTGTAAGTCAGGAAAAGAAGGATCCTGCTTAAATAGTCCCAAGATGGTTTGTGAAGAACGGGGTTTGAAAGTAGGTTAGAAACTCTTTGGATGTTCATGGGTGGTAAACAAACTTAAAGTTCATCTTTCAGAAAATTAACTCTTTCAAAATGCTACATATGCTCCAAACATGATTTTTATTCTTGCTTTGTCCAATACATGACTTGTCAAGGCTTATCCTGGTGGCATCAAACTTATGACTGAAGTCAACTACGGGCAACACGCTATCATGTAACACTGTGCCATACATATTCAAACCCTAAGCCAATCAACCTAAGAGCATTAGTTTGAGACTATAGAAGGAGACTCGTTCAAACACAAAAATACGGTAATGCCGCTCCCAAGATATGACCTCCAAGAAATGGTGTCACTATGGGTAATGCTTTATACTGTACATTAACTCAGAGATGGTGTATGTGTTGCTTTAAGTGAATATAACATTTTACACTGTTTTTATGTGTAGCGTGTAGGTAAAGACTGGTTGTTCTGCAAATGAGTTTTCTTCAACACATTTTGTGTATTTATGCTACAATACATATTTGTTATTTTGTACAGTTAAGCCGTTTATGTATTTATTTGATATAAAATGTATTAGTTAATAATTTAAAAACACTGTCTAGATTGCTGATCTTAATATCTCTAATTGATACATTTATTATTTATTTTTTTCATATTATATGTTTTCTTCATTGGATACAACTTGATACCTAGATTTTTTGTTTTATCATTTAAAAGAGTCTCTGGCTTTTAACTCTTTGCTACCTGTCATCTAAGGCTTACATCTAATATTTTGGCCTTGGCTGTATTTAATATTTTTGGTTTCTTACTTTGAATATCTACCTATGATTTTATCTCTTGTCCTGGGCTGTGCTTCTATACTGCATATTTACTATATACTTTGTATTAAGAATCCTAGAGTTACTGATATACTAAGTATATATAGCTTCCATTTTAACAGACTTTTGTCATATTTATTCAAGTGCCTTTTACTGCTTTCAGCCTTAGTGTTTGCACTCTTTTTTAAATTCCTCTTTCCATTTTTATGATGGCTAAACAATGACAATGTGATAAAATGGCTCACTATTAGCATGCAATGTGTTCAGGTATATAGCGGATCTGACCTAATGTTTGACCCTGATACATTAAACTTGCCTGTTTTTTCACAAATATTTCATATTATACCGCAATGTACAACATATGCAGTTTTGAATGGTGCTGGCCATGAATGGTACAGTGTATAAATAAAGCCTGACTGACTGAATCACAGTAACTATATTTATCATGGGGCTAAATGACTTAAGCTGCTGAAGAGTCGCTTTTCTCAATATTGGCATTATTTATGACAAACTATTCCACTTGTTTTCCTTCTGCAATCCATGCAGGTGGCAGCAGTAAAACATCTCTGGAGAGCAAACTTCTAGTGTCATGAACCCAGTAACATAAAAAGGAATAATTGCAGTCGTAATTACAGCTACCCTAATTACTCAAAATAGGCAAATGGAAGTTAATCAATTAATTCAGTGAATGCCGACTGTTTTTATCAAATTCATCTCCTTCCACTTACTCTCAAAAGTTGTGCTGATTAATAAATGTAAATGTTTTTATTGTTCATCCTAGAGAGGCTCAAATTAATTGAGACCACCTAGAAATTGCAGCTTTGTCTTCAATTACTGTACACTTTATGTTTTAATTGCAATTGGCATTGGCATTGAATGTGTATGGTGAGCTGGGCCAATCCTGGCAGAATGGCATTGCTCAGGACATCCAAAAAATGCATAAATGCAGTCAATCAGCAGTAGAGGCATTGGTAATTGCAAGCATAAGTACCGTAAAATGTAATAAATACAGGTACTCAATGAATGTATTCTAACATGTCAGCATTCTTTCCAGCTCCAAAATCCTCAAAGCTGGAACTCAAGTAGCTCTTTTGCTATCATTCCTGGCTCCCAGTGGGAGTGATAAGCTAATCAGGCTCACTCCGGTGAAAGAGCACACATTCATTTATTTCTATCAGTCACACCTGGTGTGGGGATGTTAGAAAACAGCAGGTATGAGCTTGCCTGATTTTGTCTCTCATCCAAACAGTGGAGGTTAGAAAGGGCACAGCTACAGATTATTTTATTGCTGGCTGTATGGCCATCTATCATTATGTAGCTGTTAAAGCTTTTGGCTTGTGTGCAGATATTAAAGTTGTAGGTTCTGTATTGAGTAGTGGGGGGAAATATTAATAACAGCATTAGGTAACTGCTTAATTTGTGGGTTGGCGGGGACAAGCATGATATCATCTGTGTGGTCCTTTATGTAGCCATCCATAAGGAATATATGTAAAACTATAAGTTGTGTGAGTAATGTGGGTGGCACAGTAGCATAATGGTCTCCTTAAGCTGTGAGAAATGTGTGTCCTAGTTTGATTGGTAATTCCAAATTAGTCTTATGTGATTGTGGGGTGAGTGCATATGAAGAACTGATACCCTTTTCAGTCTTCATTCCTGGCTTGTGCGCAGTGCTATTGAGATAGGCTCCAGACCACCAGAACCTTGAAGTGAATTATCAGAATCAGAATATCTTTATTGTCATTGTAACAAATACAATGAAAATTAGGTGCAGTCCCTGCGATGTAAATGATATATAAAAGGACTAGATAGCTGACGGCTGGCGTAGCATAAGGCGGTGTAAAAATAGGAATGGAAAACAGTGCATTGCCTTCGTCAACCATTTGTGTCAAGAAATAACCCACTGATAGGAACAGGCAGTTGCGGGATCCCAGAATAGAGATGACGTTGTACAAAATTTCATCAACATAGAAGATACTGTCGTTCATTTTATAACAAAGGCTTAGGAAACAACCAACGCAGTATAACGAAAATAGCAAGGTGTATGGGAGGCCGCAGGCAGCATGGGGAAGGCTTTGGAAGAGGATGAATAGGAATCGAGAAATGTCATGTCAGGCTGCGTGTGGGTGGGACTGGTTTTGAAGAGGAAGCAGGACGAACTTTAACAGAAATATATATAAGAGAGGCAGTTGCCGGATCCCAGAATAGAGATGACGTTGCACAAAAACCTGTCGACAAAGAAGATACTGTCATTCATTTTATAACAAAGGCTTAGGAAACAACTTTCGCAGTATAACGAAAATAGCAAGGTGTATAGGAGGCCACAGGCAGGGTGGGGAAGGGTTTGGAAGAGGACGAATAGGAATCAAGAAATGCTGTGTCGGCTGCGTGTGGGTGAGACTGGTTTTGAAGAGAACCCGCATGCAGAGTGGGGAAGGGTTTGGATGAGGACTATTAGGAATCGAGAAATGCCGTGTCGGCTGCGAATGGGCGTGTCCGGTTTTGAAGTGGAAGCAGGACGAACCAGAAGAGAAATATATATAAGAGATAGGAAAAGATAAGAAAAGAGGTAGAACACAGACATTCAATATAAAACCTTACTACACATGAAACACTACTGCACAAGATGTCATCTATTGCACTGTAATCAACAAGTTGCATTGGAGGTGATTAGGTGGCATTCAGTGCCCTAATAGCACCAGGGTAGAAACTGCTATTAAGTTTGTTAAGTTTTACATGTCTGGAAAAAGTGTTTTAAAAAAGTAAAGTATATTTAGCTGGTAAATGTCTCTTCAATAATTCTACATTTCTATCAGTGTGTTGCCAAATTTAAAACAAATATCCTCCAGACGTTTTTGAAAGAAAAAAAAAAAAAAAAGCTTTTGTTATTTTCAGCTTTTTCATTTAATTTTTGGAATGCTAGTTTGATATCAAATAATATACCACTGAATACTTTTTGTGTGGGCAAATGTTGCTAGGGGACTAGTGTTACAAAAGCTGACAATTTGGGAATATGACCGTATTGTCAAATACTTACTTAAACATATAAATTGGCACTTATAAGAAACTGCATGTTCCAAAAGAATTTTTTTTCTTATCAACTTTTTTGTTATAAACTTTAGTTTGAAGTATAGGTTGAAATAACCAAAATAAAATGTGAGTTAATAGGAAACCACACAATTAAAGCAGAATCAACCAATAAGAGTGTCAGTTTTTCGTACTCACTTCAGAGTAATGATGGGTTGGGGCCCATCAAAGAATCATTAAGTGCAAGATACACTCACCAGACATTCACCACCCACACTGAACCAATTTAGAGTCACCATTTAACCTAACATGCACATCATTTTTGAAGATATTGACAGGCAGCCAGTCATTTAAAACTGCAATCCTCAGAATCTTACAACACTGAAAATGACACAATGCTAAGAAACACAGTGCAACAGTCACCCTTCATACTCCAGTTTTGTTGCCTCACATTGTTTTCAAAGTGGAATGAGACCCTAATGGTACACAATGGTACACATCTGAGAGCAACTGGAAGGGAAGGTATTAACAACAACGGGTCACATATTTGTACTAAACAGTTATATGAGTATTGAGCACTGTAATATCTGTGATCTATGGGGTAAGGGAACCTGAAAGTAGCCATTTCACAAGTTCAGCTTGCTTAACAATATGAACCTATAAAAATGGATTGTTAGCTACTCTTCCTTTGGAAAAGGATAGTTATATAAATAATTCATTTACTGTTATGATTTGGGCCAATTTGTTAATTTTCCTTTTCTCCAGAGAAATGTTTTCTCTGCTGCATTATTGTGCATGCTTTGAAGACCTTAACCTCAGGAAATATTAATACATGAGTGCTTTGTTTAAAAAATGTTTTATAGTTCAATTTCAGGTTTATCATGTTGTTATTTTGTAACTTCAGCATATTGTGACTATGGTATTAGGTCTTGCTACACTGTGGCTAAAGGTTGCCTTCCAGAAGGCACCATGTACCACACAACTGATACTCTGCTTTACGATCCCATGCCACATTCAGTGTAGCATTAAAGATTCAGATCAAAGATTAAAGATTCTGTCAAATAAATTCACTGTGATCCCTTGGGGTGAACACCATTCGATTTTTGATTCACAGTAATTTTTGTTTAGGCTTCTGTATAGTCTTGTGTCTAGATTTTTGTGGCAGCTTGCCTCCAGTTATTGTTCAATTTCACATCTAGATCTAGGTTTGTAACTTGTTTTCTGGTCATGCTGGCAATTCTCATTTAGCATTAATAATAGTTTTGCACTTCAGTTTTGACTACATCTCTGATTTGAGGACTCACTCCTCGAAAAAACTTTCTTTGTGCATACTCACAGTTATTTGGTTTTTGACTTGTAGCAATTGTGCTGTTGACTCCATTATCAGTTTAGCATTTCATTTTTCTGTTTTCTCAACTGCAGCAGTTCACCTTTTAACTTCACTGTCAGTTTTGCATATGGGTTTCATGTCAGTAAATCTATTGTAACCAGCTTCTGGCTGATCATCTTTTGGCCATATCCATGATTTTGCATTTAAGGTTCGAGAATAGTTTCTCTGACTTTCAATATTGGCTCTTGCTATAATTCTCCAAATAAATTACCTACTGGTCTGCCTACCCTACCTCTGTGGGTGACAACTCTTCATATTGCTAGGATGCAATTCAGAAGGTCATCTATAACTATAAAGCATCCGGAACAACATTTACATTCTCAAATCCAGAAAAAGGGAACAATGTGTTTGAAGATGCCCTCTTTCGAGAACCAATATACTGTATATGCTGTGCCACTGAGTATGGGTAAAAGCAGTTCACCGCAAAGTTGTAGTGTGATGGACAATATTTTCTTATTGAATGATGGGAAATAAAGTGGGAATTGGTTCACCTGCGCACTTACAGCAGGCATATTATCTCTATGGCAAGCTGAAAGGTATAAGTTTCTATTGATAATAATTTTAGTAGTTTAGTGCTGCTGACATAGACATCAAGCATTAAGGGTCTGAAGATCACTCCTAGTTGTGGTCTGTGTGAGGTCTACAAATTTTCCACATGGCAGTGTTGGGTTTTCTCCATATAGTATAATTTTCCTTCCACCTCCTAAAGAATTGTGTTAGGTTAGCGTGACATTATAAATATGACCCTTTTGAGTGTGGGTGTGTGCATGCGTGAATGCTGCAGAAGATTGCTTCTCTAGCAAGGTTTGGTTTTTGCCTTGCATCTGATGCTGCCAAGGGAGTCTCCTGCTTTACTGATCCTGAATTTAACTGTTAAGTTAATATATTTTACCAGTGCTATTGAGATAAACTCCTTTTCCTGAAATTGATTTATGTGGTGTTGCCAGTAGAACGGCCCATTGAGTCCCAAAACCCCAGAAAAATACAAGAACACTATCACGTGCACAAATCATGTGACTTTTTTTTTTTTTTTACAGACAGTACCTTCTCAGGTGTAATCTTCTCAACAGATACAACAACAACAACATTTATTTATATAGCACATTTTCATACAAACAGTAGCTCAAAGTGCTTTACATATTAAAGAATAGAAAAATGAAAGACACAATTATAAAACAAAATAAATCAACATTAACATCGAATAAGAGTAAGGTTCTATGGCCAGGGGGGACAGAAAAAACAAAAAAACTCCAGATGGCTGGAGAAAAAATAATACACAGTTCATCAAAATTACAATCTCCTTCCACTCCTCCCCAGCAAGCCTTACCCACATTGTTCCAACTCTGACTTTCCATTTGAGGGGAGGCAGCTTCTTTTTCTTTTTTATTGGACCTGGGAGTATTTCAGGTGCCTTTGTGTTGGACTGTGGAAGCAAAACAGGAAAGTCTTCTCCCTTTTGTGCCCTCTGGCAAGGCTGTCCTTCTGGAGTACAGCTCCCATGTAACCCTGCAGGTATCCATACTGTGACCATGCAAGATGAGCACTGCTGTTTATCGTACTGGGGAAGGAACCGCTCTTCACATCCACTAATCCTTCACCCCAACTGGGATAATAATTGAGAACCTCCATGAGAACTTGGATTACACCTCCATGTATAGTGTCTATCCATTATGGCCAGTTATCACCCCTCATCCCAGTCGGAATGCCAGTCCATCCATTAGGGCTCTTACAGTGGGTGCAGGAAATGGATAGATGAGTACACTGAGACAGATATATGCATAACTTCAGATTATAGGGTTTATAAGCAGTAGCGGTTTGTAATGCAGGGCTGTGGGGCACCACAACCCCAAATATTAACTCTACTTAAATTAATTAGGAAATATAAAATAATCCTGAAATAAATTTGTTTACTTGCACAAAGTGCCTGGTGTCAGCGCATGTCAACATCCATTAAAATTGCTTCTGACTTCTATTTGCTGAATTTCTATGTGAATAAAAAAAACAATTCTGTGCAAATTCCTATATTTCCGGAGTGAAGGACACCAGCCAAATGAGAGTAAAGTATGCATTAATATTTTTCTGGGGATGCCGCTCTGTGTGCCTCAAACACTCACACAGTTATTGGCAGTGAATTAGTGTTGTTTTAGATTTTTTTAATCTAATGTGATTGCATAATCATCGGGGCACTATTTCATGTTCATATTCCTGGTTCACAGTTCATACCCAACATTAATGTAACTACAGATGAGAAAATCCAATTTTAAGGAGAAGACAACTTCAAGTTGAACTTCAGAAATTTTGAAAATTTGGTTATTTCTTTAATGAAACACGCCTTCATAAAATGTTTCATTTTAAGAAAAAAAGAAGACAAGCTTACACACTGAATTTTTCTTCTTTTTATAACAAACAGAGTTGGCTAACTGGATGTGGTGTAAGTAATTCCTCCTTTTTTTGCTTTCCCTCTTTGCTGTTTCAAAGTGCCTGTACTGAAGAGTTCTGGATACCAAAGGGGGTACGAGACCTTAAACATCTTTCTGAAAAATGCAAGCAGCATGAAAGTAGCTGCAGTCATCTAGACCAGTGTTTTTCAATCAGTGCGCTGTGGCACAGTGGCATGCCATAAAAGCTACCTAGGTGTATCATGGAAATAATAGTGTAGTGAACTTGGGTCTGAACCTGAAAGGGACAAACTCCATGGGCTGTCAATACCTTTCAGAAGGGGAAAGGACTACCTGGAGAAGCTGGCATAAAAGCAGCTCCGCAATCGCCATGTTAGAGCACTTTAGATGTTTCTCCTGGCTGCTATAGTCCATCTGCCCAGGATATGTGGTCGCCAACAATCCTCACAGTGCTGTTGGAGAGTGGGCGTACAAGTTGCCTCTGAGGCAGAGAAGGGAGGAAAAAGGGACAAAGCAGCTTGGAGATGCCACCAAAGTGCTCACTAAGTGCCATGTCTGTGAATGCTGATCTCGGAGGTCCTTTTTCACTGGCTTCTCCAGTAGTCCCGACCCTTTGGGCAGGTGAGCAAGTGTATGACAAATGATGTATATGAGTCTGTAAAAGGTTGGGAAACGCTGATCTAGACAATAGCATGAGAGTCCATTTTTTGGCAGGCTTAGTGAAATGACTCAATTTAAGCAGAAAGTAACTGAGAAATTTTCAAGCCTGAAGGCAAGGAGGGCAAAATTTATGTTCAAAGAAATACAAGTATCCTGATGATAAGGGCAGAAAAAGACAGGCTGGACTTGTCCTATGGGTGTAGTACAAGACAGGTTGGGGGCGAGTTATGTTTTAAGATGTAGGGGATCTGTGAATTTGTGTATGAATGTGAATGTGCACTTGTGCCCAGGTGAGGTAAGCCTGGCAAACCTGCATGTAAGACTTGAGAAAAATCAGAGGACTAGTGATTGTTGTATGTGGATTTATGGAATACAGTGGAAATGCCCAATGACTGGGCACTCTATTAACAGAGGCAGAATGAAATTTGGATTGGACTTATGATAAAGATGTGTTATGAGACAGATGGATGGGTGCGGACATTATGGTGTGGGTTTTGGCAGAATGGGTAACTGGTCAAGTTGGCAGAGGATTAGGCAATTTAGAAACAGGTGTAGTATAAAATGTGGGTGGCAGGTGTACCTGTTCCTTTCAGCATCTATAGGGCAAGTTATGGGAAGAATAAGGGTACTGTGGATATCATGGACTGAAGTTTTCAAGCATAGTAGGAATGGGAAAGCTGACATCGGATTGGGCAGCATGAAGAAAATATACATTTTAGCCTGGATTAGTCCTATGGGTCTGGTACTGGACAGGTCAAGATGTGCATTGACACTATGATGTGGACCACAAGAGCATGTGGAATGACCAGATGATATATGTGAAAGGTACTATATAATGAATATATGTGAATGCACTATATAATAGATAGATAGATAGATAGATAGATAGATAGATAGATAGATATATAGATAGATGTGAAGCACACTATATGATGTTCTGCTTCAGTATGCCCCCCAATACTGCACCCCTGCACAAATTTTATTAACCAGCTTCATAAGGCAACATCCAGAAAATGATATAATGACCTAATTGGGTACTATGTGATCTTCATGAATATTATTTCAGCATCTTGAACGTGTACTTTCAGCACTGAGCAATATTCAGGAAGGTATTGAAAAACCAGAGCCATTGTAGGCCATATTTTTGCATCAAAATGTCTTTCATGTAAAATGAGTGCATCTATTATATCACAACAAAAACAATAAGTTCCCCACTTGCAAAGAACAAAGATGAACTGTGGCAAACCTGGAACATAACAAACTAGATCATTAAATTCACTGTGGGTGTGAAGAGTGAAAGGTTGTGTTGCTGCTGTACTTACCCTTGCAAGTTAAGGTTTGCGATCAGTAAATATTTTATGACATACCTGTACATGGGGTGCATAATTTGCATCAAAAATGAGCAAATTTGTCTCCAATGTGCCTCATATGTCCAGAGTCCTGGGTGCTGTTCTTTGCCTCCTCACAACCTATGTAGAGTTTACACATTCTCTCCAAGTCACATGTTGTTTTGGGTAAATCAGAATTCTTTCATTACCTAATAATAATAATAATAATAATAATAATAATACATTTTATTTATATAAAACCTAACCATTTTAAATAACTGACAACCCTAATCTGGCTCTGTGAATTAGTGTGTCCTGTAAAGCACATTTGTTCCAACCAATCTCGGCCATTGCCCTTCTTCCACAGGTAATGGCAAAAGAAGAATCAGAAAATTGATGAATGAATGCATGTAGAAATAAATCAAATAAACTCAAAGAAAGTCAGTCATGAAATGTGTTTGTTCTACTTTTCAAGTTTTATCCTCCAGGTGTGTATCTGGTGACTTATGTTACATTTGCTTCTTTGTTGTTTGCTCTCCAGCTGATGGTTTTAAATCCCTCATCTATTATCACCAGCTGTAACACTGCACCACCTTGGCAGACTCAGCACATGTTAAAAGAAATCAAAAAAGAAGTATTAAAGACTGCAAATAAAGACAGAAGTAACTGAAGTTTAAACACTAATGAAACAAAGAGTATTCATTTTTTTATATTTGTATTATTGTACAGTACTCTATATAGGATTTTTATTACACCAAAACACCAAGTGTGTAAAATCAACAAGACAACAATTACAAAACAGGTGAACACCCTTTCTCACTTTCTGCTCCTCCTATTCAGAGTCACCCACTGCCTCTTGACTCTCCTAATTGAGGCTGAGAAGCTTCTTTTAAACCAGAACTGAAACTTCTTCTGGTATCACAGCATTGATCATCTGGAGCACTTCCAGGTTGTGTATGAAAAAAGAATTGTACTCTTCTGGCAGTGCCCTCTGGCGGGATTGAAGGACCCAACAGGGCTGTGTTTCCGGACTCTAATTCCCATACCATCCTGCGGGTGTCCTAACTGGACTCATCCCAGAGGAACACTGGCGCTTGCAATGTTGGGGAATGAGCTGCTCCTGGCATCTACTATCCCCCAGTCCATCCAGTGTTTTTTGTTGCCAACTAGGACTATGATTGCAGGGTGTCCCGGCAGGTTGTGTTTCCACTCTTGCTGTCCTTACATTATAATGTCCCAGGCGGATGAGAAATAACCTCTCCATTGCAGCTGGAAAGCCTGTCCGTCCTCCTTGGCACTTATATACTGTATAATATGTATGTATATAGCTTTTGGTTGCCGAAACTGAAAATATGGTTGCTAATTTTAACAGCCTATATTTGGAGTAATGAACATGCTATGCAATTATACCTCAGCCTAATAATGAAACTGCAACATAAATGAATGTTTAAAAAATATTGGGGAAAAATATTCAGAATTTCAGTCCTACATTACTGTTATACTAAGTACCACCAGAACAGCAGTTATTTTCATATTGTTCACAGATCCTTTAAAATTGAATATCACAAATCGCTGCTTGCTTTTGGCTTGGTTGTTCACCCGTTCTGTCTCTTTTAAGTTTTGGTCTTACTGTATCAAGTTCAAGATTGTTATTTTCAAAAGACTTAGGGCCAGTTGTAATAGAACAAATCTTTAATTTACTTTAGGTGCACTGAATATGATTCCAATTTGCAGTCTGTTTTATATTCTTGCTTTCGTGTAATTTGGTGCACCAGCTAATGAAAATAAACTGATTAAATATGGCTAAAGAGCCAGAGTTGGCTTCAGTAAGCCATCCATAACCCAACAAAATGAAAAAGTTTTCCTAAAGGCATAAAGCCCTAGATAATAAAAATATAATTAACAATATACAGATTCCTTACAGATTGTGACAAATTATGAGTAATTTAAATAATTTTAACACAGTACTTGTTATATATAGATAGATTATACAGAAACACACTTTGTATATAGCAAAAAACATGTAACAATCTTCTCCCTATATAAATTTAAAATTAAATCAACAACAGAATTGGTTGGTTTGCAGTTGCGATGCTACAGTATTACTCTGAGTGTGAAACTCCTCCATACTTTCCTGCGGTGTCTCGGAATGAATTGCAAACAGAGGACTCCGAGGTATTTACTCCAAAGGCGCTTGTGAGTGCCATCTCTGCCTACTCACCTTCTGCTTTATGTTTTTTTTTTTTATAATGTTCAGGAGCATTTCTTTTGTTCCTTTATTGGGTTTCTAAATATCCACCCTTGCATCTTTTATTCATATAAAAAGACACATATTTATTACTAGTAAATATGTATTGATGTTTAATGAATTGTATTAGCATTGTAGTACTTCGATGAAACAAACATAATGATGTCAACAAATGTATCATAAGAATGCTGTATGCTCTCATATAAAGAAACCTGTTGTAACTCAGTGTATTACGCTGTATGGTGCAATCTTAAATGTTTTACCAAATTCGTAGCACCAAACATCTTTACTTTAACTACATCATTGCCGACTTTTTTCTAGGATAATTTTGTATTAGGTTATCTTTCATCTTCACTTATTCAATAGATTTCCCCACAGCAGATATAGTTTACTGGATGCAATTTCTGCGGGTTTTTTGAGCTCCTCAAGTTTATATAGCAGCTTAATTTGTACTCGAGTCCCTCCACCCGGCTCATACACCCTTGCAAAGTGGCTTGTCGTTACAGAATGTTGTAACTTCTTTTAACTGCATAAAGGAAAGACATGAAGCACATGTGGAGCTTACATTTTATTTCAATCATAAAACCAACTAACAATTGTAAAGTCATATGCTAATTAAACGTAATGAGCAAAAACCAGATAGTTCTGATCCCATGTCATAAAAACAATGAATTCCTAAAGTGGTTGCATAACACCAAGAACTGGTTACCATTTTCTTAAACCTGGTTGCTAGTGGCAATCATTAACATCAAACAAAACAAACAATAGACTAATAAAGTTCTACAAATTGCCAAAATTAGCCAATACAGGTTGCAAAGGCTTGTATGTATTTCCTTCACACACATGCAGCAGCGCTGGCAGCAATAGAATAATACACTCTGGATAACAGCCACGAGAGAAGCAGCAGTAGAGTTACAGAGGTAACTTTCCTTCTTTTGTACTGATGCTGCATCCAACAAATTGCCACAAACTATCAATACGTGAAGAAAAAAAACTCACAGAGTTCCAATATATGTGGCACTCAATGGCCAAGCCACATTTTGTTGAAGTCGTGCTTCATGAAGCTGCCATGTTATTTGTGTTCCCAATCTGTGTAGATGGTTTGCACTTTTTTCTTCTATCAAGAAGATGGAAACACCTTGTAAATAGTAATACATCTGTTATTATTACAGGTCTAATCCCGTTATAGCAAATACTAAAGTAACACAATTTTCACAATAACCAAAAGTATTTGTTGGCCTGGACAAACGTTCATATAACATCATGGTTAACAGATCTTGTTTCAATGAAATATAAATTTCAGTATAACAACACGTTTTTTAGACCAAAAATTGCCACCGAAGATAATGCAATGTAAAAAATACTTAATGCCATGCCTATACTTTCACCAAGTCTCAGGAACTCTGCAACAGGCTGTCTTATTCTTGTTAGACCAAAGGAAAGAGTCTGTTGTGAAATTTCTGGTCTTGGGCAGAGTAGGTGCAACATCATACAGGCAGAGCCGGATTCTGAGTCAGTGCTCCACGTGCAGAGGACAATCAGTTGCTTGTTTTACTGTTTAGCAGACACAGCAGAGCAGCTACTGAGCTGTCCTTGCACCACTGCGATTAGAGTTTCCCCATATTCCTTATAACAAAATTTCTGTTATAACAAATTATTTTTATGGTCCCATTAATTTCATTACACCGGGATTCCACCTGTATTATTATTATTATTATTATTAGTTTACAGGGCCTCATAAGACCCATTCTGCACCTACCATTTCACACTTTCATCTCGTAACATTACTGAAGTGGCATTTTTGCCAAACAGATTTGTTGACATTTCATTTGACACTTAGTCTAAATATAATAATATATAAACAAATTGATGCAAGAAATCTAATATATAATTAATATTAAAAATGGAAAATTACTATTTCATCTTGCATAGCATTTCAATTTGACATGAATGAAGACTGACATGTACATACTGTACTACTGCTACTACCACTACGTTATGCCCGATCAATTATTTAAGGAATAATTTTTTGTTTGTTTTTATCTTTCACAAAGTGAGTAATAAATTTCAAATAATAATATATTTTTCTAACTAAGAGGGATGTTCCACACTTTTATATTTTCGTTGGAAATGGTGAAAGTGGGAGGAGTAGTAACTGGGCATTAAAAAGTTGTTATGACGCTGGGAAAATTGCATCGCAAACAAAAGTGACTATGTAGAAAAGTGATCTTATTTGTTTTTGAAATTCTTAATAAAGAGTTAACAAGAGTGTGGAAACTTCTTGAATGTCCCTCGTATATAAAGTCACAACCATTCATGGCTCTGAGGCTAGGGATCTGCACTGGCAATCGGAAGGTTGCCGGTTCGATTCCCGTAATTGCCAAAAGGGACTCTTCTGTTGTGCCCTTGAGCAAGGCCCTTAACCAGCAATTGCTGAGTGATTTGAGTAGTGAGAAAAGCGCTATATAAATGCAAAGAAAGAATTATTATTCTGAATGTTAACAATGCCTGAGGTAAAAAGTGCACAAAGTAAAAAAAAACACTGAAAAGTGTGTCAGGAATTTAAATTCTAAAAAGCACAATCATTGGTTATTAAAAGGAAATTGCAAATTTCAATAAATTAAAAAAAATCCCAAGTTACTCTAATAATGTATTATATATCTCAATATATTTGACAGCTTTAACTCCAGCTGTTATTGTGATTTAAACAAAAGCATTTACTAGATATTCTGTTACTTTTCTCAATTGCCTGAAAGCTTTTATAATAGGTGAAACCTGCATCACATACATACAGATACTCTTCCCCCCGAAATCTTTGATTCTAGAGCGGGATTATAACCTCTGAGTATTTCAACTTTGTCTTCAAAGTTGCTAGGCGTCTCTATTACTTTTTTTTTGTTACTTCTTTAGTGTGTGCGCTGCTGCTACTGAAGACTTGAGAAGCTTGAATTTCAAAAGAGTATTCAGATTTTCCACTTTCTTTGCATGCCCTTCAACTTAAGAACCTTTTTACTATCCATGCAGTAAAGCCGTAATTGTTCCTAATTGATAGGGAGGTGTAGACCATTCTATTGGAGTTGTGAAAGTAGAGGGGGGTAGTGGGGTGGGAGTCAGCTGTGGCTGAGAACATTTGGAGTCTTGGCAGTAATGATCTTCTAATGTATCCTATTACTATAAGGACAGTTCATTACATTATTAAAGAAATAACACCACAGAAACAAGAGAAGGTAGGAGGTGTGCTTAAATAGTAGGGGTGCCACATACCATTGTAAATTGGACTAGAAAATCTTCAGAAGAATTATCATAGCAATTTTAATTCTTTTTAATGTAGAAAAGGCTTCTACTCAAGTATTAGTGCTGGGCTATCAAGGTGGTGGAAAAGAAATCAGTGTGTCCTACCAGGATTTTCTCCCTAGAAGCTTGCTTTTCAAATGAGATTTCTAAGAAATGGTGCTGTATGTGATGCTTACAAATGAACTGTACAGGTTTTAGCAGTTTTTGATTTCATCGGCTGTCTACTGTAATTACAGGAACATATATATGGTTAATCTTTCTTGCATATTGTATATTGCCCAAATCTATAGACCTAGATTAATCCAAACATACAAATGTACTTATTTACACATTTACATTCCATTTATTTATCATTCCATCATTTAACCCACTTCAGAGAACACAGCCAATCAAAGTAGTATCAGACACAAAATTGGGACCCTGAACAGGCTGCCAGTTTGCTTTAAGACACACTCATCCACATTGGGCCAATGCAGGCTCGGACTTCAACCTAAGAGACATATATTTGGGATCAAGGAGAAAAATCATAGTACCCAGAGAAAAAACAATTTAGACACAGAGGGACTGTGTGTCCCTGTTGGGAAATCAAACCTTATTCTCTGAAAATGTATAGCAGCAGCCTTACCAACTGCACCAATGTTACAGTATTTTAACAAAAATCTCAGTTTTGCTCCTTAGACTTAAACACTAATCAGCCCACCCAAGAAAAACTTTTATTCGAAAGAATATTTTGAAAATACTTAACACTAATCCTATGATCTTAAATTAGATTCAGCTTACCTGAGATTGTATGTATGCATATATGCCATTTACTGTGTCTCTTATTATAAAGTGTATACATTTTAATCTTGCAGCAATTCCTGCTTAACAATGCTGTAGTACATTCTGGCAAAATTACTGTGTGCTTACTGTATTAATACTGTAATTAGATACACTATAATGTTATAATTATTGATACTGATTAAGCAATAGACAGGAGAATATAACACAAAACATTCCAAAGTACCGTTGATTTAATTAAAATAATAAGTAAACTTTTAAAAAATCCCACCCTTAAGTAAAACATAGAGAAACTCTTCATATTTATATGTTTGCTCTTATTTTCTAGCTTTATTGATCATATCAAGTCTGTAGGGATTCCAAATATACTGCTCTGTTTATGCTTCAATGCTTCACTACACAAAAGACGGCTGTATTTAGATTTGTATATCTAGTTGATACTGAAGAAGCATGTCTGCCCAAATGATAGGTGAGTTTACCACTCACAGACTTACAAATTGGATTTTATTGAAAACTTTAAAAATGTTTAAATCATTTGACAAGTAAGATAACAGCGAATTCATTGAAACACATACAGTAAATGCCTGAAATGGTGAGCCTCACCATGTTTGAAAACAGAAATGCATGTCACAAATGATATAGTTAGGAAATTTACTGAGCATCACAGAATTACTAATGGGCCAGGGCTGGTTTTATACCTAATATACAACCCTGATTTTACCAAATCTGCTCCCTACCTAAAAGGTTATACTACATGCAGAGTAAAATCTGGAGTAAAAGGAAGTGATGAGAGGACATTCAGATAATGGTGGATTAAAAGTCTTGTCAAATGTATTCTTTCACAAGAAAATCAAACCATTAATCCAGGAAGCCAAATATCCTGCTAAACCAAACACCTTTTAATGTCCATCTGGTTTCATGCCTAAAGAACCAAGCAACACCTCAAGTTAGAAGACATTTACAATGTCTTGACTTCATTCTCTTTCCCTTTGAGAGATGCGCATATTCGAGAGAGACGTGAAAGAAATATAACCTTGCGTATAGCGGTTCTCAAAATTTAATTGATGCTCTTCTTAATGACTCATGCATGTTCTTGACATAAGCATTAGCTTTTCACATTGTCACAACATTAAGCAATTTATTTATGGAGTTTTCTCATGTAAATTAGTACTGTATACAATATTTATATTTATCTCCCATGTCACTTGGCTGTTTTTGTTATAAAAAACTAGGTTTTACTGTACTCTTTTAGAAATATATTTTGAGAGACTTAATTCCGTTTGGATGGAATAATCTTTCAGGACATATGTCTGTAAAGTCTCTATTACCACCCAACATGGGTAATTTTTACCATGGATAAAATATGCCTTGAACAATTAGAGAGATGGGTTCATTTTTCATGGTTATGCAATGTCGTCATCTCAAAACAGCCACGTAATGTATGTATTCATTATTTATTGATTAAACCATGATAACAAGTGGTCTTGTCAAACATTACTTCTAGAATATTCAAGAGGTTTGCTGTACTTAACAATGCCACAAGCATGATTCTGCTAATAAGAATTCTGTGTTTGGAGCTCCATTATTCACAAACTCATCCACTTCACCGACATTTTATGAATCATTTTGAAGTGGCTCAATGTGGGTTACACATAGTATTGACAAGTTCTCCAGCGGCTTCCATTTTATCCATGAAAACCTAAAATCCTGGGAAAAATGCTGTTTTCACAAGAAATGATGAAATATTACTGACATGTCAATTCGTCATGACATGTCAGGACTAGTTTAACCTGAGATTATTTTTTCGACTTTTTATAGGTGATAAAAGGCTCTGTAATCTTTACTGATACGTGAGCATGCAGTCCATAAAAAGTTACTGACATGAAAGATTCAGAGAGAACTAAAATTACAGCGATCCCCGCTAATAATTTACTTTACCTCAACTCTTGGTATATAACTAAGACATCTTCAGACCAGAATATGACAGTCAGTCATACATAGCTTCTGAGGTCAATACTATGTCAAGGTTAATAGCCCCACAATGTTCTAAAATTGTGCTAAATAACAGGCAATCTTTTGTACTGACAAGTCTGTTTGTGCTCTTCTGTTGATCCTAATTGGGCAGCTCATCAATAATCAGAGTCAGAATTGTTAGACATCTGCATTCAAACAAAGGCAAATACAAGCACAAGGGTTAATTAAAACTGTAGTTGACAGCAAATTGTTCAAAAAACAAGTCCAAAAGCCAAGAGTCAAAATAATGAAGTGAAGATTCAAAGATGCTAAAGAATCAAATAATAAAGACAAGTAGAGGCTTCCGAAAAAGGAACTGATTTTTCATTTGTTGAGCCAGATCAAATATGCTACCTAGTAGAAGACAGATGAGACAGACGAGAATTTTCTTGGCAAAAAGGGGCATTGCTAAGTGCATAAGCACTGATTCCTCCGGCCTTTACTTTTTAATACTGTTATGTTCAAGTTATTTTATGGAGACAAAACTAACTACAATATCCTAAGTGTGGTCTTGCACAAACATTTCATAAAATAGCTTAATCCTGTCCTTTCTTTGTTTACATGCATCTTTGTAAAAGTTTTTAAGACTTTCACCTGCTTTTGAATATTAAGGCTTTAGTAAAATCCTTAGTCATTCTTTACATTGTGTAAAATATACGGAGAACTTACATAATTTAACTAATGTTTCTACCATGCAATTTATGTCTAACTTAATGTAAAATAAGCTGTAATTAAGTGTGCAATTAGTTGGGGGATAAGAATGAAACATCTTTTCTTACGTACTGTATGTTGCTACACTACAAATAATTTAGCACTATGAAAGGCAACCCTAGACTGCATAAGCAGTTTAGAAAGAGGATGGAGTGATGGATTAGTGAACTGTATTATTAAGTTATTATTTGCTATACGAGTACGCTATAATTAGATACCTCTCAAATTGTTACCAAATGGGTACAGTTTTACCAGCACTTAAAAGAACACTCTATAATGAACAGAGTAGAAAACAATTAAAAAAAGCGAATTTAAGTATTTAAGTATTTAAACTTAAATTAATGGCTGAAATATATAAATGTCATAAATGTGAATGAAACTAACTTAATATAAACATGAAAG
Organism: Polypterus senegalus; assembly: GCF_016835505.1. Taxonomy (NCBI): domain Eukaryota; kingdom Metazoa; phylum Chordata; class Cladistia; order Polypteriformes; family Polypteridae; genus Polypterus; species Polypterus senegalus. The sequence goes on from NC_053160.1 coordinate 140,297,648, forward strand.
CATTTAAAAATATTTAGAAGGAGAGGTATGCTATAGTGTACTTAATTCTTTTAACTAACCGGCATTTGGGAAGTCCAAATAGACTTAAAATCCAAACATGTCACGATCACACAGGCCAAATATGTCTAAAACCTCTAAAGACTTTAAGTTACTCAAATGTTAGAAAAACATTTTTTCAAAAAGTTCAAAATAATTTTTGTGCTAGTGTCCTGTTTAACTAGTAAGGTGATTTTGCAAGATGAATGTAGCCAGGGTATTAAAGTCAGTTTTCTTCAACCCTAGAACTGCATTAAGCAGTTCATAAAAATGACCAACATGTCATAATCAAGTTTTTGTTTATTTTTTTTACGTTCTTGTATACATAGTATAGAGAAAGTACAGGAATCGTGAAAAAATTCAATCTCAAGATTTTGATGAATCTTGACGTTTAATAACCTTGCTGAATCCAAAAATAAAATTTTTGAAATTATATGTGACTGGGTGTAATCACAATAACTCGAAAACGCTTTAACTAGGTCAATGAGATTTTGTACACCTTCTTTATATAAAAAATAAGGAATGCTATCAACTTTTGGGCCACTTCCAGCAACCAGAAGTGGTACTTTAACCGAATACTTTCACAAATTCAACAATGTGTAAACAATGAACATGCTACTGTATGTAAATATAAAGATGTACTGGGAACAATAAGCTGTTACGTCCCTGTCGTGTTCCTGGTAATACATTTCATTTTATGATTTTTTTTTTTTATTTCTGCCATCATTATCATAATTAAATGTGGCTAAATGCAGTTTTACCTATAACAATTTATTGCAACAAATATTATATAATACTAACACTTTTTCAATGTTTTTAGGTGACTATAACTCCTTTTACTTTGCACATAATCTAGGTAATGTATATGTAATCATGAAAAAATTCCACCACCGACCTCCGTAAGTGTGAAAATATCATTTTAATATAAAGTTTTATTATAAATAGAGACACATGATTGTATATAGATATTATCAATTAGTTATGATGAGAAACAAAGACATATGATATTTGAGATATAGTGTGCCACTGGAAGTGGTTCTGATGACCTTTTCCTCTATCTCAATATATGAGAATGTTGAGGGGAGCACACTCCCAATTTTATCCTCTATTCTACAATGCTAATTACAATATTTTGAATTCTGTCTTTACTGTAGGTAATTCCTTGGCAATAATTATTCTGTGCTATGTGTAGCAGTGTAAAAACTGAAACATTTGCACATTTTGTAGTACACCACGTTGTTTACATTTTTTGTCAGAGCTTGGGTTGATTCAGATTAACGGAAGTGCATGGCACATAACATCTGTTTTGCAACAATATAAAGGTCAGCACTTTATCTAAAAATACAGGTAAAAATAAACTGCCTTCGTTGGTGTGTGATTTTTTCTAAGAACTTCTGGTTAGTGTTTTGATTAATTATGAAAGTAACACAAAATTTGTAGTTACAACTCTGGTAAAGTCTGGTTAATACTATATCTTATCTCATGGTTGCTAAACATTACACTTAGGCGTTTTTGTATCTGCATTACACAGTAGATGAAAGTTTTCTCTTTGTAAATCTAGGGGACACTTGGTTATCAGGTATGGAACTTAAACTATAGCTATTCCATTAAAAAAAGGGATTTAACTCCAAAATGCAGATAAAACAAACGGTATATGGTTCTTCTTTGGTCAAAGCAGTCATTTCACCATCTAGTCTGTATGGTGTTGATTCTTTCAGGTGCCTTCTTTAGTTTCTCTTTATCCTTTCTTTACTCTTTTTAATCTCACGCCACTTGCCATTAATTTGTTCTCACCAGTCTCTTTCTAGCTTGCTCTCTCTTTCCCTCTGCCCAAAGAGGAGTAAGACCAAGTAAACAAAGCTTGCACATGTTGTTAGGCAGAGTCCCTTCCCCATCTCTTACTCTCTCTTTCTCTTTCACAGTGAATTGACTTGTTGACTTTTGGCTGTCCTTTGTAATGACTGTCTTTAGGCCACATGACCAGAAATGGCTGGGTTGTTCTCACTGGCTTCACTAGATAGTTCCCATGTCCTTGGTCTCCAGGTTCCTTATTCAATTTGACTTTCTGTGGCCGGTTTCTGGTTCTGAATTAGGGAAAAAACAAGAACCCCGATGAATCAAAAGCCCTCCCTTCCTTTGGGCTTTTTCTGTAGTCATAGGATCTGTACCAAAATAAGGAGGAGGAGGATAAATATCTGTGAGAATATATATTTAATTTCTAACATGTTGTTATTAATTTCCTTTTTAGCAATTAACTTATATTTTTCATTTTTTTTTTGCTTTCAGCAAAAATGATTATGGGCAAACTGGCACAGGCATCAATGAGGATACCACTGTCCCTCGAGTTATTGAAGATATTCAGAACATTTATAAAATTGCATGTGGTGCAAACCATAGCTTAGCTGTCACAGGTAATACCAGTTTATTCTACAAAAAATTGTTTTGTTAGTTACTGTAATCTTTGATAATATTTAGACTGTGTCATTTTAGTTGAGGTCCTCCTACAAACTACCACCCTGTCCAGTGCTAGTTCCTGTCTTGCATGCATTGCTTCTTGGATAGGCTCTAGCCCATTACCCTGATTAATGTTTATTTTCCTCCCTCTGCAAACAGAGATTCAGCAACAGAAGTGATTTTTCTGTTACCAGTATCCTAATTATGAATCATTTTAACACTGCAATTATAATATACTAGCAAAATACCCACGCTTCACAGTAGAGAAGTAGTGTGTTAAAGAAGTTATGAAAAAGAAAAGGAAACATTTTAAAAATAATGTAACATGATTGTCAATGTAATTGTCCTAGGCTTATTTTAGTATTGAGAGTGAATTTGATGATTGTAAAGAGTTTAATTTATGATTTTAAATGTTGTGTATGAGAAATGCACATTTTTAGGATGTAAGGATCTCTTTGAAAACAAAGTTTGCAGTTCTGCCCTCAGGCTGTAAAATGACCAGGCTGTCTGCTGGGCTTACTCTTGAGCATGCAATGTACAGTTGGCCATGTGAGAAGCAATCTTGTGTCAAGTCAATGCCGACCTTTTTTAGAGTCTGGCCCCGTGACCTATTTATTGTCATAGTGAAGCAGACCCTTACTCTAATTTGGAAGCATTTGAACTGGAACGGGAAGTAAAAGGGTATGAGAGGGATGTGAGGAATAAATACAGTCTCTCCTGAGCCAGTTCCAGTGAAGACAGTTGTGTCAATGAGGTTCTTGTGCAGAGATTTGAACTGAAGCCTGGTGCTGTTACAAAGTTTTGGTGGTTGTAAGTTTCGTAGTAACATAATTGGTGCATCAACCTCCAAAAGTAGAGTATGCGGAGGCATGCCCAGAGGATTAAGAGTGTGAAGAAACTAAATGAAAAGGCAGGAGTCACCAGCAGGAAGACGTGAAGCAAGGCAAACAATAACAGCCTTGAAGCGGTGGAGTAGAGAAGAAGGGAGTAGTGAGCACAACGAACAGCTGAGGAAAGTAAGGAAGCAAGTGAGGAGGCACATGAGCGTGGGATTTCATTAATTTATGTAGGCAGGGAGCCAACCACATGATAGGTGTGTGGACAGCAGCCATGTGTAAAAAGAAAGGGAGACCAGGGGCGGCCCTTGTGCGTCTCTGCCATGAAATAAATCCTCTGTTAACGGAAATAAGGAATAAAACCGCCAAAAGGAGAGGTCAGTTCTGAAAGGTCCTTACGGCATAATGGTGAGAACCGCCAAAGAGAAGATGTTATTTCCGAAAGTTCGTTACCGGGCATGGAGCGAAATGAAACATACTTAATGTTTGTAAGTACAGTGTAAAGGATGAGCATGGGAAATTTGGGCTTCCTACATATATTGGAAGTTGCAGAAATAGTGAGGAGGGGTTTCCCCTATCTATATATAGTTTAGAGGGTACACCCATTCCCCCCGCTTGGGTGTTGTAGTAGGACATGAAACATACCTAACTTTTGTACAATGCAAGGAATGAGCATGCGAAATTTTAGCTTCTCACCTATATGGAAAGTGGGAGAATTAGTGATGAGTCAGTGAGGGATTTGCCTTTTATACTGTATGTATAGATGGTAACTTTAACTATATGTCTTTGGAAGAAACAAATTCCTTATCATTATCCAGTCCAGAAATTCTTGTGTGTTTGGGGTGGAGTGTTGTTATTTTTCTTGAGCTTCTGTAAAGCCTTAACTTACTTTGAGGACAAATGAAGCATTATCTATCTATCTATCTATCTATCTATCTATCTATCTATCTATCTATCTATCTATCTATCTATCTATCTATTGACTTTTACTAATAGTAGTTAGGCGCCACCATGAGTGGCAGCCTTTCCAGCAGCTCTGTGCACGACTCTGTCTTCTTTATCTTTCTACCTTTTTCTCTGTCTCTCTGATCACTCCTACCACTTTCTTTAATGTGGACTCATTTCCTTGACACTTTTTACTACTTGGACATGGATTTTTACACTCCAAGACTCGTCTATTCAGGTAGTCAACTTCTAGCGCTGAGAACAAAGGCACGTGCTAGTGTGGTTCCCTATTTACCTGACAAGGTAAGAAGGCGGTATCGTGGCAGCAGAGCCGGCACTAAGCTAAAGGCTAAGCGGCTAGCAAGGAATTGGCAATACAAGCCTTCAGTGCCTTCTGTGATCCTGAGAAATGTGAACTCACTACCAAATAAAATCGACGATCTGGCTGCACTGGTGTAAAATGTCAGGACCTACAGAGCATGCAGTTTGTTGTGTTTTTGTGAAACGTGACTAACAACTAGCATCCCAGATGCTAGTGTGGCACTACCCAGGTTTAGCACAGTTAGAGCGGACAGAGACTCAAATACCTGCGGGAAGCGGAAAGGAAGAGGACTCACTCTCTATGTGAACACAAGGTGGTGCAACCCTGGATATGTAAGCATCAAAATCTCCACCTGCTGTAGGGACATCGAACTGCTGGGCGTAAGTCTGCATCCCTATTACTTGCCCAGAGAGTTTAGACATGTCATTGTTGTTATTGTTTACATCCCTCCTCGCGCGGATGTTGAGATAGCGTGTGACATCATCCATTCAGCTGTTGCTAAACTACAAACACAGCACCCCGAGGCGCTTGAGCTAATCTCTGGAGATTTTGACCATGTGACACTGGACAAAACATTACCTGCCTTTTCCCAGTATGTGGATTGTAACACCCGGGGAAACAGGATTATTGACCTACTGTATGCAAATGTAAAGGATGCATACAGCGCCACCCCGCTGCCTGCGCTTGGGAAAGCAGATCATAACCTGGTTCTTCTTCAGCCTTACTACAAACCAAGAGTGAGGGAGCTAACTACAACCACACGCTCATTCAGGAAGTGGTCCCCTGAGGCGGAGCAGGCTCTGAGAGATTGCTTTGGAACTACGGACTGGGATATCCTGCTATATACTGTATATATATATACTGTAGTCAGAACATTGAGGAGGTTGTTGATTGCAGTGCTGACTACATCAGCTTCTGTATGGACATTGTAGTTCCAGTAAGAACAGTACGCTGCTATGCTAACAACAAGCCATGGATTACAAGTGACATCAAGGGCCTTTTGAACCAGAAGAAAAGGGCTTTTAAATGCGATGATTAGTATGAGCTTAAGCGCATGCAGATGGAACTCTGAATCCAGCTCAGGGCAGCGAAGGAGCAGTAGAGGAGAAAACTGGAGCACAAGTTGCAGAATAACAGCATGAAGGAAATGAGAAATGGGATGAAGATCATCACTGGCTGCAGCTCGAAGCGGGGTGCCTCCATCGAGAGAGACATCCTCCACCCATCCTTTTGCTGATATCAGTATAGGAGAGAATTCCCCCCCCCCCCCCCTCCACAATTACATCAGCCCAGGTAAGCAGAGAGATGAGAGACTTCATGCCAGCAAAGCAGTAGGTCCCAGATGGAGTATCGCCACGACTGTTGAAGGCCTGTGCGTTGGATCTGAGGAGTCCTATACAGCGCATATTCAACCTAAGCCTGGAACATGCGTGAGTCCCGAGGCTTTGGAAAACATCTTGCATCACCCCAGTCCCAAAGGAATCACGTCCTGGTGAGCTGAATGACTTCAAGCTTGTATCTCTGATGTCACAAGTGATGAAGACCATGGAGCGGCTGCTGCTTCACCACCTGAGGCCACAGGTCCGCCACGCCCTCGACCTGCTGCAGTTTGCATACCAGCAGAAGGTGGGAGTGGAGGATGCCATCATCTACGTGCTACAACTATCCCTCTCCCACTTGGACAGATGCAGAGGTTCAGTAAGAATTATGAATCTGGACTTCTCTAGCGCCTCCAACACCATCCAACCTCTGCTCCTTAGGGACAAGCTGACAGACATGGGAGTAGATTCATATCTGGTGGCATGGATCGTGAACTGTCTTACAGACAGACCTTAGTATGTGCGTCTAGGGAACTGCGGGTCTGACATTGTGGTCAGCAGCACACGAGCGCTGCAGGGGACTGTGCTTTCTCCAGTCCTGTTCAGCCTATACACATTGGACTTCCAATACAACTCGGAGTCCTGACATGTGCAAATGTTTGCTAATGACACTGCTATCGTAGGCTGTATCAGGAGTGGGCAGGAGGAGTAGTATAGGAACCTAATCAAGGACTCGGTTAAATGGTGTGACTCAAACCACCTACAACTGAACACCAGCAAAACTAAGGAGCTGGTGGTGGATTTTAGGAGGCCCAGGCCACTCATGGACCCCGTAATCATCAGAGGTGACTGTGTGCAGAGAGTGCAGACCTATAAATACCTGGGAGTGTAGCTGGATGATAAATTGGACTGGACTGCCAATACTGATGCTCTGTGCAAAAAAGGACAGAGCCGACTATACTTCCTTAAAAGGCTGGCATCCTTCAACATCTGCAGTAAGATGCTGCAGATGTTCTATCAGATGGTTATGGCGAGCACCTTCTTCTACACGGTGGTGTGCTGGGGGGGCCGCATAAAGAAGAGGGATGCCTCACACCTGGACAAACTGGTGAGGAAGGCTGGCTCTATTGTAGGCATGGAGCTGGACAGTTTGACATCTGTGGCAGGGTGACGGGCGCTGAGCAGGCTCCTTTCAATCATTGAGAATCCACTGCATCCACTGAACAGTATCATTTCCAGACAGAGGAGCAGCTTCAGCGACAGACTGCTGTCACTGTCCTGCTGCACTGACAGACTGAGGAGATCGTTCCTCCCCCACATTATGCGACTCATCAATTCCACCCAGGGTTGGGGGGATGGGGGTAAACGTTAACATTATTATACAATGTTATTGATTGTTATACCTGCCTTGCAGTCTCCACCTTGCATTTTTTAACTTGCACTACATTTTTATTTAATTAATATTGTTTTTTTTATCAGTATACTGCTGCTGGAGTATGTGAATTTCCCCTTGGTGATTAATAAAGTATCTATCTATCTATCTCTATCTACTATATATATTATACTATATATACTGTATATATTGAGTTATATATATGTTGTAGCTACATTAATCAGTGTGCTATACCAATAAATAACCCAATAACACTTGAGGCCAGCATACAACCCTTCACTGCCAAAAGAGGGTACCACTGAGGTGCTATGAGGCACTGTGGTTTTCATGGCTTCCAAATGTATTATCCTTTATTGCTCTGAGCTAGAGCTGTTCCTGTTCTTTGCCTTAACAGGGAATGTTTTTGAAAAATTTCTGCTTCAGTCTCTTTACAAGCAAAATTTTGTTTTTGATTTACTGTGAATTTTAAGCCTAATGCTGTAATTTTTCACTTTCTGTAAAATGAACCAGGATCTCAATTTTCCACAAAGAACCTTTTGGCATATTTGGAAAACTTAAGATAATTTAATACTTGTATTATTAAACTTGAAATATGTGTTTTGTAACCATGCCATCTTTTACTCCTTAGAGCTGTAAAAGCTTAAAATACCATTCCTGTAATTTAAAAAACAAAACAAAAAATAAATTATTTAATGTCAAATACACAGGATAATAAGAGTTTATTCAGTATGCTTGCATATATCAGACATTTTTTTTTAAGTTTACATTTTAACTGTTGAGATGCACATTGTATACAAAAATGCATTGAGTTTGGACCTTTTGTAGTTCAAGAAATCATTACATTTTAAATCCTTAAGGCTTTGTAAAGTTTATTATCTGTAGTGTTAGCCCCTAACCAACCACCAAATACTTACACAAATCTGGGCCACATCCCATATAGCCTTTCAGAGTCATCTAATGGTTTGTCAGAACCTGTTCAAAATTGTCCAAATGTCATTCTCCATGGTACTGTAGGTTTCTGTCTTCAATGGGAGAGCTACCTTTATTGCTGGTGACCACAAATGGATCCTAATATTGCTGTCATGACGTGGGATGGCAACCATTTGTTCACATGTTATTTTAAATGTCATCACTACTGAGGTCTTGAACATGGAATTTGAGGACTCTATACCCTGACTGTTCCCAAGATGTACAAGAACTCTTTTCCAGTAGGATCTCCATTTATCTGAACCAACTGGTGATCAGATGACAGCACAGCATTCCTCTTTACCTGTTTGTCTAGAACCTATGGCCTGAGACCAGATGATGGACAGATAAAATTGATCATTAACATTTAGATTAGACTAGAGTAGATTAGATTTGTTAACCCCAAGAGAAAAATTAGATGCATGCAGTAAAGGGAGCATAAAAAACAAAGACATAATCTAACACGACAAATAATACAATCAATCAACTGATTAAAAAAAAAATAATAATACAAAAATTTAATGTACTGTATATTGTTTAGGAATTGCAACATGAAGTTAAAGAATATAGGCATTTAGTTTGGGCTGTTGGGAAGAATCATTGAATTGACTGATAGCAGTGAGCTGAAAAGATTCCCATCTTGGTAGAAGTGGTGGAATGATCCTGTGGTTAAAAGTGCTCCAATATTGTGCCTCTTGGAGGGGATTGAGGAGGTTTTTCCTGATGACATCCAATTTCACCACCATTCTCTTTTGCACAAAATCTTACAGGCTGTCCTTCATAATGATAAAGATTGGTTTTGCTCTAGAAGTCAGTTGTGAAGAGGGTAAGCAGGAAGTGTGACAGGATATGTCCCTTTGACACTCCAGTATTAAACACAACCTTTTCTGATACAGTTCCTGTGACCCACAGACTGTTGTCTGTTGTTCAGGATTTCTTCAAACATTGTGTTTTTTATGGACAGTTTGTGACAAGCAAATTAATCCATTAACAATTCAGGGCTTGGATTTAGATCAGAGAGTCCATTACTTCCAATTGGGTCCCTCTAGATATTTCCATTATTCCCTACATGAGTGTTGAAGTATCACAGTAGAACTAGTAGATGGTGCCATTTCAAGCATCAACTTCAATGTCTCTAAAAAGATCAACAGTCTTGAGTAGTTAAGAGAGGCTACACTACATTGAGAAGTTTGGTTCTATTTTAAATGTTGTGCATAAATTTAGGTCCAACAATATCTTATCTGTATTTTTCAATTTCTCACGCAAGTTTTGACTCCTACCATGCCAATAAAGTTATGCCCCATGTCTCAAGAGTTAGTCTACATTACCGCTGTCTAGTATGTCCACCTCTGTCTTTCCCTGTCTCACCTGATCTTCACCCATCACTTTATGAATGGTGAGTCCATATGGCAACCCCAAGTAGGTTTTTGCGCTGAGTCCAAATGTGCTTCATGGATAGCCAAGGTCTCATTTGGAAACACCACTTTCTGGCCTGAATCAAACAATAAGTTCCATTGTTCCAGTGATCCCGTTCTAGGCAATGTTCTTTTTGATATAATTTTTACATTTGTGTGGGTCAGCTACAGATTGTTCTGTCATTGGCCTCTCTGTTTATACTAATTTTCTGTGGACAGCCGTGATAGAAGCACACATTTCCATAAAACGCAACTATCAGAATCTCTGAGGGAAACCAGATACCAAGGTCACAATCCAAGAAGGAGTCAATCAAAACAATTGCTAAAAATTGTTTTTATGTCATTCTGCAAATTAGATAGATAGATAGATAGATAGATAGATAGATAGATAGATAGATAGATAGATAGATAGATAGATAGATAGATGCTCCCCGGCAATCTCCTGCTCACATGCCCCAGTGTGGCGGAAGTGCCGGCTGTTCTCCCAGAAGCTCTCCAGGTGTCCCTGCTTCTCTTCCCCCCAGCACTTCCTGGTGTGGTAGAAGTGCTGAGGTCCAGGGTCCCCAAGGAATTGGGGCGCCTCCTGGCGGTGACCACGGGCCCCTACAGGGTGGGGCTTCCACGCCCTGAACCCATAGCAACCAGGAAGGCGGCCACCACGTGATCTCAGATGGGCACACGCCCACTTGCTGGGTCGTGGCCCCTGGCACCCACTACAATAGATAGATAGATAAATAGATAGATAGATAGATAGATAGATACTGTATTAATCCCAAATTATTATGTACTAATCAATTAGCATAATTCTGTTCAATTGTTTAAAATATAGCACACCTCCTACTAGACAAACTAGATGTGCTGTATATAGCAAAAACAAGAGGAAGCCCCTGAGCTAATCCAGGCTCAGCAAGTCTGTTGGCTCCAGGCAGCCTTAAATGCTGCCTTTTTGTCACTTATGACAAAGCCCCAAAATTACTTCTTGAGCTGGAGTATCCCCACTTTTGCAAGAGGAACACCAAGCAAAGATTCCCTCTACTAAACCTTGGTCTACCTACATCTCCAAGCCTCAGGTAAGTTTAGTAAGACCAATTTTCTAGAGTAAACTACTTGCTGTCTGCTCTAGAGCTATATGCCATCTAGTGTCTAGGAGGTTTTGCTACTCTAAGCATCATTAAAACTTTCTGATTTGCTTAACCCTAACACACTAAATATTTCACCACATGTTGCCTTTTCCTTTCCTCTTCCTGTAGCACTCCTAGTGTATCCAGCTGTCTCCACCACTGGCATGTTACCTTCTTTTATTTATCTTTCTCTGCACTGCATTTGTCCTTTACAGTACTTTCCTGCTAGTTTTTCTCCTTTTGATCATCCCAGCTGTCACAATACCACTATACAAATATATGTACCATATATCAATTAGTGTGTGCATGTGTGTATTTTATATTTGGCATATAAATAAATCAACATAAAGTACTAACACAATATGCCAAAGTCTAAAATAAAACAGAGAAGAGACAATCAAAAACTTTAATGTGATACAAAAAACTGGAAATTTTGTACAGATAAAAGGAAACTGGTGATCCTAATGTATAAGATTAGGAGATTTGAACTGATAAACAAGGCTTGGTTGTGGAATGAAGCTATAAAGACATTGTTATATTTTGTGCAATGAGGCCATATTGAATAGCAAGGAGAAGTTTCTTGCCCAAAGGTTGTCACCCAAGAGGCTGAGCACATAACAGAAATACAGTTAAAATTAATAGCTATAATGAAGAAAAGCTTAATTATATAATTGATATATAAAAATGAAAAAAGAAAAAAAAAATATTCTGCATAACTAATTTCCCAGCCCTAGCAAGATTTGACTATTTTAAAGTAATGGATCTTTTTTCTTATTTTAAAATGCTAAGATTTACAGTGGTGTCAGATTATGTAATAGTTTTTTGTCAAATGAAACAGAAAAAGGAAGTAAAAATAGATCATTTTTAGATATATTGAAATATTTTTTGTTTTTTTCTTCTGTTTTAGTAATGCTAATGATGTACATGTTACATTATTTGGAGTGATACATCAAGTGAGAACATTCAAAGCAATTCGATTTTATCACCTTAAAAATTGACAACAAATAGTAAGGAGCAAAGCTAATGTGGGCAAAACTAAGTATACTGGTGACCCTTTCCCACTCAACCTCTTCCAGCACTAAAACTTAGTTTACATTAACATGGATAAATTTGGTTTATTGAAATAGTGTTTTTTAACCACCAAAACAAATGCTACATCTCTCATGGTGAGAGAGATGAGGAATGCTGATCTTTTGGAAAAGGCTGACATATGATTGTCATATACTGAAGTCCCTGACTGTCATGATCACTTCTTTGGAGTTAAATATTAATTTAGAAAATGTAAAAATGTTCATAAGACAAAGGATTTTATATTCACAGTTTCTGTGCTATTTTAATGTATATTTGTAGCTTTATTGCTTTTGGCAGTTTAATTTGCTTTGCATTAACATCACAATATGTTGGAAAGCTGCTTGGAAGAAATTTTATAATATTCTTAGTTGACAAACAGCAACAAACACATTGTAACTTTTTTTTTTATTATTTAAGTGTGGATGACAAACCATGAGAAAACCAGTTAGTATTGGGGATGGAAAATATGTGAAATGAAAAAGTTTTTTCCAATTCAGGGTAAGTTAAGATACAGTAGATGGATGGGTATTTAGAACCAAGATCACAATATAGGCATATGTATAATTTGAAGCTCATACACATTCCTCTGTTCAGTAGCCTTCTGCTTTTTAAAACACTTTGCCTAGTTTGTCACACAATGCTTTGCATACCTTCAGAAAAAGGTATGTTTGTCAGTTGGCAAGGCATATATGCAGCATTTGGTCCAAATACCAACACTTTAGTAAGTCTAAAATCCAGCATTTCGTCCAAATTTCTTTTTTTGGCAACAGTTAGGTAATTTACATATTTAGCCGTCCTTCTTGGAGAGAAGCACTGATCACTCAGTTTATTGTTTTTTTTTCAATTCATTTTATTTTTGTATAGCATCCTCACTTATTGTAGGCTTATAGTTCTATGACATATTCAGAGCTAAATGATTTTACAAACTTGACAAATTATTATGTAATGAATACCTATAGTTACACAGATTTGTTTAAATACAAAGTAGTCTGAAACTGATTAATGTAAATGGAACCTAACAGTATTTGTAAATTACCAGTATCTTTGAGCTATGGCTAATTTACAACAGAGAAGAAGAAAAAAAAAATTAACTTAGCAGCATCCTCTGGGAAAATAAACCTTTGAAGGGTACATAGTCAGTTATTACAAGCAAAGTCAGAGAACATAGTCATACACAGTCAGAGTTCTGAAGACCTCGGCCAACTGACCACCCACTCCCTCCTTGACATCATACAGTACACATTGTGGTATCCTTGATTCCAAGGCCCTCTGTATTTCAGATATCTTTCCATGGCCAGGAAAAACAGCTTTAAATAGAAGAGTGAGCATCAAGTGCCTCAGCAAGGTATAAGAGAAACAGGATTTAGAAGCGCAGACTAAAGGGGCATGTCTTATAAATGAAGTGAGATTGTTCCACAGCTTTGGGGCCCTGCAGTTATAAACTTGACCTTCCATTGTTATTTTGGTAATCCTTGGAATCTTTACTAGGCCAGCATCTTCAGATGTTAATGAACACTTTGGTTTTCAGATAAGTAGGTAGAATCAAACCTATGCCTAACTGGAAGCCAGCATAACCAAAGAACAGGAGTGATGTGCTTGTACTTTCTAGTTCTTGTAATGGTTCCTGCAGTAGCATTTTAAATTTAATCAAAAGCTGCATAAAAAATGGTTAGAGCAGCCTGTGAATAATGCATTTCAGTAATCAATTCCCCTAGAAATAAAGTATGAATTAATTTCTTGGTTTAGTCCATATTTAGAAACCATCTTAATTCCCCTGTATTTTTAGCTAGGAGAAAGAGGTTTAAGATACTTTTGTAATGTGTGTTTTAAAAGACATACTGGTGTCAAAGATAATGTCTAAGTTGTGAGCTAATTCACTAAAACTAATGTTTAATCTAACTGAGTTAAAAATTGATACAGCATCAAAATACCTCACAATAAAAAACAATTGTGTTTTTACTGCATTCAGACACAAGTAGTTCTCATCCAACCACTCTTTAAACTCACTGACACAATTAATTAAGAAATTTGTTAAAGAACCATCATTTGGTCTAAAGGAAAGGTATAGCTGGGTATCGTCTGCTTCTTTGGTCTCGTCCAATGTGAGAGATGGACGTTTGAAGTGGAGCTCCGCTAGCAGCGGTGTTATTTTTCATATTATTTGCTTATTATCCCGAGATATCCTTTATTTATTCAACCCGAGAGGGACTGCTACAGTATATGTAAGCACATATAAACATGGCCAACAAGAAGGGGGGTCCGAAAGAATCAAAAACTAAAGCTACAACCAAGCTAAGATCAGCAAGCCCTAGTTCAAGATACGGCCTTTCAGAGACAGACCTGGATCAGATGGGCGAAAGTACAGACTCCTCGGGACAACGGTTCACTACATCGTCGCCAGCTGAGAGTGAAAAGGGAAGCGAAGGTGCGATCGTGAGTGCAGATCTGGATAGCTCGCCGATCGGAGAAGATCACCTGAAACTGGAAAAGGCCTTGAAGTCCGCGGCTTCAATTACTCCACGCGAGCCGGGAGCAGCGGGGACACCGGCTACAGCAGAGTCTGCTGCTTCATCTACGGTACAAGAAAGCACAATTGAACTGTCTGAACTGAAGGTGTTGCTTGCTAAGCTTATCTATAATAATAAAAGGCAAAGCCTTCACTGACTGACTGACTCACTGACTGACTGACTGACTCATCACTAATTCTCCACCTTCCCATGTAGGTATAAAGCTGAAATTTGGCAGGCTTATTCCTTACAGCATACTTACAAAAGTTAAGCAGGTTTCATTTCGAAATTCTACACGCAACGGTCATAGCGGTCGATAACGTCGACAACGTCCGCCATGTTGAACTTTCTTATTTATGGCCCCATCTTCACGAAATTTGGTAGGCGGCTTCACTGCACTAACCGAAACCGCTGTACTTACTTATTTCAATGGTATGACGCCATTGTCGGCCGCCATATTGAACTTTCCAACGTCACCAATTTTCAAACTTCCCGTGTAGGTAGAAGGCTGACCCCATCTTCACGAAATTTGGTAGGTGGCTTCCCTGCGCTAACCAAAACCGATGTACGTACTTATTTCAGTGGTATGACACCACTGTCGACCGCCATATTGAATTTTCCAAACGTCAATAATTCTCCAACTTCCCGTGTAGGTAGAAGGCTGAAATTTGGCAGGCCCATTCCTTACAGCTTACTTACAAAAGTTAAGGTTTCATTTTGAAATTCTACGCGTAACGGTCATAACGGTCAACAACGTCCGCCATATTGAACTTTCTTATTCATGGCCCCATCTTCACGAAATTTGGTAGGCGGCTTCCCTGCGCTAACCAAAACCAATGTACATACTTATTTGGGTGGTATGATGCCACTGTCGGCCGCCATATTGAACTTTTAATGGAAACCGATGTCCGTACTTATTTTGTTGGTATGACACCACTGTCGGCCGCCATATTGAACTTTCCAACGTCAGTAATCCTCCAACTTCCCGTGTAGGTAGAAGGCTGAAATTTGGCAGGCTCATTCCTTACAGCTTACTTACAACACTTAAGCAGGTTTCATTTTGAAATTCTACGCGTAACGGTCATAACGGTCAACAAAGTCCGCCATGTTGAACTTTCTTATTTACGTCCCCATCTTCACAAAATTTGGTAGGTGGCTTCCCTGAGCTAACCAAAACCAATGTATGTACTTATTTTGGTGGTATGACGCCACTGTCAGCCGCCATATTGAACTTTCCAACATCACTAATTCTCCAACTTCCCGTGTAGGTAGAAAGCTGAAATTTGGCAGGCTCATTCCTTACAGTTTACTTACAAAAGTTTAGCAGGTTTCATTTCAAAACTCTACGCGTAACGGTCATAACGGTCAACAACGTACGCCATGTTAAACATTCTTATTTATGGCCCCATCTTCTCGAAATTTGGTTGGCGGCTTCCCTGAGCTAACCGAAACCAATGTACGTACTTATTTCGGTGGTATGATGCCACTGTTGGCCGCCATATTGAACTTTTCAACAGTCTTTGTTACTTATGGGCCCATCTTCAAGAAATTTGGTACACGGGTTCCCAACGCTAACTGAATCCTACTTACGTACATATATACGTCCATAGCTTGCAGCTTGGTCACCGTGTGAGGCGGCATTGGGTCCCCCATCCCAACGCCTCCCACGCTGTTGGCTGCCTGCCTATATAAGGCCGTCCGTCGCCCGGTCTCTACATTCCCTTCCTGCTTCGCCACGGATTCACGCCTCCCTACTGATAACTACAGCCTTTTGTTTAATCCACGGCTTCTCCGCTGTTTTATTATTTGTTTATTACAATTATAGTTATTGTGTAGGTATTTTACACTTACTTTACATTGCTCAGGTACCCATTTCCTTTATCATTCCAACCCCCATTACCATGTCTGTCGAGATGATCATATTGCACAGCCATATCAGGCTCACTCTTGATATCCGGAGGAACATTGTCTCTTATGTATTGAATGACTGGGACAGGTTCAAGGTGTGGACTGATGACGGTACAGGAAATAATTATACTACACAGGAGCACTAGAAGAGTGAAATGCTTAAGCCCTTCACATATGGTTCTGCATGTGAGTTGATTAGCTGCCACTGAATTGTTCGGTTGTTGCTTTCAAGTGTACCGAAATGGCCAAATATTTTACACCTTTCGACAACCGCCAATGCCTCTTAAACATCTTAGATTCACAGGTGATGATTTCAGTAGTGCACACTTTGATGTTTATGAATGTTTAAACTCTCAAAAGCTGGATGTGATTTTATTGATGAAACCGGTTGTGTGCTTACAACGCTTGATAGATGCCGAATGTCACTTCAACACAACAAATCCTGCAAATACTGTTGTAATTGAAACAAACCATGAAACTCAAACCGATTATGACAGCAGCACTCCAAGCTGTGAGATTTGAGACAAGATTACTGTTCACATGGCCAACTGTACGTTGCATCCTTAAGAGTAAGCTCAGCGCACAGCTTGGTCATGTTACAACCGGAGGCCGAACTGACAACATGGTATACAAAGAGATCCTTAACAAATAATTATTGGCATATTTTCCCTCAGTTTAAAAAGGTTTACTTTTCTTCTTAATAAAAATTTTAATGCAGTACTTCGCCGCTGAGAAGCGCGGGTATTTTGCTAGTGCAAGATATAAAGAAAAGCAAGAAGGCTAATGAGAAAGCAAGGGCAAAGACAAGCAAAAAAATGAGACAGGAGGTGAGACAGGAGTTGAAACAGGCAAATGAATGGCTGCGACAGGAAATCCAAAAGGCAAACAAAAATCTTCGTCAAGAGGTGCAACTTGAGCTTCGACAGGTGCTGGGAAAAATTGAAGAGCGCATTCAGGAAAACTCGGTTAAACTGAGCACGCTTACTGATTAATTGGAGGATCTCAAAAAGACATTCACGAATCGGATTAAAATGGCCGAAAATTTAGCTGCCAGTGCCAAGGAAAAAGCCGTAAATGTCAGCTCCGAATGCAAAAAACTCGGAGACAGACTGGGTGCTTTGGAAGATGGAAGTAGAAGGTATAATGTCAGAATTGAAGGTCTGCCTGAGAATCGAGTAAGCTCAAACCCTGTGAAATTCGCAGCTGAAATTTTTTCTAAAATAATCGGGGATGACTTTAAAGCAGAATTTGAGATAGCAGCGGCTTACCATGCACACGGATCAAACACCGTTAGACCCAGACCCAGATCTTTTATAGTTCATTTTGAACGATTATCATTTAAGCTAGAGGTGATGGCACTCCTCAGAAACAAGGAAGATATTATATATGAAAATAACCACATTTGTATCTTCCCTGACTTCTCTCCAGCAACAGCTACTAAATGCGCAGCCTTCTACAATATTAAACAGTGGTTACGGCAAGCCAGCGTCAAATACAGCCTCTTGCATCCGGCAAAACTGAAAGTGGAATGGCAGGGTCAATTCTATGTCTTCGCTAGCAAGGAAGAAGCAGAAAAGGAATTAAGAAAGCTGATCCTGGGACTATTCTGATACATAATAGTGAGTCATGGCAGTTAATGATAAAGCAAGGATTAATAATCTACTGTCTGATCTATTCTTTTAAAATATGGGTTTTTATCAGCATATATTCTCATTATTACTTAGTATTACTAGGGCGCTATCTGTTTATGTTTTATTGTGCTTAATTATTCTTTTTTTCTCTTTTTTTTTCTTTTCTAATTATTTCATCTCTACCCTAAACGAGACTGTTCAATATCATACCCTTGGTTTATTGTTATTGCTATTACTGCATTAAGACTTCTGCTTATTCTGGACACATTTTTAGCACCATCCCCTGGGTTTTATTATCTGGGTGTATCATCATAATGCACTAAAATTGCTGAAGACAATATATGTATTTTAAGTGCAAAATTCTTTTTTTATTTTTTTAAGACTATATTGGTAATAGATATCTCTATCTTTTAACCCTAAAGTGCTGCTGCATTGGGGCGTGTTTTGCTTTGGACGTGCTCTGTCTCTGGGTATGTCAGAGGACTGGGACTGTGTGAAGAGGGTTTTAGCCTCACTTGGGGAGGCAAAAAGAGAGGGTGAGGGGTTAAGGGGGGGAAAGAAAGAGAGCAGGCTTGATCTATACCTAATATATAAATATTATATAATAAAAATATATAATTTTTTATATAATAAAATGACATCAAAAACAGAATCAGTGTCTCCATGATGGGACAGTTAACTTCGTAAACTGGAATGTTAAAGGCCTGAATCACTAATTAAAGAGAAAGAAAATACTCTCTCACCTAACAGGTCTAAATGCTAAAATAGTATTTTTACAGGAGACTCACTTAATAAGCAAGGATCAGTTCCGGCTGCAAAAAGACTGGACTGGCCAAATATTCCATTCTAGTTTTACGAAGAAAACTAGAGGTGTGGGAATTCTCATACATAGAACAGTACCATTTGTAGCATCAGATGTAGTATTGGATCCTGAAGGGAGATATGTAATGGTCATGGGAGACTTATCTAACTGTAAAATGATTTTGATAAATGTTTATGCACCTAATGTTGATGATAAGGAATTTATACAAAATTTATTTGCATCCATTCCCAATCTGAACACTCATAAAGTTATAATGGCTGGGGACTTTAATTGTGTTCTAAATCCACTTTCAGATAGGACTTCCTCCACAGGGGGAAAAACAGCATCTAACACCACAAAGATAATTACAAAGTTTATAACTGATCACAACGTATCAGACGCCTGGAGCTTTTTAAACCTAAATTCAAGAACATATTCTTTCTACTCACCAGTACATCATTGTTACTCAAGGATTGATTACTTCTTTATAGACAATAACTTCTTGCATAAGATTAAATCTTGCAAATACGATGCTATTGTTATTTCTGACCATCCACCTATGATCTTGGAGCTAAAATTACTAAGCCCCATACACCCACCTCGCAAATGGTGCCTCAACCCGCTTCTATTAGCTGACGAGAATTGTATGGAATTTATATCCAAACAAATCAAATTCTTTCTAGAGACAAATACATCCCCCGAGATCTCTGCAGGAATACTCTGGGAAACTCTTAAGGCCTTTTAAGAGGACAGATTATCTCATATCTTTCCCACAGAAATAAATCTGAAGCCAAGAAAGTAGCAGAGATAAAAAGCGAAATTACTAAAATAGATGAAGAACACGCCAGACTACCAAGCGAGACTCTACATAGGAGAAGACAGGCTCTACATTCGGAATTAAACCTGGAGAGAAAGCTAATAAGCTTTTAGCTCAACAAATTCACAAGCAAGAAGTGCGCAACGCAACACAAACGTCGAACACAAAAATATAATGCACACTTTCAGAGACTACTATAAATCCCTATATACTACTGAGTTTAAAGAAGACAATACACAATCTAATGCATTTCTGGATTCATTACAGATGCCACAAATAGACGCTTTTAGTGTGGAGGAACTTGATAAACCTCTGGCATTATCAGAATTACTAGATGCTATAAAGTCACTCCAAGGTGGAAAGCAGCAGGCCCTGATGGCTACCCTGCAGAATTTTACAAGAAATTCTCTGCTTAGCTAGCTGCCCTCCTATTAGCAACATTTACAGAAGCCAGAGATAACCAATCTCTTCCTCAAACCTTTCGCCAAACACTAATCACTGTTTCTCCAAAACAAAATAAGGACTTATTATAATGTGCATCATACAGACCAATTTCACTTCTGAATAATAACGTTAAAATACTCTCTAAAATCATAGCTAGAAGGATGGAGAAAGTGCTCCCCTCGGTAATATCACAAGACCAAACTGGATTTATTAGGGACTGGCACTTATCTTCAAATCTTCGACGCCTGTTTAATGTAATATACTCACCAACTAAATCAAACACCCCAGAAATATTATTATCATTGGATGCAGAAAAGCATTCGACATGATTGAATGGAAATACCTTTTTACTACATTGGAGAAGTTTGGGTTTGGCCCAACATTTGTGCATGGATTAAATTACTGTATACTAACCCAGAAGCTTCAGTTTGCATCAACAACATTTGCTCAGACTACTTTAAACTAGAACGTGGCACTAGACAAGGATGCCCTTGTCACGCTGCTGTTTGCATTGCCATTGAACCACTGGCAATACATTGTCGAAATACTGATCAGATAAAGGGGATTAGCAGAGAAGGACTGGAACAGAAAATCTCATTATATGCAGATGATATGGTACTGTATATATCGACCCAGAAAATTCTGTGCCTGCAGTCTTAGCAGCACTCACAGAATTTCAAAAGATCTCTGGTCTCAGAATTAATCTGAATAAAAGTGTACTCTTTCCAGTGAATTCTCAAGCATATAATATTAGATTAGACACCCTACCTTTTATCATTGCAGAACAGTTTAAATACCTAGGGTAAACATCACAAGTAAACATAAAGCTCTTTATCAACAAAATTTCGTCTGCATGGAAAAAATTAAACAAGACTTGCATAGATGGTCAACCCTTCATCTCACACTAGCTGGAAGAATTAACACTGTTAAGATGAATATTCTTCCTAAGCTCCTTTTTATTTCAAAACATCCAATATACATTAATAAATCATTCTTTAAGCAATTAGATTCAACAATAACCTCATTTATTTGGAATTCAAAACATCCACGCATCCAAAAAGAGACCCTACAAAGACAAAAGGCAGAAGGCGGCATGGCTCTACCTAACTTCCAGTTTTATTACTGGGCAGCAAATATACAGGCGATAAGAACCTGGACACAAATAGAAGAACATACACAGGCTTGGACCGAATAGAAGTAAAATCCTGCAGTACTTCTTTGTATTCCTTGCTCTGTGCTCCAATAAACACACGTTATCGGCAATACACTAATAACCCAATTGTGCTCCACTCACTTAGAATCTGGAACCAATGTAGAAAGCATTTTAAGACGGAGAAGCTTCTATCTGTGGCACCTCTGCAAGAGAACCACCTCTTTCAACCTTCACAAACATATGCAGTTTTTAATATCTGGAAAAATTTGGAATTAACTTGCTTAGAGATCTTTATATAGACAACGTCTTTGCATCCTATGAACAATTACATTCCAAATTTAACATTCCAGCTACACATTTCTTTCACTATCTTCAAATCAGGAACTTTGTTAAACAGAACCTTCCAGATTTTCCTCATCTTGCACCCTCATCCATGCTGGAAAAATATTGCTCAATCTCAAGGACTTAGACTCCATCTCTACAATATATAAAATCATTTTACAATCCCTCCTTTCAAAGATCCAAGAGGACACTGGGAAAAGATCTCTCAATTAATATATCAGAAAAGGAGTGGAAAGTAGCAATGCAGAGAATTCACTCGAGCTCCATATGCGCAAAGCATACAATTATACAACTCAAAATTATATATCGAGCACATCTGTCTCGACTAAAACTCTCCAAAATGTTTCCAGGGCATGATTCAACCTGCGAACGTTGCAACCAAGTCCCAGTCTCACTGGGTCACATGTTCTGGGCCTGCACCAAATTAACATTATTCTGGACAAAAAATTTTAATTACCTTCAGACAGCCTTGGACTCACAATCCCTCCTAACCCATTAACAGCTGTGTTTGGGGTTCTTCCAGAGGGGCTTAAAGTGGAGAAAGACAAACAAATTGTGATTGCATTCACTACACTTCTGGCACGCAGACTTATTCTGATAAACTGGAAGAACACAAACACTCCTCTTTAAGTCAGTGGGAAACGATGTGTTATATTATTTGAAATTGGAAAAATCAAATACTCAGTTAGAGGATCTGTACAGACTTTTTTCAAAACATGGCAGGATCTAATCAGTAATATTCTAAAATAAGTTCATAAAGCACAGAGAATTTATTAATTTAGGTATGTTTACAAGCCTTAAATTTTACACCGTTTGGCTTGCTCTCTCTCTCAGGGTGGGGATCGATCTGTTCTTAACTCAATTTTTCTTTTTGTAAAAACTTGATTGCTTTGTATGGATTGCAATAAAATTAATAATAATAAAAAAAAAGAACCATCATTTGGTCTAAAGGAAAGGTATAGCTGGGCATCATCTGCAAATAACAGATAATGAATGTTATGTTTTTTAATGATAGTTCTCAGAAGCAACATGTAAAGTAAAAACAATAATGATCTGAATACTTATTATTTTTAACTACTTAATATAGTGAAAGAGTACTGTCAGCACATTTCTGTACATATTGAAATCAATTTGATAAATATGTACTAAACCATGCAAGGACAATTCCTTTAGTGCCCAATGTAGTTTTCTAGTCTAAGTAAATAAATAGAGTGGTCAATGGCATCTAATGCTGCACTTAAATCTAAAAACTTACTGTGGATTTTTGTTATAGGATATTGGAATGTCATATAAAATACAGTTTTGTGTCATTTCTGTACTATTACTGGTGCAGATGAAAGACATGATTTTCTCCAATAAATTATAAAATGTAAGGTGAAACTGACGCTACAGTACATGACAACTACTCTTTCAAATATTTAAGAAAGAAATTTTGTCATTCTTACTTAGTGCCAGTTTCACCATTTCTAAACTAGCCAAACCCTTTTGCTTGGCAAAATATTATCACCTTAATAAGTCCAGTCTCTCAAAAGGATTTCTGCACCTTCTGTGTGAATCTAGAAATATACATGCTAAAACCCCCATCCTGCTGTTCTTGTGGTCATATAGTAAGAATTTTGACCTTCTTACAGGTAAATAGCATCTGAATGGAGAAAAGTTAAATGATAAAGATAAAGTTTCTAATGCTGTTCATCAGCTGGGCCAATTGCATGAAGAAACTTGGGCAAATGTTATTACTATAACTGTGCTTTCTGACATACCATCATGGGTAAAGAAAACATACAGTAGCAAAATTATGACAGGTAAAATGAGATATGTTTGACAAATACGCCTTGGAGTCCAAAATTTGACTTCTGAAGGGTAATTGTAAGATTTTCTTTATTTTATTTAGGGTCTGAAATTAATACAGCCTGTACTAATTAGTTTATCCAAGAGCATATTCATTTAGGTGTAACCTCATTTTTTGTCAAATCAAACACATATGATATTTTAGCTGGGCAGAGTCTCAAGTCAATACTGCTAATCACTTAGACTTGATTTTGGGTGTTATATTCCTTGTATAACTCAAAGCTGTATATTTTGCAGTATTCAGTTGAGCACTGTACTGAAAAGGCAAAACTTGTTATTTATGAACAGCACTCTCCCTCAAAGTTCAGCTATTTTACTCAATTACAAGAGAGCAATTCAGAAATTCCCTTTGCAAGAGGTACTGCTTCACAGACCTGACAGCATGGAGAGGGAATGGCCCCTGTGTCTGATCCATAACAGTCATTGCCTGTTACATACATTTCAAGATTCATTCGGGCTATGAAGATAATCGAGGCAGTCGACAGTTACCCTGCAGCTGAATGGATTTATGATAGCACTGTCAAGAAAATGAGCCGAAATGACACAGTAGCTGACTTTAGCTGCAAATAATGTGATAGGCTGTACAGTGGTTCTGCAGCAGCTGCTGTCATTGCAGGTAATAGACTATAAAGAAGCCTGATAGCAATACCTGTCATTTCTTAATGGCTGACTTCACTGAAGAGCTTTTGTGGCCTTTAACATGGAGATAATAGAAGATACAACAAATTTTACAGCTTTCATGTTGCATTCATAATTTATCTGGAGAGTACTAACACAACAAGGACAACACCTGTCAGGCTGTGAAAGCAGAAAAAGGCTGTGGATGAGTATTAGAGAGAGCTTGATGGTAGTTGCTTCCATGATATGAAAGCTTTTGTAGTGATCCAGTGAAGTGAACTGGACAAGGAGAATTTTAGGGTGACAATTACAGATGATAACTCAAAATTTATAACATTGATACAGATATGATCCAGAGGCATTGTCATCCAAAAATGAAAATGCATCTAGGCTTGGCAACATCTCTGCATTTTTGGTTTAAGTACACCTTGAAAATAATATATTAGTTCATGCAGAATGAAAAATTAAAGGCAAGTTGTAAAATTTTATTTATTTTAGGAAAGGGAACATGGTGCCATGTGGCAACAAAAGTTTATTATGCTTATTAGTTTTATTAGATAACTAGGTGAATGTTGTATTGCAATGTTTATTTCTACAACATGTTCTTTATAGTTATGGATTAAGAGACAAATTGGGGAAATGGTAAGCACTAAATCTTTAACATGCGTTGCAAAATTATTTTTCTGGGTTTGCACAAATTTTAATTTGGTTTCTGGAAAGGAATCCACAGCATACATTTGTTTGCTGCAGCTTTCTTTTAGGTAAACATTTTGATAAGATTTAAATGACTGTTTATTTGGTATACTTTATACGGCTTCCTTTTCCAAATATTCAAAGAATAAACTTAAAATTTCACCCTTTTCGCAAATCACCCAACTATTTATGTCTTACTGTGTTTCAATCTTTGAATTATTCATATTTAGTGTTTTCAGTCCTCCCTGAGAAATGTTAAACTCCAACTGTAATTTTAGATCAAAAGCATTCCTTGCCGTTATATATTATGAGGGAATACCTGACTGACCAGAAGTTGCCCTGCCCAGGTACACCACCTGGTCTTCATAAGGTTATAGTTAGTCCCATGTAAGAGCTCCAGGGATGTAATGCAGTGTTCTCCAGGTACAATAGAGCATATGCAACAGAGAAGGTCAAAGTGATGCCTGACCTTCAAAGAGAGAGAGAGAGGGAAAGAAAGAAAATGAGGTCACAAGTGGCGGCACAGAGCTATTACGAGTGTTGCTTCTACCTACATTCCATCTCTTTCTTCCTGTTTTGTGCTTGTATGCTTACCTATTGTCCTTCTTGGTTATCCAGTAAACATAAAAGGCGTGCTTATCTTT
Source organism: Polypterus senegalus (assembly GCF_016835505.1). NCBI lineage: Eukaryota > Metazoa > Chordata > Cladistia > Polypteriformes > Polypteridae > Polypterus > Polypterus senegalus. Next base: position 140,322,933 of record NC_053160.1, read on the forward strand.
CACAGTTACAGAATTAGGACCTGTCCCAACATACATACAGCATCCTAATAAATCTGTACATGTCACACAGAATTTAAATCCAACTGGTGGTAACCCCTTCCCCATCAACCTTTTGTATATCGTATACTGTAAATTCGCATGATGGCTTATTCAATGGCTGTTTGATAATAAGTGCTACCCATCAACTTTTCAAGTAAGGATTTCAGTGCATTCTGTAGAAATAATAAATTTGAACTTGAAATTTAGTAGCAAAGTATTGCCCTTCAACACACTCTCTTGCTATTCTTTCTTCAGGTGATGGGATGGTTTTCTTATGGGGTTGTGGTCGAGCTTGCGGAAATCTTAAAAAGGATTTGCTTCTTCCTGAAAAGTTGGATTTACCGGGCTGTAAGGTAACTGCAGTAGCTGGTGGATATTGGCACAGTCTTCTTCTGACAGGTTTGTCCAGTTCCTTTCCTTATAACTATATTTTGCTGGCTGTTTAAGAATTACACGTCAGTTCAGATAAACTGCAATAAATAGCCTGTTTGTTTTTGCTTGAAGAAAAAGGACCAAAGTTTAAGTGTTGTAGTTTCACATCTTCATCGTTGGCTTTAAAAAAGTGTGTTGAAAGGTATAGATTACCTTTATTAGAAGAACTTGCATTTTTGGTACTTTAATTTTTGTAATCCTTTTGCATTGTCAAAAAAGAGATTTTGATTGTTTCCTTTTCTGGAATATTGATTATACATTGACTTTGTCGTTAAAAGTGTTATCTTTAAAAAGAAAAATGATCGAGATTTTTTTATGCATATACAGGGTGTCTCAAGAAAATGTACAGTATACATACTTTACTGCTGGCTAATTCTACAATGTTTATGTGTTTCTTCGAGTTACTTACATAATATATTTCCTGTATATTTTATTAAAATAAATGAAAAATGTCAAAATATACTTCAGTATAGAAATTAAGACATTGGACTTTAAAGCACAAAGTTGGTTAAATTCACACCTTTGACTCACTTTGAAGCCCTGAGCACCAGAGTCAGGGTAATCCAGTTGTAAAAAAATTAATATGAACAATTGTAGTTTGTCCAGATCTTGTAAGTTTTCTTGGATGAAGGCATTGGATCAAAAAATATAATAATAAAATATATTCATATTATTCACCTTAGACAATCAACATAGCTGATTTAATATCATATACATCTCAATTTTCACAGTTATTTTAGTTGTGATTAGCATGTTTTATATGAAACACTAAAAATTGGTAAAACACAACAGCCTCTTTTTGCTTTGCATTCAATAATAAAACACAAATTGAGTAAAACACCACTACAACATGTGCAGCAATATTACAGATTAGAAAATAACACGTTTGGCTGCCTTCATTTCCCACAAACCATTACAAAATCACAGTCACTAATTTGCTTCAGCTAAGAATGTCTTTGCTAAAGCCGAAAGAATGGTGAAGTACTTAGAGGCTGTGCTCTAAACATTCAGTGCTGCAGCTGGCAGTGAAGTGTACCTGAGTGATTCTCTAAAGCTACAGCCATTAACATGATCACTGCTTAATATCTAACTTTACCAATACATATAGGCCAATGGCTATCAACAGGCATGGAAAACACATCTACAAATTAGTTGCCCTACCTTACACAGGTTTCTGTCTAACCCAAAAACTGACCATTCAATGAATACAAATTCCTTACCAGTGTACAAGGATTGAGCTTATAGTACTCAGCTTGTTCATTTTTATTGAGGAACCCTTGACATTTGACCTTGGATTTGGATCCAACAGGCCCATTTGAGGATTCACGTGTGAGCATGGTGTCTGCTAGGACTGTTGCATACATTTTTTCAGTTGCTTCTTCTAGCCATTTAAGTGTTTTGCACCAGTGTTTCTCAACCTTTATAGTATTGTGACCCAGTTTTACCTTATCACATTGATTGACAACCAACAAGCTGAAGGGGGAAGCTCCCCTTTGGTGAAACATGGAAATTTGTAAAAGTGGAGGGGTGCTGTGATTGTAAGAGTGGGGGTGACCCCTCATGACCCACCAGCAACAGCCCACAATTGATCTAGTGGTTAAGAAACATTGCTTTACACCACTTTAATTAATTGCTGAGGCAACTCTACATTTATATGTCAAGTGTATACATTGTTTGAGACACCCTGTATAAAGAACTGGACAGAACTTTTTATGGTGTTTTTTACTTCTGCCATTGTCACAAGAACTGTGTCTATGTTGAAGTGATGGGAGTATTTCTTTCTTTGTTGATGTAAGGGTATTTAATACAAACTATGTTTTATAATTGGTTTATAACATGTCAGTGCTGTGTGGTTAGTTTCTAGCTTGTTCTGGTTTTTGAGGTTTTGAGGCTTTTGAGGATCTTATGCTTATTTTGTATTTTATGATTTGTTAAATGCTATTCATATATCATATACTGTACTATGCCCATGTGTCATTTAACTGTTTAGTGCCCTTCAATTGTTTTATTGAATTCTTAATTTGAAAACCACCAAATGGCATCTTCTCCAAGCTTTCAGTGTTCAAATCAATACATCATTTAAGGGGGCGCTTCTGACAATCTTAAGAACTTAGTCTTGTGTTTTTTGTTTTGAAACTACAATATGTAGCAAAGGTCAATTTTCAGACATCATGGGCTTTTGTTAGCTGTGCTCTGCAATTTTTGGGAAACTTGATTATACATTTAAAAACAAAAATTTGCAGCTTTTGCATTCTGAAGTTGATGGTGAAATGCTGAAGTATCTTGTACAGTTGCTTCGATTTACTGGACCCTTGGGGTTCTCTGCTGTTTTAAGCACTACTGTAGTTTTTTTGCTACTCTTGTAATGCTGTTTAAATAGTTATGCATATAATGTTATACTTGACTCTGAAATGTCAAAGTTTTGCTGTACCGTTCAGAATGTGGCATTCAAACCTTAATCATATTTTATAATTATTTGCGATATTATGTTACTCTTTGTTTCTCTTCTCTATATTGGAGGGTGTCACTGAAAACTATAGTGCAGTAATTGGCAAATCAAAATAAAATTGGGGTAAATATGTTTAAATATAAAACTGTGTATTACCAAAATAATCTATTACTTTACTTAATTACATGATAATAGTAAGTTATTTCACCATGGTAATCTATAAGTAACTGGTCCTCACAACGAACTGAAATCTGATAAAAACAAATTGTTAAGGTGTAAATGTTAGTTTTTGTTCATCTGACTGATGTAGATGGGTCTTAGTTGTTACAGTAGCTTGTCTAGTGCATTATGTGCTGTACTGGTCAAAAATAGTTACCAGCTACTTCAAATGCCACTGGGCAAGCTGACTTAGGTAAGTATTTGCTGATATAATAAGTAAAAGAGGATTCAAGAAAGGTCTCGGAAGAAGACAACTAGAATCTGTAGTTTTTGATTGGAGTCAATCTGAGCTGCTGTTCACTTATTCTTTAGGTTCATCTTTTTAATGCTTAGTAAAGTGTACACTTTTGTTGAAGATATTTTCCAGTGTTACTGTATATATGGATTTGGTTTTTCAGTTTTCTTGATCTTGCAATAGCTGTGGAAGCAATATGGATTAACCATAATGACTGCGTTTGTGGAGTTGATTATCATTTTCTTTATGGACTAATACAAAAGTGTAAATATAGAAACTGCCACATTGGTAAACAAATCTATACATCTTGTTCCCTATACAAAGCATGTAATCTATGAAGAGTAAATTAGATGCTAGTTATTTGATGCTAGAGAATATTTTTCAAAAACTAATCCTCAGCTTGCAAAGTAAACCTAAATAAGTTTACATTTAAAACTCCCATATACCAACAAAGTGTATTCAATTTACGCTATCATCAAACATAATTTTATAATTGTCAGACAATTGTCTTACTAAACAGTACAGCTATATGTTTTTAAATAAAATCTATTTAACAGCATTCAGAACAAGATAATTATTTATCTGAGCTATAAATATGTAAATTTAATAGCAACAAATTCCACTAAATGTACACCACCGTCAAACATATAATTTCACGATCATCAAACAATTCTTTGACAAATTAGTACAGCTTTGCTTTATATATTGCTAAGTAAAATCTATTTAGCAACATTCAAAACAACAGAATTACTTACCTGAGTTATAAGTAAGTGTACATTTAATAGCAACAAATTCTACTAAACTTACACCATCATCAGATGTTTAATTTTACAATTGTGAAACAATTATCTCAAGAGTTAGTAAAGCTATATAATTTTCAAAATAATGCATTATCATTTACATTTGTTTGTTTGGCAGACACTTTTATCCACAGCGACTTACAAAAGAGGTAAACATTAAGCTAGAGCCTGCTTGCTCAGCAGCTGTAGCAGGACAGGTAACAAAAGCTGATTGCCAGAGGTGAAAGGATGTGATAGCTAATACATTTACAGTGTAAAGGCCAGCCCTGACACAGACAGGCATAGGACACAAGTTCAAAGCACACAGGGATTTGAGTTTTTTCTTTTCTCTTTTGGGTAACGTCTTCTCCATCTCCCACAAGCACAGCAACACAGTCCCAAACACAAGCACAATAACCAAACACAATTCTTTTCCTTTTTCTTCCTTTTTTCTCCTCCACTCCTCCCTGCAAGCTCATCTCCCTCCTCTCAACTCTGGCTCCTGGACTGGTGACTGCTGGCTCTTTTTATAAGGCAGCTGCAAGTGCTCCAGATGCTTGTTGCCCTACTGGCGGCAGCACTTCTGGGTGTGGCAGAAGAGCTCCTCTCCAGGGCTCAGAAGCCATTGCAGCAACCCCTTGTGGCACCCACAGACCCCAACAGGGTTATATCAAACTACAACTCCCATGGGGTCCTGCAGGAGTCCAAGGCACCGCTGTCATCCTGGGTGGCTGACACCTAGCATTCTGGGGAAGGAAATATTCTGGCCACATTTTCTCCCCTGCTCCTGGTGTGGAGGCATCCTGGCTGGGCTAGGGTCCTGGCTGGCCACAACAACAGTCATAGACCAACAATTGATAAAGCAATTACACTTAATGGAACAACAAATCAACCAACAAATCACAGAGCAAAGCTCTCTTGTTAACTTTCAAAAGTGTGCATATATGTAATAGCAACAAATTTTTCAAAATTTACATCATTAAACATATAATTTCATGATCATCAAATAATCAGTTAAGCTATATGTTTTTCAATTTGATTTAATATCAGCTTTCAAAGCAGCAGAATTATTTGTTTAAGTTTTGAGTATATGTACATTTAAAACTGTAAAATCAGTAACTATGTTAAAATAACATAATAAGCAAATTTTCATTGACATGCCTACCTATGCACAGTGTTTTTGATGTTTTACTTTTAGCAAAATATATGCATTTTATTTTTTGAAAAAGAGACATAAATGTATTAACTTTGGGGGTGATAATGGGGTTACTTGTTACCACCTACATTACCTGGTTATTTAGATTATTTTAATTTGAATGCATGTTCATTAACAAAATAAAGAGCATCCTTATTTTGAAATACAATTAGTTTAAATCTTCTTATGTTGTGCCATAATTTGGAAAGAGCATGTTTTTTTATAGTTTAAATTTCAGGAAATGTTACCGAAAATATATATTTTTTAAAATTATGAATGCACAGAATTTGTTTCAAGTTGAAGTTTGAATTGTACAATATATAAGTAAAAATTTTCCATGTTTTTCTTTCATATACATATATGATAACTAGTATTAAACAAAGAAATTTGCTAGTGATCTTGTTCACGGAATATTTTCCTGGAAATTTGCATTGTGGCCAGCTTAGGAGTGCCCCATGATGCTTTATGAGGGCAGAGTGACATGACAGAGCTGTGCAGAAATTGCATGCATCCTGTAACTTCGTGGTCCGATCTGCTGTGCATGTGTGATGCCAGGACCTGATCCAGACAATTTGTACCCCACAAAAACAAAAAAGAACTATTGCAGTATTTTAATATGAGGAGTACATTAGTTGACCATAATGAGATTATTATGAGTATGCCACAGGATATATAATGCTAATTCGTGTGTGCTGTTATATAGCACCACATGGCTAATTGCACATGCATAATTAGCCATATGCAGCTACCGGTCAAAACAAGCCTTAAAAGAACCCTCTCCCTCAGAACAAGAACCTGTGCAATAACAATAATAACGAAGCATGTATTTTTATTTACAAGGTGTTTGTATCTTCTTGATGGAAAAAATGTACAAAATATCTGCACAGATAGATCAGAAACAGAAAAGATGCTTCCACTGCACCTGGGGCACCTTGTTCAAACAGAGTAAGGAGAAACTCCCATGCTACAGCTTTTGTTAGTGGTTTTCATTCCGTCTGCATTTTTTGTTATTTGAGACACAGTGACGCAGGGGCTAGCACGGCTGCCTCAAAGCTCAGATTGTGAGGTTAAATCCCAAAGAGTTCACTTCACCATGACTTTGAAGAAATCATGGAAATTTTCAAGAACTTTGCCAAGGTCCACAAAATACTTAGAAATGAATAGGGAAGAAGGAGCAGAACTAGTTTTGAGTAGATTATTATGGTGCAATGGTCTTTTAAGTGTACCTGAGGGCTAGTGAAGTCTGCCAGCTATGCTGGACTGATAATCGTGGCCAAAAATGTGATCTGAATTGGGAAGAGGCAGTGCTAACCACTGTGCCACAATGTGTCAAATAACAAAAGATGCAGGTGGAACAAATACAACAAATGGTAACAAATTAGCAATAAGTACATACAATATAGGTATTTTGTACTGTGAGTTCCAATTGTTGCAGTCTTGAGGTAAACATTGTTCGTGCCATGAAGTGGTGGAGTGGGATTGACTTATTCATTATTCAAAGTTGCATTTCACACAGCCGGTGTGTCTTTTTTTTTCTGTGCTATCTGTACAGATGCTTCACACTTTTTTCTTCCATCAAGAAGAAAGAAACACCTTTTAAATGATAATAAATATTTTGTTGTTAGCATTGTCTCATTTTGATTCCAAGAGGATGAGGGTAGGGTTCCTTAAAGGCTTGTTTTAATATGGTGCTGTGGGGCTCAAGCTCAAAGGAATCAATGTTATTTATCCAGGGGAAGTACTTATTATGGTCAAATAATGCAACCCTCAAACTATTTCAGGCATGTTTTTTTTTAATAGATGTATGCAAATATTGCCTACAGAGTAATCAATGGGTCAGCATCGGAGTATATGGAGACAATGGTAAAGTTCTATCCGCCTGCTCACCCACTCAGGTCTTCCAGGGAACAGCGTCTTGTGCTGCTGTCTCTGCGTGGTATCAACTTTCAATCCAGTCTCTTTTCTTGTGTAGTTCCTAGTTGGTGGAATGGGCTGCCCACTTCCAGCTGAACTTCTGACTCCCGCAATGTATTTAAGAAGCAATTAAAGACCTGTCGATTCTGTGAATATCTGTCTAACTAAAAGTGAAAAAAAAAAGAAAAACTGCTCTAAAATATTTTATATTGTCTGATAATTTATTGTTTTTAGTTTAATTGCAGTATTGATTGTAATCTATGATTATAAATTATTAGTTTTTACATCCCTTCACTTGTGGCAATCAACTTTTGTTACCTGTCCTATTACATTTGCTGAACAAACAGGCTCTAATCTTATGTTACTCTATTATGTTTACCTGTGTTTTAAGTTACTTTGGATAAAAGCATCTGCCAAGCAAATAAATGTAAATGTAAATCCAACTAGAGTACTGATCGTGTTGTGACATCACACATGAGTTCTATAGATCGGAAGTGATTTTACAGTAGACATGTGTGAAAGTTTTGTGCATGGCTGTTACAGCTTTGTGATGTCATCCTGGTCTCACAAAGCATCATGGGGCTCTAGGAAAAAATGTTTGCCTAAACTGGCAGCACAGTGAATTTTCAGGAAGATATTTCTCAAATAAAGTCGCCATATATTTGCATCACTAAAAAAATGATGAAACTGTATTCATATATTCAGTTCTAAAAGTAGCAGACTTTAATTAGCAAGTACTGCATTACCATTTAGCAATAAAATCCTGTTTGCACTTCCCATGTTCTTTCCAAGTGTTGTGCTGTTTGGGTTAACCTCTTACATATCCAAACAATTTCTTGGTTGATTCGCCCATCTTAACACCAGTGTCTATGTAGCTCTCTTTCAATCTGTGTACTTTCTTCAGTTTATTTTTGTGTTGAATTAATTTGAAAAACATGAATTAACAGGTATTAAACTACTGATTAGAACATTTTGTATATAGTCAACATGGATACCAGATTGTTGAGAACACAGACTAAATAGCATGTGCAGTATATACAGTAACGATCACATTTAACATAATTGCATCATCAGATAAAGAGGATTTAATTAATTTAATGCAACCTTTCTTTAAAATCTTCATACTCTGTCAGAACATTTTTGAGGAATGAATTATTAAGCTGGTAATTTATTGCGTTAAATTTCACATTTAAAGCTGCAAGACATTATAAGGTAGTATACACTCTCTCTCTCTCTCTCTCTCTCTCTCTATATATATATATATATATATATTTTTTTTTTTTCTTCCAGATAATGCTCTGAATACGTATATGTGGGTTTTTATAAGAAAACTCTTCAAAAAGTTTTTATCTTGTGTGTTGACAGCAGTGGATGATAGACATGATGAAATTAATTTAAAAATGAAAAACTCCCTAAATCTACTTTTTCGTGTCATAGGGGACTTTTGTTTGAATCATGCCTAAATCTGAAATTGCTAGACAGAGAAAAATGTCAAGCAGGTCATGTGTGAAACAAGTTCAGGTGATAGAAGGTTCCCTAAACACAGAAGTGCTTACTGCTATCCATGCACATAATACGGCTGCCAAAAAGCACTCTGACTGAAGTAGCATAGCACTGCATTTTTGAACAATTTGTAAATCCACATTAAGTACAAATCCACAGTTACTTGTCAAAGTCACTATTTGGCCAGAAGGTATGTAGGGTTTTTGAATACACTGCACAGAATGGTTAGGTCTGTTATAAACATTGTGCTTAGTGGTTAAGAGAACATTAAAACAAAGGTCTGCCATACTTTTATCACACATGGACTAGCCATTGCATTAGTTATTTTTCTTATCTTTAGAACCCTTTATAATTGACAGCATAAAAATAAAGCTTATTACAAACTAATTGAAAATGTAAACCAAAACATGTAAATATATTTAGGAATGGTTCAGTTGGATTAAAAAATGATAAAATACTGCTTAAGGATGAAAACAGACCTAGGTATGAATCTTGGGGGTCCTTGGATTTTCAGGATTCTCTTATTAGCCCTTTGGAGTCCTTGGATGCTTCAATATCAAAACTGTGTGTGGTTCGCTAATATAAACTTTTAAAACATTATGGTGTTATAGGTGACTCATCTGCTCATGCATCCGCTTTTGAGATATGAATATGAATTAAGAAGAATGTAATTATTAGGGAATTTCCATTTTAAACTCTAGAAAGGACCTACTTCTGTTTTCTATCCTTTTATATAAGTACACCTGTGGTGGACAAACCCCAACCTGTTGCTACCCAGAAACAACCGTATATGGATCATAATAATTAACCTCATACTGTACATATACAAACATGATGCTATAGACCTTCATTGGCTGGTGGAGCAGCCTCCCATTTGACGCATCTAGCCATTACATATAGCACCATCAGCATGTTGTTTGTCAATACTGCTTTGCCTCAAAATAAATTAATGAAGGGTTCACCTATGCCACTGAGTCATGACGTTTGTCAGTCTCATCTTGGCATCATAGATGAGTTGTGCGTTAATGGAATGTTAAAAAAAGCAGCATCATTCTTGCTAGGTGTCCTCCTTACAATATGAGTGCAATCAACTGTCCTTATTGCACTAGGAAAACTGGACACTGCTGTAGATTGCCTTTTTATGTTGGCCTGTGCACCCACTTCATATGTAAATTGAATGTAGCACCTCGTCAGTCAGTTTATGGCTTCCAGCACTTTAGGAATGATGGAGGTTAAGATTGTCTGAGATACTCCTGACTTGCCGGCCAGTACCTACTGATAGGTGTCTGTTGCCAGAAATATACAGTATGAACAGGTATAGCTTGATTTTGGACAGTCCAGTACAGCTAAAGTCAGGTCATAACTCCAAGAAGTTGGCTCCTGTAAACCCAGATCAGCTCATTATCAATCATTATTATGGGCAAAAAAATCCAACCAGTCCTTAAAGGTTGACACCTTCATATTTGACCATTTGCATTGTATTCAGGCAATGCCAGACAAACCATTTTGTTTCAAACTATTATTAGGCTATGAATAGGTTATAGGGCATACCTTTCAGTATGCAGGGAGTGAATCTTGCCTTTCTTTTATCGTGCTTTGGTTTCCGATCTTGAGAACTGACAACAAGTAGCCTATATAAATTGAAAGAAAAATGGAAAAGCTATTTAGTGCAAATACAAAGCATTGACCATCTTAAAAAGGAACTAAAGTAGACTCTGAATGTCATATTTATCACTTCTGAAGTTTTATATTTGTCACATCAAAGCACATTGTAATGGCTGGTGATATGAATTATTATACACGTGAGTTCTCGTTTAACAGGTTTCTTCAATAAAGTGCAGTTCCTCACTTTATCAAGGGTCTTGTCTTTTCCCACTTTCTCCAAAATGTTGTGTACAAGTGGTTCAGAGTTGCTACAAAAATACGCAAGTTCTCCCATCAGGTTTTCTTTTATAAATCCCGACTTTTGCATAGAAAGTTATGTACGCATATTACAGACCTCTTCTTCTGTGTATGTAAATTTTATAAGTCTGACCTCTGATCGTTGTCCACACAGAGTTTTCATGTTTTTCCTGTGTTTTAATGGATTTTCCTTAGAATATTCTAAGAATATTCTTAGATTATTCTGGTTTTCCTTCTGCATTTCCTTTTATGTCTTCTTTTTTAACTTTTAATTGTCACTGTGTAATTGTGAGTATGGATGTTTGGGTGATTTTTCCCTGAGATGGATTGTTGCCAAGTAAAGAGCAGATTCAAGCCTTGTGTCCAATGTTGCCAGGATCAGCTTCAGTCCCTCAGAGCTCTAAACAGGATTAAGAGAGCCTGAGAGTGCTGCATTTTGCTTGAGAGAAATAAATGTCATGCTTTATGTGTTTGTGATATTTTTTCTTTTATTTTAATGCTTCGATAACACTATATGTCATCTCAATAATAATTCACTGAATAAAAATGTGGATAGCACTGCTTCCAAAGCTCATAAACAACAACACAAATAATCACAAACCTAACTTGAATTGTAGCTGACATTCTGCATTTTTGCTTTTTAGTATATTCCCTACATATATACATTTATGTATTCATCTACTGACATATCCTTTCTTTTGTCTTTTGATTGATTTTGATAATAATTTACAGGACTGAAATATCTCTTTAAGAAAAAAAATGACTACAATACTTAAGTGTTGATTTATTCTTTATGATTATTCTCTGTTAATTGTACTTAGTTATTGTAGTGAGCACTTCAATCCAACATTGCAGATCTTGTAATGACCCCAGTCTTGGTATCTGCAATTTCATGAATTCATGGACAGTTGCAACATTCAGCCCATAAACAGTGCATATGACATGCAAAAATAAATTGTTTCATCAGTTATTTCAGCACTGCAGAGTTCCAGTATCAAAGGTTGTTAATTGTTTTGTGATATCAGCTACAAAATAGACAGAGGCCTTGTCCATTCTAGTTACCTACATCCAATGATAGTTCCGGCAATCAGGACTAAAAATGGAGCTTGCTAAAATATCATCAATAGTGCCTAGAAGAGGAGAAACAAGATAGTCTTGCATTAGGTTTTTTGCTCCATCCATTGCCCTGAAATTCACCTGAATAAATTACAGCCTCTCTTTTTGTTTTCTATTCTATTTTCTTTTCGCACTTTTTTAATTAAAAGTGATGTCCATCAATTCAACCATCCATCCAGCCATCCATTTTCTGATGGTTACCTGGGTCCAGGTCATGTGAAAAGCTGTTTGTGCAAAGATGCCTATACATCCGTTTTCCCTGCTCCCTCCTCCAATTCTTCCTGGGGGATACTGAGCTGTTCACAGGACAGCTGAGAGATATTATCTCTCCAGTGTGTTTTGGCTCTGCCCTATGGTCTCTCTCTAGTTGGACAGAAGGCATCGTGTTAAGATGCTCAAACCCCCTCAAGACAGCGGCTTTACCTTGAGCTCCTTCCAAACATCTGTGCTCCTTACCCTCTCTCTAAGGCCAAGGCCAGACACCCTGCAAAGAAATCTAATTTCTGACACTTGTATTTGTAATCTAGTTCTTACCGTCATTACCCAAAGCTCATAGGCATAGGTGAGGTCAGAAATGTAGATCAAACACTTTTTTTACCATGACTAACAGGTACAATGTTCTCAAGACTGTGGACACTACTCCATTCCACCAATTGCTCTCTTGCTCCCTTCTTCCCTCACTCGTAATCAAGACCCTGAGATATTTAATCTTGTCCACTTGTGGCAGCACCTCATTCCCAACCTAGAAAGGGCACTCCACCCTTTTTCCAGCTGAGAACTATGATCTCAGGCCTGAAGGTGCTGATCCCCATCCCAGGTGTTTCACACTCAGCTGCAAACTGCCCCAATGTGTGCCTGAGGTCACAGCCTGATGCAGCCAGCAGGACCACATCATCTGTAAAAAGCAAAGAACACACTTTAGTCCTTGGCTGAGCCTAGAAATTCTAACCATAACAATTATAAATAGTACTGATCACAGACGGCAGTCCTGGAGAAGTTCCACACCCACCTGGGACAACTCAAAATTAAGCTTTTGCTCCAGATGTACAGGGACCTAATAGCCTGCAACTGCACCCCAAGGGATGCAGTTATATGCCTTTTCCATGTCCTAAAAACACATGTAGGCTGCTTGAGCATGCTTGATCCAGTGGGGTGAAATCTGCATCCCTCTAGATCCCAAGGTTAAACCAACAGCTGGACCTTACTTTCTAGAACCTTGGGCATAGGCCTTTATAGGGAGTCTGAGGAGTGTAATCCCCTAAAGTTAAAACACACCGTTCAGTTTCTGGAGTGATGTGTATAAGTGATGTAAAAAGGAATCTTGGCCTGGGTACTATTTGTGTTGGATTTATCTATTTCCAGTTTGATGTATCTGTTTCCAGTATAACTTTCCTTCCTCATTCATAAGATTTGCATGTTAGGTTATTTGGTAGTTGTGAATTGGCCCATGCAAGTAAATGGTGAGGATATTTGAATGAGTGTGCCCAGTGATTCCTGCCTTATGCTCAAAGCTGCCATGATAGGCTGTGGCTCCTTGATTAGGATTAAATGGTTTCATAAATAGAGGAATGTATCAATGGAAACAAAAAAGAGAAAAAAGAAATAAGTGAAGTGTAGAACACTTCAGTTACATTTTAACAGACAAAAGAAAAGCAGTACTGAATAGTAATTCTGCAAATATACAAGAACCCAACAGACTCTGGGCTTAACAGTTGCACACACCAGATGGCACAAACATAAAGTGAGAGACATTGCAAGGAATACTTCAACTGGTGTTATACTTCATTTTCCAAATGTGCTTACTCCAATCCTGGATCACAGAGGGCCAGAGCCAGCCCTGAAGGGCACAATCCGCTTTAAGGATAATTTCATGATTCAGTAATTATATGCATTAATTGCTTTGAAAACATATGCTTGCATATTTCAACAAGAAATTATTGTACTTTTTAGCTTCAGATTAAATACCAAAATATAATAACCACGTGTCGTAGATTTATCAAACTTTTCTTTTCCCTGAACTGGTAACTTCCAACTGCATCTAAAAGGTTAGCACAACTCCTACTCTAAACCTTCCTAAGAGAATTCAGTGTATGGAAACCAACCAGTTAACTAACAATAGAACTGCCACGGTTTTAACGCCTACCTATTATGATGATGCACAGTCTCTTTGACCCGCTAAGCAAAAGCAGCATAAAGATTACAATGAACTTTTATATGCAATTACAAACAACTGCAGTAGTTCCATTTTATTTCCATAATGTCTTATACATAACAACTGCATATCTATTTCATATACAGACTCTATCAAAAGTTCAAATGCTTTAAAAGTTTTTAAAATGTTTAACTTATTTTTTAAAATGTTTACAACAGCCCTCAACTTCATCTTATTAAACTTTTTTTTTCAATTGTATGATCATATTTTCAATGTCATGTCCTATTTAGAAAAATTTACATTTTGTATTATGTGAAACTGTCTTTGTGTCAGCTGTGCCTTTGTGCTGCTAGTCTGATTGTGGTTAATGGTGGCAGCAGCAACTCTGTCCCCTGCTGGCCCTGCAGTGTTTCTCAGTTTACCCTTGGATATGTGTGTGCATGTGCCATTTGAACTTTCCTGTTTATTGACGGGGCTTGAAGGTTAGAGCTTCTCATTCTCTGCAACAAAAAGAGGACCACTTTTTAAATTAAACAGTGTATGAAATGTTTTGTTACATTGTAAGCCCAATCTGGAGAGTGTTCTGGTCGGTATGCTACAAAAAAGACACAGCATTACTAAAAGATGTGAAAAAATACCAACAAGGTAAATTTGTACACTAATATACCTGCCCTACTCTGACAGATTAAGTGGATAGAACCTTTACCTGGAACATAAGAAGCTGAGGGGGTATACAGTATGTAGTACCGATATAAAATGCATTCACCTTCTTTGAAGTTTTCATATTATTGTTATATATCATTTAATCACAGTGTATTTAACTTGGCTTTTTTGACACTGATCAACAGAAAAATACTCTTTAATGGCAAAATGAGGACAGATCAATGCAAAATGTCTCCCCTTTTATGGCAGAGTGCCATAGAGAAAGCCAAAGCCACTCTTAAAAAACTTAAATGACATCTCAGCAAATATTTCCCAAAAAGAATATGGGAGGCTCTGAAGTCAACTAGGTGAAAGTTCAAGGGTCTAATGCAGGGGTCTCCAACCTTTTTTCCCCTGAGAGCTACTTTTACAAAATGAAAATGGCAGAGAGCTACTCATGTTTTCTAACGTTTATTCTCATAGCTTATTACAACCCATACAAACTGAATAAGCTTGTTTTGCCTGAACATTTACAAAATGTTGCTGCCCACAACTCATATTTTGCATTAAAACATCACAAAAAATATTTAGTTGACCTGCAAGTGCATTTTGTATGTCTGTATGCACACTATTGAATTAAAACAGGAATGTTGTCAAAACAAAACAAAGCAATTACAATTTTGGCAATAGTAGACAAAATTTCTGTCTTAATTTTATGGTCCCTGAATAATGTTTCAGCCACCGCTGTCATAGCCTCCTTTACAATCCTGCCATCGGTGAAGGAATTTTTCTGTTTCGTTAAGATGTATGCCACTTTAAAAGAGGCCTCTGTTGCTGCATTGGCCTTCTTCATAGGTTTGGTGAATAGAAACTGTTGTCTTTGAAGTGTTGTTTTCAGCGCATTTATCTTCTCTTTTTGTAGATTGCTGCCCACAGGAAAGTCCTGTGAAACGTTGCTGTGGACCTTTATGAAATGGCACTCCACGTTACATCTTTTACTGACGGACACGCTTGCACCACACATCAATCAAACACACTTATCATTTACTTTTGTGAAACAAAACTCTGTTTCCCACTCTTCATGAAAATAGTATGTTTTTAGCCTCTTATTGGTATTGGTTCCCTGCTGCGGGATGCCATGGTTGCTGCCCATCTTACATCACCACTGACTCATCAAGCTTGACAGTAGTGCAACTAATTGGCAAATAATAATTTTGTGTAAGAAGGGGATGGGGCACCTATGAATTTGATTGGATATACATGTAAGTTGGTTTGCTGAGGGACTGATTAAATTTGACTAATCAAGTTTTAAAATTTATGTTGGATTCATTAACCCTATGGTGATCTACTTGGAAATAAACTTGGGTACTGGCAGCTCGCAAGTGACATGTTTGAGACCCCTGGTCTAATGAGATCAAAATCAAGCTTTTTGGTCATCAGACTAAATGTCATGTTTGGTGTTAGCCAAACACTGCACATTATAAAAAGCATACTATCCTCACTGTGAAGCATGGTGGTGGCAGCATCATGCTGTGGGGACACTTCTCTGCAACAGGCCCTGGAAGGCTTATGAGATTAAAAAGCAAAATCCTGGAGGAAAACTTGATGCAGCTGGCAAAAAGCACCTTCAGTATGACTTTCAACACCATCATCCCCCAGAAGCTCAAAGGGAAGCTGGGTCTGCTAGGCTACAACTTATTTCTATGCAACTGGATCCTGGACTTCCTGACAGAGAGACTCCAGACAGTCCAAGTTGGAAACACCATCTCCAGTGCCATCCGGCTGAGCATTAGTTGGTGCCATACAAGGTTGTATACTCATCCACTTCTGTTCACTCTGATGACTTACGATTGTATGGTTGTGTGCACCTCTAACACCATTATTAAGTTTGTAGGTAACACAACAGTGTTGGGTTTCATCAGCAGTAGGGATGAGTCAGTTTACAGAATTGAGATGCAATGATCGGCACACTGGTGCAAGTGTAACAAGATGAAAAAGATGATTGTTGACTTCAGAAAGGCCCATGCTGTTCACACCCCACTGCACATTGATGGCTCTGCGGTGGAATTGTTCAAGAGCTCCAGATACCTTGGTGTGCATCCTGACAGGTGACCTTACTGCTCAATTAACACCACCTCCATAAATAAGAAGGCATGGCAGCATCTCCACTTCGTTACCTTACCTTCCTTACCTACCTCCCGCCACATTCTACAGGAGCACCACTGAGAGTGTTCTAACCAGCTGCATTACTGTCTGGTTTAGGAACTGCAGCGTTTCTGACTGTAAGGTCCTACAATGGACAGAACACACAGCAGAAAAGATTGTTTGGACCTCCCTCTCCTCCAGTAAAGACATGTTTATAAGGCAATGCATCTGCAATTGCTATAGCCTTGTGAAAGACCACTACTTCCCCTCCCATGGTCGCTTTGTCCAACTTACATCTGGCAGAAGGTACTGTAGCATCCAAACCAGTTCTGCCAGGTTCTGCAACAGCTTCTTCCCCTTGGCTGTGTGGACTCTGAAGTCCGCACTGCTGTTCTTCTCTCAGATCTGCTCCTAGTAGCTTATTTATATGCAGTATATCTGTTATATTTATTATTACTGTTGCTTTTATTATTAGTTATTATTTACTGCATTAATTTATTACTGTATATTTGAAATTAATAGTATAGTATACTATTTTATGCCAACCCTACACAGGCATGCACCTTCATCTCTCTCCCTCCCCTGGGCAGGGCTGACCACAACCTTGTCCACCTCTGGCCCCTTTAAAAACCTGTTGTCCTGAGGCAACCTGCAATTGAGAAAACTGTTACAAGATGGACAAAGGAAACAGAGAAGATTCTGCAGGAGTACTTTTAGGCAACGGACTGGGATGTTCTCTGCAGTTCCCATGGGAACAATATAGACAATCTGACAGTGCATCACAGACTACGTTAACTTCCTTGTGGACATGGTTGTTCCCAAAAAAACTGTTTGTTGCTTCCCCAACAATAACCCTGGGTAACCAAAGACATTAAGGCAACACTCAACAAGAAGAAGAGAGCTTTCAGAATCAGTGACAAAGAGGAGTTAAGATTGATATGGAGAGAGCTGAAATTTAAGATTGCAGAGGGGAAAGACTGCTACAGGAGGAAGCTGGAAAGCAAACTCCAAGTAAACAACTCCAGGGAGGTGTGGAATGGAATGAGGGACATTACTGGCCTGAATTAAAAGAGAGTTGTTGGAATGGATGAGGACGTTGAACGTGCAAATGACTTAAACTTACACTTTAATAGGTTTGACTCCCCTTCGTCCCCTCCCTCCACACCCGGCTCTTCTCCTTCTCCAAGAACACAGACACTGTGATCAAGAAAGGGAATAGCCACCTCTACCTAATGAGGAGGCTTAGGTTGTTTAATGTATGCAGGAAAATGTTGCCAATACTTTATCACTCTGTGGTAGAGAGTGCGGTGTTTTTTGCAGCTTTGAGCTGGGGCAGTGCGGTGAAGATAGCTGATCATAACAGGCTGAACAAGCTGATTAAAAAGGCTGAATCTGTCCTAGGTGTCAAACTAGAGGATCTGATGGAGGTGTCTGAGACGAATGTTGAAAAAGCTCCTCAGTATCATGGACAACCCCTCTCACCCCATGCACACCTCCATGAGGATCAAAGCGCACACAGCAAAAGACTCATTGTCCTCAAATGCAGAACTGAACGCCACAGGAGATCTTTCCTACCTGTGGCAATAAGGCTTTATAACTCCTCTTCGTTCTGTAGGTGATCTTCTTCAGCCTTTATGGTGGTATGTTAGTCCCATCCTGTCATCACAAGCGGCTAGCTCATTTTACTCAGGCACAAGTATTAAGTCACTGTTCATAACGTACACTAATAATTTCTATTTAATAATAATGTTATATTTTTGTATATTGCACAATTGTCATATGCTGTCGTATTTTTGCACAACTGTCATATTTTTGTATATTTGCACAATTACTTTTTTTTTTAATCTTTATTGTATTTTTTATTTTTCTTGTTGCACTGAACATGCCAATGACATAAGAATTTCCCTTGGGATGAATAAAGTTCTCATCTTTTCTTATCTTGTCTTGTCTTGTCTTACCTTATTGTATAGTTCTTTACCTGTCTTGCCCTTGTCCTGTGCTAATGTATTCGTTGCACCATAGTCCTGGGGAATGTCATTTCATGTCACATGACTTGACTGAAAACTTGCACCTTGGGAGAAGATTTCCAATAAGACAACAACTCCAAGCACAAAGCCAAAGCTACAGAGATCTCTTTTCAAGTCTCACTGCCCCTAACCTTCACACTACATGCTTGGTTTTCTTTGTTTCCCCCAATACAGCTAGGTGGGGTCTGCACACTGATTCAAGCATAAGACCCCTGTTCTTCCTTAGTCCCCGTGACTTTCATGGCCCACACCTGTCAGACCACAGTAGAATCTCTTTTTTTATTTTTTAAATCTTTTCAGGCCTGCAGGTGCAAAATTGTGTCTATAAATTGTGCTTGAGAAGGAATTAGAGATCAAGATGGCTGGTAGAAAATAACAAAGTCAAGTGACTGAGATGTTTGAATGCAATATTGAAGGCATTCCTTATAAGCACATTGTCGCTGAAGTGAGATATGTTCTATCTATAAATATATGATATGTTCTATTTATATGTTCTATTCTATATCGCATATAGACATTTAGAGTAAAAAAAAAATCCTCAAACCTTAAAATTCACCTATATTTCATTACAAAGTTGCCCATTCTGGGTAATAAAAGGAAATGAAAAAAGTGCCAACAATCAGCGCAGATTTGTTCAGCACAAATAACATAGCAAATATTTTAAAAATTATAAAATTGTGTAAAATTGTTCAGTACCTGGTTTTGATTATGCTTGTTTTTATCAGACAAAAACAAAAGCAAATAGTAAAGTGTGTTGTGTAAGCTTCCACTAACATTAAACTCGTATTATATCTAAACCCGTTAAATCTACAGTTCTGTCTCATTGTGACACATAACCTAAACTGCATAGTAGCTCTTTAACCGTACTATAATTATTAAAACTAAAACTGAAATAAAATAGAAATTTATTTGTAAAATATAAACTAAATTAAAACTAAACAATCATGATGAAGGAAAACTAAAACTAAACAGAATTACCAAGTAAGGTCAGAAAAAATATAGAAAAAAAAACTAATATAAAAAGGCATAAAGTATAATAACCTTGGTCCACATGTGTAAATCTGATAGAGACCATACTGACTTAAAGCAAGAATGGCTGGCAACGGTGCATGTACTAAATACTAACTTGAAGAGGTGAATGATTATGTGATCTCTTATTTTATGTTTGTAATTAATTTAGACAGAGAACTGTTTTCACGTTGAAATTAAAGAATACTTTTATGTTAATCAGTGTTAAAAAAGCCTATGATTCAATATTGCATAAGAATAAAAACTGAAAACGTCTATGGTGGGGAATACATTTTATAGGCCTTGCAATTCAAGTCTAATTAGAAAAAATATAGATAGGTCCATCTAGCATAATTCATTCAGCAAACTGGTAAATGTGATATTTAATGACATTGAAAGGAATTAAGTGAAAGGGCATTCGGGACCAGAGACAGGAACCACTTTTTAAGGGTGCAAATTGAGACATGACATTTGAGTAAGATCACTCTGAACTATTTTGAAAGTTAGGTCAAAGAACATGCCTTTTACCTCTCATATTATATTTTTTTATACAATGACATAAGCACACCATTTTATTGTGTTATCAGATTACCTAATATGAATAGTGCCCACCTAATGTAATAAGTTCTTTCTTTTAATGGAGCATAGCAGGAAATGTCAAAGTCAATAATATACCTGTGTAATAAAGAGACAAAGGAAATTAGAAATCTTTGGGGCCCATGAAAGCAAACCCAGTATATTATAAATAAAATGTGGGTTGAAACACGTTGAAAAAAAGGCAAACGAAAACATCATAAAGACATGAGTCAAAATTAGAGTGTTTAAGATAGCGGAGCATACAGTCTTAAAGGATCCTGGAATGGAGAGTTGGGTTCAAGCAGATGGACACTGGAAGTGACATCAGAGATGTCATGGTCATCAGTCTTCCTATCTTTAGAGAGAGGAGGAGAAACGGTATCAGTCAACAGCACTTTCTTTCCAGTGGGAAATTAAAATTATATGAGCCATTAAACTGACCCTATGCACACATGTGTGATAACCTGTCACCTGTAAAATCTTACCTGTCTCATTGCCCATTTTGCACCCTGCATATTCAACACTAGGGACCCCTAATGGCAGATTACTTGCTGATAGGGACTGCCTTTAACTTCCAAACCCTTACTTCAACCCAATTTTACCACCAATAGGTTGTTTCATCTAAGTGTCCTCAAGTGCTCTTAAGGGACCACAGCTATAAAAGAAATTGACAATCGAGCCTAGACAAAGACATTGACTTTTAATCTTTTATTGCAAATTATATTTATTTACATTAAAAACTTTAACTGCATATATATGAAGAACATATGAAGAATCATACAAGTTGGGTGCTTTAAATCAAAATTCAGTCCAGGCAAAAATACTTAAACAGTGATGGTCATTCAACTCCCAAGTGACTTCTTTCCTTGCAGGCTATGTGGTTCATCGTGTAGTGGGTGAGGCAACGTGCTGTATCAATGTATGCTCCCAGCCTCTCACTTTCTGTCAGTGTTCTCAAACAAATTAAGTATATACTGAGAGAGGGATAGAGAACTGTTTGGCAGTTTTTAGACTTCTTGTACAAGCAGGAGAAAAACACACACCATTACCAGAGCCTGTAAAAACTTGATAACAATACATTATACAGTATTTTGCACAAAAGAAACCCACAGCAACATGTCCATGGATACAAGATGGACAGTGCTGTGTGTGTGACTGATTTAATGAGAGACAAATAGAAAGACGTGCTAACAAACAGTATAATACAGAAACTTACATTAAAAATAGTAGCGTACGTTGCCAATTTGGATTAACGTCATAATCTGAAGTAGGATAAACTCAGACTTGACAGACCAGCCCCAAATTTTTGAGTTAGAAATCTGAGTTAAGGGGCATTCCAGTTGAAATTTCCAACTAGAAACTTGGAAATTCTGACATCTCACTTCAAATGGAATGCAGCATACATTTAAAATTCTATACCAGCCTAACCTGCAGAAGCTGAAGAAAAATAAGCACAAACCCAGTTGGGAGATAGTTAAAGATGAAAACTGGAGTTCTGATCTTGTCTGATAAGAACACATATGAATAAACATATATATGGATAGACCTGAAGGCTTTGTAGTACTGAATGCACTATACATTTAATCTTTGAAGTAATTGTGTTGTTCTATATGTTCCACACACAGTACTGTAAGTATAACCTTAAATGAGTCATTTTTGTTTCAGCATAATTACTGCAGTCATTTTTTTTAGATCTCTAAACCTAGGGATAGTTAAGTACTCACAGGGTTGTATTGATTAACAAGGTTTTGTATTGCATTTTTTTAACCCACTACCCATATCTCTCTATTATGTAAAAAAAATCTTGGGACGAGACGAGACTTTTTCAGAGAGACAAGACAAGACATTTTCAGAGAGATAATTTCAAGTCCTGCGAGATGAAACGAGAATTTGTGCCAAGAGATGAATTGAAAATCTAACAGGTCCAAGTAGGGGAGGAAATTAAAGATAAACAGAAGAAGAAGAAAAGACAAAGTAGAATGTCGTAAAGAGGTTTAAAAACATTGGCGTGTTACACATGCAGAGCAGGTTAGAGAATATGAAAGTACTAAAATTCACAAGTCTCAAAAAACTGACATTAAAGTTCGCATTAGTGCTAACAAACTGAAATTATTACTCTGTGAAATAGCGGAACAGAAAAAAAGGATCGAATATATGGACGTAGGTGATATGACAGAAGTATGTAGATATTATTTGGCTTGTAGATCGTTCTAATTCATTAAAAAGAAGCAAGACTAAAAACAAAATATTAAAAACAAACATTAAGAGAGAATTAAAACAGAGATACTAAAAACAGGTCAGAGGACCCAATAAAATAGAGAAATAGGAAGAAGCAAGTGGAAATGAGGCAGGTTAAGAATTTAAAGCCAATGTGAAGAAGTGTGTTTTAGGCGTGATTTAAATGTGGAGACTGAGGCGGCTGGCCTAACCACTAAAGGTAGGGAGTTCCAGAGCCTGGGTGCACAGACGGAAAAAGCCCTTTCACCACGAGCTTTAAAACGTGCCTTGGGAACGGTTAGGAGCAACTGATCTGC
The DNA here is from genome assembly GCF_016835505.1 of Polypterus senegalus. NCBI lineage: Eukaryota > Metazoa > Chordata > Cladistia > Polypteriformes > Polypteridae > Polypterus > Polypterus senegalus. The sequence continues at coordinate 140,345,800 of NC_053160.1, forward strand.
GGATCTAAGAACACGAAAAGGATTGTGACGATGGAGCAAGACACTCAAATAGGCGGGGACTAGACCGTTTAATGCCTTATAGGTTAGGAGGAGTATCTTAAAATCGATTCTGAATCTAACCGGCAGCCACTGTAGGGTTTTTAAAATCGGTGTAATGTGTTGGCTTCTGCTGCTTCCAGTTAGAAGCCTTGCAGCCACATTTTGAGCCAGTTGGAGTCTAGAAAGAGTGGCTTTACTGATACCATATAGGCAGGAATTAGAGTAGTTGAGCCGGGACGTAATGAATGCATGGATTACTGATTCCAGGAGGTGGTTAGACAGAATAGGCTTGAGTTTGGCGATTCGCCTGAGATGGAAAAAGCAAGATTTTACTGTGCTGTTGATTTGAGCATCCATTTTCAGGACCATATCCATTTTGATTCCAAGATTGGAGACAGACGAAGTTACTGGAATGGGAAGAGAGTCGAGGCCAAGGGGTGGGGTCTGTTTGCAGTCGGGACTAAAAACAATGACCTTGGTTTTTGAATCGTTCAGGTGAAGAAAGTTTACAGCCAGCCAGTCCTTAATGTCAGATAGGCAGTTGAGGAGAGGTTCGGTGGAGTCAGTTGGCTTGAGGGAAAAATAAATTTGGCAGTCATCAGCATATAGGTAATATGAAATTGCATGTTTTCTAAAAATTGCACCTAAAGGCAGGATATAGATTGAAAAAAGTAGTGGCCCTAAAATGGAACCCTGGGGGACCCCACATGGGAGTGGGACTGATTCAGATGAAAAATCGTCTAGCATGACTCTAAGAGTCCTGTTGCAGAAATATGACCTGAACCAGTCGAGGGCTAAGCCAGATACACCAACCCAGGATTCGAGTCGGGAGATCATGATGTCGTGATCGATTGTGTCGAAGGCAGCAGATAAGTCGAGAAGAACCATAATCACATGGAGTCCTGAGCCCAATGCCAAAAGGACGTCATTTAGGACACGTAAATGCCCGGTTTCTGTGCTGTGTTGGGGCCAAAAGCCTGACTATTAAGGACCATTACCTGATGGTCCTGTAGGTGATGAGTTAATTGCTCATAAACTACTTTTTCGAGTATTTTTGACAAGAAAGGTAGCTTGGAGATTGGACGAAGATTAGAGAGAACGGCAGGGTCAAGATCAGGTTTTTTCACGATTGGATGTACAACTGCGTGTTTGAAAGCACGAGAACTATAGCCGAGGATAGACTACTAGTTATGATCTTTAGAGCATCGTATCGAATCGCAGGAATTACATCTATCAGCAGTCTGGACAGCACCACATCGTCCAGAGAGCCCGAAGGCTTCATTGAGGTGACGATTTTTTCCAGATGGGGGAGCGAAATGGGTTCAAAGCTGGTGAGGGAGCCATGTGCAGGAGCAGTTAAATCAACAGAGCCAGAAGAACAAATGGAGATCTGGGATCTAATGTTCGTGACCTTATCCAGAAAAAATGTGAGGATCTGATTACAAAGAGCAGTGGAGGCAGAAGAGAAAACAGTTGCAGCTGGAGAGAGGACAGCATTTAGTGTTTTGTATAAGACACGTTGATTGCCAGAGTTTTTTGAGATGATGTCAGCGAAAAAACGGTTCCTTGCACCTCTGACTGCTCTCTGGTATTAAGACTATCTTTCCTCCATTTATGTTCTAGCCGCCTACAGTTTTGCCTGATGGAACGAGTTTGTTCTCCGTTTGAGTGGGGCTACAACATCCACCACAGAACAGCAGGAAGTGTAGAAGGTTTGCAATAAAACATCAACATCTGTGGTTTCACATGATGTGCAGATTGGTGAAAAAGCAACTGCAAAATCTTCAGCAGCAGAGGGGGGAATGGCATGGGAGGGACCGGTAGTGGTGGATTTACCATGCTCAACAGAGACCAAATCCAAATTAAACAGAACAGGCGAGTGATCAGAAAAGCTGGGAGGCAGAATGTCCAAGTCACTGATTCTGAGACTGTGAAAAAGAACCAGGTCCAGTGTATGAACCTGTCCATGTGTTGGTCCGTTCACTAGTTGAGAGAGACCAAAGGAGTCAATAATGTCCAGAAAGTCTTTTGCTAGAGGTTTAACGGGACAGCAAACATGGATATTAAAATCACCCAAACAAAGGAAGCGATCATATCTGCAGGTAATATCAGCCAGGAAAGCTGCAAATTCATCTAAAAAGTCCTTATTATATTTTGGGGGGCGATAGATGAGTGTGCACGGCAACGGTGGAGAGCAGACTAGTTCAAACATACTGAGCTCAAAAGTTGAAGGGGAAAATGAAAGGGGATGGGAAGGGCGGTTGCAGATAAAATCAGATTTAAATAAGGTCAGTAAGCCCCCGCCGCGGCGCTGCGCTCTCGGTGTGTTGATAAAGGAACATCCCGGGGGCAAAACTTCAGGGAGTGGGAGCGTCTCGCCCGGTAAAATCCAGGTTTTAGCGGTACATAAAAAATCCAGGCCATTGTAAGGAAAAAAGTCTTTCAGGATGAAAGTTTTGTTCACGACCCATCTGGCATTTATCAGCGCGAACCGAACCAGCTGGGACGACGTTAACAGAGACTCACCAGCCGTGGCGGCTGACATTGTCATGATACGACGTAGGTTGTTAAAGTTCACCCCCCAGTGGCGGTGACGGAGCGAGGCAGGGAGGTACACCAGAGCGTCCGAGGGCAAGTGGCAATTCGGCAGCATTACCTCATGTTGGGAGCCAGGAGAGTTGTTCCTAGAGAGGAGCCGAGCCCTGGTGCCTCCGCGCTTCCCCCGGGCGGCGTTTCCATCGGCGACCGGCCAAGCCGTAGGCAATGTTGAGAAAGGCTGGGACTTCCTCAAACAGTCGGCCAAAGGTTTGACTGAACTCAGGGGTCAGATGTTGAGAAACCCCCACACTCATTCGAAGAGCCAGAAGAGTGAGGCGATCATAAAGAATTATCGAGTCAGGAAGATCATCACAGGATCAGGTAAGCCAAGGAAAAAGCAGGACTAACGAGAAACAAAAAAGCCAGAGCGGCTGACTGCGTGCCACAACACTCGCATATATAATAAACCAACATGTTGCGAATTGTCAGTAATAATAGTTTTGAAAGACAACAATATCAAAGACAGAGCTGATATTCATCTTTATCCAATAGCACAGCGGGATTTCATCGCAAGCAGCAGATCCGTGAAATGACTAGCGCGTAGGGCCCGCACAGGGGTTGGTGAGCGAAGTGAGCAGAGGGCAGAGCCCCTTAGTTTAAAATATGAACAACAGAATGAAGTCAACACAACTTCTCCTGGTTTTCCTCTCTCTGACTGAGACAGCCACTCTGTCTGAATGATGTGCAGTTGTGAACAGTTGAGTTGTGAGATGCCATTGTTATGGAACAACCCACTTACTGACCCACTCCTATTTATAGTCCACCTACGTACTCTTGCCTTAGAGTCACTGTAAAGCTAAGAGAGACCACCCAAAAAAAGTCTGGACAAAGAAAATCAAAGATTTCGTGAACCATTGAAACACTATGCTGGTTTTTCTTTGTGTAGTTACATTTTAACCCATTTTGATGGTATAGATGAATATTTTGCTCATTTTTGATGAGCACAGCTTCATGTGGGTCTGATTACAGAATGTCAGTTGCACATTTTACCATTTCGGAGATGTTTCACCACTTCATCACAAGTCTTTTGGCTGAAGTGGTTCTTCTTAGAGAGTATTTCTATCTCTTGAAAAACTGACATATGAATGGCTATAATGAAAGAATTGGACTTGGGTAATACCTACAAGTAGTTTTTATTATGCTCTTATAAATAAGAAGATTGCTACACTGTAACCACTTAAATTGGGGCTCTTCTTTAATCTGTTTTTAAAAAGCTCTGCTTCATGTCTAAAATGCATTAAATCTTGCAAGAGAAACTTGTAAGAGTGCCTTTTAAGAACTTGATAGCACATGGCATTAACTTTTTTTTTATTCTGCTTCCCTGTTCACCATATCCTGATCATTTAATGTGTTCCTTCCCTTTTTACCCCTATTTAAATGTCAACCTATGCTTGGGCCTTTCATGTTTGCTATTTTAATCACAAGGATTCCAACAAGAAATGTGTATGAAGTGGGATCAATGTCAACGTGCTCCCAGCAGGGAGTCTCAGTCAGAAGAGGCGACTTGATGAGGGTTGTGCCTCCAAGGCGGGGTGACAGATGACACTGGGTCCCAAAGGGCAGCATACCATTGCTAAGGGTGCCAGAAGGGATGTAAAGGAGCAAAGAAATTCAGACCAAAGGTAAAGCTTGTCTCGGGAATTTCAGTAAAGATCAAACAATGGTAGACTTCAGATTGGAATAAGAGGTCTGCTCTCTGAACTTCAGCATAGCTGTGACTAAAATGCGAGACACACGCTTTGAAGATCGCGTAAGCCTGCAAATCAGGTAAAGCACACCACAAACACCTCTGCTGCTAAACACATTTAAATATGAAGTTAAAAAATTACAAAGCAAGCCTGTTTGAGACTCGCATAGCAAACTAAAGTAAGATTGACTGTGAGCTTAAAAAAAGGGCACTTCACAGAGGAGAAATGTAAATAAACAAAAAAAGCAAGTGCTTGGTTATGGGTGAGGTTGTATCATGTACGAGAATCCTAAAGTCCTTCAAAGTACAAAAGCAATAACAACATACTATTAAAATAATCACTATAAGAAAATGGCATGGACTCCTAATAATGAGTGAAATGTGAAACTACTGAATAGGAATATGCAATTAATTTTATTTTAAGAGAAAATTTTAATTATAGAATGAAAGATTAAAAAAGGGTCCCTTTACAATAAAATGCACTATCAGGAGGATTACTTTTTATAAAGTATTATATTCTATTTGTAATTACTTGATAGATGACACTAAAATAACTGCATTACACTTAACAGTGTAATACAACATGGCAAAAGTGGTTTGTAAGTAAAACTTATTATTATCTATCTATCAACAACAACAACAACAACATTTATTTATATAGCACATATTCATACAAAAAAATGTGGCTGAAAGTGCTTTACAAAATGAATAGAAAAATAGAAGACACAATAAAAAATAAACATAAGTCAACATTAATTAACATAGAATAAGTAAGGTCCGATGGCCAGGGTGGACAGAAAAAAAAAAAAAAAACTCCAAAAGCTGGAGAAAAAAAATAAAATCTGTAGGGGTTCCAGGCCACGAGACCGTCCAGTGCCCTCTGGGCAATTTACCTAACATAAGTCAAACAGTCCTCTTTGTATTTAGGGTTTTCATGGAAGGACCTGATGATGATGCTATCCATCCATGCGGTCATCTGTTTCAGAGTTAAAAGCTGTTGTCTATCTGAGTAATTGTGGGCATAAGGTGGGGAGTAACACAGAACAAGGTGGCAGATTTATTATTATTATAATTATTATTTATTATCTCTATATATATAAAATCCAAAATGTGTCTGTCTGTATGTCTGTTTGCTTTTCACGAGAGATTTACTTAACGGATTTAGATCAGGTTTTTATCTATAATTTGCTTTAATACTTTGGTTGATTTTGCGACTTCTCTCATCGCACTAAGAATCATAGTTTGCTTGCAGGAGTGATATATTTGTGCTAATCCAAAACAGAGGCTGTGGGCCGAAGGGAAGGGGGAAGCATGACGTCAGGAGTGAGGAGTCAGTCTACTTCTGTGTTTTGGTGTGTACCTTGCCTCCACTTAGCTGGTGATACCTTTTACTTCATTGATTTTTAAAGTTTGTCCTGGTTCACTACTACGGCAGAGCTGCAGGGGATAGCTAGTTATTAATATACGTAACATGTGACATTTTCAAAGTAATTTAGTTCAGTTCATCGTCACAAGTGGCTGGTGCCAATTCTATTGTGCACAAAGGAACCAATCCAGTTTTAGGGTTATTATTATGTAAATATAAGATAAGTAAAACTAAAATATAATGCTCTAAATGATGCTTGATAAGGTGAAAAAGTTTTAATAGATGGAACAACCCTCTAAATAAAAGCACCTTAATGGTCAAGGCAAGGGAGCTCCATGTACTCAAGAATTTGGTTGACAATACTTCATGTACAGTCTTTGAAATTCTTTCGCTGCTAAAGTGCTGCAAGGAATAGAAAGCTAACACTTTAATTTCTGAAGCAATGAAGGCAGACAAACATTAATAAATCCAATTAGCAAATATCAAATTATAACTCTAACTAATGGAAAAAATCAATGTGCAGATGTAAGAAATAAGTATTTGGGTTTTTGCATTACAATAACATGTTGTAATTACTTATAAGGAAATGATGAGGACTAATGAAGACTCCTGCAAAATCACCACAGACAAAAAAATGATTTATAACTGAGATCGTCAATGATCTTAAACTACTTTTTTAAACTCAAAAAACTGAGAAAAAAAAATCTGTTTTTATGTATCAGGAGATTGTTTTCTCTCAGCTTTTGTTTTTTGTGATTATTGTAATAATGGACTTACAGGTCATTACAGAAAATATCTGCCTGTTATTACTAATTTGTTCTGAATGCAGAGATTTGAATGAATTATCTTGGTGTGATGATGTTTATCATTAGCAGTAAGTGGGACATGTGATACTTAAATTTATTTCACAAAGTGTTTTCATAATTGTGAAATGTGAAATTCACTGGAGATTTTTTTTTAATGCTTTTAAAGGGTTTCTATGGATGTTAAACAAGGAATACTGCCTTTTTCACACGTCCATGCTTACCTGTGTTCTTTTCTGCAGCTACATAAAGCATGTAATCCAACAAAATCAATTATTTTTATTCCTCTTGTTCCCATCACCATACTGGAGCACAGTATATTTTTTCAAAAATTTAACACCAGTAACGGCGCACTACACGATAATGTGCAGTGAATACATTTGACTTGAGCATTCATAGTTTTCATACTCTTTCTCTGTACGTTTAGCATTCATTTGCTCAGAGGTTGATGTGCTTGATGCTTCTTGAGCAGCTCTTCTTTTCTCCACCCTATTGGCATGCTTCTTCTCTTCTTTCATTGGCATCTTTTTGCATTAAAACTGTTTTAAGTCAGTGTTTGTGTTGCAATTACTTAGTATGTTTTCTTTAATTTTTCACTTAAACTGGCACTTAAGTCTTCAGTCTGCCCCAAGAATGATTTAAGATATGAAGATGTTGGGGAAGTGACGGCGAAGGTGGTAGGGATGAGAATGACTCACGTACACATGCACTGCATGGCCGCCCTGCTGGCCGCTACCAAGAGTTGATTCTACAATAAAATAAAATAAAAATAAAAGGAGGAAGAACCTTGGAGGTCAATCATCACCCCAAAAGTGGATAGTAGACATCACGTAGTATACTGTATGTGTACCAAATTTCAGGTTAATAGGTCAAACGGCTTGCGAGTTACAGGTGATTTAAAATCCTGGACAGACAAACAAACATCTGCGGTAGTGTATTATATATAAAGATCCTGCATATTTTCCACATGAAGACACACCAGGTTGCACCATCATACATCCTACTGTGTTTTCTCCATGTGAAAACTTCATGCACAGAGCATCGCCGCTGCCAAAAATCACCATCCTACCCTCACCTTTACCTAGCAACCACCTTACCCTGGTTGAGCATATGCATACTTTTTCATTAGAGTTTTTTATTTATGTATGAAATATGAAAGTACTTAAAGACAGGAACTAAATGCCTTTTATTTTTGGATGAATGGCACAAGTTTCAGTAGAAGTGAAATGCAGTTTATTTTGTTAATTTTTTTTTAAGCGAAATGCTATATTTCGCTCATCACTCTTTACCAGTTTTGTATCTTTGCTCTTGGTGTCCACTTTCTTCATCCCACTCTAATACACAAAGCATTACAAGTTTCCACAAAATATACCAAATATGTGCTGTATTAGAAACAAAGGGAGCAGTCTAGAATGCAGTAGAACCTTCCTTCTCCACTTATGTCTGTGCAGCCCCCAAATAGCCTAGCCATGCACTTATACTATCCATCTTCAATGTGAGTTATTTTACTAAAGTATAAGGAATTACTCACAATCATAGATACATGAGTTCATTCATATTTTCTTTTGGTAACATGCCTTTACTATTAGTAATGTATGCATTCTCGTAGAAACCATACAAAGTAATCTGCTGTATAGCATCTAATTAAATTAAAAGTTGGATAAGATTAAGAAGGGGCCAACTGACAGGGCTGAAGAACACACTGAGCTTACAGTGCATTAGATCTGATAAACGTCATTGAGGGCAGGATAACTGCTCAATGGATAAGGGTTCCTATTTCAGATTCCATCATGAATTCATTCTTTATTGCACGTTCTCCTAGGATTTCACTTTCATTACTTTGGGGAACCTGGATTACTGCTACTGCCTGATGTGACAGCAAATCTTTAAATTGCTGGAGTAAGTATTGGTTTCCTGTGATAAATCTGCATACTGCTCAGTCCTGGGTTATTTTCTAGTCTCATGCTTTTGTGACTTTGCACTTGAAATATTAGCTTTATAAAATGGAAGGGACGATGAAAGTGGGACTGCATTGGACTAGTAGAGTAAAAAGCTAGCCTAACTAACACAGAATCGTCTTATTGGGCTAAATCAGAAATATGCATTCCTGTTTTCTTGTAATGCTGTTGTGATTCCTTCAGTCACCCTTGCCCCATGCATGACAGTTTCATAATTCACACTGATTTAGTGCCTACAGTTCAGTGTATCTTTTCAAAGTATCCTATAGGGTACAGAATAACACAAGATAAGAAACTTAATATAGATGCAATGGCATACATAAATCCCTTAGAGATCCAAAAGAAACATCACTTGTCATCATATATTTTGATTTTTCTTCCTGTTTGTGGGTGGTGAGGATGTTGCAGTGTCAACATGCTAAGCTTAATATACCAGGCCACTTTCTACTCTCAGTCAGAAGAAGCAGTGGTTTAACTTCAAGGTCCACCCATATTGGTGAGCACCCTAGTCATAGCCAGGGAACCCAATGCAAAAACCTTGTATCCTTAGTCTTATTCTTTCAGTTACTGTCCACAGGCTTACACACATAAACTAAGATATGCATGCACAGATTAAGATGTTCATGTAGACTGAGCAGTACACTGAAAGTTTAATGTAAGGCCATAACTCTCATTCCACCCCCATACTTTTAGCCAAAGCCATAACATTACTTTACTGGTCAGTGTCACAATAACTTATTAAAAAGACCACAAGGTACTTAACAGCTTCTCCTTACCTGCATAGACCAAAGCACTCTTTTTAAGGAGAAGATCATGACCTCAGATTTGAAGGTGCTAACTCAAACTGTGACCCAAGCTTTGAATTGCTCAAAAATGGTACATCAGACATTACAGTAATAAGATCAACAGAACAACATAATTTCTAAATGGCAAAGATGTAAACTGAATACACTTCAAACACCCTGTCAGTCAGTCAGTCATTTTCCAACCCGCTATATCCTAACACAGGGTCACAGGGATCTGCTGGCATGTTACTGAAAATCCAGAGCGGCCAGCACATAACATTGGGGCTCCTTCTACTGTACATGGCAGAAAATATAGACTTCTAAGTACCAAGACAACTTATGAAAGGAACAGCTTTTTCCTTCTACTGCTGGAACACCCAGCTCCAAGGATTAATCAGTTGTTTGGCACTTATGTCTTCTAGATTTGGACTCAATTGTCCTTCTTTTGTGTTGTTTGGCACTTATGTCCTCCTTGATTTGGACGGAATTGTTCTTCTATTGTACTTTTTATTCTGCTTACAAATATACAGATGTGTACTAAACAACTTATGTTGTGGCAATAAAGGTACCTTATCTGTTGTGTCTTGAATGAGAAAGAAAACATACTTCACTGACTTCTACTTGCACATTAAATGGATGGGTTTAACTTCAAATTCATGTAGATACAACTGGCAAACTCATATGACTTCTCATACAGCTTTACTAGTTGAAATAGATAGTCAACTGCTCCGCAGTCAGGACCTGGACAACATCTACATTCCATCATCTCAGCATAATATGTCCTGGGGAGGTTGAGGAATGTGATCTTGTGGTAGGATTTTTATAACTCTTTTAAAAATGACAACTACCTCCATAGTCATACAAGACTTGCTCCTACCTTCCATGCATCACTGACAAGACATGCTATATCCAAGACACCACAACAATATCCAGAGCTTTTGCAGCTTCTAGGTAGATTTTATTTATTCCAGTAGCTTTGCAACTCTAAGCTTTTAAATTACCCCAAGGTCTTTCCAAACTCATCCTACACAATGGCACTATGGTATCTATTGCCTTTTAACTTGCCAGTATCTCTCAGTGAGATCCAGTTTCCCTCCTGCTAACATAGCATATAAAGATACTTCTTCAGTGTGACAGAGTTAATTACTGCTGGTGTCTACAAACACATCCAAGGAGTGCCTGCGTGTCAAGCATCAACCAACTTATTTCAACAGTCTCTACCCCTGAGTTTTTGAACAGCATTAATTTAGACTTCTTTTCTTTGACCTCTAACCAGATACAAAAGATGCTCTTTTGCAAGTGAGAGGTAAGGTCTACAAAAAAATTCTACAAGTTGTTCTTAGCACTCCCTCTAACCTATCTCTACCTTTTTTCAAAGTTTTCCCTGACACAGTTGACCAGCAAATGGTTAGTATCGGACAGCTCAGAATTTCTTTTTATTCATGTTTTAAGAAGATACAGCTTCAAATCAGGTAATAGAATTACAAAATCAATCAATGACCCTTGGCCCAAGACACATTATGATTCTAGTTAACATACATCTAAGGATCAATAACCTATATTTGCCATTTTACAATATCAAGATCAAAGCCTTAATATGGAATATTGTTAATATAAAAAATTTTTTTTGAGAAAATTTAAGATTAATCTAATTGTTTGTGCAACAAGTATAATATTGACACATGCCAAAGGCTACTTTAAGCCTGCCACTGGAGAGAACAGGGAATAGAAGTGTCTGCTATAATTTTTTAAATCCTGTATTGCACCCTTTATCCATAGTCAGCAATCCTTAACATAATTTGTTGAATATGTTCCTTAGATTTACCCATTTTATGTGTTTTAATATCTAATTTTTATTAGTGTGTGCATGAATGTACCCTGGGATGGACTGGTGTCTTCTTCATGGCTGTTTCCAGTCTTGTGTCCCTTGCTGATGTGTACACCACATACACCTTTTCCCACCACCCGGCTCAGAAACGGATAAAGAGGATGTAAGAATTTTGTTATTTATTGCAGTATTACAGAGGTAGCTGCAACTTACATGAATGACAAGAGTTGCCAACATCAATATAAATGACCTATTCAGACCCAGAATCGAATTGAATTAATGCACTTATTATGATTTAAGTTTCTGAGAATGCCATGGACTGCCGGAATAAGTGGTGCAGATGTCAGCAGAGAGTTGTGATATTCCACCGAACCTCAGGGGTATTTCTAGTGATATCCCTAGAAATAGTCATAGGCCATTAGTTAAATACCTTAACTTCCCAGGTCAGACAAATGTGGAGTTAGGTTGGCAGTGTCTCAAATGATTGGAGCGATAGGAAGACCATATTAAAGGAGATATGAGATTGGCATAATAGAGGTTTAACAGAGTGAGCTATATACATATGTACTTGGCAGCAGTTAATGCTTCTCTGTAAGCTCTGGGTAACTTGGGACCTGGATCTAATGAATGATAGAAAGCCTGGATGTGCATCTTCCCTTGTGTCAATATGGTGGAAGTGTAATGAGGCCAGTCTTACGTGACATTCTCTCAAGGTGTTGGCCAGCTGCTTTCATAGAATGCAATTCTACCCAGGCGTAGAGTTCTGCACTCGGAGATATCCCTGATGCGGCTTTATAAATACATATTGTTTATTAGATTTAATGCAAGTCAAACTATTCCAAATACCAAAGCTGCTTTAGCGTTGTTACTGTCACTGCACCTTCTTTTTCTTCTTTCAGCTGCTCCTGTTAGGGGTTGCCCTCCTCTTCAAAACCTTTCCTGTATGGACCTCGCGGTTCAGAAAAGTTTCATCCCAAGAACTCTAAGCGCACTCAATCAGTCCATCACTGTAAACTTGCACTACAGTTATAATATTACACAACCTGAACCACTTTATAAAGCGCGTATTTACATATAATGATGATATCATTTTAAGATGAAATGCAGCAAAATATGTTTATCTCATGAAGTTGCACTTTTAACATTGAAATAGAGTTTAACACAGTCCAAAGAGTACTTGGCAGCAGTTAATGCTTCTCTGTAAGCTCTTTGGTGGTCAGAGAAAGCCTGGATGTGCACGGTGAGGCCAGTCTTACGTGACATTCTCTCAAGGTGTTGGCCAGCTGCTTTCATAGAATGCAATTCTGAGTATTACTGCAAGTCCTCCTCCTTCACTTGAGCTACGAGGCTCTGTGAGGAAAGTGGAACCAGGTGGTGTCGCCTCCACGAGAGACGTAAATTCATTTGGTTTTTGCCAGGTCTCCGTTAAACACAGCATGTCAAGTTTGAGGTCAATGATGAATTCTGACAGCACCAATGCCTGGCCATTAAGAGATCTCGAACTAAACAATGCAATATTAGTGGATAAGACTTCTATTTGCATAGAGCCATGACCAGAGTTTATTTTCACATACTGTAAATTTGGCACACTGACACTTCTATTTCCAGGACCATGAGTAGGATGGCGTATTCCTGAGCAAATGCTGCCTGCGATCTTTTCATTCGCAGCCCGGCAGTGGCGGCAACCTGACCCATGATGTACATATTTCAGGCACTGCAAAATACCGGTGTCTTTTAGGATATTCCAGTCAGACCATTTACTCTGGACAAACTGTTTAATATGAATGAGTTTGTCATGAGAGTATTTTAGAATTATACTGAGCAATACTTATCTGATTCAGTTGTTCCGAATCAAGGTAAAGTCCATAAAAATTAATCCAAATCCATACAATTTGAGTCAGCTGCATCCACGAACTATATGTACAATAAAGAAATAAAACAAGAGTAAAAAAGTGCAGGATTAAAGCGAATTTTACAAAGTGTTTTTAACAGCATGCATGCACCAGCGTCCCCTCCTCAGTAACTACATTGATGGATTGATGGATGAGAACATGAATGTACAGACAGAAAATCCATAGAAACGGCATTATGTCCTTAAAAACCTTGCTATATCCATGCCTTGAAGAATTTAAGTTGTTCTGGAGGCAAAAGTGTATACTATCTCCCTACCTAACAAAATTGCCACTAAGTGTATATTTGTAAATGTGGGCTTGTAGATTGAGTTGTGCTATTGAGAACATTGAACAGAATATTATTAATTGCTTTGGAGTAGTGGTGGATGTGCGCTAGAAAGTCGGTATTAATTAGAATGGTTGTGGGTGATAGTGTTGAAGTGTTTAGGAGCAAAGAGCATGTTGTATAATCCAGAGCCATAATGGTTTTGGTTTGTTGTACCAACAGGGGGATATAAAGTTTTATGTTGACTAAAATCAAACAACAGCATTTATTTCTATAGCACGTGTAGCTCAAACTGCTTTACAAAATGTCAAAGAAACAGTTAAAAGAAATAAAAAAAGGGGAGTCCACACTTCAGAGCTCAGATAACAACAAAGCATAGGAAGCAAGGCAGTCACAAAAGTTTAAAATGAAGTACAGTATTGCTCAGGCTTGAAGAATGTAATGAATGAAGTATTTTTATGTCCCTTAAACACAAGACAAATAATAAACATTTCTGTTTTTGGCAATAGACTATTAGAACTTTTATTTTGGGAGAATAAATCACCTGGAGAAAAAGAGCACAGAAAATAAAAAAAATGCTTTTAAGGGAGTAATTGATGAGAAGGACATTTTGCAAAAATAAAGCTTAGCAGTGTAAAATACTAGCAATTCTCTGCAGGTATACAAGTTAAACATTATAGATGCACAAGAGGAATCCAAGAAGCAGAAGCACATCTGGGTTTTTCTACATATTGCTATTTTGAATCTCTTCCCTCTTAATTACCAATTGATTTTAGCCCCTCTCATTTGTCTGTAACTATATATATGCTTTTACTGTTGAGGATTCCCTAATAACTGTGAGTAGAAAAATAGCAGCGAGAAGTATTCTTATTGAAAGAATATTACATTCTTGCTGTGAGGCGCCTTTCAGCCATGAGCTAAGACTGCAAAATGATGTCTAGCAAATTGTATTTGAAGTACCCTACTCTACTTTTTGAGTAGTAGATTTCCTTTTTTTCCAGTGTTATAAAAAGAGGAAAAATTAATTCTCACTGTCAAGAGTTCATGGATTTGTTCACAGCACCTGCTACACTGCAGGTAGCATACAAGCTGTGCTCACTAATGTTTTAGAAGGGGGTGCTATATCACCCTGGATTGCTTTGTCAATAACCTGCCCAGCCTGTAAGCTGAAATCTAAGATTGTCAGGATGAGTGACAGGCAGGAGATAGCTGATAATTCAAGGAAATTGGAAGTGTAAAATCTTTAAGGACCACTTGTACAGAGCAAATGCCAGGGTATCTTTCCATCACTTTGTACTTACACAGGCAACAGCATTGTTAATGGCAGCCTGTCTGTCCATCAAGCTTGCTTCTGAAGGATTTATCCCTGTTTTCTTTCTTATCTCTGGCTGCTGTAGTTATTTCTAAACCTGCTGGCGATAGAAAAAAAAAAATGAATGTTCAATGTTGAATGCAGTCTTCTGTGGTATGTGTTATCTTTTAAAGCACAGCATCCTCTCGACCACATTGCAAACTCCTACTGATGAGTTTGAGAGTTGATAAAAATATTTTGTTAAAAAAAAATCTATAAATCTGTGATATCCTCCATTAAGACCATTTTCTTTGTGTGTACTGTATCTGTTACACATATATGGTTCTGTAAAATACATGCTATGCATATTGGACACTTTTTTTCTAATATCTGTCATTTTTTTAGTATTAGTAAATTTGAACATTCAACACATTTTAAAATTTAGTTTTTAATGTGAAATATTGATTTTCTTGTTTCTTTCTATTCTTTCTTTTGCTAAATGTATTACTGAACTGAATACAGATTTTCATTATTTGTATTCTTTTGCTTGATCATAATATAGCTCATATGCTATATTTGTAGATGTGACATAACCCACCAGAAGAATAATAATTTTTTGCAACAGCTGCTTTTGAATTCTTTGTATAAAACTCTTCCTAAAAACTAAAATACTTACAAAATAGAAACTGACAACAACTTTCAACTGGAACCATTTTTGCAAGAAAACATAATTCTGTTAGTATGCAATTGACTGCTCTCTGTATGTATTATTAATGTAAACTCAAAATTGCTGTTTTTACTGTGCATTGGAATATATGTTCAAAACATGGATATGAGATGAAATTACAGATTAGAGTACTGAAGGGCTCTGTGAATGTGCAGATAAAGATTTTTTTCATGCCAGAAAAATAGAATGTTTGAAACAGTATGTTTGGCTATAGGGCTGAAACATTTAAAGTACAGAAGGCTACATTTTATTTCTGAATACTTCTGCGCATACACTACAGCTTAACATTTCAGAAAAATGCCACCTTTAACTTTCCATTTTGCCTTGCAACAATAATTAATGTAAGCACTATGAAATGTAATGTTTAGGTGCAGATCCTTTCCACACAACACAATGCCAGTTATAATTCATTTATGAAGTCATTGATGCAATTGGAACCAGTGACGTTCTCACGTGCATACATGATCAGCACAAGTCATCCTATCAAACACAATTTATTTAATTAAAAATGTGTATTGCCCCAGACCTCTTCCATCACAAAGTCACCCTTACAGCCCCGTTTTGTGATAACACATTTTATATGTTGTGATAAAGGCGCTATATATGCGCCCGACCCGACACAGACTGACAACGGAGGCAAAAAAAAAGATTTTTATTTTCTTCAGCTGAGGTCCATGTCTTTCCCGTGACCCTCAGCCCTAACACAGTCCCAAAGCACACCAAATAAACTAAAATAAAGCACACCACAACACATTCTTCTCCACCACTCAAGCATTGTCCTCCTCCTCCCGACTCAGCCTCCCAAGTGATGGCCGCTGGCTCCTTTTATTAGGCACTTGGAAGTGCTCCAGGTGCTTGATTGCTAAGACTCGACAGCACTTCCGGGAGTGGAGATAATACTTCCCACAAGGGGCCTGCAGCACCCCCTGGTGGCGCCAGCGGAACCCAACAGGGCTGCACCAAACTCTAACTCCCATTAAGCCCTGCGGGAGTCCGAGGCACCGCTGCAACCCAAGGAGGCTGCCATCTAACGTCCGGGGGAGGTATTGGGTCTCCCATGCTTGCTCCCGTGGGAACATATGCTGAAGGGGCGCCACAATGTATATTTTGAGTTATTTTACAGTTTTGTATTTTGTGAAAGTTGCTTTTCAGGTTTTTTAAATTGTTTTTCTTTATTCTTTACAAAGTTTGTTAAAATCCCAGGATGTGTCATGTGCCCACAATCATTGGATCAGTTACATCATAGTTTATTAACTTATAAATATGGTGGTGGTTCTATTGTACATTATCACTCGGTTGTATAAACTTTATGAAAACTCTTCTGATATTTAGCTTTTCTAACCTTTTTCTGATTTTCATTACACACCTGTACTTTGGTTGGCTGATCTTTTATCTTTTTCTCTTTGACCCCTGTTTCCTCATTACTTTGATTCTCGTACTATGTTATCACATCCTGGTTATTTGTACTTTTGTCAAAACAAACCTTGAAGACTCTGTGCTCCACAACACCGCCTTAACCAAACCTATGTACTTATTATAGTTAATCAACTATTGTAAAAGACTGTTTTCATGGTGAGTTAATGCATCTCAAAGTTTGAAATCAGGCCTAAGCTTTATAAAATCTGGCTATTTAACAGAAAGAAGAAGATTTGGCCATCTGAGAATGGGCATGGTGCAAGCTGTATTCTGTAAGAGTAGAGTGAATCCAAAAGAAGAAGTTGCCATGCAATGCTTTTAAATATGGTTTACAACTGTGGTATTTAAGCCCTCTTCAGCTGTGTCAGAAATAGAAGGTTTTGGTGAGCTTTCTTGATCGGAACAGTGATGTTGACTTCCCATACTAATCTTTAGGGAATGGTGGTGATGATTGCATGATTTGGCAGTGTGTTTTGGGTCATTCTATTTCTGCATGATGATGTGAGAGCAAATGAGCACTGAGACATTCTATATAAGTGAATACGAAGTTGCATTATACTTCTAAAATCATTCTGGTCCAATGGTGATTTGTGTGTCAGTGATAGGTTTCTATGCATGTCTGAACAATGGCAATGACTTCCACTATTCACACATGTCTGAGCTTTTGATTGTCTACATTTATTTTCCTTTGTCCAGACTTCATATTTGTTCTTATTGACTTTCCGACTTTTTGCATGTGGTACTTTTTCTGCCTAAAAAGGATAACTAATGTTTTCTCCTGTCTACAGACCTTGCCATATCCAATTTAATTATGCATATTTAAAAGGTCACTGCCCCAAGACACCACTTACATAGGTTATGACTCATTTGTCCATTTGAATAATTATAGTATAAAACAGCTTCAACAGGATATTTAGTTTATGGCAACAAAATAGGAAGTAATCAAGAAATAAGGACATCTAGCCATGTGAACTTTATCCTTAAACAGCTACTATTTCTTCTACAGTTCTTCTTTATAAACTATCTGCTTTCCTTATTTTTTATCTACTTTGCAGTTCCCTTAAACTGAAAAAAAATCAGCTCTTGTAATTTTCCCTATTGGTCATACCCTAATGTACATGAATAAATCCAGTAGCTTGTCTCTGAACTTTCCTTTTTCTAATATGGTGACCAAAACGGCAAACAGTAGTAATACATTCACATAGTAATTATGTTTTATGAAGAATATGAATTTTTGTAAGGAAGCTGAATTAATAAGTGTTGTATTTAAATATGGTTAATTTTTATTCAATTATGATCGCATTTTTATTTTATATCAGATGCCACCATTGTGTTGATGCATTGCTAACTGACCATGATTTTGCTGGGGGCATGGTCCAGGTAGTCACAGTTGCTGTCGTCATTAATATGACATAAAAGACTGTCATTCTGTAAGCCATATGGATACTTAACATTTTTACATTAACATAATTATAGTATGTGTTACTTTTTGATTCCTGGTTTTGATTCTTGCTTGTTAATCTCACTACAATTTTGTCTCTTCTATGAGTTTTGGTTACCGCCTGTTTTTTCTGCACTTTGTTGCAGGTCTGCTATTCAATGTCAATGTCATAAAAAAAGTATTAAAAAATGTGACTTTACAAGTTTATTGTACAATCTAAGTATAAGCAGCCAGTCCACACAGTTTAAGTACAGGCACAATGAACAACAAGCATAGTATACAAGTGTTAACATTGTGGAACTCCACAAAACCTGAAAAAGGCTTCATCTTATAAACTAGAACTTAAGGTTTGAGAGTGTTTAGAAACAAAATTAGCCTGGTCCTAATCTGGAGTAGCAGGCTTTCTGGCCTACACACCAAAAATGAGCCAAGCTAGTAAATAGATAGAGGGGAGCCATAAAAACTCCTAGCCCACTACAGCCAAACTAGGTTACTGAGCCCCAAAACCCCAGACACACTATACTAAACAGTCCCAGGTACAAAATAAAGGTTTATATTGCACAAAATATTTTATATACAGGTCAATTCACAGCCTTTCAATAAACTACTCCTCCATTTTCCTCCTCCAGTGAATCACCTGACTCACTGGAGAAGGCTGGATGGCTTGCTTTTATTTCAAACCTGGGAGTACCTCCGGTACTGTTGCATAGCCTTTCAGAAGCACTTTCAGGTCAGCCAGAAGCCTCCTGAAACAGGGAGTCCCTCTCCCTGCAGCACCCCATGGCTATACCCAAGGACCACAACAGGATTGTCCCTCAGGACTACAACACCCATACACCTTGCAGGTGTCCCAACTGGGTCCATGCAAGCTAGGCACTGCCATCTATTGTGCTGAGGGAGGAACAGCCCTGGATGCACCAAATCCCCTACATTGTGGCATCCCAGCTGGGAAATGGTCCAGCACAGCACTCAGAATACCTAAATGGAAACATAAACCTAAAGGTTTGAAATTCTATTCTGGCCCTTTACAGTGAATATTAGGATTAGGGTGGCAGAAATAACAGGAGCAGAACTCTAGACTTTTATTTCCTGGTCCAGGTAGAGAGAAGCCTTGGGAATTCCAACGGGAGGGGTTGGTGGTTAAAAGGAGAGAGAGAGACATTCTGATATTAGAATTAGGTGAGAAGTTGATGGCGAGAGGTCAATAGACTATATACATGTCTTCCAGATTCTGCATAAGCCAGCAAGCTGCACTTCCGCTGCTGATATCAAAATGGGCTAGATATGGTGCTTTTCACTTGCAGTAAATGTTGTAAATCAAATTATTCAAACATTGTGCCAAACGTCAAAAGCTAAAAAGGAGAAGGACTTCAAACTATATGTTTCAAGCTATGTCCACAGTTATGAACGTAAGATCTGGACAGATTAAAAATGTATGTCTACTATGAATTTATAGTATATGGGACAAATATGTGATTACATTAGGCTTCTTTAAAAAAATAGAATTTCAATAATTAGTCATTAAACTATATTTAGGGACAGGTGAATATATATATAAGCTTTTTACTGTAAAGGCGCCGGACAAGTTAAATCAACCCAGGATGAGTCACCAAAAGAATGACTTGGCATTACATCGTCAATAGCAGGAGCACTTATAAAAATGGCAACCCTGCACAGTCGCATGTGCTTTTCCCAACTAATGTGGCAAAAGACAAACAATTCTTTTAAGGATACGGAGCCACCTCAAAGAGCCATTTAAACAGCAGAGAATTCATCTATTGTGGCACTCAGTGCTGATGCTACAGTACATAATAACTTAAGTATGCAGACATCTTACCTTGTAAAAAAGCGAATGACTGTGTCTGAGCCAGCAAAGTGGCGAATACCAAACCACAGCTTCATTGTAAGGTTCTCAATTTGCTGCCTCAGCTGGAAGATCTCCTCTCTGAGAAACATGTTTTCATCATGCGCTAGGTCAACAACTGGATTTTATCATCCACCTCCTAGTGTATTACCCTCCATCAGTCTTTTTCTCCTCTCCCAAATGCCCAGTCTTGAAAGTGGAAAAGAGAAATTGTTCCACTCAAACAATGCTGGCCACAGACTCGGGTATGGGGACTAACTGTAAAGCTTTCTCTCTAAATAGCGCAAACTATTTAGATTGGGTTTCTGTACTGGAAGGAACTATATGAAAACTAAGTACCTTGTTGTATTTGCTGGAAGCTCGACCTGAAGGTACACAATAATGTTCAGCTGTACAGCTCTCTGTACACTGAAATTTAAACTTCTTTTTCTTGGACATTCTCACCACTAAACAAAAATCACACCTGCAGTATGGACAACAGAAGTGACTGAGCTGGCTGAGATTTCACCAGAAGTACTTTAGCACTACCGTGTGCATATAGCCTGTTGGTGGAAGGAAAACAGGCTAGAGGTGGTAAAAAAGGTATAAGGGGTGGTTTTGGGAAGTCATTTTTCTATGTTATGGGCAAGTGTGCTAGAGAATCTACCCTCAAAAGTAAGGGAGGAAACATGTGCAGATAGGGAATTGAGTGGCAGTTAGGTTTATTTATATTTTACCTATTTTACATTTTTACTACTTATTTTGTTTTGTTTCTTGTTTATTTATTTCTTTTAATAAAATCACCCTTGTTTACTTACTTTGTCTTGTTTTCTGTATGAGGATGACAAAAGAGCATTCCCAAAAGTTGATAGGCATTATTTGTTTGTCTGTTTTTGGCATATACTGCTGTCACAAGTCTTTGCGAGACACGCAAGTACTGTAAGAATCTGTACAAATATACTGTACGAATGGCAATTAATTTTTATGTTTCATGACTTGCTTCTTACTTTCATCTTGCTGTTTTTTTTATTTTAGCCTGTGCACCTGAAATATTTTTTTTCTCAAATATCTAGCCCTCTATTTTTCTGCTTGTCTGTCTACATCAGGGCAATGGGAGGCTGGAATTTATCCCAGAAGCAGCAGGTACAAATCAGGAGTTGACCTTGCATAGGATGTCGATTTGCTGTAGGCTACACATAATCATTCAAAATTTTAGTCACCAACTGAATGGACAGCATGCCTTTAGATTATGAAATATATCCATTCACCCATCCATTTTCCAGATTTGATAAATCCAATTACAGGGTCGACGGGGACCAGAACATATGGATGCAGAGGGAAGAAGGGAGCACCAACTCTAGATTGTACTCTGGAGCACAGTTGCACTATTCACTGACAAAAGGCCAATTTAGCATTCTATAGAATATATCTCTATGTTATTTTAAAGTGGCATGCTAATTACTTAGAAATAAAACAGAAATTATGTTTCACAAATGACATTAAAATAACTACTCCACCCTGGGATGATAAAGCTTCTTCTCTGTAGTTCTGTTACAGTAACTGGAGATATGGAGGAGAAAAGAGGAAAGAAAAAATGAACAAAATGCATTCTTACCACATCTGTTAATCCAAAGAAGCTTAGCTTAAGAGACCATCCTCTGTTTGTTTGTGCAGAGAAAGCACTGAACGAGAACACTGGGGGCTGGAAAGAGATATTCCATATTTAGCTGCTGAAATGTTTAATGCCTGTGCCAGCTCTCTTATTCACAGGAAAGTGGTTCCCAGGCTGACACATTTCAAGCTGTTCAAATACCCATTAGGATGTTTTGTTTCCCATCCACACTGAAAGAGGAAACAGGGACGGAAATTTATCAAGAAAGTTCTGTGATATTTAATGATCCTTGTATGCGGGAAGACCACAGACCATTCTATTCTGCCAAATACCGATCCCCTAACTTAATTTCCTGCTCAATTGCTGTTTTATAGTTCATACTACAGTGATACCAGCTAGTAATATAGAAAACAGATTGCTGCAGAAGAAATAGCAAAGTGGATGAGACTGCAGTTCTGTAGTCAAGGGTTCTCAGTCCCCTGTGCTAGGTGCCATAGCTCATTTAATGTCCAACAAAGTACATCTTCAATGCTGACTGATAGTCTCTTTATGTCTGAGAGGTTAAATATATTCTATATTCCAGTGTTCAATATAGAAGAGATTTTTATATTATCTTCTCATCCTGTCAAAGTGGTTAGCAAAAACAGGAATGTGTTGTTATTAAGGTTATACATTATACCCATTTATACATTAGTTAAATAATAAAGGAACACACTTTCCAAATACAAAAATGGTGTTTTAACCAAAACCATTGTGGGTGAGCCAAGGATAACTGGAAAAACCACAAGGGTGCAGGGTACTCTGTGTGACCCTTAACATGTCAGTTTGACCAATTAAATGCATACTTTGATACCGTATTATATTGACATACTAGCCACGCTACCTGATAAAATAATTAAAAAGTATTTGACATCTCTTGCCCTAAGTGCACATTCAATGCCTTCCCTCCGTATTCATGTGTGTCTGAACCTTTTTTGAGTGAGTTTCTGTAAAGCCTGTTTCTCAGACTGTCGTTATTTTCAGGGCACCTTTCTCGCCTCCTTTCAGTGTGCCTTCTATACTTTTTTACCTCCTTGTGTGTCTCACACTTGCACGTCCTCATTCAATCGTGCCAACAAAGCCAAACTGACCAATTACACCAAGCATGACCTGAAAAATCATACTGCTCTGAGGGACTGGACACACACACACACAGACTTTAGTGTTTTATTATATAGTAGATAAATAAAATTCTGTTTTAAATCTAATCAAATAGAAAAGTGCTCTATAAATGATGAACAAATAAATATGTTTTTGTAAGTGAATGGGAAGCAGTTAAACTTAACTAATTAGATAGAACTGATAGTCCATGACTCCATGTGTTCATTTTTCTACTTGGTTACAGTACAGTATTATAGTATCCGCACTGCATAGGATACAAGGCACTTAGTGCAATGTCATTCTAAAACATGGGAGATTCAGCAACAAAGCCACTCTCACAAATGTTTTGCCAATTTTAAGAATGCTAATTAGCATTACATGTACATCTCTTGGGAATGTTGGAACGTGACCCCATGGATCTGAAGAGAATGTACAGAAACCACAAAGAGAGTGAATGGACGCACTTCATTCAAATAATACATAGTATTTATTAAAAACCTTTTATGGTAAAATATTTCCATAACTAGAAGGGAAATCCTGCTAAAACTACATTATATTTACTTAATATCCACAAGAATGGTGCAAAATTAAAAGCAGGCAGTGCATGAGGCAGATGAGAGTCCATGGAGCCATATGGAAGGAGCTGTTCTAGATTAAAGCAGTGGCAGCGGCATTGGAGTGCAACTAGGGAAGAAAACTCTCAGTTGTGACTGTAGAATAGCCCATTGAGAGCGAAATTCCTTGCTTAAAATGCAAAACAACTTAAAAAAAATACTTGCAATGAGTTTCACGTGCAAAACTGTTTTAGGGGTAATTTTGCGAAACTGTATGCAAAATGAAACCTAGCTGCTTTACTCATCACTAGTGATATGATAGTATCTACATTCAATAATACAACTGACAACACGGGATTAGTAGGTCCTTCTGCTTTATTGGTCCATCACATAACACATATGACAAAGTTAACTAGCACAGGCGCATCTTTTTACAGCAACCTAACATTATATCACACAAACAGAGTGTTTCAAAATAACACTGTACGGACTGGAGAGAAATGAAGGGGATAAAAGGAAATGACTACTTTGGTTTGAAAATAACAAGGGAGTGGACTGAACCAAAAATGGCTTAGTGGGAACAAAAAAGTTGTTAGTTTAAATACTGAAAAGTTCAAAGAAAAATATTAATGAGACTCAAAAATCTGAAATGAAAAAACAAATGCTAAGCCAAAGATTCTAATACTTATGAGAATTTCCTCTAACAACAACAGCAACATTTATTTCTATAGCACATTTTCATACAAACAATGTAGCTCAAAGTGCTTTACATGATGAAGAAAGAGAAAAAAAGACAAAGTAAGAATTAAAATAAGAGAACACTAATTAACACAGATTAAAAGTAAGGTCCGAAGGCCAGGGAGGACAGAAAAAACAAAAAAAAACTCCAGACGGCTGGAGGAAAAAAATAAAATCTGCAGGGGTCCCAGGCCACGAGACCACCCGGCCCCCTCTAGTCATTCTACCTAACATAAATGACCTCAATCTGTCCTTATTGTATTCAGGGTTTATATGGAAGAATTTGATGATGATGGTCATGTGAACTTCTGGCCTTTAATCCATCAATTTAGGAACATCACGGTGCTTTGATTAGGCAGTTGTGGCGCAGAATGCCACCACAGAAAACTGGAAACAGAACAGAAGAGAAACACTAACACTAATAGTTGATTACATCTGTGGTTGTCAATCATAGTTGATTGCATCAAATGACTACACCTTGCCTCAAGAAGGGACCTGAGTTGCCATTAAAGCTTGCATATTGTAATCTTTCTAGTTAACCAATAAAAGGTGTCATTTTGCTTAACTATTCTCTACCACTAGTACAAAATTAAAGATTGTTCTCACAAAACTGATCCAAAACTGAGTTGCTGACTGCTGTACCCACAATCGTTTATAGACATAACCTAATCTGTCACATGACTTCCACGTCTCATAACCAAAGGCCATAGTAACTTGTAAACAATATGGCTGTAGGAATGAATTAAAAGAGGCCCAAACTATATTCATACATATAGTGAAATGACTCCAGGGAAGCAAATAGTACTCACAGATCATTGTAAAATAATAGTTGCCACATTAGTAGCTGTATTGCGTGTACAACGTACTTGAATGTCCAAGCCACATGCAGAATGTTACTCTCCTCTAACATGGTGTGCAAGAATATAGTAAACATTACAGCAGATTGATTTTGTTTGTTTTTTTGATTTTTGTATTTAAACAAACACATCTCATTAAATACCTAGAATGGGTATCACTGAAATTTCCCAGTTTCTGTGTATGAAACGGTTCAAGCTTGAGCTCCAGAATGCGTACATACCGCACAATCTGTTTAAAAACAGTGTAGGTTTCTGTGTCTTTAGTTGTATCCTCTAATTATGAATTTGACATACTTGATGATGTTAACGGCAAATACCAAACAAAGTAGTTAATACTATAGTGTTATATAATCAGCTAACTGACCAAATGAAAGGGGCCTTAGCTGCCTCAAAAAGCTTGCATTCGTAATCTACAGTATTTAGTTAGCCAATAAAAGGTGTCGTTTCACCCTACTTTCTCCTGTATCAACCTATGGCTAACACGGAAAACACTCTACTGCTACAATTTAAAGATGGAAAGTTGATTAAATGTACTAAACTGAAAAAATATTTTTTCTAATTCCACAGTGGCCTAAATACACTCCATTTTTTAATTCCAGAAGCACTGTGGAATGTGTGCTGGGATGTCTGAGGTAAATTTTTATTTTAACACTTTATTCTTTACTGTTTTATGTAAAATGTAATAATTTGTCACGTGTACTTAAGTGTTTCTTTATTAGTGTTTCATTATGTAAGGAACACCAAAAGAAGTCAACAGCTGACCAAATGGATGTACTATTGCAAGTATTCATGAAAGGTTGTTGGAAATGTTTAAAGAGAGTAATGTACCTTTATAGATGAGATTACATTTTTAGAACTGTATTTGTCCCCAGGGAAATTTGGATGCAATACTTTTTAACAAATCCACCATCTTGCTATCATACCGTCAGAGATAGAATTACAGAGTTCAGCGATTAAAGTGGCAAATTCTTGCATGCTGAAGGAAATAATACTGTATGGATACACTACACAAAGATAAAAAAAATCTGTTTATATTTTGAAATTTTAGTATTACATTTTAGATGGAGGATTTCATAGCATTTAATACAAAATGACTAATAATTTAATTTAAATTAGCGGTTTACAACATGCTCTCTAGAACAGTGGAGCTTTCACATACTGTACTGTATTTACAAACAAAAAATCATGTGCATTCGAACTCAGAGCCTACAACAATTAAATTTTATGAGCAGTAATACATTTTGTGCAATATCAATTTAATAAACAGAAGCAAACTTTATCAATAAGCTGAAATTAAAATAAGTTAACATAATGATACCAAGATAGGTGGATTATGATACCATGATACCAAGACAGGTGGATAGGCAGATAATTTGGAATCCATTAACTCATTACAGAAGGACTTGGATAGCATACAGGCTTGGACATCTTTGTGGCAGATGAAATTTAATGTCAGTAAATGAAAAGTATTACACATAGGAAGTAAAAATGTTAGGTTTGAATACACAATGGGTGGTCGGAAAATCGAGAGTACACCTTATGAGAAGGATTTAGGAGTCATAGTGGACTCTAAGCTATCGACTTCCCGACAGTGTTAATAAGCCATTAAGAAGGCCAACAGAATGTTAGGTTATGTAGCACAATGTGTGGAGTACAAATTCATGGAGGTTCTGCTCAAGCTTTATAATGCACTGGTGAGGCCTCATCTGGAGTACTGTGCGCAGTTTTGGTCTCCAGGCTACAAAAAGGATATAGCAGCACTAGAAAAGGTGCAGAGGAGAGAAACTAGGCTGATTCCAGGCTTACAGGATGAATTATCAGGAAAGACTGAAAGAGCTGAGCCTATACATTTTAAGCAAAAGAAAATTAAGAGGTGACATGATTAAAGTGTTTAAAACTATGAAGGGAATTAGTACAGTGGATTGAAACTGGTATTTTAAAATAAGTTCATCAAGAACACATGGACACAGTTGGAAACTTGTTAAGGGTAAATTTTGCACAAACATTAAGAAGTTTTTCTTTACACAAAGAATGATAGACACTTGGAATAAGCTACCAAGTAGTGTGGTAGACGGTAAGACTCTAGGGACTTTCAAAACTCAACTTGATGTTTTCTGGAAGAAATAAGTGGATAGGACTTGTGAGCTTTGCAGGGCTGAATGGCCTGTTCTTGTCTAAATTGTTCTAATGTTCTAAAAGCAGCAGGCAAATTGAGGAGAACAAAACTAAAACTCCAATGCCTTTGAGTGTAACAGTGTTGCAGATGAAAATCAAGACCTCTAAACATTTCAGAATATTTTAAGAAATAAGGCTTTATATTGTAGCAGGGTGCATGATGAGACATGGCAAAAGCCAATTGCTTGGGGCACCAACCGGGCAAAACTCTGTTTTAATTCTAACTAAAATAAAAAAAATTAGTGAAAAATATGGGCTTGTAGGCACACTCTGCTAGGGACAATTCCCTTTTATTAGTGCTCAATTTGCTATCGTGATCAGGTCTGAAATAAGACTCCACCTTCCTGGATCGTTTTCCTTTTATACCAGGCAGACCAGTAGTAGCGGGGCCTCCTTGGCTTCATTGCCTTCAAGGCATAGGTTCTTCAGGCTGTGAGGGAAAATGAAAACTTGACTGTTGGTGGCAGCATCCCCTCTTGTGCAGGGGTGGTAGCACATTCCTTAAGTGAGCCTGGAAGGCGACTCTCTGGCATGCATGTTTGACACTGTTTACAAATAGATTAGCCTTTAAAGAAAAAAGTACAAAGTTAATTCAAAGAAGCTAAATATCACAGCAGACAGTAGCATTGAAAGAGAACAACATTTTTAATGCAAGTTCAAGAACGTCCTATTATTTGAAGCACATAATCACCAAGATGCAAAGCACTGGTTTTGAGTTTAAATATAATTCTCAGAAAAATGTTTTAATCAGAGAATGAAACATACTTGTCTATTCAAAGCAAGACAAGATTCTTTTATTTTCTTTTATGAAAAAGTAGGTACACAATTATCTGTTTTACTGCAGCAAAAGTAGAATGAAACTGCCTTCCTCACACATTGGTTACTTCTGTGTTAGCGCCCTGGTTGCACTCTTGGATGAAGAGCCACCAAAAAAGTCATTCTTCTTTCATTTGCATTGTTCCACGAAAATGAGAGAGCCAAATATTTTAGATTTATCTCTCATATAAAGATTTACACAGGGTAAATTATGCTTATGCTTGTGTAATCTGTGTCTGCTGTTTTTTTCCAAAGAAAATCTGGCTCCTGAGCAACACTTTCTGGAAGCTTTTATCTCTTCGTTGAGTTTTCCTTGCCTTTAGTACTCAAACATTACTTTGGATTTTTCCTTGGAGATAGAGGTATGCCCAAGGCTAGAAAATGGTGCTGCTGCATGGAAAAGCAAGCCAAAGTAAATCCATAAAAAGTTAAAAACTAAAGCTGGTATAATCTGTGTGTTGGCATGTAGCACTTTTCATTTAGATAATGTTTCTTGTCAGCCTTGCTCCTTTTCCTGTGTAATAAATATACTTACTAAAAGCTTTCCTGCTTTAACTACTTCTAATATATGTGTTTTAAAATCTCTTCCCCTTGCATTTCAGGAAAGATAAAAATAGAGAAAAGCAATTTGAAAACACGTTAAGTATACAAAAGTGGCAATGTGAATTTTGTGACTATCTGGAAGGACAGTAAGACGCAATTGAGTTCTCAGTTAAGCTTATACTAAGAGCACAACAGTCATTGCACTCAAAAAGCTACTGTGACAACTGAATTTTGTATTCCAGAAATTCACTGGAACCTGGATATTGATTTTTTTTTTCAACTACAGCACACATAGCCTCATGCTATTTTTCTTATGTCGTGTTTTAAATGTTATTTTCCACACTCAATTATTGTAGCATTTATTATTAATATCCAGGAATTATGGCATAGTAATTAGGTACCTTTTGTCATGCATGTGCATCTTAGGACCACTCTTCTGGTTTATCTGAGGTATGTACTACCGCTCCAGGTTGAGAAGGGGCACTGACGCTAAGCTTCTCCTCACTTATTCTCTCCACATCACAGACAAGATACCCAGTGAGGACAACTGATTTTCGTCCTCGATCTATAAATCCTACTGCTGCTGGAAGTAGGTGTTTAGTCTTCTACCGAACCTATTGGTTCCTTCTATTATGTAGCCTGACGGCAATCTAATTTTGTAAAAGTTCCTTTCTGTTGGCGGCCCTAATTTTCATTGACTTTGCATACCATTTTGTTGGGATTAAACAAGGACGACTGGGTTGGCACCCCAACATTTTCCAGTGGTGACGTGCAGTTCCTTTCTTGACCACACTCTCCTGCCTCACAACTTATGTTTTCTAGGAGCAAATTCCAACTTGTGCATTGTCCACACTGATTTTGTATATTCTTTCTTCAGGTTTTCTTGAAATACCATTGGCTTTCACCCACATCAAAAAGATGTATGGCTTAGATTGATAGGTTGCTCTAAATTTAAATGTTACTATATGGGTGGTTATGGGTATGTGCAAGCACATGCCTTCAGTTGAACTACTGCCCCATTCATGCCTTTGTTTTGCTTTATTCTTGTCAGTGTTTGCTCTCAATGCATACCAACGTCAAAAAATAAAATGACCAGAATAAGAGAAAGATCAAAAGATAGAGATAGAGTCGTGGTGAGGAGAAAGATAAAAGGTCAGTACTTAGCTAATTATCAAAGTCAAAACAGAAAACAAATTCAAAAAATACAAAGCAACAATTAAAATACTGTCATAGTTTCGATTCCCTATCTAACACAGATGATTAGACTTGTTTATTTTTTTTAGGTCAAAACTAGGACACCATGACACCATCGTTTATAGTCATTATGATGATGTCTCCACATAACAAGAAGTGTTATTTGACCAGCAACAGTTGTTGTCATTAATAAATGTGGCTGTGCCAATTAACTGAGTCACACAATGATGGTACCCATGAATGAGTCACGCAATCATCTGACAACTTGTCGCAAAAACTCCATGGCGCACTCCAACTCACCTTCACTCAAGTCTTATAATGGTAAAATGTATTATTTTAGTGCAAAGTTTTAATTAATTAAATCAATAGAGAGGATTTAACAAATAAAAAACTTTAATTATGTTAAAGACAGATTAAATAAAGCACCACAATAAATATGTTTTTATAGAATACAGAAAATCAATAATAGCATAAAATGCATAAAAATGCAAATAAATGTAAGCTGCATATGGTAATAAAAATAAAAACAAAATGAACATTGTATTTTTTAAAAAATAAAAAGTGCACATAATAGAAAGTTTAAAAACAAACTAAAAAAATTTAAAGGTATTACTGTAACTTTCAAAATTGCTGTTTATGGGATTTGGCTACAGCAAATGCAGCCACTATGTCCTGAAGGTCCAAAGACCTTCAAACACTGCATACTACTGAAGATAGAGCTCAAGATGAAAGTCTGTCCCATCAAGTAGCAGAATCCAAATACTGTAAGATTTAAAACAGCTTTAATGATGGAAATGTCTCTTGTCAGAGGCAAAAGTAATAGGAACAGTCAGGACTGCTGAGGGACTACATTTTGATTTCTGTTACCCACTCACCCTGTGGCTGAATTGGTGCTGCTGATTCTGGCTGTGTACTGAACATAAGAACATAAGAAATATGACAAACAAGAAGAGACTGTTCAGTCCATCAAGCCCGTTTGGTTGCCAAATTATCTAAACAGATTGAGTCAATCCAAATTTTGCTTCCAGTCATGTAAGTACTCATGATTTCTGAAATTGACTCTGATTACATTTAATGTTACTAAAAATATAATGTGCATCACACACACAGATATTCTTGTAAAGGAGATTGGGGCCCACTGACTGTGTCATTGCAGTGTGTCAATGCTATGCTTTACAAGGAATTCTAGTGGATGTGACGAGTACCTATGGTTGTCCTCGAGGCTCCAGGCAATTGCCTGCCTTGCCTATTCTGTCATTGTGCTTCTGACACTGTGCATAGTTGGTTCTTGCCTTAAACTTAATCTTTTACTCTTAATCAATATAACTGAATAATGAGTTAGGGAAAAATGAATGCATTTTGTATTTGTGTCTAGAAATAGGCTGACTGACATATTCACTAGCTCTTTTGCTGAAATTTGTGTTCCATCTTGTGTCTTTGTGTTTTCTGGTATTGGGTTTTTCTCCCAAGAATTAAATGCAGCTTTAGCACTTCTCACATTGTTTCATGGACATTTGTGTCTATGAAGTTATTATTGCACAGACATACAGTATCTAGAAATACAAAGAAAGCAAAACAAATGTTTGTTTTGTACACATTGTTCAGATAGATTATTTTCAGCACAGCAGATGTTACATACACTTAACTATTTATTGAACATATTCGGATTACACACAGCAAAGTTCTGTGATTTATTAAATGGTGTAAAACAGTGATTTATTTGCGGTAGAACTCTTAATGTCTTTAAAATTGGTTTTTGATATTTAGATGTGAATGCTGTAGTCCTCTTCTTTTATTAATAACAAGGGCATGTGTTTTGACCTATAACACTGATCATAAAAGTGCCATCTCTTTTTAAATGCTTATACACTGTTGTGCACATGAAATTCAGGAGTATATCAATATGTCATGCAGTAAGGCACAAGTTACGTATCACTTGACTGCCCTTAGAGAGGGGTGTAGTAGATGTGTCCTTCACAAACAGAGGTCAAATCAATCCAAAATGTGAGTATAACATGCTCTTTTTCATGTCTCATGTTTGAATAAAAAATGTTTTTTGTGATATAACTATTCTTTTTCAGTGTCCAAATAAGGGTGTTCAGTGTCTGTTTGGTGGATCAGTGTTCATAATAGTCATCATCCTGTAGTCTGATAGTTCCTCCTTTGTGTAGCTGTGAAAATGGTTTGGTTGTTTTGATATTTCTTTTTCAGTATGCTTCTTCCTGTCTTTACTGCTTGTGTCTACTGCTTTGTGCTGCCAGCTTCTGGTTTCCACTTCAGAAGATTAAATGTCAGTAGTCACTCATCAACTCTTGTACTGGTGACTTGACAGACTTAAATGTGGTTTGATTATAGTTTCGGAGAACAAAGTAAGGATGCCATAAGTCCTTTCTAGCCTTTTTCATAAGCAACCTTGCAATTATAGGTGCTGGACCAATGGATTCTTCCTCTTTTTGATAGCTCACGGACCATTTGCTGTTGCTGCACTAGCAACTTGACTTTGGCAGGCTCGTAGTTTATAGGCTTCACTGCAGCTGGCTCTGAAGCTGTTTATTTGCATGATGAAATACCTTGTCATTCTGTCGCCAGGCAGTCACACAGCCTTTCCTTTGAAGTTGCTGTCCCCGACAACAACTTTCAGTCTTGCAATGTCACACAAGCCTTTGGGAAAGGCATGGTAGTTTCCTCTTTTCCCATGGTTTTGTGGCAGTTGATGAGGGCACATCAGCAAAAGTCTTGAGCACTGTGTTTGTATTTATTTATTTACTTTGTTTGCTGATGCCTTTATACAAGGCAACTTAAAACATTTGAAATGCAATTGGTTACATTTCTTTTGTTTTCCCAGTTGGGGCACAGGCAGGTGAAAAGACTTGCTCATAGTCACACAGTGTCAGTAGTGAGATTTGAATCTACAACATTCTGGGTTTGAGGTCCAAAGCCTTAAGTAGTACACCATAAAGGGAGACAGACAGGGATGCTGAGTGCTACACTGTCATATGGTGTTTAATGCTGCATTTCAGTGTGGTTATATATCCATTATATATGAACAGGCAAACCTTCTTGCATGCAATTGCAGATGAATCAGTTTTTGGCCTACTTCCTGAATGGATCCTACAATCCAGGTTTGAGACTCTCCATCCTCAGTGGTTGCTCTGTAACATCTATTCTTTTACTTGCACAGTCTCACTGCGCACCCTGACTCACACTGGTTACCTAGGGTTAGTGGCATTTCAATCTGACACAACTTTTTCCCAGCTCAATTAGCCCAAAGCTCAAACATTCGGGCCAATATACTGTATCTTAGTAGATGAAGAAATGGTGGTGGAGCTGCAGAGGTAGCAGTCTCTCAGCTATCCTGTTTCCTGTACCAATACTGTGAACAGCATTCTAGATCCAGGATCTCAGCCTCAAGACACTCCAGTTACTCCTCAAAAGATCCCAGTACTTTGTTATGTCGGAGTGTAGAACTTCTCTTCATCTCACTACTGATACTAACGTGGCATCAAACCAGTGCTTGCTCTTTACAGCACTCATTAAGATAGATTGCTTTGTCCTTTTCTTATATACTTTAAATTGATAGAATCCTCTACAATGCATAGTACTTAAATCTTAAATACAGTTTATTCCCATATTTGAGGAGAGTGATTACTTTCATTTTGTTCATGGCACATAATGTATCATTGGTTCGGAAAATCATCAATAAAACACGAATCTGTGGCAAGCCTTATACAGTATACAGTAAGTTATTATTTAATCATGTTATTTCTAGAAACTGATTACATCTCTTTAATTGATCTTGAATCCCAGTCTGAACAATGCTTGATGTTTTTTGCACTTTTTTTTTTTGCCAAATGTTATATTCATGCATTATTCCAAATAAAAACAAACATGTTTAACGGTTTGGCACATTGGTAGTGCAGTAGTTAGCCCTGCTTTTTCATGGATTCATTATCCTTGATTCAAATACTGTACCTGGTCATTATGTGTGTTGAGTTTATATTTTCTCCCTATGTTTTTAGAGATCCTCCTCCCACATCCTCAAAGATAAGAATGTAAGCTGGCACCATAGTGGTGAGTGTGTGTGTGTGTGTGTGTTTGAGTGGGTCCTGCATTGAACTGGTGTCCTGTCTATGGCAAGCTCTTACCTTGCATCATATTTGCTCTGCATAGATGTTAATTAGATTTAAAGCTGTCAGAATGTTATTTTTCTATTAGATTACACTGTAGCTGCGTTTAGTTAAAGTTCTGTTTAAAGCTTGTAAAAATCAAAGCACCATGCAGTCCCTACATTGATGGATTGAAGGCCATAGGTCCACATGACCACCATCGTCTAATTCTTCCATGTGAAGCCTGAAAGCCATGAGGACTGATTTAGATCATTTATATAGAATACCTAGTGGGGACTGGGAGGTCCCGTAGCCTTGGAACCCCTGCAGATTTTGTTTTTGTTTTTTTTTTTTTCTCCGGCCGTCTGGAGTTTTGTTGTTGTTGTTGTTTTTTCTGTCCTTCCTGGCCATCGGACCTTACATTTATTCTATATTGATTAGTACTGCCTAATTTTATTTTTATATTTTTTCTTTTTTTCTTTATTCATCCTGTAAAGCCCTTTGAGCTACATCATTTGTATGACAATGTGCTATATAAATAAATGTTGTTGTAGTTGTTATAAATCTTATTTCAGTTCTTTAAATTTGTTTATACAGTACAACCATTTCTAAACAGTCAGAAAACTGTATGCTTAACCCATTTTTATGCTGTAAATGGGTCTTTTGGTCCCTGCTAGCTATGGGACCTATTCTAAACAACAACTAAAACTGACTCATTTAACACACTCCATCTCAGATATAGCAAGAACTTTCTATCTCATATCAGCTTACACTGGGTAAAAGGCTATACTATTGTCTATGGCTGTGAAAGAAAATTATATTCTAGTAGCTATTCTTCTATAGGAGTCGAGCAAACACTATATGAATTTAACTTTAAGCATTAACTTTCTAAGATTGGCTCTTACATGCACAAATATTTTAATTAATCTTTAAAGTGATTGTTAAGACAAAAAATACACCTCTTTTTAACAAAAGTATCCTTCTTTTGCTTTTCTCATAGTTTAACTGTTTATATGCTCTATTCAAGCACATTTTTGTTTGCTCATCTTTGTACATTTGCATTTGATTAACCTTTTACACTGTCTTATGTTAAAGCAATACTGTTTCATTTCTGCATCTTGTACTTATTTAACTGCTGACACAAACCTGAACTAAAATGTATATCAAATTAAAATTAGGTACTCCTAGAAATTTAATCGAGTTCAAAATTAACTACATTGTCTTTGTTTCTTATATTGCACCAATCTGAATGACAGGTAACATCTTTAAATGCAGGCCTTTTGGATATTTGCAGATATTAATTCATTCTGCTTTCTTGAATGCTCTATTTTCTTTGAGCTCTCATTACTGTTTTCAGTAATTCAGTTTAAGCATTCCAATTTAAATGGAAGATTTCTTTTTACTACATGACCATTTCAATATTTAATTTTATTTAAAAATAATGAATTTGGTTATATATACGGATAAAGAAAGAAAGAAAGAAAGAAAGAAAGAAAGAAAGAAAGAATTACTGCTAGGAGGTGTTCTTGATCAGAGCCAAAATCCAAACTGACACCTGGATGCCAAAAAAACCTTATACTAAAGTGATTTGTCAAATAGAAAAAATTTCAGGAAGGTCTAAGGGTTCAAGAATACACCTAAAAGGAAAAGATCTAACACTAAGCCATTCAGGGGCTTGACTAAACAATTTAGCTCTGTACCTCCTCTCTCCTTTAATGATTGGGTGTCCTCCTTAACCTTGTTGCTAGCCTCTTGAGAAGCACCACTGGGTCATCCAAACACTCTTTAGAAGAGTGTGCTATTGTCTCTCTCTTACTGGTCCCAGCCTCTTAAAAGGACAGACAGACCAGCCCCAGAGAGCCCTGATCTCACCCATAAATTGGAAATCTTATTTCTGTAATCTCTATTACACGTAAAACCTCCTGCCACAAAGATGAATCACTTGCCCAGTCCACAATTCATACTTGGACTAATGCAGTCCAGCTGTTTGGGGGCTGGGTAGTGGTAGATCAATGATATATTTATTTTTCCTTATCATTGTCAACTTTTTCTGTCTCATCATCGTCCTCTTGTTTGGCAGAGACCCTCTCTGTGTTTCGTGCTTCTGGTTAGTTCTTGACTGAGAAACAGTCTTTTACGTAGTTCATATTTATGCAGGTTTATAGTGAGTAGGTGGGGGGCAATTACAGTGGGTGGGTCTTTTATACAAATAAATGTTTCTGTTTATTATATTATTATTCCACCACTTTTTGGTCAATTAAAATACTGACAACAACAACAAATAAAAAGGTACATTGACAACAAACACAAGTAATATTAGTTATGCATTAATTAAGTGTAAGGCCATGATTCATTTGGAACTGTGATGACGGCCCAACTGCAGTCAAAAATTTTAAAGGAATCTATCTATCCATTTCCTAAATATACTTATTTTGTTGCAGAGTTATAGGGTGTTGAAGCCTATCCTAAGAGAGTCAGGAACCAGCCATAGATGGGATATACACACTGTAAGTGCCAGGCATGATTATTCGGCATCTCACCTGGAAAAAAAGGGAAGCCATTGCTGAGAAGGAATGCCATAATGGAAGTGCAGCAATTGTTTGTCATCCCATCCATGATGGGTATGGAACCCTTATACAGGCAGGAAGTCAAAACAAAGTAGCAGTGAGAGAAGGCTCCTATTTCGGAATATGTTTATTTCCAATCTGGTAGAGGGCAGCATCTTAGGGCCTCAATAACCATGTGGACAACTGCAGGGCACGTTGTAGTGCTATGAATCAGTCCTGCTGAATCCGATCAGTGCCGCCAGGGGGTGCTGATGGAATTTATGATCCCTGTTTTTTTGGGTCTTCCGCTTGACTCAGGAGTGCTCCCGGGTTCTACATAAAAGGAAACTGTCCTCTAGTCAACTCAGAGTCAGGAGGAAGGAAGGCTCTGTCCACTGGAAGGGAGCTGGATGGAGATGGAAGAGAAGGAATGAAAAATAATTGGTTTGTATTCGCTCGTCTAACCTTTTGGAGAACACCTTTGTGAGGTATTTGATAATAAAAAAAATCCAATTTGTTTCCAGGGTTTGGGGCTCAGTGGTGCCCCCTATCTGTCACAGTACATTTACATACACTCACAACCACACAGGGCTAGAGTTTATTGTTATCAGTCAGCTTAACATGTTAGTTTTTGAGTGTAGAAATTAAACTAGAGAATTCCTCCCCTTTGGGGTGATTCTAAAAATCTCCTAAACCAAAATCAGTTGTCAGATGAAATGTTTTACAACCCCTGCAGTGGCTTACTCAAAGATGAAGGGGAATCACTTTTAATAAGCAATTTTCCAGGTGGCAATATGGTATATATTTCATAGCAGGCAGAACGAAATACTTTCACTGTGCTGTGCTTACACTCTGAAAAGAGACAGGCATGACTCCTGGAACTAAGTACTGTAATTTGGAATATAAATAGATGGCTCTGTTTTTTTTTCTTAGAGTAAATTATCCGAACAGTATTTAATGAAACACTATCATTTGTTTGCAAATAATTCCTTAATTGTAGGATAATGGTAAAATGTGAGAAATTAATGTTTAGAAAAATTTTAAGTCTTTGAATTTGTTTAATTAATCTTGAATCAGATAAAGAGTAAAACTCTAAATAAAATATGACAAACACAGACAACAGGTAACCAAAGGCAAAAGTAATGGAAAGACTGATTCCAAACATAAATACAAATACACATTTCTCTTTTGTTCAAATGTCACTCAGAATACTGTGCATTAGACATAATTTCAAGTGATGATCATGATCATGCCTTCCTGTTACAAAAGCAGGTAGATGATAACTGATGTACTTTCAAAAAAGAGCCTAGGCTCACTTCCTGATTAGCAAAAATCACATATACTTGATAATGGATATATAAGTTTGCATTTTTATTTATGACAAAAAGAGCCCGCAGCACCATCTGCTGCTGTGTCACAGGTGCCAGTGAATGTCAAGTGACTGTGCCGCTAAGCAGTAGAAACAGCAGCTGCTGTTTCCTGACTTACTCACTTTATCGTTTTTTATTTATTTTTCCCTTTTTCTTATTTGTTTTTCTCAATCTGTATTTTTACAAATAGAGATCCAGCAGTAACCATCTCACAACATGCGACACAAGAGCATCTGAGGGCACAGTCATGCACACATATTACACTAGTGTGAGTGTTTCCCTATGTTCCTGAGTTTATTCCAGGGATATCCAATTTACTCCTGCAGTCTAAAGACATGCTGTTAGTCTCACAGGTGACTTTACAGTAAATTAGCCCAGTGCTGGTGGAGGTGTAAAATGTGCCTTCAGATACTATAGTTTGATTTCTGTCCTGCTGCTGCTTTTCTGGGAAGCATTCTGGTTCAACACATCCTTGTACTGGAAAAAAAGAAAGTTTAGAAAATGAATATATAAAAATAAAATGAAGAAATATTACAAGGACTGAAAAAATATGCAAGTGAAATATCTGTACATTTATTGTTTGAACCTGCTTAATCAGTTTGTGAGCTGGCACCCATCCTGGCAGCATCAGGTGCAAACCAGGCTACCAACCCTGAAAGGGGTGCCAGCTCATCACATGGCAGAGTAAAGTACACACCCATACTTAACTGCACTATGCCACCATAGGATCAATAAATAACCTAACCTGCATATCTTTGGGGTGTTTAGTAATGTACCACCCAGATAGATATTTCTAACAGCGTTGGGAGAAGAAAATGTAATTTTATCAGGATTTTGGACTTGGCAGCATAGAGAATTAAAATGTGGATGAATGTTTAAATTCTTGCCACTTGCTAAATGTCAGCTTACTTTTTCTCTAAAAATGTGCTGTACATCAGAGACAAGGCAAGAAATTATACACAAATATAGTTAAAATAAGCTTTCCACTAAATATTTATCTTCTTCTGCTATTTAAGTAATGAAAAACCCTGTAGCTTTAGTTAATATTTTTAGAATTTTCGCAGCATGTTTTCTTTTCCCCTCTCACTTGGTATTAACTATTGCTACATATGTTAGCTTGACGTTCTGTTTGCTATACAAATTGACTTGGAAACCTAAGTGGATTTTATAACATGCAAGTTATTGTTTTCAGATGGTACTGTGTTACTAACAGATTTTGTTTATTTTTTAAATCAGCAGGGAACCTCATCCCAAAGTCACACTTATGATTAAGGAACATCATGTTGCTTGATTTTTTATTGACTGTTGCATTCTAGCAACAAGTTGCCTCTTTGATTACTCATAGCTACTGTCTAACAGCATTTATTTCCTGATAGCTTGAGGAAAGCATTGCGGTATGCTGGGAATATCTTGTCGGCTGTCGTCTTCAGAGGCCCCAGTTGAATTAGTGTCAGGCGATGGGCCAGGCATTAGTGTCTAAATAGCATGGCTGACACAAATGCAACATCATCGTTTTATGGTTAAAGCTCTGTTACCAGGCATTCAGTGTTTATTGTCATTTATCCAGTGAGGCTGCTCTAATATGCCCTGTATATTACTGTCACTGGTTTAATACTGTTTATTTCTGCACTACATAAAAATATTGGATATGGATGTATGTACCATATATAGCCAGTGGTGCAGTAGTTAGTGCTGCTGCTTCACTGCTCCAAGAGAATGGGTTCAAATGCTGGCCTGGATACTATCTGTAAAGTTTATAGTTTTAGGGTTTATTCTCATAGAATTGTTCTAGGCATTTCTTCCACATTCCAATAAAATTCATGTTGGGGTGAATGGCCTGATAAGTTTGAGTAAGTATGTATGTGTGTGCATAAATCTTCACTGTGTTGGACTGGTGGGCTTCTCAAGGTTATTTTCTCCCCTGCACCTACAAGCATATTTCTGCATGCATCAGGTTAAAAAAAGAATTGATCGATATATATCATATATACAAAGTGAATTCCAAAAGAAACATATATGGTTTGCTTCTTTTGTAGTTTTTTTATATGAATGCAATGTTTTAAATGTTGGAAGTGCAATGCCCACCAAATCCAGAAGAGATGCTAGAGAAGGCACAATTGTAAAATTGAGCTGAAAAGAACATACCAACAGAAGAAGCAGTCAGATAGAGAGATTCATCAGAACATTCAGAGCAGAGACAGCATTGACCAGAATGAATGCAGTCTCTTATATAGGTCATAGCATTTTAGTAAGCTGATGCTGTCTGACAGATCACAACCTTTCAGTCCTATAGAACGTAGACCTTTATCAGATGGACTGAACAGGAGACCATGGTTGGAAATCATCATCAGGTTGATTCACATTCTCATTAGCCATATTTAATGATTTTATTGTCCCAAGGTTCATTCAGCCTGTAGATAGATAGATAGATAGATAGATAGATAGATAGATAGATAGATAGATAGATAGATAGACAGACAGACAGACAGACAGACAGATAGATAGATAGATAGATAGATAGATAGATAGATAGATAGATAGATAGATAGATAGATAGATAGATAGATAGATAGATAGATAGATAGATAGATAGATAGAACTTTACTTGTCCTCAGGGGGGAAATTTAGCTTTTTACAGAAGCTCTTTAAGGACATAAATATATAAAGAGTTACATAAGTATGTAAAATAAATAAATAAATAAACACAATTTGTTCTGAACAATTGAAAAATTAAAGAAAGGGCCATGGGAGAGCGTGCACTGGGCACTACCAATCCCGGCGCTAGGTGGCTATGCCCCCTGGGTTGCAGTGGTACCTGTGATTTCCACAGTGCTTCATGGGAGTTGGAGTTCAGCACAGCCCTGTTGGGTTCTGCCAGGGTGTGCTGCAGGGACTGAGGAGCCCTACTTTGTTGGCCTTCCAGCTCACCTGAAAATGCTTCCAGACCATGCTAATGGGCCACCAGAAATTCTCCCAGGTGCAGAATGAAAGGAGTCCGCTGTCACTGCTCCAGGAGCCAGCATCAGGAGGAAGAGGGCCAAAGCTTGCTGGAGGAGGAATGGAGGCGGAAGGACAGGGAGAAAGAGGGAGAAAAAGAAGAAATAGGCTTGCTGTGTTTATGGTACTTTTGTACAGTGTTGTCTGTGCAGGTGGGAAACTATTGAGAAACATTTCCCACAGCTAAATAAAAGCTCATGTGTGTGAAAGAACTTATGTATGCATCTGTCTGTGTTGGGTTTGGGGAGCTGGTGCTCCCCTGAAGGCCACAGCAGTGAGACATTTGTAA
Organism: Polypterus senegalus; assembly: GCF_016835505.1. Lineage (NCBI taxonomy): Eukaryota > Metazoa > Chordata > Cladistia > Polypteriformes > Polypteridae > Polypterus > Polypterus senegalus. The sequence continues at coordinate 140,386,697 of NC_053160.1, forward strand.
CCCGCAACAACAGAAATGTTAAGCACTGTTAATTAGCCTTCCTATAGAATGAGCAAAATGTGGGGAGGTTCATATGAACCATATTAAATAATGGGGCCAAGTCCGAGACACTCTTCTTCTGTAGCAATTGGTCTAAATGTTGACCAATCCAGTTATGATGAGCAGATCTTGCATTGCATATTATTTCAAAAAATTTGCAGGATGAGGGCAATTGACTCTACTAAAAGATACATTTGTATTTGAACTGTCTGTCTAACTGGATGCCTTTGGTGGCAGTGACAGCAAAATCATAATTTTACCGAAGTCGCCTCATAAGCCGGACACCTGGAACTCATTTTTTATCTAGTTTTATATGTAACTCAGAACTACCACCCAAAATGTCCATTATAGGAATTGTTGTCAAATATAAATAATGCTTTATTACTTATTTCACAGAAAAAAAACACCTAAAACAATACTGCTGCACTTTAAAAACCAAAACACAAATAATTTCAATTAAAATTAAACACTGGTATTTATAGTATGTTAAACGTATGCTTAACCATTCTACAGTTTTCTCTAATGGCACAAAACCTGTGGTGTATATTCTGGTACATGAGATGTCTCTCTCTGGTTGTCATTGAGTGTTGTTTGAAGTTTGTAAGTATTTGCTTTTGTTTTGATAATCTGGTTTTCTGTATGTTGCTGTAATCTTTGGATTCTGATTACTGGATTGCGGATTTGGACTGGTTTTCTGTTGATTGTTTTTTCATAGGAAAACCTTTTGCTATTTTTAGCCTTTTTTCATGTTTTTTTCTCTTTTGGTTATTTTAAATAAATCCTTGCTTTATAAAGAATCTTCATTGTTCTTGTCATTCAAGCCAGGGTTTTAACCTTTCCCGTGAAAGGCATTTTGGTATATCTTGGGGCATTTATTGCATTTTGAAGTTTTAAGACCAGTTCCCCATTTTTGAACGACTTGAGTCCAAAGCCTGCAGGTAGTTGTTGTGTGCTGCCTGTCTGGTGTAAAGTCATATCTGAGGTGGTCTGTGAAGGTCTTGGCCTTCTTTTAGGTCTTTTAGTAGACTTTACCCCCTTTCAATCTGTGTGTATCACATTTTTTTAACACTGTGAAACACCTTACATAAGAGTAGAAGCCCACTATAGGGGACCTTTTAGCAATCCAGGAACAAAGGTTAAGAATGTCATCAATAATTCAAAGATGGTAGAGAACAACAGCAAACAATGGAGGCTGATACTGTATTTGTCAAGTTTTAGAAGTTTTAATGTAAGCCCATTTGGAAGTGTTTTGTATTTTGCCTTATTGTCATATTAATCATTTAAATAAGTGTTTCCCAACCTTTCACTTGCCAATGAGTTTTCAACCCAACCAGGGGGTCCATCTCTGTGAATTTAGCACAATTGTCTGAGTGGGATGAGTGGGTTAGTTGCCCACCGTGAATTGGGAGGCTTCTGCGTGAGGCTGCGATCCCCACAGATTAGTTGAATCAATTGCAATTGTCAATCCTTTTCATTGTTGGTGAATCAAGCATGATCGTCAGAGCGGGAATTAGGGAGGTTGTCCAGGATCACCAGCAATCCACTTGCAATGCTGCCTTTCTAGTTCAAATGCAATCATCTGGGGGTACTTTCAGGGGTCAGCTCACATGTTAGGAAATGCTGGTTTAAATATTAAAAGAATCTCTAATTCTACCCCACTTGAAGGATTATTAATACTGTTTTTGTTGTGGTTGTTGATGTTTCATAAACAAAAATGATACACTACAATATATTTTTAAGCAAAAAACTAACATCAATTATTCCAAATTTACACAACTGTTCTTAAATAGGAAAATACAATTCCAAAGCAGTCTAATTGTTTCCTGAAAAGTATTTAAAATATCTACTCCATTGCATATTGAAGGCCAGGCTCCTCTAATGGGTCTAAGTTTTTTATGGTTTGTTTAAATAAAAGCAATTACTGTATTCATCTTCCACCAAATCATTCAATACTAATAAACAATCTGTGAAACCAGGCAATGTGTGTTATCTATTGGAGGCTGTCTAAAGAACTTAAATGTAATTATCATTTATGTTGTCATCTAAGATAATAGGTTGCCAGCCATGGACAGAACAGTCATACACTTCAGACAAAAGACCAGCAAACCTTTAGTAAGCTAAAAGGCACATTACTTTATTAGGAATGCAAAGGACTCTGCAAGGGTGTACAGACACCAGGTATCATTGCAGGTAGGTTTGTTTAGGAGGTGGGATGTTATTTAGGGTGGAGAGACAGAGAGAGGGGAAGAAGGAGAGGAACTGGCTTATTTGGTGTTACACAGTATATGAGGGTAGTAGGTAGATGAGCTATGCCATCTGATACATTAGGGTCCAAAACCTTTAGTAGCTGGTCCAGTTAGGTTGGTACAGTTTTATTTTACCTTTTCTATTAATTTATTCTTCACTTTTCCGAATTCTATAATTTTGATTCCTCATTGTCTTAATCTAAATAAATATACCTTTTTTGATAAGAACTATTTTGAGTATGAAAAATCCTCTAACATTTACCCATTTCACATTTTTTTATAGCAACCAATTTTTTACCAACTTCATGAAGGATGTGCTTAACCAATGGCACAATTAAAGCAAAAAACAAAATCTAAGATATAAAATTGAGAATATCCAGCAGAATAAAGTTGTTATATCAGTAGAAGTAATTGCCTTCTGTTTGTGTGATTGGTTAGGATATGAAGCTGAACCTATCTTGGCCGAAGTACTCTAGGGTTGAGACTCCTATGAGTAAAGCTTGAAGTTGGGAATAAAGTCCAAAGGAGACCTGTGGATTTAGGAAAGTGCAAGAATGAAATAGCCTTTTTTTAAACTCTTGGCTAAATAAAAGAAGAAAAAGAATAAAGAAATGTTCTGAAAGAAAACATCTGTTATGGGATTTAGAATAAGCCAGAGATCAGCTGCTTAGTGAGAAATCTTGGCACAAATATCAGAAGCATAGATCCTTTTCAATCATCTTACCTTTCTCTGAACGTAATTTATCCACAACAGAGTTAGTGGAAGCCAGACTGTATTCTGGATGGTATGCCAATGGATCATAGAGCATTCACACTCAAATACCTTCATTCATTAAATGATTTCTTATGATTATTTCTGTTAAAATTGTTATGTAAGGTGATTAGTTAAGCGATATATTTACTATTGTTTATTTTATGTTTGAGAATATTCATGTAATGCCATTGTCTGATCCACTTAATCCATATTATGGTTGCTAGGGAAGGCTGGAGCCTATCCCAGTAAGCATAGGGCAAGGCAGGGACAAACCCTGAACAGGGTGCCAGTCCATAACAGGGTGAACACACATACACACACATCCACAATTCTGCATTGCTGTATCACATAACCTGCATGTTTTGTACTATTGGAGGAAACTGGAGCACTTGGAGTCAACCACACAGACACGAGGAGAACATTTAAACTTCAATATGTATGTAATGTTAAATTAAATTTCTTTATTTTCCTTGTGTTTTGAACGCGGAACTCCAACAGGGGTCCCTGCGTTACTGCTAGGTACCATCCCCAACCCCATAAAATGAAGGCTGGGAAGTATAGTCCCCGTAGATCCTTGAATGTGTATTTTGTAAATATTGTTGTTTTCAATAGATAGATAGATAGATAGATAGATAGATAGATAGATAGATAGATAGATAGATAGATAGATAGATAGATAGATAGATAGATACTTCATTAATCCCAAGGGGAAATTCACATACTCCAGCAGCAGCATACTGATAAAAAACAATATTAAATTACAGAGTGATAAAAATGCAGATAAAACAGACAATAACTTTGTATAATGTTAACGATATGCCGGGTGGAATTGAAGAGTCACATAATGTGGGGAGGAAAGATCTCCTCAGTCTTTTAGTGGAGCAGGACAGTGACGGCAGTCTGTCGCTAAAGCTGCTCCTCTGTCTGGAGATGATACTGTTCAGTGGATGCAGTAGATTCTCCATGATTGACAGGAGCCTGCTCAGCGCCCGTCGCTCTGGCACGGATGTCAAACTGTCCAGTTCCGTGCCTACAATAGTGCCTGCCTTCCTCACCAGTTTGTCCAGCTGTGAGTCGTCCCTCTTTTTTATGCTGCCTCCCAGCACACCACCACGTAGAAGAGGGCGCTCGCCACAACCGTCTGATAGAACAAACTCCTTTTGCTTCTTTTTTAGGTTTATAAGTTTGGATTTTATACTGGGATACTTTTCCTGTTTTGCAGCTTCATATGCCACTTTTTGCTCTTTTGGTCATTTTCTGTTTTCTGATTTTGTAAATAAATCCATCTTTTATGAAGATTATTTTATGATCCATCTCTCTACAAGGCAGGGTTTTACAATAATCCTCTCTGTTGTGGGGCATTTTGATTGTATTTTGGAACTTTGCTTATATATTTTTGAATTTTTGAAGCTAAAGTTCATTTGGCTTGGTACAGGCTAAAGCCTTCCTGTAAAGTAAGAACTTAGGCTGCCCTAGTTAAATGTTTGAGGTGCACCACTTTGGCCATTTTGTATGCAGCACACACAACATCTGTGTGTTGAACTATAATACCCCATGTACTGGCACTCTACACACTCTTTCACTGTCTTGGCATCTGTAATCATACCCGAATGGACCAGTGGTGGAAAAAAGGTAGTACAGACTCAAGTAAATGTTCAAACACACAAATGTTCTTTATTTTTAGTACCAGAAAAACAATTCAGTGTCATGCTCTCAAAGAAGATAAATACAATCCACTGTTATGACAAGCTATATATATATATATATATATATATATATATATATATATATATATATATATATATATATATATATATATATATACGATATATATATATACAAATGTGTATATATGTACAGTATATACATATATATGTATGCATGGAGAAGATTACTGAATAGCTCCAGAGATTGTTGAGACATTTTCTTTAACTCTTAGACTTTGCCATGTGTTTAGTCATTTCTGTTGTTTTGTATACTGATGAGTATTTAGCCAATACATTAAAGTAACCAAAGAATCTGGAAAACAACTGGACAATCCTCATCACTGAGTGTCAAATAACTTCAAGGATTCATTTAATTCTGTTTATTATTTAGTAAAACAATTGTTATAAATATATAATATTTCCCATTTTACCTTTTATGTACAAATCCAATACATTTATGCATTTTTGTCTGAATATTAGTACATTGTGAAATTTTGAATTAAAATTATTTTCAGCTTTATCTGAATCTAATGTTATTGGTACATTGTGTAAAAATGTACTCTTTACTTGTAAAGGTGACAGTGATCTTTCGGTATGCCTGTTTACTATGATTCTTAAGTAATTAGGAAGTGCTGGTGGATCTCATTATGTTTATATTTGGAAAACAGCAGAGCAGTGTAGTTTTTCAAAAACCTTAGTCAATATTTCCCAGCTACCCATGTAACCCAAGCAAAACAAAAAAAAATATAAGTTACTATTCTTAAAAATAGTAAATGAATGATGTCTCAACTATTTCGTTTTAGGGGTTCTGCAGCACTGGGTGAAAGGTGAGAATCAACCCTGGATAAAGCACCAGTTCATTGCAGGACTCTCATATGAATGCACTTACTTATTCTGGTCCAATTAAGAGTCACTATCCATCCAAATGTAATCAAGTTTGGGGATATGGAAGAAGAGCACCCTTCAACAAATCTAAACAGACACAAGCAAAAAATATGCAAACAAAGACAGTACTTGCCCTTGATCTGAATCCAGGATAGGGCCATATTAACAGCACTGTAAGACCCCAAGGAAAGCAGTGCACTGGGGTCCCTACCTACACAACCACTCAGTAAGTCACAATATACATAGATTAGCATGGTGCTCCGGGCAACTAAACAGCGTGCCCATGTGTTAAGACAGCCCTGATCCAGGATCTGTAAAAATCTGTAAAGTAGCCTTAACTGCTAAATAATATGATTAAAATATACTTCTACTCTAATAAAAAATAAAATGATCTTCAAGTAATTTATTTGTTGGCTTTTCACACTGGTAAATACAATAAAAATAATAGGGCATTAAAAATTCTGGAAGTGATTTGCTGTATTATATTAAAATTTTATGATAAACAATTATAGAATATATACAGATGCAATAATTAGCACATGAATGACATTTAATAAGATTTGGTTTACTTAATTTAAGTTAATTTTCCACAGTCCAAAGACATGCAGGTTAAATGCTTGGGTGTTGCTTAATTGGCCCTAGCATGTACAGTACATGCATGTGGTTGCTAGCAAGGAGATGGACTGGCACCCTGTCCAGGGATTGATCCTGCCTTCTGTTCTAGGCTTGCTTGTATAGGCTCCAGTCCCATGAGACCCTACACAGGATTCGGTGGGCTTAGAAAGTGTTATGGAACAGTACAATGCCACATTATGGATTTTTCAAAAACTACTACAGTAGGGACATACTAACCAAGTGTTTTTGTTTCATTTACTTTTAATTTTGAAGAAACATAGAGTATAAAGTGGAATAGCTACTTTAATTTCCGTAATTTGAGTTGCTGAAGTGTTTGTTGTCTTCCTGTGATTTTTTTGTGTTGCCTTCAGTGGCTTGGGATTATTTCATGTGCACAAAATGATTGCTTAGGTCAATTAGATAGATAGATAGATAGATAGATAGATAGATAGATAGATAGATAGATAGATAGATAGATAGATAGATAGATAGAAATATGGCTTTTCACAGAAGCTCTTTAAATAAATAGGTAGATAAATAAATAAATATACACACACTATTGCTTGAACACACTCCAGGATGACTGAAAAAGATGAAAATTAAAACAAGAGAAAAACTTTCCGCGTGAGACATTATTCAGGTGTATAAGAGAACCCCAGCAGTGTTTCCTGACATGCTTCTTCTGAATGGTTTTTTGGCTTAATGTTCTCAGTGTTTGTGTGTCAAAGTGAGGATGTGCATCATTGTTCATAATGGAACTCAGTTTTGCTTTAATTCTTACCTTTGCTGCTGCTTCCACGGGTGCAGAGAGTATCCTTTGGCTGAGCCTACCTGCTTAATTAGTTTGTTGATTCGGTGGGCTTACTTGAAATGATGTTACCAGCCAAGCACACCATAGTGTTGAAAATCACACTGGCCATCACAGAGTTATAAAAGATGTAAAGGATGTTACTACCCGCATTAAAGGAATGCAGTCTACTAAGAAATAATGGCCTGCTCTGCATTTTCTTATATAGTTCCTCTGTGTCACGAGACCAGTCTAACCTGTTTTTGGTGTGGACATTTAATTAAGCAAACTGAAATTAATCAATAAGTTAATATTGTGGCTAGTAAGGAAAATGAGAAAGAGACTAACTGGTATGGTGAAACCAACACCCTAATTTATATAGTGTGTTGCGTAATATGTTTCAATATGTTGAAAGGTCTTCCTGATGTTTCATATTAAACATAATTATTGGAGATTTGCTGTACAATTAAATATAAATTGCCAAAAAGTACTATTTTTATCAATAATTTTGTGCATTTAGACCATTTATTAAAGATCACAAATATCTAATGGATATAATATATATTTGCCATATAAACTTATTTAAATACTATGTAAATAACTGATAAGTTAATACAATAAGAAAGAAAGTCCTGTATAGAGAAATTTTCCTGACAAATACAATTGGCATTTAATAAATTAAATCATATGCCTTTTTTTAATAAGAAGAGGAGAAAAAAAGTAAATTTAATTTAAAAGTCCTTGGATGTTGTTTCTGGTAGACAATGTGTTTAAGTCAGCATTTCTCAAACTTTAAGCATTTGCGACCCGAGTTTTCATAACAGTTTTAATCGCGCACCCCCCCCCAACATTTTTTTGAAATGTAGATGCATATTTTATTATACCTACTTAACTTCTATCGACATTTATCTAACTCTATATTTATTGTTCTACTATCAGAATGTATTTAAATTAATTTGTTTTGGTTTCAACAGATGTTTTTTTTTTCATATTTTTGATTCTTGTTTTCTTTTTTTCACGTCTTCGCGCCCCCCTTTTTGTTGCTTCGCGCCCCCCTAGGGGGCCCATCCCACAGGTTGAGAACCACTGGTTTAAGTGAATCCTACATTCTTGTTTATTTCCTAGTTATTTTCTTTACAGATTGTTCTTAAAGCTTAAATACCAAACACCATATTTATTTGTATATAGTTATGTGCATTGGCTGAGACAGGCATCTTTACATCACAATGTTTCCCATTTAGCACCTGCTTATGCCTCACTGTGTGACTCTGACCAAGCTAACCTGCTTCTTCTGCAAATGGTTAAAAATACATATAAACAGTTTTCAAAATCTAAACTTATAAGTTGCTTTGGGCAAGGGTGTTAGTTAAATATTTACTGTTTAATCAAACACTAAGGTCTGTGTGTCCAGCCCCTTACAAAAATCTGATTGGTCAGTTTGGCTTTGGTGACACGATTAAAAAGGGGAGGGTTTGTGAGTGTGAGGTACACATGCTGAGAGACTCACCTTCAGAGATGCCAAGTATAAAAGTGGACAGGAGGCTAGAAAGTCCCCTCAAAATAACAGAGTCAAAGAAGGATGGTTTACGGGAACGAGTTTATCAGAGGGAGCACCAATGTAAAGAATTTAGTAAAGGTGTAACAGACATACTGAGAGAGTCGCCTTCAAAGACTGGACAGAAAGAAAGCAAAGTGCCTCAAAACTAATGACATAATCTGTGAAGCAGGCTTTATGGTAACATGCTCAGCCGAGGGAGTGCCAGTCAAGAGAGGTTCAGACACACGAGAATACTGAGGAAAGGTGCTAAAGTTACATGTACTGTAGCACAAGAGGAAGTAAATATTATCAAATTATTCCATTACTTGTCTTTGACAGGTACCACAGCTAGTACATTAATAATTTTTATTCTGTTTGTTTAATTGTTTGATGACACACGGTTTGAGTTTTGTTTAGTTATGACCTAATTCTCTGAGTACAGATTTTAATTTATGTGTATGCAAAGACAGTTTCATGAAAATATTTTAAATGCTGGCATAAGTTACATATTGCCAATCTGTATTTTGCATTTTTTTTCTTTAATAGGCTATTGCCTATTTATAAAAGGGTAGTTGCAGATGAGTGGTAATCTCTTGTTACATTAAAGGCCTACTGTACTTCATCTAGTTATCAAATGTTTTGCATGTTATTCTTGTCACATTTTTAACAGGATGATGGATTATAAAAAAATTATTTCTGAGCATCTTTCATATAACTTTTTACTCTTGATACACTGGTTCTTCTCGCACATCTCAAAGACATGCAGATCATGTTAATTGCCAGTTCTTAAAGTGGCCTAGTGTGAGTAAGTGTGTGTATAGACATTAGTGTGCCATGTAATGAACTGGACGAGCAGGTCAGAAAATGGATGGATGGATGTTTCAGATGTTGATTTTTAGTTGATTTCCTGTGACTATTACAGTAATAAAGAATTGGGTCTGGTTGTTATTTGAAAAAATATTTGGACAACATGAAAAAAGTTATCACATCCCAGTACTTTCCCTTTTAGGAATAATTATATTTTTGATATAGTCGCATTTTATTTGATTTGGTGGAACTAATACAAATGAAACATTAATACAAATGTGTAACACAAGGTCAACAGTAATCAATAACCTCCAACAGCCCCCAAACAACCAATTTAACGAAAACACACTTAGACATTTTCATTAGATTAATGTAGACGACTCTAAAGGTCAGGGTGTTAAGTTCTTGTTTCTTGCAGCTTGTGGGTCAGCACTGTTATGAAAGTGGTCGTTCTGAACTTGATTGATCTTTGTTGTTTACTATACAAAAGAGAGTGAAGAGAGAGTGGGTGTGGTGTGTCGGATCTGAAAAGATCATAACGATTGTCTAGAAAATTAGAGTGCTTCTCCACTCGCACAATGACTTGAGAAGCAGTGCACACAACTTTCTCAATAGCTGCTCCCTGCACCTTTGGCTCAATTTCTGAATATTGACAGGATATTTAGTAAGATAAACAGAAGAAGAAATGATATGTTTATTACTGAATGTAAATTAAATACAAATTATTATTACGGCTCACGTACAATACAATGAACAGCTAGCTATTATGTAGGTATGCTCTTCTACACGCTGAAGGGATGCATTCATATATGTAGTCATTGTTATTTTTAAAAAGGTGGCCATGGATCTCATGTTTATCTAAATCACAATTTGAATACAAATAGAAGATTAAAGTGGATTTGAACAAGGCATGTTAGTGTGTACCACATATAAAGACATTAGTGTACCACACCCAGAAGTATCTATCCAGTAGTAGTTGTTTGGACTTGAACAGATCGTGAAAGACTGTGGAAAAAAATAATTAAAAATTAACCAGATATCAACTTAGAAAAACATTGGCACTGAAGGTAGTATATAATGGTTTTCACATGCAAAGACATTAGTATATCATAAACTGCAGCTCTGCTAACATCTCCATACTATATAACACTATCAGTGGAGGGAATCAAAAATACCCATCCAAACATAGTTGTGTGATCTAGAAAGGATCATTGCTGAAAACATTAAACAACAAGTCAACAGAAGGCAGCCTATCGGATTACATAACACTCAAAATGGGACAGAAATCTGCTCCACATTTGTGATTTCTTGTTGAGCTTATTTATCATTGAAATCCATCTCATCCAAGTGCAAATTTAAAACCAGCTCACTGTTTCGGTAATATAAAAATTGTCCAGTTACCATGGGGTCAATCAGTAAGTTAGTCAGTGATGTTTTTATTTTAATTTATATTATAGGAGACCCAGGTTCGCTTCCCGGGTCCTCCCTGCGTGGAGTTTGCATGTTCTCCCCATGTCTGCATGGGTTTCCTCCGGGTGCTTCAGTTTCCTCCCAACATCCAAAGACATCTAGATTAGGTGCATTGTGTGCGCACACCCTGCGGTGGGCTGGTGACCTGCCCGGAGTTTGTTTCCTGCCTTGTGCTCTGTGTTGGCTGGGATTGGCTCCAGCAGACCTCCGTGACCCTGTAGTTAGGATATAGCAGGTTGGATGATGGATGGATGTACCAGAGAGAAATGCAGAGTCAAAATAATACATTCCTTTTCTTAGCTTTGTTAGTAATTTTCTGATAAGGTGGAGGCTAAGGATCTGCGCTGGTATCCTGAAGGTTGCCAGTTCAAATCCCCATCACTGCCAAAAGAGATCCTACTCTGCTGGGCCCTTGAGCAAGGCCCTTACCCTTCAGTTGCTCCAGGGGCACTGTACAATGGCTGACCCTGTGCCTTGACCCCAAGGGGTATGCGAAAAACCAATTAATTTCCTTTGGGATTAATAAAGTATAATAAAATAAAAAATATGCAATGGTGTAGCATGGGGTGAGAAGATGATGTAGTCAATTATTCTGGTATAACTATGTGTAGCCAATGATTTTCCTTATTATATCTCAGAATTATTACCTTTCAAGAGTGTGAGAGTTCTGTTACTGCTTAGCATTGACTGAATGCTGAAATCATACTTTGGTATTATGAAATATGCAATAAATCATCTATAGAGAATTCTGTTAGTTAGAATATGCATATCTTAAGTCATCATATATGGATACGCACTGTGCAAATAAAAACCGTGCCACCTTGCTCTTCTAACCATCTAGCAGAGCACAGTCACACTTAGATGTTATGCATGAAAGACCACTGCAGCTCCACTCTAATCTTTTCCTCTTGCTGAAAGGCGAATGTACTTAAATTGTGTGCAGATTAAGACCTTCGCCCATCAACCCCTGTGCACTTTAGGTGACAGCTGAGAATTTAAGCTCTCTCTAACCCTGAACAAGATTTATTGCAGAAACAGACTTTTTTCCTCATACAGAAAGAACATCTTCTAATAAACTTTGCTACTTTGCTGTTGTCACTCAGTTGCTGTTTTATGAGTATATCTGGTTTATCTAGGCTCAGTTGCTTATGGTTTACATTTTCGACAATCATCCACTTCTGAAATAGATTTTGGGTTTTTTTTGTCATGTGTCCATTTTTTGTAGCTATACGCAGTTCAATTGGATGAAGATGTTGTCTTCATCGCCCAAACCTAATATTTTTCTGTACTGTTATTTGGCTCATTCAAAGTGCATTAAACTGAATCAGAAGACACAAAAACTAACCCCAGTGGATGCTGTTAGCAGACACCCAAGCAGCACAGCAGAAAACCTAGGACAGCTTCTAACAGTGTCAGTTATGTATGAATGTTTTAATCTTTTTTGAAAAACAAGCTAGTATCATATCATTAAAAATTTTAAAACATCAAAATCTATTTTGACCAAAAGGGGCCGCTGCAGCCTCCCAAACCTCATCCAGCACCACACAAACACAAATTCCAGGTTCAGATAAATGGTTTATTATCCACAATACCTTCACATTGGCTCTCAAAACACACAACTCTTCTATTATTTCTCTCTCTTACCTCTCCTCTTCACCTTCAGGTTAGTTTTGTCCTCCTTCCAACTGACTCTGACTCGTCCAGGTATGGCAGGGCTGTTCCTTTTATCTTGGACCAGGCAGTACTTCTGGTGCCAGGGCATAGCCAATAAAAATACTTCCGGGTCAGTTGGAAGTCCAAAAAACCATGGAGCACAGCTCCTTCCAGCACTTCTTGGTGGAATCCAGAGAGCCCAACAGGGCTTCCTGCCATCCATCACAGTATTAATTTGATAAAAAAAAATAAGTATTCACTTTGAGGTAAGTTTATGAATCTTTCTTTATTACTGGTAAAATCATGTGTGGTGCTGCCCTAGCACCAAGTGGAAGAAACATCTCATGTTAATTTCATGCAAAACTAGAAACGCATCCACAGCAAGGCTATTCATGTTGAGCTCATTTAATAAAATAAACATCAGAACATTATTTCCAATGAATTTTACTAAATGTACTAATTATATGGCCACAAAACATTAAATGAGCCTTACTTCAAAGCTTCTGCCCATGTCATTGTGTTTTAGGGACTGATTTAGTTATTAAATATTTCAGAAGTACTGACAAAATCCCCAGCGCTTTTGTCTGTTTATGCCTAACATTCCTTAACAGTTCATATCTTAAAATGTATTTTTTCAGACTTGACTGCAAAAGTCAAACAGAAGGTCTATCTGTTCCTACTCAGAATAACCTCTCCAATAGAGCTGCTAAATATAGTCTAAGGAAGCAATAATTTGTGCTGTAAATTATCCGGTTGTTTATTTAGTATGATGTGTAATATAGTTTTGATTAAACATAAACTGTTTAAAAAGTTACATTTGTGTTATAGTGAGAAAAAGGAAATTGCTATTCCCAGCAGACTGATGTACCTTGTAAAACAATTTGTCTTTCAACGGCGTGCAGTAAGTATGAGCCAAGTAATGCACCGATGCTTTGAGTCTTACAAGACATGCCCCTTGAGATGTTGCCTGCTCCTCCATTTTCTTGCCTACAGATGTGTCTTCCCTCATCTCACACAGTATTTCTTACAACCGTTCATGTGTTCCAAGAATTTATCACCCTAAAAATTCCTGAAGGTTTAAAAAAATATTAGCCACTTAAACCTTTTCAAGTATAATATATATCTTTCTCTAATGTTCAACTGTGACATCAGGCAACATATTTTAGAAAGTAAAGTCAAGGCCATGTCATAACCAAGGAAGAATCCTTCTCACTGGGCTTTCAGATTTTTACAGCTGAGAAATTAGAATTAGTTTTACAGTACATATTAAATAGGCAAATGTGTTTAGTGAAAATCTCATTGTGTGAACATCTGCTCTCTGAATTTAATTATTTAGTACAGCATTCAGGGTACCTTCTGACTGGACTTAGCATGGTCTACGCTTACTGCTAAAAGACACGCTGTCCAATGAATTGACATCTATAAACTGCCACAGTGTGAGTTTTGTTCCCACGTATTCTGCATTGCCTTGTTTAACGAAAGGATTGCTGCTTCTGCCTGCTCCTATAGCTCTTGGGATCGACTGTGTCTGCTGTTGCTATAAATGTCTCTCTGACTACAATAAATGGGATGTGTCATTCTCACAATTATTTAATACACACATACTATTTATTTTCAACTGAAAAGCTCATACATAAATAAAAAATATGTTGCAATTTGTGTGTCTAGGAATAATTCAAATTTATTGAACAACATTGTTTGCTCTTAATATCTCTCAAGCAGCTGTGAAACATTTACACACTCCCAGCATATATTAAAAAGAAAGAATTCTTTTGAAATTGAGCAAGTAGATCAATTGTCCACATAATTGTACATCTGGACTCACTGTTTCCATTACAAAAACATGGAAAGCTGGGGCCGAGCTTTATGTATAAGTCAGTAACTGAAACTGAACATGGCATCAGTACATAACTGGGTACGCCCACGTAGACACTTGTACTGGTAGAGTTAGGACATGACACTTAACGTAATACATTCAGTACATATTGGAGATGTAGGATGAAAGCAAAAAGGAGAACGTGGAATTTACCCACAAATGGTGCCTGCATTGGGAGTTGAGCTTGGGACCCTAGAAATATGGCAGCCGCACTAATCACTGTGTCTTTGCTTCATTCCTCCTTGGAAAATGTAAAGATTGCTTTCAGGGGTACTCCTACTGAGCCACTTTCATTCATCCACTTTCTGAACTTGTTTTGTCCATTTGAAGTTTGTGATAATCCAGAACATATCCTGACAGAAATACAAGGAAGACAATAGGTGATTCAATATGGCAGACATCAAAGTACCCACTCACCCTCACTCTGTCATTCAACTTATAGCAATAACACCCGCTATTGAGAGGGGGCATTGCTGCTATTAGTATTGTCTTTTTATTTTTGCAGAATGAGGGCAATTGATTCCGTCCCTTCCGGTTGGAGGAATATAAAAATCGAGGTGCTCCCAGAAGGTGGCACATGAGGATGTAGCCTCAGTACAGGACAGACCATACCCCAGATATGACTGATTAACAGAGGTACTGCAGCCTTGTAATTTGTTTTCTTATTGCACCATTGACTGCTATTACTGCTTCTACTGGCACCATTACTAAATGGAACTACCCAGTTGGGACCCCAGCATTTATTTTGGATCTCATGTCATACCTCACTTGACCACAATATAAAATAATGAAATGTACTCCAACTTCAGCCTATCCACTTTCTCATGTAACATGCAGCTTCATCAAAAATTGTATATATATGTGTGTATATATATATATATATATATACTGTATATATGTATATACAGTATATATAGACAAGCTGTTATTCATTATTTATTAGGCATTCGATTCTTAAATGCTTGAAGATAGAAGAAAAAAACTACATATATATGTATACATATATACATTTATCGTATTACATATACTATAATAATAAGGTAGCTTACATCTTTAAAGTTTATGGCAGATTCCTATTGTTAGTGTGAGTTGGAAATCGAGTGAAGTGGTGACAAAAAGAAATCTACCTAAAGTCTTAATGTTGCCAACAAGCTGCATCTATAGCAAGAAAATAAACATACACTGTTCCATTTAGCTTCCTCTGACCCTGCTCAGGATATAGCAGGTTTAGAAAATGAATGGCTGAATGGATAGATGTACTGTTATGGATATATGCATACAAAATGTGGAACATACAAAAATCTGTACAATTAAAAATGCACAGTTCTACAATCACAAAACTAATCCACATTTTCTGTTTGTGTTACAAGGAACAAGTATGTCAGGTTAGAACTCTGTAAAGCATATATAGTGTCAGAGCACCTATGGTATCTAATTAAATTTGATTTTACATAATCAACTCCTTATTGTAGTTAATACGTCTTGGTCAATTTCTTCACATTGATGTAAAGATCATTGCCATTTCCCAACTCTACTTCTTTTAATATAACAGGCCATGAGGTTAGGATATGTGCAATGTTAGTTCATGGCACATTTGACCTGTGTTTTCAGTGACACTGACACTGAATCCACTAAAATCACATCTTTATTTGCTAGTGATGAACAACTGGGCATTGCATTTGAGACAGAAAATAATCAAAAATAAAACATCACAGGTTAAAAAAGATCTATTCCTAATAAATTTATGACAAACCTTTCTGTAGCTGAGTCTGTTTAAGAAAACACTGTTTGATGAGTGGGTTTTGAATTTAACAACAGAAGGGGTATCATGGGCAGACAATGGGAAGATGATTCAGAGGCATGGCTACATAGAGCTGAATGAATAATCACAGAGTAAAAAGCAATGAGATTTCAGAGCTACGTTCTTGAAGATGAGTGTCAGGATGCTAACAATGAAATTTTCACAAAGTCTGAATATGTTAATGCATTTTTCCGAGGAGACCATTCAGTAGAGACCCGTGGAATTAAGAAGCAATGATGACATGATAAAGTACAGTATTTTTAAATTCAGCTCCATATTATAATGCACTGAGTGATGTTTAGTGCAGCATTTGCAACAGCTATTGTAATGGGAACCCATTACTGTTATACAGAAATATATTTGTCATAACCAAAAACCACAGTGCATTTGTAATGGATTCAGTACAATAAATTATTCAATTTGTGCAGATGTTTGAAGCCTGCACTAACATGAAACAATCATTTCACATTTGAGACTCAAAAGCATTTTAATAAAAAGCACTTTAGGTTAATTAATGCAACAATATGTACAAAAAAGGCTGATTTTTTCATTCACAGCAGTTATTAAAATATTTATTGTGAAGTTATGAATTACTTTACTACCAGGAATTATTATTATGACTACAAAAAATGGGATGTAAAACAGTCTCAGCTGATAAATATGTAAAATTCTTTCAAATGATATCATGAAAAAATCAATAAACATTGGAGTTTTGAAATATCAACAAAGTGCCTTTTATTAGCTACATGGTAAGACTCACAGTCACAGCCATCAGCTTTAAGCCATTAACAGTGATATACCCAGCGTGAATTTTCCTTCGATGAGAAGTATGGGTATGGGTTGAAATCTGATGAATTCCTTTCTCAGCTGATTAAATGTCAATCTGATCTAAACACACACCATCAGTATCCAGGCCAGGTAATGTTTTGATAGTTGTTACTGTAATAATTATAACAACTATGTAAAATTTAAAGAGTATATTGTTCCAAACAGACTGTCACATTGATTATATTTGCTGTCTGCACTATCCAGATTCTATTTGCCATCTACACTATCCAAGAGGCTTTTATTTTAAATCTGAGTCAAAAGTTTTGTTTGCTGAGATCTTGGTAGCGTTTAGTAATACAGCCATTTTCATACGTAAATGATGTACATTTTTGTAGTGGATAGCCGCCTATTGGCTCCGTGGAGGGTTTTAATGTTTTTCTTCTCTAGTCTTTAAAAGTGAACTCCATCAAGTGAACTAGGTCTAAAGTTTTCAAGTTTTGTTAATTTGAAGATTATATATATACTGTAGGCGGCATGGTGGTGCAGTGGTAGCGCTGCTGCCTCGCAGTTAGGAGACCTGGGTTCACTTCCCAGGTCCTCCCTGCGTGGAGTTTGCATGTTCTCCCGTGTCTCGCGTGGGTTTCCTCCAGGCTCGGTTTCCTCCCACAATCCAAAGACATGCAGGTTAGGTGGATTGGCGATTCTAAATTGGCCCTAGTGTGTGCTTGGTGTGTGGGTGTGTTTGTGTGTGTCCTGTGGTGGGTTGGCACCCTGCCCAGGATTGGTTCCTGCCTTGTGCCCTGTGTTGGCTGGGATTGGCTCCAGCAGACCCCCGTGACCCTGTATTCAGATTCAGCGGGTTAGAAAATGGATGGATATATACTGTATATATTACATTCTTAGTTCTGAGTCGCAGTCTGATTATTTAGGTGGTTACCTACCAGGTAACACTTGTGGTTGGTTGGCCAGTCGGTAAACATTTGCAAGTCCTCTGAGTTGTGAGAAGCAGATCAGGTTTGATCCCTGTAAGTTTGTAGCACCACAGAGGCAACTACAAACTCACCACCTCCTTGTGCAATGCATCTGTAACCCAATGGATGATTCAGGGAACATTATGACTTGGCCACTGACCTTGGTCCAGGTCTGCCTGTTTGCTGTTTCTGTGTATAGTAGAGTAGTAGCTCCCACTTCATTAAATAACCTTGCCGTTCCTGTTTTGAGTTGAATAAAGCTGGTTTTCCTTCAACTCAACCTCCTCAGGGCGCAAGACAGTAACTCACGCATCACATTGTACCAGGATTGGGATCTTGCACCAATGGACCCACCAAGAAGAACATAACATCCTGCTACCGGTGGAGCAAGATGAGGCTCCTGGGACCACCCTATACAAGAGCAGGTCCAGAACTTAGTGGACCTCATTCAAAACTGGATCTTTGGAGTCACCTTCGAGGGAATTGTGGAGAATCTCCACATAACGTCCACTCACTGTTAGACCTGACCCACAGACTGGATGGTGCCCAAACTACCTGAAAGCAGAAGAGCTGCCTGGAATTGACCCGGGTTTGATCCAAATAGCATGGCCCCACCAGATGACCAATCTCCAAAGCCAAGGGCCCTAGCCCCCACCTCCAATACCTGCACCGTCTCCTCAGGACAATGTTTGCTGCCACTCCCTGTCGTGACTCCACCTAGCCCAGCACAGGCTCCTAGAATAGCCAACACCATGGGTGGAAAATGCCATCATAGAAACTCCATAGTGGGGATCAAGCGCAGGTGCTTTCGCTGTGATCAACTAGAACATCTGGCTCGGGTGTGCCACCTCCCACCTGTGCAAACCATGGACATCGGTCTGGCCCAGGTATGCACCTCACAAGTTTCCCCCAAGATATTAGTGATGGACAGTTTTAAGGTCTCTATTAAGTTGACCGAATGTGAAATCCTGACGCTGTTTGACTCTGGTTGCAACCTCTGTATAGTCAGCCATGACTTGCTTTAGCAGAACCCTTATAGGACCACAAACCAGGTGAACTGCTGCTGCATCCTTAGGCTCATTAAAACATATGAGAATATCTTAATATCTCTGAAATTTAAAGGGAAAAACTTTAAGGTTTAGACTGCCATATCAGACCCTTTACCCTGGCCTCTTTTAATAGGGAAGAGGAATGCATTTTTATCCACAGGTCTTGACCACCTACAGAGTGCCTCCCTCTGTAGTAGATAGAGATGAGTTTGCCACAGACAACGTCAATCAAGGAGCTGCATTTAAAATTGAACCTGAGTTGTCCAGTGAGGTAGGAGATGGATCCTCAAGTGAGGACCCAGGACAGTTGTTGAACTTTACCCCTCCATCGCTTGTGCTGGCAACCTTCTCAGACCAGAGACATGCTACACATCCAGAGGTGAGTACGATACTGCCTTGGACACAGAGGAAGCAGAGACTGCCACTCATAAAGTTTTCCCACCTGCACGAGCCAACAGAACACAGACTTTTGCATTCAAACAAGCCTATGTCATGAATGACTAGTACTGTCTGGAGAGGGAGGACCCAAACTTTAAAACATCACAATTTTCAATGCAAGATGATTTCTTTTATTGGGTGATTTCTGATTGCATGAGGGATGGGCAGATCGAGCAGTGGGTGGTGCCAAGCTAGCATAGAGAGGAGGTTTTAAAAATTTCTCACACACACATCTTGGGGAGTCATCTCGACAAGGAGAAGATGAGAGATCGCATTTCAAAATGCTTTTATTGGCTAAATATGGGCCGAGATGTGGAGCAACCTCCTGGGATACCATATTACCTTTTTGCCTGTTTGCTGTTTGGGAGTCCTCCTAAGCATCTACCGGGCTGAGTCCATTCAAACTGCTGTTTGTCCAGCAGCCACGCAGGGTGTTAGACATTTTTAAGTAGGAATGGACAGGGGTTCACGAGGCACCTCTAGGTGGGAGATTTGTCATTTGAGACATTTTGCCCCAAAAACAGATCTTGAAATTGTTCTCTATTGTGGTGGAACACACACAGTGCGAACAGAAGGTCCAAAAACATAATTATGATGAGAAAAGCAAACTGTGAGTTTAAGAAAGGGGATCGGGTGTTGGTATCAATCCCTCCCGACCCACATAAATTTCAGGCGAAATGGCTCATCCCAGCAGTAGTGAAAGACTGAATTAATCCAGTGAATTACGAAGTCAGAATTCCCGGTCAGCAGAAGCCTATGTAGGTTTTGCATATTAATCTGTTCAAAAAGTGGCACAACCCACACGAAGCCCTATTCACATCCAAAGCAATCCCTCAGACTGAAGTCGCTATTGGTGATGATTTAATGGATACCCAGAAGGCAGAGTTACTGACACTGATCAGTAGGAACTCTGATGTTTTTTCAGCCTTGCCAGACCGGACAGAAATTGCGGAACACAAGATCTTAACTTCTAGGGTTATGGTACATGTCAATCAATAGATTTCCGGCACTTGAACATGATTTCCAAGTTTGATACGTACCCAATCCAACATAAAGCTGACCTGTAGGAGAAATTTGGGCAAGCCTCATACACCACATCAGTCTAGAGAAAGCTAATGGTGAGGGATGTAAGATTTTTAACTCTTTTGAAACCCTCCCCAACAGGGCGATACGCCGAAATACAATTGATGGGTATGTCGAGGGCTGCTTGTCATTTGCCGAGTCAACTACAGGTTCACAGCTCCCCTCATGGTTCAATGCATCCTGTAGGTTCACAGAGCCACAGAGACAACTGTAAGCTCACTGCCTCCTCACGCAACACATCTATCGCCCGGTGGGTGATGCAGGGTACACAACATTATGTGTGTTTGCATGTGCATTTCCCTTCAAATGCACCTTATTAGCCTATAGATTGAATTCTTGGCACATGTCTTATGGCCTATGCAATGGTATTTCCTGGAGGAGTGTAAGAAAATAGGCAATTGCTGGTGGAAAGATCCAGGTAGTGAATGTGGGTGTGCCAGTGACTACGGTGCAATCAATAGATTATGGTTTCCTAACCTTTGTTAGGAAACCTAGTTTATCACATGGCAGTGTTTTCCCCTTCAGTGAGTTTGAGTGTGATCATCTGAGATGGATTTCCTACTGTATGCAGTCATTGGAGTGCTAGATGAATAAAGCATGATTGTCAAAGTTTTTCCTCCTTGGTGAACTGAGCACGATCATCAGAGTGGGATTGCAGAGGACACTAAGGATCAGCTGTGATCACCTTAATGCTGCTACAGTGAATCGAACATGAGTGATGGAAGTTGCAGGGTTTCGTCCAGGGTTGAACACAGCCCACCTGCAATGCTGCCACAGGCCATCAATGGTTAGGAAATGCTACAATAATTTATTACTGCATCAATCGCCATACAACCCTTTGTCTTTTTGCATTTATTTACTAATTTCCCCTTCAGTATTATAGTTCACCTGTGCAGGGCTGCAAATGTTTTTTTTTGTTTTTGCCATTTTCCTTTGAACTTATTTTCATATTTATGAGTTTGATAAGCTGTCATAGTCAAAATAATAATAAGTAATATTATTATGTTCAAACTGTGGATGGCAGTGAGGATGTGTCCAGCCAGCAGAGTCAGTAAGTCTAAGTATGGAAAAGTTTTACTGTTGGAACTATGAAAATGTAGTTCTGTTTATGGTGTTTCTTCAAAGCCAGTGGTGACAAAATAATAACAACACAAATAATGATTTTATACTTGCTTGTATTGAATAATCATTCAGGGTACTATCCACATTAGGCTTTGCTAGGACCCCAATATATATCCAGTGGGTTCGCTGATCCACCTATCCATTGCCATACATAATTCCCAGTTTACTTTCTTCAACAAACAGTTCTTATTTTTCATCTTTCACCATAGAACAATTTTGGACGTATTAACAAATTAAAAACTATCGAAGCCCGTAGCATACCGGTGTAAGAATAGGAATGGAAAACAGTGAGAAAGGAATTCAGTATAAAAAAGGCTTAGGAAACCACCGTCACAGTATAACGAAAATAGCAAGGAGCGAAACCAATGCCAATGGCTGAGAGAGTACCTTCCTGTAGCAGGCTACGGAAAACATAGACATATATAGATAGACGCCGCATTCAGTGTGTCGCCCACTTGACACGATAAGTCAGCGCGTCCGCCCTATTACGAGTGGTAAAAGTGGCATTTAAACTAATACAGGTAGACGTGGAAACCGGGTTTTCTGATGAAAAAACAATAACGTTTTAAACAGTATCGTTTACATACAACAGATTTTGGCGATTCGTTTACATGAAATTATTTATATCCATTTATACACTAATAATGGTAATTATTAAATAATAGTAATAATTATTATTAGTATTATTAATCTACTAGCAACTTGGTGCGCGCTACGCTGCGCGTTGGATGACCACAGTTGAAGGACTTAATCGTAAGGATCTCTCGTCGGGTGTCTCATTGGCACGCTTTTCCTCTTTCTTTCGCGATCACAGCGTAATCTGTCTTCTCTCTCTGTAGGGGTTTCAGTTGCCTTTCGTTGTGTGGCAGAGACGCGTCGTTGAGCTAATCTGTGTGAATGCTGAGTGTCCGTTTCTTGCGAGCGACTGTCACGTCTTTGCCTCTTTGCTTCTTTGCTTCGTGATCACACTGTAATGTGTCCTCTCTCGCAGCAGCAGGTTTAGTTGCGTTTCGTTTCGGCATTGTTCCATAAGGTCTCCTCCGTACAAGTGCACATGGGCAGCTGAAAACGGAAAGGCATAATGGGCAGAGTGACACACACAAATTGGTGACCAGGGAACCATCCGACTCAGGCGGGCTCGAAATACTCAAGTGCACATGTTATTTATAATTTTATTTTTTTTTTGTTATGAACTTCCCCAAAAGAGTTGATCCCTGTAAATAGTTAATAGTATATGAACAATATAATCTGTTGTAGTACGGGCGTTAATTAGCGTCACACCTCATAACCTGCATACACCACGTGTTTGGCTGTTACGCCAGAAGCACGGTGGACGCTGTAAGGGTAGGTTGTGGTTTCTGTTTCTTTCGTGATTTTTTTATTTCATTTTATTGATTATTTAATAGGCAGAGGGAGAAGACGTTAATGTGACGCTCTGTCTATTTCTTTACTTTTGTTTTGAAAAGATTTTCGGAAGCAGGAAAAATAAAAGCAAAGGGGAAAGAACGGAGGGGGGTAAGCAGGAATTCTGAGAGGGGACAGACTGGGACTTTTCTACGGGGTGGCTATACAGCGAAAAGGAACACGGACTCGGACATGGACACCGCGCTGGGTTTTTATTATATAGATACTAATAAAAGGCAAAGCCCTCACTGACTGACTTACTCACTCACTCACTCACTCACTCACTCACTCATCACTAATTCTCCAAGTGCCCGTGTAGGTAGAAGGCTGAAATTTGGCAGGCTCATTCCTTACAGCTTCCTTACAAAAGTTGGTCAGGTTTCATTTTGAAATTCTCCGCGTAATGGTCATAACTGGAAGCTATTTTTCCCCATTTACTGTAATGGAGTTGAGCTTGAAAGCCATGGGGGCGGAGTTTCGTGTGACATCATCACGCCTCCCACGTAATCACGTGAGCTGACTGTCAACGCAGTGCGTAGAAAACCAGGAAGAGCTCCAAAAAGTGCTGAAGAACACATGCATTATACAATTGAGAAGGCAGCGAAACAATAAGAAGCGAGCGAATGACATATACAACCATATTCATGAGTGCTGCTACTTCGGAAACAAAGCAAAGTGTAAACCTAATGTTTAAATTAAGTTCATAAACAGGCTGCCGCTGGCGTTTGTCATGCCCACGGGTAATGCGGGATACAAGTTTAATGAGAGGACGCAGGATATAAACGAGAGTTTTGATCACTTTGTAACTAAGTTAAAATTGCACGTGAAGGGCTGTGCTTATGCAAATTCCGAGACTGTGTTTGTGGGGGATTGACAGTTAAGGCGGGTGGGGCAGTCACGTCATCATCTCTCCTCCCATTCACCTCATTTCGCTCTGAGCTGAGCTCCGCAGCTAACGCACGCAGTGTTACGGAAGCGACTTTGTGGCGCTGCCACCAAATACTCACAGAAAAATCCACAAGTTAACACGCTGTCTCTACAGTTTCTCCTCACCTGAATCCTCCAGGCACTACTTACAAAAGGTTACATTGACAATCGTGTTACGTTATTTTTAAAATGTTTCCTTTTCTTAGCACAAGCACAGCTGAGAAGCTTCGATGCATGTGCTCCATAACGCGTTAAAAAATCACGCATTTAATCACACTTTGCATTCCAAGCAAAGAGGAACTTCTCTCAATGCATGATTTCCTGGTACACCAATTACATTAATCAGCGCTTCCCGATTCATTTTAACCTCACACCCCCTTGGTTTGAGAAGAAGTATGAAAAAATATGAGGTTAACACAGAAAAACAGATCACCAATTGAAGCTTTATGAATAATTGATTCGCCATCAATAATTGTTTTGGTAAAGCCATACTCGGTGTAATCCTCCTTCCATTTTATAATTTTTACGCCACTAGCCATGATTAAATGAATGGTAAAAAAGTAAGAGTGAAGCGAGGGTGACTTATTCAGGCAGGCAGGCGACAGCTCAATAGCTCGAATTTGGATATAAGTAGGTTCTATTTTGTCGCCAGAAATATCTTTGTTAGGAATGGAAGTTGAATTGTCTTTAAATTTCTATGGTAAAGAAAAAGTTATGCAATGATGACTACATTTAACTATATAAAGTCAAAACTTGATTATATAAAGTCACTGTTGGAATAAATAAAGTCAAAACTTGAATATATAAAGTCAGCGCTGGAATACTTCGGAATATATAAAGTAAGCGCTAGAATATATAAAGTCAAAACTTAAATATATAAAGTCATTGTCGG
Source organism: Polypterus senegalus (assembly GCF_016835505.1). Classification (NCBI taxonomy): domain Eukaryota; kingdom Metazoa; phylum Chordata; class Cladistia; order Polypteriformes; family Polypteridae; genus Polypterus; species Polypterus senegalus. Next base: position 140,411,527 of record NC_053160.1, read on the forward strand.
AATATATAAAGTAAGCACTGGAATATCCATCGATTTCCCAAACCGTTGAATCCGACCACAGGGTCACGGGGGTCTGCTGGAGCCAATCCCAGCCAACACTGGGCGCAAGGCAGGAACCAATCCTGGGCAGGGCACATGCATCATTTTCAAAACATTAACCGAACAGTGTTTTTTTAATTTATTTTTCTGAATACGTTTTTGTTCATTTAGTTCAGTTCAGAGTCGTTTCAATCAATAGATTTTGACTTTGACTTTATATATTCAGGAATGAGTTTATATACTCCGATGTTGACTTTATATAATCAGGAATGACTTTATAAATTCCGACGCTGACTTTATATATTCAGGTTTTGACTTTATATATTCCAGCGATGACTTTATATATTCTGACGCTGACTTTATGTATTCAAGTTTTCACTTTATATATTCAGAAAAAAGTTTTGACTTTATGTATACCGACGCTGACTTTATATATTAAAGTTTTGACTTTATATATTTGGGAATGACTTTATATATTCAAGTTTTGACTTTATATATTGTGACTCCGACTTTTTATATTCACAAAATCAATTTATTTGCCTGTTTGGCACCCATAGTATATGTGTGTGTGTATATATGTACACATGTATGTATTGTAAGGACCGAGGAGACAGCAATAAGGGTTGGGGTTTCCGGCCCCGTATATTGTACAGAAACTTTGCACAGAAAAATAAAGTGGTCAAAAGCACAAACTAAAGAGTTCATAACGCGACGCCGACTCCTGGCGTCGCGGCCATTTTATTGGGGTGGAGCCGGAAGTGGAGGAACGCTGGGAAGGACCGCAAGGGAGGATGGGAAGGATGACGTCAGGGCAAGATGGCGGAGGAAGGGCGGAAGTACCGCACTGCGGTCAATCCAAGCCTATGGTGCAGGAAGGTCTTTCTTTCTACGAGGAAGCAGAGGGAGAAAGTTAATCCCCCGCCATTCCCTGGCGGCGAATGGTTTCCCAGGTGCTATCGAATCAATCGCGGCCTCCTACTGCGTGCGTGACACGATCCCCCCCTTAGCCCAGGACCGTCAGGTCGGGCGGACCTAACCGAGAGGTCGTGAATACGAGAGAGGGCATCGGCATTGGCCTGAAGGGTCCCCCGCCGATAAGTGACAGTGAACTTATACGGCTGTAAGTCCAGGAACCACCTGGTGACCCGCGGATTCGACTCTTTGTGTAGGGACATCCACTGAAGTGCAGCGTGATCAGTCACCAGAGCGAATTCGCGACCCAGCAGGTAGTAACGGAGGTGGGTCACTGCCCACTTAATGGCCAAGGCCTCCCTCTCCACTGCCGCGTACCGGGTCTCCCGGTCCATCAGTTTCCGGCTAAGGTACATCACAGGGTGCTCGACACCATCGACGCTTTGGCTCAGCACGGCCCAGGCCTGTGTCCGGCGTCGGTCTGGAGAATAAGCGGGAGCCCAAAATCGGGCGTCCGTAACACAGGTGCCGGCGTTAGGGCCTTCTTTAGGTCACTGAGCGCGTGTTCTGCTTTGTCGGTCCACACCACGTATAGGGGAGCGCCCTTTTTTGTCAGGTCAGTCAAGGGTGCTGCTCTTTCGGAGAAGCGGGGAACAAACCGGCGGTAGTAACCGCAAGCCCCAAGAAAGCCTGCACCTGTTTCTTCGGACGGGGCCATTCTAAGATGTCTTTAACGAGCTCTGCGCACCTGTCCTTGTCCCACGAGGTAGCCTAAATATTTGGCCTCCTTTAATCCAAAAACACTTCCGGGGTTTATGCGGAGGCGGCTTTAGCCAGTGTTAGGAGGACAGCTGCGACCTGCAGTAGATGCTCCTCCCAGGTGCGGAATAGATGACAAGCGTCATCCAGGTAAGCGGCACTATAGGACTGGTGGGGCTTCAGCACTCTATCTACCAGGCGTTGGAAGGTCGCGGGGCCCGTGCAGCCCAAATGGGAGGACCTTGTACTGCCAGTGCCCGCTAGGGGTGCTAAAGGCCGTTTTTCCTTTGCGGATGCCGTTAAAGGAATTTGCCAATACCCTTTTGTCATGTCAAGGGTAGTCAGATACGAGCCGTACCCAGCCGCTCAAGGAGGTCGTCAATGCGGGGCATGGGGTAGGCATCGAACTTGGAGATCTGATTCAGGCGTCTAAAGTCATTACAGAACCTCCAGGAGCCGTCTGGCTTGGAGGCGAGGACAATAGGGCTGGACCAGGGACTATGGCTCTCTTCAATTATGTCCATGTCCAACATACGTTTCACCTCCAGTTCGACCTCTGCGCGTTTTGCCTCCGGGAGTCTGTAGGGCCTCTCCCGGACGATTACCCGGGCTCCGTGACTATATGCGGCAATCAGCGGTCCGGCGGGTGACTCGCTCACTACCTCGGGGATGGCTCGGAGTGTTTGGGCTAACTCCTGCCGCTGCTTGGGGTCAGCTCTTCGCCGAGGTTAAGGGCAGTTGTGCTTGCGAAAGGGAGAGTGACCTATGGGAGCTGGGAGCTCCTCTCTATCTCTCAGGGCTTTAACAGGTTGACATGATAGATCCTCTCACTTTCGGTCGACGATTGGGCTGTTTCACCAAATAGTCGGCAGTCCTTTCTCTCCTTAACCTCGTAAGGCCCTTGCCAGTGGCGAGCAGCTTGAGTGGGAGGTCGGGGCGAGCACCATAACTTCGGTCCCAGGCGGAACTCCCTGAGGACGGAGTTGCGGTTGTAACACCGGGCCTGCGCTGCTTGCGCACGAGTCACGCGTGCTCTTTTAGGAGGGGCCTGATCTTTGTGAGTCGGTCGCGCAGTTGCGCTACGCATCCAAAATGTTAGAGGAGGGAAGAGCCTCGGCCTCCCAGCCTTCTTTTAGGATGTCGAGGATTCCCCGGGGTTGTCGCCCGTATAGCAATTCAAATGGGGAGAAGCCTGTAGAGGCCTGGGGTACCTCCCGGTAAGCAAAAGCACGGCGGGAGGAGCTGGTCCCAGTTCCTGCCGTCAGCGCTGACTACCTTGCGGAGCATCTGCTTAAGCGTCTGATTAAACGTTCGACCAACCCGTCAGTTTGCGGGTGATAGACTGGCGCTTTCAGGTGCTTTATCTGCAGTAATTTGGCTACCTCCTTGAACGTATCCGAAGTGAAGGCGTACCCTGGTCCGTGAGGACCTCCTTGGGTATGCCCAGCGTGAAAACAAATTAACCAGTTCCGTGCGATGCTTTTAGTATTAGCGGGCGCAGGGGAACCGCCTCTGGGTACCGGGTGGCATAGTCCACCATGACTAGGATATACTTGTGGCCACGGGTTGAGGGCTCCAGGGTCCCACCAAATCGACCCCTATCCTTTCAAAGGGGATGTCCACGAGGGGAATAGGGACTAGAGGAGCACGGTCCCTCCTAGGAATCTGGCGGGTCTGGCACTCCGGACAGGATTGACAGAACCGCCGGACCTCCTCATTGATCCCAGGCCAGTAAAAGCGGGCTTAATCCTCTCCAGTGTTTTTCGCCCCGAGGTGGCCTAGGAGGTGAGCATGTGCCAACTCGCATATCTCCGCCGGAAGGTACGGAATTAGCAACAACTTCCGCACCTCGCCCTCATGGGTAGCCACTTTCGGTACAACAGATCATTCTCAAGGACAAAGAAGGGTTCCGCGGTGTGGATCCGTCCGCTGTTGAGCTGTTAGGCAGAACGACGCATTCGGGCAAAGCGCGGGAGTCATCATTCCACTGCTCCCTCTTAAAGGAGGCGGCGTGGACGAAATTGATGGTCCAGGCGCCGAGGGTCTTGGGGCCTGGGCCGGGAAGAGTTCCTGGCTAGTCCCTTCTCCGGCGGAATCTTCGGGTCAAGGTCCGTAGCCACGGAAGGTCCCCGAGACACCAGCGCCCATAGGGCCTGCCCTTGTGCACGGCGTGGAGGCGCGGGAGGGGTGCCTTTTCCCCTCATAACAAGATCCAACGAGGCCCGGGAGCGCGAATGGCTTACCGCTGATTCTTTTAGACCAGTCTTGTCCCAAAATCACTGGGAAGGGGGGTTCAGGTAACACAGCGACCGTCATTTGGGTTGGTTCCCCCTTCCAGGTGACATAGCAGTGGCGGAGCGATATGACCTAGTCCCCCATGCACACAGTGACCAACAAATGCTGTTTTAACCACTGTTGCGGTAAGACAAAGCGGCGAGCAACAATGGTAATGTTGCTGCGGAATCAAACAAAGCCACCACGGCGTGCCCATTTAGCAACACCACTCCCGTGTTGGACTCGCCAAGGGATGCGGCGGGTACAATACCTCTCCGCGGCGTCCAGCTGCAGTCCATAGGCTCCGGGCGTGTGATGGGGGCAGTTTGGTAGCAGGTGACGGTCTCGCCACACTTGAAACAGCGGCGGTCCCGGCCTCTCTCTGGCTCTGGCTGGCGCTTCTGCAGCGTCGAGGGGCTCGGGGTGGCCGCCCGTCCCTGCGGTTCCCGAGCAGGCTTTCTGACCCCCAAGTCGGAGGACCGCCAACTGGCGCTCCAGGGCGTCGAGGAGGCCCGACATGTTTTGTAGGCGTGTCCCGGACCTGCTGGGCGAGGGAACTGGGCATGCATTGACCAGGCCTTCACAGGCCACCCGCTCGACCACTTTCCGCCCGTGGGTCCCTCTGGCCGTAGCCAGCGCCCATCTTGCCCCAGAACTTCGAGCGCCTGGGCGCGGCGGCTTTCAGGGTCAAAGACCCAGTTCCGCCATTCGACGCCTGCTGGCCGGGCTAATGCCGTAGCGGGCCAGTATTTGGGCTTGAGGAGGTCGTAATTAGCGGCCTCCTCCTCAGGGAGGTCATAATAGGCGCAGCTGGTCCCTTCAGATATGGCGCCAGGATGGGCGCCCACTCGGACCGCTGCCACTCGTTCCGGGTGGCGTCCTCTCAAACATGCCCAGGTAGCGTCGGCGTCCTCCGAAGGGCCCATCGGACTAAGGATGAGGCGGCTGCCTGGCGGGTCTGGTCTCGCCCGTTGGGCTTCCACTAACCTGGCCTTTGTGGCCTCCAGCTCCCGGGTGGTGGCGGCTTGCGCTGCTGCAGCGCCTGGAGCTGGTCATTCATGGCTGCAGCACCGTGTTGAGGTCCTGTCCCTCCGTCATTCGGGATCTCTGTATCCTGCCGACTCGCCACTTGTAAAAGGACCGAGGAGACAGCAATAAGGGTTGGGGTTTCCGGCCCCGTATATTGTACAGAAACTTTGCACAGAAAAATAAAGTGGTCAAAAGCATAAACTAAAGAGTTCATAACGCGACGCCGACTCCTGGCGTCGCGGCCATTTTATTGGGGTGGAGCCGGAAGTGGAGGAGCGCTGGGAAGGACCGCAAGGGAGGATGGGAAGGATGACGTCAGGGCAAGATGGCAGAGGAAGGGCGGAAGTACCGCACTGCGGTCAATACAAGCCTATGGTGCAGGAAGGTATTTCTTTCTGAGGAAGCAGAGGGAGAAAGTTAATACCCGCCATTCCCTGGCGGAATGGTTTCCCAGGTGCTATCGAATCAATCCATGCCTCCTACTACTGCGTGCGTGACAGTATATATATATATATATATAAACTGCTCAAAAAATTAAAGGAACACTTTGAAAACACATCAGATCTCAATGGGAAAAAGAAATCCTCCTGGATATCTATACTGATATAGACTGGGTAATGTGTTAGGAACAAAAGGATGCCACATCGTGTGATGGAAATGAAAATGATCAACCTACAGAGCCCTGAATTCAAAGACGCCCCAAAAATCAGAGTGAAAAAATTATGTGGCAGGCTAGTCCATTTTGCCAAAATTTAATTGCAGCAACTCAAAATTGTACGCAGCACTTTGTATGGCCCCTGTGTTCTTGTATACATGCCTGACAATATCGGTGCATGCTTCTAATGAGATGACAGATGGTGTTGTGGGGGATCTCCTCCCAGATCTGGACCAGGGCATCACTGAGCTCCTGGACAGTCTGAGGTGCAACCTGGTGGCATTGGATGGACCAAAACATAATGTCCCAGAGGTGTTCTATTGGATTTAGGTCAGGAAAGTGTGGTGGCCAGTCAATGGTATCAATTCCTTCATCCTCCAGGAACTGCCTGCATACTCTCACCACATGAGGCCAGGAATTGTCGTGCACCAGGAGCCACTGTACCAGCATAGGGTTTGACAATGGGTCCAAGGATTTCATCCTGATACGTAATGGCAGCCAAGGTGCCTTTGTCAAGCCTGTAGCGGTCTGTGTGACCCTCCATGGATATGCCTCCCCAGACAATCATTAACCCACCACCAAACTGCTCATGCTGAATGATGTTACAGGCAGCATAATGTTCTCCATGGCTTCTCCAGACCCTTTCACTTCTGTCACGTGCTCAGGGTGAACCTGCTCTCATCTGTAAAAAGCACAGGGCACCAGTGGTGCATCTGCCAATTCTGGTATTCTATGGCGAATGCCAATCGAGCTGCATGCTGCTGGGCAGTGAGCTCAGGGCCCATTAGAGGACATGGGGCCCTTGGGTCACCCTCATGAAGTCTTTCTGGTTGTTTGGTCAGAGACATTCACACCAGTGGCCTGCTGGAGGTCATTTTGTAGGGCTCTGGCAGTGCTCATCCTGTTCCTCCTTGCCCAAAGGAGCAGATACTGGTCCTGCTGATGGGTTATGGACCTTCTATGGCCCTCTCCAGCTCTCCTAGAGTAACTGCTTGTCTCCTAGAATCTCCTCCATGCCCTTGAGACTGTGCAGGGGAGACACAGCAAACCTTCTGGCAATGACACGTATTGATGTGCCATCCTGGAGAAGTTGGACTACCTGTGCAACCTCTGTAGGGTCCAGGTATCGCCTCATGCTACCAGTAGTGACACTGACTGTAGCCAAATGCAAAACTAGTGAAGAAACAGTCAGAAAAGATGAGGAGGGAAAAATGTCAGTGGCCTCCACCTGTTAAACCATTCCTGTTTTGGGGGTCATCTCATTGTTGCCCTCTAGTGCATCTGTTGTTAATTTCATTAACACCACAGCAGCTGAAACTGATTAACAACCCCTCTGCTACTTAACTGACCAGATTAATATCCCATAAGTTTCATTGACTTTATGCTATACTCTGATTAAAAGTGTTCCTTTAATTCTTTTGAGCAGTATATATATATATATATATATATATATATATATATATGCCAGCAACACTCATGACAATGACAAAACAATTACATTGTCAATCATGTTACGTTATTATTAAAATGTTTCCTTTTCTTTTTACTTCTCCGCTGCCAAGCGCGGGTATTTTGATATATATATATATATATATATATATATATATAGATATAGATAGATATATATATAGATATGAGAACAACACTCATATAAATGACAAAACAATTACATTCACAATCATGTTACGTTATTTTTAAAAAATTTTCCTTTTCTTTTTCATAACTTCTTTAACACACTACTTCTCCGCTGCGAAGCGTGGGTATTCTGCTAGTCTATACTAATAAAAGGCAAAAGCCCTCACTGACTCACTCACTCACTCACTGACTCACTCATCACTAATTCTCCAACTTCCAGTGTAGGTAGAAGGCTGAAATTTGGCAGGCTCATTCCTTACAGCTTACTTACAAAAGTTGGGCAGGTTTCATTTTGAAATTCTACGCGTAATGGTCATAACTGGAACCTATTTTTTCGTCCATATACTGTAATAGACTGCAGGTCGATGGCCATGGGAGGCGGAGTTGCGTCTCGCATCATCATGCCTCCCACGTAATCATGTCAACTGACTGTGAACGCAGTACGTAGAGAACAAGGAATAGCTCCAAAGAGCGTTGAAGAAAAGACGCATTACACAATTGAGAAGGCAGAAAAAGAATATCAAGCGAGTGAAGCATACAAGCATATTCATAAGTGCAGCTACTGCAGAAACAAAGCATGGTGTAAACCGTAAGTTTAAATTAAGTTTATAGACACGCTACTTAAATTAAGTTCATAGACAGGCTGCCTCTGGCGTTTGTCATGCCCATGACTAATACGATATTGACAGGATACATGTTTAATGAGAGGACGCAGGGTATAAAAGAGAGTTTTGATCACTTTGTAACTAAGTTAAAATTGCTGGTGAAGGACTGTGCTTATGCAAATTTCGAGACACTGTGTTTGGGGGAGTCACGTCAGCATCTCCCCTCCCATTCACCTTATTTCATTCACTTCATTTTGCTCTAAGCTGAGCTCCGCAGCTAACGCGGTCTTGCGGAAGCAACTTTGTCACGCTGCCACCAAACACTTACAGAAAAATACACAAGTTAATACACACGCTGTCTCTAGGGATTCTCCACACTCTGAATCCTCCAGGCACTACTGAGGATAATCTAATTTTGAGGGTTGGGACACCAATAATATTACTGAAAACCTTACAGCCACCGAGACTTTGTAACGGCACGACACTTCAGGTCACGTGTCTGTAAAAGAACCTAATTACAACTATTTTTACTGGCAGTTGCTCAGGGCAGAGAGTTTGTATTCCTCACATCCCTGTTATACCCTCTGATCTCCCATTTCAATTCAAATGCCTCCAATTTCTAGTGAGGCTCTGCTTCGCGATGACAATTAATAAGTCTCAGGGACAGACTCTACAAAAGGTTACATTGACAATCATGTTACGTTACTTTTAAAATGTTTCCTTTTCTTAGCACAAGCACAGCTGAGAAGCTTTGATGCATGTGCTCCATAACACGTTAAAAAAAATAACGCATTTAATCACACTTTGCATTCCAAGCAAAGGGGAACTTTTGTCAATGCATGATTTCCTGGTACATCGATTACATTGATGCACACACCAGAGCTACAAAAATGGAAGAGTCTGAAGAAAGTGCGTTGCTAGGACTGATCGGAGGCAAATTTCATTTCAAAAGACTACCCGACGGAAGCCTTGATAAAAGCGTGGTTTTGTGCAAACTGTGCAAAAAGGAGTTTGCATACCACCGACGAACTTCGACCTTCGACGGTACCATCTAAATGCAAAGCATGTTACAGCAAGCACAGAAACTGCGTATGATGTTAGCACTACCAGTACGAGTTCGAGTACCAACAAAAGGTGTCGGCGGCCCAAACCTGATGAAATGACTGCCTTCAGGACCAAAATTCGTAAGTCAACATCGGTCAAACTTACAAATTCTCTCGCAAAATTGATTGGTTTGGACTGTAGACCACTAACAGTGGTGGAAGATAGGGGGTTATAAAATGTGCTTCAATTAGCGTCAGGTGATCCAACTTTCCAAATGCTGTGTCGAAAGAGTATTTCAAGTAAAATTCAACAGCTTTATGACACTGAAAAGCAGGCAAATTTAGATGCATTACAGAAAGCGGACTTTGTGGCTCTTACTGGGGCTCATTGGACTTCCGTGACCATTAATAATTTTAATTACATCTAATTACAAAATGTTCAATGATCACACTGTTTCAGCCTAATGTACAAAGTAATTTTGCCTAAGGTTGCTCGGAGTTTAAAGGTGAGGCTGGTCAAATTACCTTTTATGTTTCTGCCTTATTTTTTTAAGAAGAAAAACTGCACTTTATGTTGAAATTTTTTTTATTATTATTTAAAGACAATACCATTCTGAAAATTTACTTAAAGTACTTACAATACCACTTTATTTTTAAGTCTGCCCAATTTTATCCAGGGATGATATTTTTGTTTCTGTTTTGAACTGAAATGCAGTTTAAATGCTTTTTTTTTTTTCAGAAATTAAAAGACCTTGAGTTTACAATATTCATGACATGTCTATTATTTGATTCTGTCGCCCACTAAAACCCTTTTAAATTAAAAAAAAACATTTGCGCTTTGGGGCAAATTTTCTTGTGCAATTACATGCGATTAATTAAGATTAATTAATTACAAAGCCTCTAATTAATTAGATTAATTTTTTTAATCGAGTCCCACCCCTAATATATATATATATATGTGGATATGTATATATGTGTACATATATGTAGATATGTATATGCATATATATGTATATATGTGTGTGTGTGTATATATATATATATATATATATACTTTGTATATGTGGATGTATATGTATATATATATATATGTATATATGTATATATATGTGGATGTATGTGTGTGTATATATGTGTATATATATATATGTATATATGTATATATATGTTGTGAAAAGAAGAGACTTGACACACGTAAAAAGGTTTGGGGCAGCCACCCATATAATATTCCTGACTGCAAAGTTATTGAATTTTTTAAGCAACAATGAAGTTGACTGTAGAGAGTCCAAGACAGAACTGCTGAAGGTTGGAAAAGATGGTGGTTTTAAATGGTCAGACAGGAAGTGATGTCTGTTATCTGGAAGTGATGTAGGTTGAGCGGAAGTCATGTTTCTCTGACAACAGCCTGGGAGCCGGGACTGGAAGTGACAATCTTCTGGGTGCCGGGACTGGAAGTGACAATCTTCTGGGTGCCGGAACTGGAAGTGACGTTCTTCTAGGCGCCGGAACTGGAATTGACCTTCTTCTAGGCACCGGAACCGAAAGTGATGTTCTTGATTCAGATAGGTTTTCCCGCGGCTGGTCTGTAGAGATAGCAAGAGAAGGTTTAATGTACCCTGCCCTTCCCTGGCCTGGTGTGGAATTACCTTTACTTGGTCCACACAGCGTCCCCCTATTCGCACGTGTGTGACAATGTATATACATGTATATATGTATATATATGTATATATACTGTATATGTATATGTTGTGGTCCGGCCGGGACGCCCAGGAGGACCAGAGGAGGGCTTGTGCCTCCTCCAGACCGTGAGGGGGCGTCCGTCCTGGTTGTATTGGGGGCCAACCCTGTAGGGGCCCGAGGCCACCGCCAGGCGCCCAGGTGCCTGAGGAACCCTGAGCCCAGCACTTCCGCCACACCAGGAAGTGCTGGGGGGAAGAGAACAGGAGACACCCGGACGGCTTCCGGGTGCACAACTGGCACTTCCGCCACACAGGGGTGTGTCCAAAGGAGAGTGCCAGGAAGCAGCTGGAGCCCATCCGGGCTCCCATTTAAGGGGCCGCCTCCCTCCAGTCATTAGTGGATGTTGGGTGGAAGAGGACAGAACTGGAGAGAGGACTAGAGGCAGCCAGGAGAAAGGCACTGGAAGAGTGTGGCCTGGACATTGAGGGAATCGGTGCTGGAGTGCACGAAAACTTGTATATAGTATTTTAAATAAACGTGTGTTGGGTGAACTATGTCTGTCTGTGTGTGTCCAGGCCAGCGTCCACAATGTATATATGTATATATATGTACAGTATATATGTATATGTATGTATATATGTATATATGTGTATATACAGTATATGTATATGTATATATATGTACATGTATACATATGTATATATATGTATATTTACACTCACCTAAAGGATTATTAGGAACACCATACTAATACGGTGTTTGACCCCCTTTCGCCTTCAGAACTGCCTTAATTCTACGTGGCATTGATTCAACAAGGTGCTGAAAGCATTCTTTAGAAATGTTGGCCCATATTGATAGGATAGCACCTTGCAGTTGATGGAGATTTGTGGGATGCACATCCAGGGCACGAAGCTCCCGTTCCACCACATCCCAAAGATGCTCTATTGGGTTGAGATCTGGTGACTGTGGGGCCATTTTAGTACAGTGAACTCATTGTCATGTTCAAGAAACCAATTTGAAATGATTCGAGCTTTGTGACATGGTGCATTATCCTGCTGGAAGTAGCCATCAGAGGATGGGTACATGGTTGTCATGAAGGGATGGACATGGTCAGAAAATATGCTCAGGTAGCCCGTGGCATTTAAACGATGCCCAATTGGCACTAAGGACCACACCCCTAAATGCATTGAAGCAACTGCCATGTGATTGGTTGATTAGATAATTGCATTAATGAGAAATTGAACAGGTGTTTCTAATAATCCTTTAGGTGAGTGTATATATCTATGTGTATATGTATATATATATGTATATATGTGTGTGTGTATATGTATATATATGTGTGTGTGTGTATATATATATATATATATATATATATATATACTAATAAAAGGAAAAGCCCTCACTTACTCACTCACTCACTCACTAACTCACTCATCACTAATTCTCCAACTTCCTGTGTAGGTGGAAGGCTGAAATTTGGCAGGCTCATTCCTTACAGCTTACTTACATAAGTTGGGCAGGTTTCATTTTGAAATTCTACGTGTAATGGTCATAACTGGAACCTGTTTTTCTCCATATACTGTAATAGAGTTCAGCTCGCTGGCCATGGGGGGCGGAGTTTCGTGTGACATCATCACACCTACCACGTAATCACGTGAACTGACTGTGAGCACAGTACGTAGAAAACAAGGAAGAGCTCCAAAAAGCGCTGAAGAAAATATGCATTATTCAATTGAGAAGGCAGCGAAACAATAAGAAGCGAGCGAGTGACACATACAAGCATATTCATAATAGCAGCTACTGCGGAAACAAAACACGGTGTAAACCGTAAGTTTAAATTAAGTTTATAGACACGCTCCCACTGCCGTTTGTCATGCACAGTGCCCCACAAACACAGTCTCTCAGAATTTGCATAAGCACAGCCCTTCACGTGCAATTTTAACTTAGTTACAAAGTGATTAAAACTCTCGTTTATATCCTGCGTCCTCTCATTAAACTTGTATCCCGCATTACCCATGGGCATGACAAACACCAGCGGCAGCCTGTCTATGAACTTAATTTAAACTTTAGGTTTACACCTTGCTTTGTTTCCGAAGTAGCAGCACTCATGAATATGATTGTATATGTCATTCGCTCGCTTCTTATTGTTTCGCTGCCTTCTCAATTGTATAATGCATGTTTTCTTCAGCGCTTTTTGGAGCTCTTCCTGGTTTTCTACGCACTGCGTTGACAGTCAGTTCACGTGATTACGTGGGAGGCGTGATGATGTCACACGAAACTCCGACCCCACGGCTTTCAAGCTCAACTTCATTACAGTAAATGGAGAAAAATAGCTTCCAGTTATGACCATTACGCATAGAATTTCGAAATGAAACCTGCCCAACTTTTGTAAGGAAGCTGTAAGGAATGAGCCTGCCAAATTTCAGCCTTCTACCTACACGGGAACTTGGAGAATTAGTGATGAGTCAGTGAGTGAGTGAGTGAGTGAGTCAGTCAGTGAGGGCTTTGCCTTTTATTAGTATAGATATGTAGATATATATATATATGTGTATATATGTACATATGTACAGTATATGCATATATATGTATACTAGCAAAATACCCGCGATTCGCAGCGGAGAAGTAGTGTGTTAAAGAAGTAATGAAAAAGAAAAGGAAACATTTTGAAAATAACGTAACATGATTGTCAATGTAATTGTTTTGTCACTGTTGTGAGTGATGAGTGTTGCTGTCATATATATATATATATTTGCACACACACACATAAACATATATATATATATATACATATCTATACATATACACATATATATACATACACACACACATATATAAACATATATATACATATACATACATATCTACATATATACACACACAGCTATTTCGTATCAGTGCAATACGCTGCTTGTTAAAAGGGATAACTCCCTCTTACGTGCAAGTCTCGTGGATATTATGAACTATCAGTATTTGTTCAAGTTCTATTTAAATTTTAAATAGAAGGAATTTTTATTTAGTCGACAGAAATATCTTTGGTAGGAATGGTAAAAACAGACAGGAATATTATTCCTGAATAAATCAACTCAAACCTTAAACAACTTATAATATTTTGCTCTCCATAAAATATATCCTGTCTAAATTATACAAGTTAGAAATAAAGTAAACGTTAAAAGAACAAACATTCAAATTTCTTTACTCTTATGTAATTTTATATAAAAAATAAACTTAGATTTTAAATATCCCAAAAGATTTTGCTCTCCATAAAAATATATCCTGTCAAAATTATACAAATTCAAATATGAACATGCTGCATAACAAAACCTGGAAATATAAATAAAATGTGTTCCTTTCAGCAATAACAAATCAAATCATTCAGTTGTCTTTGCTCATATGTCATTTTAGAGCTGGACGCCTGGCATCTTTTTGGCAACAGGTTCGTTTATGTTTGGTGTGAGGTTCTGTGTTGTGGAGATTCTCAGGATGGATTGCAGGTGCTCATCAGTGAGGCGACTCCTGTGTGCTGTTTTGTTAGTCTTTATCACTGAGAAGAGCTTCTCACACAGATATGTGCTACCAAACATGCACAAGGTTCGAGCCGCATGTAGACGGACTTTTTTTGTTCTTCAAAGTCACCAAAGCGTGCAAACTCAGTGCGCTCAGTTTATCAGCAAAGTGCGATTTGGGAACACCGTAGTGACGACTTGGTTCAACATTACTTGGCAACAGGGAAAGTGGGGCAAGTTGCACTGGTGCATTTGTGTCTCCCATAAAAGCAGCTTCACTTGAAATCACTTTGTGATTGTGCATGGGTAAAACGTCCGCTGAAGTGTCAGATTCTTATTTAATTCTTCTGCTTTCTGTATCTTCTGCATTGCATTCAGGTCTTTCAGGTTACCCTGATGTTTTGTCTCATAGTGCCGTCTTAGATTAAATTCTGTAATTACAGCCACATTAGCTCCACAAATGAGACACACGGGTTCAGTAAACATATACTCAGCCTCCCATCGGTTTTTAAAGGCTCTATTTTCAGAATCAACTTTTCTCTTCAGCATCGTGTGAGCTAGCCGCGCAATAACTTGCAGCATCATAAGCTACACTTGATTAACACGGTAAGTGTTCGACAAGGCAGCTGAAGTGCTGCATTATGGGATCTGTAGTTTATTGTGTTACCAGCGCTTCATATACCCGGGCCATTAATAACAATAATACAGTATATAAAATGATCTCGGGCGGATATAATTACACGGGCGGATGTGGCCCGCCCTTGAGTTTGACACATATGGACTAAATAGAACTTGAAAAGATATATTTTTCAAATGTGATCGCAATTCAGATAGAGTTGACGCACACTACAGCCTGCATGCCTCAATAAGTCATCCTCCCCTCGCTCTTACTTTTTTACCGTTCATCTAATGAATACACTGAGTATGGCTTTACCAAAACAATCATTGATGGCGAATAAAGTATCCATTATTCGAGTATGTAGATCGGGATATATATACATATACATATATATACCCGCGTATCGCAGCGGAAAAGTAGTGTGTTAAAAAAGCTATGAAAAAGAAAAGGGAACATTTTAAAAATAACGTAACATGACTGTCAATATACAGTATTTGTTTTGTGAGTGTTACTGAGTGTTGCTGTCATCAAGGATTTGATTATCATTATTTCTTTCAATCAGGTTCGTATTTGTAGGATGTGTTGTGTTCAAGTTACATTCCGTGTTTGTCAATCGTTGTAAAGATGACAGGTTTCATTCATCGATTCGTTTCTTACTGCATCAATAAACAGCTCGCTTCTTCTTTATCTGAGACCTGACACACTGCATGCACGGGTTTTTTTTTACACTGTCTTCCTTTAGCGGGACATTGACTTTTTCCACCGTGTGCTTTGTTTCCGCAGTAGCTGGATTTATGAATATGCTTGTATGTATCAGACGCTTCATATTTTTTGCTGCCTTTTCAATTGTGTAATTGGTTTTGTTCAGCTCTTTGGAACTGTTGCTTTTATCTGTGCACTGCGCCAGTTCACGTGAGCGCTTCGGTGTACATGCATCGAAGGTTCCCAGCTGTGCTGGTGCCATCTGTGCTATGTCCATGGCTGTATTTAATGTTACCTTAGTCCTGGCACTTAAAACTTTCTCTCGCAGTTTCGCTGAGTTTGTGCCAAACACCACCCTGACCATCTGATCTTCCTCTGCATAAGCACAGTCGTTCACCCGTGAATATTTAGTGGGAGTTTGCTATTGGATTGCCGCTGACGGACGGCCTTATATGGGCAGGCACTAAATTACAAGCGCCAGCGCAGCCTGTCTATGAACTTAATTTAAAGTGTAGGTTTACATCGTGCTTTGTTTTCAAGTAGCAGAACTCATGAATATGGTTGTATATGTCACTTTCGCTTCTTATTGTTTAGCTGCCTTCTCAATTATATAATGCATGTTTTCTTCAGCGCTTTTTGGAGGTCTTCCTGGTTTTCTATGTACTGCGTGATTACGTGGGAGGCGTGATGATGGCACACGAAACTCCGCCCCCACGCCGTTCAAGCTCATCTCCATTACAGTAAATGGAGAAAAACAGCTTCCAGTTATGACCATTATGCGTAGAATTTCGAAATGAAACCTGCCCAACTTTTGTAAGGAAGCTGTAAGGAATGAACCTGCCAAATTTCAGCCTTCCACCCACACGGGAAGTTGGAGAATTAGTGATGAGTGAGTGAGTGAGTGAGTGAGTGAGTGAGTGAGTGAGTGAGTGAGTGAGTGAGTGAGTGAGTGAGTGAGGGCTTTGCCTTTTATTAGTATAGATATATGTGTGTGTATATATATATATATTCATATACACACACACACACACATATATATACTTATGTATGCATATATGTGGATGTATATGTATATATACTGTATATATGTGTGTATATGTATATATATGTTTGTGTGTGTGTATATATACTTGTATATATGTATATACAGTATATATATATATATATATATGACAGCAACATTCATGACAATGTCAATCATGTTACGTTATTATTAAAATGTTTCCTTTTCTTTTTCATTACTTCTTTAACACACTACTTCTCCGCTGCGAAGCACGAGTTTTTTGCTAGTATTAAATAATTCCTCCCGTATAAGTAACATTTCTCAGACTGCTTTCTTCCATCTCTGAAACATTTCTAGACTTCGTACTGTTCTTACGCAACACAGTACTGAAGTATTGGTTAATGCCCAAGTCGCCTCATGTATAGATTACTGTAATGGTATTATATCTGTCATCCCACAAAAACATATCCATTGCTTACAATTTATTCAAAATTCTGCTGCCAGGAAAGTAACCTGCTGTTCTAAATCCACTGAAAATACTACACCTATTCTCTCTCAACTTCACTGGCTCCCTGTTAACTACAGAATACAATACTAAATACCGCTGTTAACATTTAAAGCTCTCCACAGCCTCACTGATCTAATACAGACTGACACTCGTCTCGCTCACTCTGATTCTCATCTGCAGCTGTACTTTCTGTACCACACATCAAACTCTGTGCTATGGGAGCTCGAGCTTCTCTCATAGTGCTCCTCAACTCGGGAATTCTCCTCTCTCATATACATCAGCTCGATTCAATAACACATTTTAAAACTACCCTCAAAACTTATCTTTTCAAACTGGCATACCAATTCTGAATTTTGCACTGTTATTGCCAGTTATCTTTGTTTGTTTGCTAATTATTGCTGCTTGATCAAGAGCGACGGTGGATGCAGAAGTAGGATTAGAGATGGCGGGCAGGGCTCTGTTGTACGTATCCCATGTTCTTAGAGTTGGCGGGCGTGGCTCTCTGTCTTGCGTGCGCTCTGTGTCTTGCTTGCCCTTAGTTAGAGTTGCCGGGCGGGGCTAAGTCGAGCGTATCTCATGGTCTTAGAGTTGGCGGGCGGGGCTTTGTGAGTTGGCGGGCCTGGCTCTCTGTCTTGCATGCGCTTTCTGTCTTGCTTGCGCTCACTGTCTTGCACTTACTGTCTTGCGTGCCCTTAGTGAATTACAATATATATAGATGAGTATTAATTCCCTAGAATGTTTCAGGTAAAGGTAGTTTCAAAGTAAGGTGGATATTTAAGGTGAGGAGAACAAAAGGTTTGAGGTAAGGTAGTTCTATACATTAATCAACGTGCCAGACAGTGGCAACATGCTGCATGATAATTACCACATGCAAGTGAGAATTGTACTTTACTCTGTACACATGACAGTAATGACCTGACAAACCTGTAGAATTCAGTTCCGTATATTAAGGTTCAGTAGTTCTCTATTAGCTGAGACACTCAGTTTCCCCATTGTTATTTTCTTTAAGTGTTGTTGGAGCAATCAGAAGTTTTTAGGGTGAAAGGTTGTAGAGGGTAATAATTTCAAAGTTTTAGTGCTTTCATAACATTTCCAAATCCATTTAATGTTATTCTGGGTTGGGTGAGCCTTTCCCATCAAAACTGAGTTCAAGACAGCAAACCTGTTTTAAAGGGCAACAGTTCATCACAGGGCCCACTGAAACATATAATGACACATATACACCTGGAATATTTGGAATTGCTGTCATCCTAACATGTACATTTTGGGGATTTGGGAGGAATAACCCACTTATACACAGGGAAAAGGTGCAAATTCAATATGGACAATAACCAGGCATGAGAGTCACATGTCGCATCAACCTCACTATGAAGCCCATTGTGGCACTTCTTGTCTGATTTTGGGCTGTACAAAAATAAATTGTATTGTATTGTATTCCTTTCCTAATTTTAAAAACATATGTCATCTGACCTCTTAACCTAAATAGTCTTATGCTGAAAATATTAACCTCATTATGTTTTTCTTTTTGGACTAGCAGTCCAAGTGCAATAATTTGTGCTGATGCCTCATTGCAATGAAACACAAAGTTTATATCATTGTCCAGAGAGTGAAGAGTTTTGTCCAGATAGTCCTATTTTCCTCATACATAACAAATTAATAACTATTAGATTAAAGGGCAAGTGCAAATTAGCTCAAAAAAAGCCATTTATGGGTATTTGAGTTAGTATGCCCTATTTACTGCCTTGCAGGCAGTGTTGTTGAAATCATGTCTGGCTCCCCATGATCCTTTGAATTAAATGGACTTGGAAAGATCATTTGAATTGACTTTTTCCTTCTTGTTCATGGTTAGCATTTCCTATAATAAGTTTAATAGTGTGTCTTAGGTGTTTCTCTATCACTATTGCATCTTTTTTATATAAAATGGAAACCTAAAAAATGTGTTTCACATTTGATAGCGCAAAAAACCCTACTGATCTGCAGCCTACACTGCATATAAAGTAGTATCCTGATAAAATCTGGACTCCCATATCTTTTTCTTGAGTTGGAATCTTCTCACTCCATACCCAGCATTGCATTCCTCCTAATGCTATGACTTTGTTAGTGGAGAACTATTTGTAATAAATGTTCTTTGTCATACAGCAATGTAAAATTGAATTTGGATACCTATGGAGATTTTTACTGACTTAAAGTATGTCTTAAACGACCAATAAAATCTAGTGACCTTAACATCTTTGAACCCACAGAATTCAGAAACAGATACACACATAATGAAATGATCATCTGGTTGTGAAATTATTTAGCAATGAAAAATTTCAAAGAGTAGGGCAAGCTACTATTTCATACAGGGGTCCCCAACTCTGGTCCTGGAGGGCCCATGGCTGCAGGTTTTCATTCTAACCCTTTTCTTAATTAGTGAACTGTTTTTTTTTTGCTGCTAATTAACTTCTTTTAAATTAACTTTAATTGACTTGTTTTTAAAAATCTGTTCCCCTGAATTGCTTCATTTCTTTCCTTAAACGGCACCCAAACAGAAATAAAATGTGAAGTGAGTGAGCCAACAGAAGACCAACTAAGTCAGGGCCTCAAACTCCAACCAATTTCACTCCAACCAGTTGCTTAATAAGGCACTGATTCTTGTTGTTAATTAAGTCCGTTCTTTAATTCCATGGCTTGTTCCATACATTTCTGAAATTGTTGATTTTCTTTTTTCTAAGAGCACATGTTTTGGGGACCTGAGCAGATGAACATTCGTGAGATCTTCATCTTTCTTTATTTTCAAACATTGTATGATGGGCACAGTTTGCTGGTCGTGTTTTGGTTCATGTTGTATCTCATTACTGTTTCGCTGCTAATTAAGAAAAAAAAAAGCAATTAAGGGACCAGAGGCTTCAAGAGCATGTTAGATAAAATAAATTCAAATGAAGTTGATTAGCAGCAAAAACAAGTCACTAATTAGGAAAAGGGTTAGAATGAAAACTTGCATCTAATGGGACCCTCCAGGTCCAGAGTTGGAGACCCCTGATTTAATATGATCAAAGAAATGTATGAAAACCAGATTCTCATTTTAGAAACACTGAAGGGAAGAAAAAGAGGAAAATGGGAGACCAAGAGTATGACATTGGACTGAAAGGAAGGTAAATCCAAAAGAAGAAAAGAAACCTAGATACATTGGAGACCATAATTTGAATCTAAAGAAGAAAATATTGAATAGTGCTGTATGTGAAGGGTAGTGTATAAATTACAGAGTAATGATATCTAATGTTTGGAATCAGAAATCAACACTAACTGATTACACCTAAAAAAGGAATACAGAAAATTGTGTGAATCAAATATAGGAGGGTCTAAAATTTGTTAAAGCATATTACCATATATTTTTCCACGGAGGCTGAGATGTTTGACACCGCAGTAACTGGACAACAACCAGCTTCTAAAAATTCGAGGTATGTGCCACAGAAAAGCTCATCTGAACCTGATTTACAAAATATACATACTCTAGATACTTTGAGTGTTTGTTACAAATGTCAGGAGAAAGAAAAGAATGGAAGAAAGTTTTAGTCAAAAGGATGCATGACATTGGACATTGCAGGGTCTACTAACACAAACAATCACAGGGGCAAATAAATTTCACTGTAGACCTGAGAAGTATGCCTTTGGAAATGTGCGAGGAAAACCTAAACAGACATGGAGAGAAGGATCAGACTAAATATAGAAAATGACATGGCTCGAGGTACACACCTGACACTTCATATATGAGACAGTAGCACTAACCAGTCCACCACCTTGTTGCCACATAACATTTGTATTTATAAAGTAAACTATGAAGCCTGGGTTAATACTAAAATGACAATCAAAGGGGAGGTGAAGTGTATCAGGAACAGTAAGGGCAAACTAAAATATACAGGCAGTGAAATGGTGAATGCTGTGAATTTGCATTTTTGTGAAATTTACACGTGTGAAGGGGTTGATAACCTACCAACAGTAATAGGAACTATCAGTGAGGTATTTAGTAATTTGGGCATTGTAGTGAGCGAGGCACAGCATAGATTAAATTGACCAAAATCTAACGAACTGCAGGAGCTAGCTAACATTTATCTTAGAATACTTAAAGAGGTTAGTGAGTGCATATATAAGCTATGGACACTTGCTTTTCTGAAGTCACTGCACACGGAAGCTAATAAATATTGTCCCAATTTTAAAAATTCGCAGTTGACCTTATCCATTTAACTAAAGACCAGTAAGTTTAACATGCATTCTGGGAAATTTGATGGAAAAATGTTTAAGGAAAGAATCAAGCACCACATGTCAAGGACAAGTGTATTGATAAAAAGTAATTTTGGGTTCAGATGAGAGAGAGGTCATGTTTCATGAGCATGCTGGAGTTCTATGGGGATGTAACAAAAGACTACTTAATGTACAGAGAGATGCATATGATATTATGTGTATTTAATTTTAAGAAAGCATTTGATATAGTAAAACAATGTCAGTCACCTGTGGTGGGCTGGCGCCCTGCCCGGGGTTTGTTTCCTGCCTTGCGCCCTGTGTTGGGTGGGATTGGCTCCAGCAAGATAAACATATGCATCTGGCTCCAGGTTGTGGGGTGGGGGCGAGAGGGTACTATAAAAAAAAAATAAAAAAAATTAAAAACACACACACACACACACACTCCATCCCCGTGACCCTGTCGTTGGGATATAGTGGGTTGGATAATAGATGGATGGATAGATGGATAGGATTGGCAAACTTTGTTGAGCTGAAAGACTTGTACTTGTCAAAAATGTTCTAGTGTTTAATATTCTATTGAATAAGGATACAAAAAACAAATTGCTTATGTTTGCAGACTAGATGGAACAGAAGATAATCTAAAAACAGTTTAATTATTGCCATGAAATTTGGATCACATATAGAGTAAGTAATGGTAAGGTACTACACGTAAAAAGTAAAAATTTTACATTTGAATGCATGATGGGAGGTTTAAAACTTAGGAGAATGACCTGGGGGCCACAATGGACTCGTCAACATCTATGAGTATGCAGACAATGTACAGAATTCACAAAGATGTTACATTACATGGCATGATGTGTAGAGTATGAGTCAAGAGAAATTATGCTTAAAGTAGATAATGCAAGAGTGAGCAGCTTTGGTCTTGGCATTACAAAAAAGAACATCACAGCACTATGGAAAGTCTACAGAAGAGTGACTGTACTGATTTCAAGACTCTAGGGTTTGAGCTATAAAGAAACTGAATTCCATGAACCTTTTCAGTTTAAGCAAATGAAGATTAAAGCAGTGCCATGATTAAAGTTTTTAAAATTATGAAACAAATTAGTATGGTGGATCCCCATTATTACTCAACGGTAAATTATATTTTTCAACAAAAATATGTAAATATATATTGAAACTTGTAGAAACTGCATTCAGTTTCAGTTTACTAAGAGAAAGATCAACATTTGGAATAAATAACCAAGTAGAATGATGGTTTGATATTACTTTGGAAAAATTTGAATTGGCAAGCTTATGTCAGACTGAATGTTCTGTTCTCATCAAAATTGTTCGAAAGCCTTATCATATGTCTTTTAATATGAAATGAATGCTGTTCGCTTTAAGTGCATTATTTAATTTTATACTGTTAATGTATACAGTAAACCCTTGTTTATCGTGGTTAATCCGTTCCAGACTCTACCGCGATAAATGCATTTCCGCGAAGTAGGATTCTTTATTTATAAATCGAATATTTTCGCAGTTAGAGCATAGAAAACCTGTTTACAACTTTCTAAATACGTTTTTAAACATTATTAGAGCCCTCTAGACATGAAATAACACCCTTTAGTCAAAAGTTTAAACTGTGCTCCATGACAAGACAGAGATGACAGTTCATCTCACAATTAAAAGAATGCAAACATATCTTCCTCTTCAAAGAAGTGTGCGTCAGGAGTAGAGAATGTCAGAGAGAGAGAGAGACAGAGAGAGACAAAAGCAAACAATCAAAAATCAATAGGGCTGTTCATGCTTTTAAGTATGCGAAGCACCACTGGAAAAAGCAGCTGCAAGGAAGGGAGCAATGTGAAGGTAGTCTTTCAGCATTTTTTAGAAGAGCGTCCATATCCTCTAGGCCAGCGTGCGAACAGCCCCTCTGCTCACACCCCCTCCATCAGGAGCAGAGAATATCAGAGAGAGTGAGAGAGACAGAGAAAAGCAAGCAATCAAAGATCAACATGTGCTGTCCGGGCTTTCAAGTTATGTGAAGCACCGCACGGGAAGCATATCGTATATCATTGAGGAGTTTTATTTAATATGTAATACGTGCTCTGATTGGGTAGCTTCTCAGCCATCCGCCAAAAGCGTCCCTTGTATGAAATCAACTTGGCAAACCAACTGAGGAAGCATGTACCATAAATTAAAAGACCCATTGTCCACAGAAATACGCAAACCAGCGAAAAATCCGTGATATATATTTAGATATGCTTGCATTTAAAATCCGCGATGGAGTGAAGCCGCAAAAGTTGAAGCGCGATATAGCGAGGGATCACTGTATTTTAAAATTATTTAGATTTGTTAAACCAGTTTAAAATTTGTAAACTTAGCATTAAATTTAACACACACCCACACAAACACACACACACACACATATATTTATATATATAAAACTTTCATGGGAGTTCTTGTTTTACTTTTATGGCAGTACTGTATATAATATGAAATGCATGTTATGTACTAACAGGATCAAAGACTGTGTATAGTCTTAAAAATCAAGGTGCCAAAGTGGTAATTATGAACAATGCATATGGGGAATTTTTTGGTCCACGAAAGAACCATGTACATGAAATTTCCAGAAAGAACTTTTTATTTAGATCACTAACAGTTTCCATCAATGAATAGTTGATAGCATATTTATGAAGTACCAATGGATTAATTATTCTCTAAGGGCTCCTTCTTCTTACAATAACACAGGCTAAGTTCAGTATTTCTTGATCTGTTAGTATCCAGCAAGGTAGCCTACTTTACTGTACATTTAAGAATTCTGCTTTGTCCATATACTAGGAACCTTTTCAAAACCCAGTGGACCATTTTAATTTGCAAAGAAACACTTCCAAGAATGAAATGGATCTTTGCCAAGCAATTGTTCTATGAGGAGCCACAAAACCCTTTAAAGTGTCATTATAGAACCATTCATTTTAAGAGTGTACAGGGAGGCCTAATTCTATTTCATTAATATTTTTCTTCATTCATATCTTAAGAAAGCTGACTTGAGGCTGAAATTTCACCTTTAAAAAAATGAGTGATATTTGACTTTAGGATGCATATCAGTACTGGTGAGCATCTCAACAATGTCATAAACTAAATTATCCTTGGATCAGTATCTTGTAGTTAGTAAGGTATGCTCTCTGCTCAAAATCTGTATTGTTGTCCACATATTTATCTGGCAAACTTAGATGCCCTTCCTGATGTAACCCTCCCCATTTATCCAGGCTTGGGACCAGTACAAAGAAACACACTGGTTTACGCATCCCCTTTAGCTGGGTTTGCATCTCCAGGTTAAGAAGGGAGGTGATGATAAGTGAGTAGCAGTATGGATCATGCCGGGAAAGAGTACTACAGATGTGATGTTTGCTCTCAGGCTGTTGATGGAGAAGGATGGAGAAAGATAGAAAATTGCATTGTGTCTTTGAGAAAGCATATGATAGAGTGCCTCAAGAGGAGTTGTGGTATTGTATGAGGAAGTCAGGAATGGCAGAGAAGTAAATAAAAGTGGTACAGGATATGTACAAGGGAAGTGTGACCTTGTTTAGGTCTGCTGTAGGAGTGATGGAAGCATTCAAGGTAGCGGTGGGATTACATCAGGGATCAGCACTAAGCCCTTTCTTATTTGCAATGGTGATGGACAGGTTGACAGATGAGATTAGACAGGAGTCCCTGTGGACTGTGATGTTTGTGGATGACATTGTGATCTGTAGTGAGAGTAGGGAGCCAGTCAAGGAGACCCTGGAGAGGTGGAAATATGCACTAGAGGGGACAGGAATGAAGGTCAGGAGGAACAAGACAGCATACATGTGTGTGAATGAGAAGGAAATCAGAGGAATGGTGAGGATGAAAGTAGTAGTGTTGAAGAAAGTGGAAAAGTTTAAATACTTGGGATTAAGAGTACAGAGTAATGGGGAGTGTGGAAGAGAAGTGAAGAAGAGAGTGCAGGGAGGGTGATGTGGGTTGAGAAGAATGTCAGGAGTGATTTGTGACAGACAGATACCAGCAAGAGTGAAAGGGAATGTCTACAAGACAATAGTGAGACCCGCTATGTTATATGGGTTAGAGACGTGGCACTGACGTAAAAACAAAAGACAGAGCTGGAGGTGGCAGAGTTAAATATGTTAAGGTTTGCATTGGCTGTGACAAGGTTGGACAGAATTAGAAATGAGTACATTAGAGGGTCAGCTCAGGTTGGACAGTTGAGAGACAAAGTCAGAGAGGTGAGATTGCATTAGTTTGGACATGTGCAACAGAGAGATGTTGGGTATATTGGGAGAATGTTAAGGATGGAGCTGCCAGGTAAGAGGGAAAGAGGAAGGTATGGATGTGGTGAGAGAGGATGTGCAGGTAATGGGTTTAACAGAGCAAGATGCCAAGGATAGGAAGATAATGAAGAAGATGATCTGCTGTGGCTACCCTTTATGGGAGCAACCAAAAGAAGAAGAAGAAAACTCTGCTTAAAATGTCAAAATAATGCTGTTGGCTGCCTATAGGGACAGTTTGAGGGCAAATTCTGAAATGTATCTTCATAGCCTGCTAAACTATCCATACATTCACACATATCCTAAATGCTTTATTCCAATTTTGAACTGTTCTAAGAGTATCTGCTTCAAGGTAGGTGTGGTTCTGAAAGGGGATACCTGATGAAGAAAACAAGTAAAATAAAAATAATTTACTTATTACGTACATTATTCTCAGACTGTTACGGTTACACTGGTGTATCTGAGCATCCTAGCCTTAGGTCTTTCGTTTTCTGACTTGATTATTTAATGAGTTTTTGTACTCACTGAAAACTTTTTTTTTGTTTTGTAAGACTTTGAAAAGTTTTTTTCACAGCCCTTACAAACCTATTGCATTTTAAACAAAAGCATACCTGTAAATCTAAGACATTACCTTGACATGGCTAATCTTTAAAATTTCTAATCCCAGAATATGCTTGCAGTGTAGTTAGATATTAGGACAGCATCTTACTGTGTAGATAATACTGACACTTGTTTATCATTTCACTTTCTTTTGGAGAACTTGGTAATGAGAACATGTTTCATAACTTGTGTAAGAAGAGGCTTTTGATTCCTAAAGCCTGTACTGTACTGCATGTCTTTCTTTCTTTCTTTCTTTTTCATCTATTGATAAAATATCACCATCATTGATTAAATTTTATTTTAAAATCTCTATTTGTAATCCTTCCAATGTGAATTGCGGAGACCAGTAATATTAATTTAGTAAAGTAATTTTTACTTCAAAATGTCATAATATGAAACTGAATCTTCATGGGAGACACACCCAGTACATGAAAATGCTCCCTTCATTTTTTTTTTTTTGCGATAATCAAATCCTGGGTGGTGTATTTTACCTTTTTTTAAACACATGCATATGAAGAATGGTTAAGATTCAAAAGTTTTTTTTCCCCTCCCTTGCATTTATGTAATATTACACAAAAGCAGATTTCAAATCGGTCTGAACTTCAAGCTGAGATTAATGCTATTCACTTTAGCGGCTCGAACCACCCACTTTGCTTAAAGGTCACTAGCCGAGGCTAATGCTGTTCAGAAGGGCTACTGCAAACTTGGCATCTCCCTGATTAGGCACCCTGCTGGTCTTATACACATACCAGCTCACTTGCCAAGTCAAATAACACATTTAGTGAATTGGAAATAAGATTTAAGTGGGCCAGCACAATGCGGCTGGCTCTCTCATCTTTACAGCCAATCCTTTTCTTTGTGTGCTAGACTGTGAAAACTGCTCTTGTTAGAGGACTTAATCTTCATTTTTTTTCTCCTTCTGTAGATTATTTGGAAACAGGTCAATTGAGCGTTGGAGCTGCAAACTCCACCCACTGAAGAAAGGAGCAGCTTGTGGTGCAATGCTTCATAGCTTTCCCTCTCTCTTTTTCACATTCACGGCTACACCCTTCAGATAATAGCCAGCCAAGCAGAGCCCCTTGAAATTGCTAGTATGGTGATGTAGCTCATTTTATTTTCATTTCGAGGGTCACATCTTTTGTTTACAGCTGTGATTCTTTTCACCTCCCCTCTTATAAGTTGCACTGGCAAGGAGGAGAACTCGTCGAATACACACTGAATCCTGGCCTAATGCTATCTAATCTCCATAGCCAGCCACTCAGACTTGCAAAATGATTGTTCTTAACAGGCTGGTATTTTCTCTGGAGAGGAGCCCTGAGAGTTGCTATTGAACAGCAAGAAAAAAAAAGGAAAAAAACAAAAGTTACTTATCTTTCAAGTGATTTTTTTTTCCTTACATAACAACACTGGAAAGGTTATATGGTAAATAATCGTTTGATGTTCCACTCAAACTGCTGGTTTATTAACCCAGTTATTTCAGCTGGTTATTTTTGGATATTTTTAAATGTCTGACTTGCTTGTACCTCTTCTAATTGTTATAGCCAACACACTTCCTGCTTCTCAGTTCTATAGTGAAGTAACTGGACGTTTCATAATTCTCAGAAATATGGTAATTGTCAGAAATAATGAAATCACATATTTTAGTTGAACATCATTCATTGAATGGATGTTATCAGTGATCCTCCACCCATACAAATGGGCCACATAGGTACTTACTAAACCTGCTAGTTTACCTTGTTGTTTTATTATTAGCATTTTAAGGATTGATAACAATGCTCAATGTCAGCAGCTTTAACTTTTAGAATGTGTAAAGGCTAAAACAGTAATAATTGAAGGCACACCTGTGATTACTGAATGCACAACAGTTCCACTCATTCATTTTCTAAGTACAATTAGTGCTATTCAGGCTTGTGGAGCCAAAATCTTGATGAGCACAAGCTGACATGTCCTAACTCCTCCGCCATACTGGTCTAATTTAGTGTCACTAATCAACTTGTCCTGCAGATTTGGAAAGAATACCAAAGTAGCCATTAGAGACACATGGGAAAACGTACAAACTCCACATTGACAGAGACAAGAATAGGATCCGAACCCAATCTCCTTGAGCAGCAAAGCTAACTGCTGCGCCACTAGCCCTTTTGTAATTATGTGGCACAATTTAATTGGAATATAAAGTTATTTGCTGTGTTGAAAATTAAAATAATATATATTTTTTTCTATCTGTCTGTAATTAAAAATTACAATAAAAGTAAGGATAACATTCATCTGGGGTCATTCACCTACATCAAGAATTAGCTACAAATTTCTCTCACCTCTCTTTTATCCTCATGTCTTATTGTTGGTATATTACTTGATTAAGAAATTGCCAGTGCAACTTGTCACATTAAAAAGTTGTAAAATGAAGGCATATTTTGCTATTAATAAACCTCATTCTTCTTCTGAAATTGGTCTTTCTAGTATAGTGTCATGGAGAGTTGTTGCCTGTCTTATTACGTTAAAGGAGGGACATTTTTACACAACACACTGCCTTTTTACTTATACTGGTATAATTTTGAACTTGAGAATAAGTTCAACATGCATATATGTGGGATGTGAAAAATAAGCAGAGCATCGAAGGCCATCCGGAGTAAATGCAGGGTGAATATTTAAAATCCACACAGACCATTATGTGGCAAGGAATCAAGCTCTGATCCAAGAATCTATCAGATAACAAAGCTAACCACCATTCTGTCTTTCCTATAATAATTTAACATGCATGTAAGTATTTCACTGTACAGTTTATACACAACAATATTATTATTACTACTACTAGTAATTCAATCAATTCCAGCTTCTTCTGTATATTTTGACTCATTTTCTCAGCTTTTCTGAGTACGTCAAGTCTGAGAATATACAGGTACATGTGTAGGAATGGCCTGTCAGTGGCAAAGGTGTGAAAGGGCCATGACAGCATCACATTATATTTTAACAGTAATATCAGAATTGTTAATTAGTTATACACTAATTTTAAAGTATTTAAAGATGCTATTTTTAGAAAGTTCATGACAAAATATTCTGTTTCTTTTTATTTAAATTGGGGCTGTTTTCAACCTTCTTGCACCTGATTAGAAGCTGATATTCTGGTTTTATAAAGATACTAATCCATAAATAAATTCCAAATGATTTACAGTAATAACATCCATCCCAATAGTGTATTGTACAATTTTTTAAAAAAACTATTTTTTTAAATACTTTTGGTTAAAAAAATCCATCCATTCGATAACAAACCGAGTCAATTCAGTTTAGGGTCGTCAGGGCTGAAACCAAACTAGGCACAGGGCAGGAAGCAGCACTAGATCAAGTGCCAGGGCATCACAGGACACATTTGTGAAAATCAAATAGGCAACAAATAGTTTAACATTTATTGTATGATATTTTATGGAAACTTGACATAAATAATGACAGTTATTATTGTTATTATTATTATTATTATTATTCTTGGCTCAAAGCTATTTACAGAATTTTATGCAACCAGCTGCATTTTCCTTCCCAAGATGAAAATGCCCACAGTAACACCTGGGTGTTCTAATAAAGCAGCTCTAATTATCCTTGTGATGGAATTCCATTCAATTACTGATCTCCGCAACTTCATTCATTCTCCTCCTTTCTTTTGTCAGGATTATGTTGATGGTTTCAGGTAGTGAAGCATGCCGGATTAAGAAGGGCATTCATATGTGGTCTACACTATAGCTAATGTGATTATGCATTATACAGTTTGTTTTAGTTAGACATTAAATCTGTCAAAGTTCTTTACATGAACAGATGAAAACCAGTGCTAATATTTTCACTCGAATTTCTTTTAATATTACAAATGAAGACGGCATTGTTTACAATAATGGAAAATGTTTTAGAATTTATCTATACTTCAAAGATATCAAAATGCATATTTTTGTGGTTTGTTCAGGTTATAAACACTTCAAAATGCATAAGAGAGATGAAAATGCATAATCTTGAATAATGTATAAAAATGATCATTATTAACTGTTGTTGATTTGTATTATCTCTCATTTAAAGGATTTATTTATTTTTTTAATGTTTTCTGTTTTATTTTATTAATGACATCTTAAAAATCTTCTTAAACCAACAATAGAAGTTTGTTACTAAGCCACTCTTCTTCTAGCAACATTCATCCATTTCCATTCCTGCTTAATTCAGTTTAAGATCACAGAGCCTGGGTGGCAGGAACCAAACCAGGACAAGCAGCCAGTCCATCACAAAGTTCATCCTCATGCACCCACTCAGGTTCACTCACACAGGGTCTGTTGTAATGTCTGAGAGGCATTAGAAATAAGCCCAATATTTGTAGTCAGTTTCAAGTCAAATTTAAAAATATAAAAGTCATAAGGAACCTAGAAAATCTATCTTTGAAAAAACATTACAAGGCCAAGTAATCCGACCTACACATCTTTAAGATATGAGAAGAAGCAGGAAAAACACAAAAAAGACATTCAGAAACAGTGAGTAATCACATGACAGATGATGATGACTGCAGCTTACACCCATTGAATCTTCTTATTCATATGCTGTATTTGATCTTTACATGTTTAGACTGCTTGGGGAAACATGTAAACAAATAATATGAGTACATGTAAATCATGCAACTAAAGGCTGGACTTAGATTTGAAATCAAGACTTGGTGATGTATGACATCAGCACTAAACTCTGCACCACCATGCTGCCCTATTTCTAACAACATAATAGTAAATGTAACAGGTGCAGAATGTACATTGTCTCCTTACAGTGTGTTTTCTGGCTTGTTTAGTCAAACATTCCTTTAGGTCAAAATATTTTCTCAGCCATGGCAAATCGATACTTTAATTTAAACTTGAGGAGAGAGAATTTAGACCAATAAAAGATGTGCTAATCAGAGATTTTTCTACAACGTTTAATAAGCAAGGAATATAACTGAGCATCAGTTATATTACCATCTGTGTGTTGAACATTTTTGCTTCTAAACTTTATTGTGAGTTTAGAGAATGGTGATGTGTTGCATGTTGGATGGACATACAAGTAAGAATTTCACTGTACTTTGTGCATATAATGACAAATAGATAGATAGATAGATAGATAGATAGATAGATAGATAGATAGATAGATAGATAGATAGATAGATAGATAGATAGATAGATAGATAGAAATTCAGCTTTAAAGAAAATTGAAGAAGAACTAAACAAACAACAACATCATTACCCCTAAAACACATAGAAGAATTATGAAACAGAAGAAAATGTTTGATTTGGTCAAAGGTAAGCGAACAATCACAGTGAGGCATTATAAACCCTTATTGCCATAGATACGGAGGAGCCTCAGTAGCATTTCTTGACACACTTATATTGAATAATTCATTGGCTATAGTATAATACTATAACTAATCCTAATCCTACTACCACTACCACTAAGAATTTCTTATAAGGAAAGCATCATGATGCACCAACATTGATGGACTGAAAGCCAGAAGTCTACGTGACCATCATCATCAGGTCCTTCCATGAAAACCCTAAATACAAAGAGGACTGTTTGATTTATGTTAGGTAGATTGCCCAGAGGGGACTGGGCGGTCTCTTGGTCTAGAACCCCTACAGATTTTATTTTTTTCTCCAGCCTTTGGAGTTTTTTTTTGTTTCTTTCTGTCCACCCTGGCCATCGGACCTTACTCTTATTCTATGTTAATTAATGTTGACTTATGTTTATTTTTTATTGTGTCTTCTATTTCTCTATTCATTTTGTAAAGCACTTTGAGCTACATTTTTTTGTATGAATATGTGCTATATAAATAAATGTTGATTGATTGATTGATTGATATCTTATGTTTCTAATTGCCAACTATTGAAACTGTGAAACAAATTTGTAAAGACATTCTCACCATATAAAATTCTTTATGACAGCCTAGTATCAGCTGTGATGTATCACACTGTGATTTTAGCCAGATCACATTAATTAAATAGGTCATACTCATTAAATTACATTTTTTATTTAGCAAAAATGTTAGGGTATAGTTAGAGTTACCAACTTTAATTGTTGTCTAAATAAGTGCAGATGTCTGTTATACTTTAATTATATTACGTTTTATAATTTGCTGAATATACAAAGTTCATAGAATTGATAAATGACACACTATTCACACATTTGGGACTAGAAAGGCACAATTATTTCCTAATACAGACTTTACACAAAATATTGTGTTTCCATTACTAGCCAGGTTTTTCTTTTTCTCAAGGTATGTTCTCATATTTTGATCAATTTAAGCTGATATACAGAAATACAGTGAAAACAACAAATATACTCATGTTTTTCTAAAAAAAATATTGTTACCAATTGCCAATAAAAACACATTAAGCTATCTTTAATGTATTATTAAAATTAATTGAAAGCAGTAAGTTAGATTTCTGTAATAGTTTGTATAATGTTCAATAAAAAGTAATTATTTCAACAAATATATACATTTTAAATATTTTATCATTTTAAATATTTTATTATAGTATTTCATGTAAAGAAAACACCCATTTGAAAAGTCATTTTAAACCAAATGCATCTTCTTTAGATGATAGAGTATTAAAGTGGTTTAACTGGTTTGCAAAAAAATAGTTAATACATAGATAAAACAACTCCTAAAGTGACAGGGTTCACTGGTGGTCTTCAGGGACCACATAATCACTTATTCATAATGTTTGGTTTTACTGTGCAATGGCCTACTAAATGACTGCTCTGTGTGCTTTGCTGTATGGCCCTCTTCAGTTTAAAATATGTCTGTTAAACAACAGTCATTTGCCTGTTGATTTATTTTAAACTACCTATGATACTTGGTGATGCCAGAGAAACTTTCGATATGTTCTTCAAGCACTCTTGAAAGTACAAAGTTGCTATAGAGTATAGTGCAGAGTGAACTGCTGCTGCCTTGAGGTGTACAGCGTACAATGAAATTCTCACCTGCCTAGTCTGCTCAGACCACATAACAACAAAACAACACACATACAAATACACACATACATAAACTTTAAACAGGACACTAATTCCTTATTCATCCATCATATCAGGTACCAAGTCAACCTAACCTGCTCATTTTTTAGAAAATGATAGTAAACAGGAATAGCTGGACAAAATCCACAAAGATGTGAAAAAAATGAAGCGACTAAAACTGTAACCACTGCACCAAATTTTTACAATAAAAAAACAAAACTTTCAAACATTTTACCACTAAAGGTGTTTCTTTTACAGTTACAGCATTTTTGCACTATACTTAATGCTGGTAATTTTCCAGCATTCTTCTTACCATACTTCTGGATTCTGTTAGTTTTTCTCTCATGTAGCTGGGAAAGTGTTTTGGCTGACCTATACTAATATCTATTTTGGTCATGCTGTATTTGCTGCATCTTTGCATGTACTTACTTTAATCTGATGACCTCTTGTTGAAGCTCATGATTCATGCTTTGGGAGATTGAGTACAGGCTTTGCCTCCTCAACAGCTGTGCTGGAACATGAAATTGTCAGTTTAGGTACTGCATGAGATTAAAAGGAATGGCCTTTCTCATCTCCTTTGGCCATTTCCCTTGGCGGCTTTGCAGTATGCACATATTTTCTAAGCGAGATAATAATGCTGAATGCTAAAACTCCAAAATATTTTTAATATATTTTGGGGAGAATGTTTTATAAGGCATGTCTTGCAATGGTTGTCATGATTCTGTGGTTTGTAGTTGTGGGTACAAATCTAAAAAGTTTGAAATACCTGCTGTGGAAGTCAATAATGCTGATGTAATGTGCATTATTTTATTTCACACTTTAAAGAGGTCTCTGGACATACTTCTTTTATGGTTTCTCTGAGCTTTATGAGATGCATCACACAAATGGAGCTATTCATAAACAACTATCCATCCCCAGCAGATCTGCCTGCATACTAGTGAAACAGGACAGACTTTAAAAACCAATAAACAAACAGTATCACTAGCTAAGTGAAAAAAGGTCCACTCCAAAACATGGCCAGAGGTAGAGCGATTTGAACAGAGGCTGGGTCGTGAGTGACAAGGGCCCTTCCTGGCTCCACACTCCTGACGTTATGCTTCCCCCTCCCCTCGGCCCACAGCCTCTGTGTTGTATTAGCATGAATAAACTGCCCATGCAAGCAAACTATGATACTTAGGGCGATGAGAGAAGTTACAAAATCAACCTGAATGTTCAAGCAAATTAAAAAAACCCAATCTAAATCTGTTAAGTAGTTCTCTCATGAAAAGCGGACAGACAAACAGACAGACAGATTTACTGATGTTGGATATTATATATAGAGATGTAGCAACTGACATTTTAAATGAGCTTTTAAACATTAACAAAACCTCACCAATTGGTACAGATGTATTATTCACTCAGATACTAGGAACTGGTAACAGGGAGTGCCCTGAGTAGTACAGACCAGAGTCATATTTTTAAAAATTTGTGTGCATGCAAAAGTCAGGATATCCATCCATTTTCCAACCTGTTGTATACGAACACAGGGTCACGGGAGCCAATCCCAGCCAACACAGGGCGCAAGGCAGGAACCAATCGCAGGCAGGGCACCAACCCACACACACCAAGGACAATTTAGAATCGTCAATCCACCTAACCTGCATGTCTTTGGGAGGAAACCCACGCAGACACGGGGAGAACATGCAAACTCCATGCAGCGAGGACCTGGGAAGCAAACCCGGGTCTCCTAACTGCGAGGCAGCAGCGCTACCACTGCGCCACTGTGCCGCCAAGTCAGGATATATAAAAGAAAATTTGACAGGAGAACTTGCACATATTTACATCAACTTGTCTTTGCAGAACATTTTGGCAAATAATGACAACCCCTGAATAGAGAAAAGCTGCCAAACCAGGTAAATGATGTGTCACGCATGTAATAATTTATATCAACGAACTGTTTATTATAGTGTGTGTTGACATGACAAATATATTAAACCTCAAAAGTGATAAATTTGATGCATCTACTCTATTTTTATTTCTTTTTAAGAGGGCCAATGTTGCGTATTTTTATGAGAGATCATTTTTGATTTCCCATCAGGGTATACAATATAAGTTGCCTGTTGTTACTTCTCAGGATTACAAATCAATGCAATCAATTGTTGTCAGTAATTGTATTAAGTAAAAACACAGGTGTGACTCACTCCCTAGCAAACTATAAATATCATGCCCCATAGCCTAATCATAGTCTAATGGTTTAACACAACATTGCTTCTTTAGGGCTACTTGAAGAGTATGCAAATGGTCATATAGAAAGGGAATTAGCTTTTTGGGATAAACAAGACATTTTTGCCCATGATGATGGCTGGTTTGATTAAGGTTTTCAAGAGCCATTCTTTTGGAACGATGGGCTAGGTTCCAATGGGCTATACTTGTTCCTGCAGGTTTTAACAACATTTGGCTTTCTGACAATAGGTACTTACCAGTGGGAAGTTCCCAACAGGTTATGAATATTTGAGCCAGGCTTGAGCTCCATCATTCCCACTATACTGAAAGCCATAAATGACAGACAAGGTCCCACATTTAGTTTCCATATGGTGTCGGTGTACAGACCAACATAAAAAGGCAATTTGCAGCAGTGTCCAGTTTTCCTTAAATAATCGGAGCAATTGACGGTACCCATACTGCAGCAAAGGTGCTGAACGAGAATGAAGTTGTTTTTGTTAATCATAAGCAGTGATATTCAATTGATGTACAAATCATCTGTGATGCCAAAACGGGATTGAAAAACATCACGGCTGAGGTGGCCTTGGCCGACCCATGATTCATTTATTTTGAGGCAAAAGAGCATAGTCAGGCGACTTGCCAATGGTACTGTTTACAATCGTTTGAGTTATTGTAACTGGTTAAAAGCAAAAGGTTGGTGAAATAAAAGTTAAAAAAATAAACACACACACACACAACGAGAAATATTCAGATTTTCACTTAAAATACATAATCACACAGACTAACGTTACTCCGTTTTGCATTATTTCTTGTATTCTCTTTTAATGTTTTATCAAGTCCGGCATGGTGGTGCAGTAGTTTTGATGCTGCCCCGCAATAAGGAGACCCGGGTTCGCTTTCCGTGTCTTACCTGCGTGGAGTTGTTTCATTGACATGAGCCATGTTTAACTAACACAATTAATTTAATAGAGAAAAGTTTAATTCATTTTATATAAAAAATATCATGTTGTTTCAAAATATAATAATTTAGTGCATTAAGCATAATTTAATTATTGTTGATAAAAACAATTTTAATATGTGCAACCGATGTACATAAGTTTTTTATTTTAATCTGACATGCCATATTTTTCAGTGTAGAAAGAGAATGAAAGAGATTCATAAGTAAGAGTTCTGTAAGCCAATGTCACTTGACTTCGGTATTATCTCACCAACAGCTGGCTGAGCAACAATAAACAACATATTAGTGGACCTAAATAAAACAACACAAAATAATGGTGCAAAATAGCACTGGAGTGACATAATAAATTGAAATAAAAATATATATATTTTAAAGTTAGTAATTTAATAACTAAATTTTCCGTGTTGGGTAAACAAGATTTAGTTATAATCGGAACGGTCTTGTTGGTATATTGGCAGCATTAAGTGTGACTGAGTGATGCTGGTATTTCAGAGTATGGTATATTTCGGCTCTGTTGTGAAAGTAATGTTATTGTTGTAAGATCATATGACTGTGATAGGCATGAGCCCACCCTGTGCAGGTGCTCTTCCAGCCTTGGCACCTGATGATATGCACCAGCTGCCCTGCCACCCTGCTTTGGCTAAGTGGCTTAGGGAGATGGATGGATGAAATAATGATAATATACAATAGTTTCAGTGAAGCTCTTTTTGCATTTGATCACATATAAAAATGAAATAAACCAATTTAAATAGTAAAAAATAGTAAAAAAATGTTATATTCAGTTTCAACATTTGGCCTGGTTAACCTTGGGATCCCAGCATGAGGAAAGGCAAAGAAAGGTAAAAGTTACAATAATTGGGTTTTACTTGTGCCATTCTGTAACTCTGAACTTCTATTTAGGGTGCTTAGTTTGAATTTGATATTTATATGATAGTATACATAACTCTTTCTGGCTTCATCAGTGCACTTTATTTGATTTTTAAACACGCAACACAAGAGCCTTTCAATAACAATAAATCAATGACTATTTGTGCAGTGTTTGTAGATCATTTACTTTACTCTTATTCATAATTTATCCTGTGTGTCACAGGTATAAAATTAAGTGCAGAGCTTTTCCTGTGTACTACACTCTGTGTGCCTAAGCTGATGTAATGTTGCTGAGGCAGGCTTATGTGTTATGTGTGCAGTGACTGAATCAGTCTGCTGTGTTACTGTCTGTTTACCATTTAGGAAGTTAGGTCCCTGATCCATAATGACTTATGAAGTATCTTCACATTAATTAAATTCACATTCCAGCTAAAGTTATTCTACTTGACTGCTTAAATGTGGCTTAATTACAGGAACATTTCTGTACCAAGATCCCCGAGTCAGTACGGATTAAAACATCATTTTACAGCCAAACAGAAACACGTTCCCAATCACTGCACTTGAATTATTGTTATGTAGCTTGGGGCTTGTATTAAAATCACTGAATAATTGCAATCAGATTATTATAATCAAGTACTGGAACAGTAATTACAGGTTGCAGTCATTTTAAGCTGCCCTGGAAGTCCCATATACTGAATCACATGCATATTAAAAGTTTATGTTAGTGATAAAATTAATGAACAGGATAGTAATCTTCTGTCTGTTAGATAGGTGTCACACATATAGCAAATCTGGGGTGTTTTAATTACATACAAAGCATATTCTCTGCGTGTTTTGAACAGTTTCTTACCAAAGCTTTCTTCTGCAGTTTTTGTGCCCTTCATCCTTTGGTAGTCCCCTGACCAAGGTTTAATTTAGGTTGTAATACAAGTGCCGGGTGAATTGCATTAAATCTCTCCAGTCACTGCTCGAAAGAAAGGGCTGTTAATGTGACTAATGGATTCTGTTTTACACTTACTGTAAATATCTTAAGCTGGGTGTTAATCCCTTTTACATGGGATGTATCCTCCACTCACTATTGGGGATGGTTTACTAAGCTTATCCTGCAGAACAATGCAGTTGTTTGTTTGTTTTAAAAACAAAATAAAGCTCAGATCGCATTCATAAGTCATTAGGCAGTAGCTCAGAAATACATCTGTAAAATGTTCTGCTATATAGACTTTTGAAGTCACTTAAACTGTAGTTATAATTATAAAATTAATGATATTCAGTACAAATAGACTATGCTGCGACAACTTGTAAAGCCCACATGGCACTCCGTTACCTAGATTTTACAGAATCTCCTGCTTGGCTTTTTTCTTCCAAAAAAATAGGAAAGAATGGAATGCTTGACAGATTCTCTCTAGGGAAATATTCACCACTTGATCCTGATGCACAACTACCCCTCTGATGCCACAGCGCTGACAGCTTCACAAGTTTTTAAATGACAAGAGGCAATGATACCTTGTGTTGTCCCTGGAACCCATACATTGAGCCTGTGGTAGCTATTATGTATTAATTCTCCCAATCTCTCTTTAAACCTGGTTCCTCAGACTGAGGTGGGGGTGAGAGCTGAGGGGATGATGGGAAAAATATGTTATAAGCAGTTTCGCAAGCAATTATTGTCTTAGATTAATTAGAGTGTTTGGTCAGGCAAGAGCCTTGATGGAAGAATTTATTCTGTCCTATTTTTTCCAACTCGTTATTGCACTAATATGAACTTTTTGGAGTGAATTTCTCATTAATTTTCTTGTAAGATGAATGAATGTCTCAAATTATGGTGTTCTTGCACATACTTGAACTTAATTATATCCTTGTACGATGTCAACACATAAGCCCATTTTAAGCTTCTTATGATTCCAAATCTGCAGCTTTATACTGGGAGAAAACCCTTACCTTGTGTCTTGTACCTGTTCTCTGGACAAATTGTTTATTATGTGGTGTTAATGTGGTGTTACAGTCAAAGCATTGCTTTAAAAAGACTAGAATACTGTACTCTATGTGTGTTACAAAGCTGTGTTGTTATTCATGCTAAAATCTAAAAATACAGTATGGACCATTTGGCAATATGCATGAAAACATGGAAACTTTAAATTATTCCACCATGTAAGCAAAAGGCCGCTACATGCTCAATACATCTGCCTTACTTCTTGACACAACTAAAATACATACGCATACTTATCTTGCTCAACTTGAAGAATCCTAACTCTCCCCTTTGAAGTCAGTGGGTAACTGATGTTATATATTATTTGAAATTGGAAAAAATAAAATTCTCACTTAGAGGATCTGTGCACAAATGTTTCATTCTAGAATAAGCTTTTAAAGCACTGAGGAAGCAGATTCTCTCCCCATCTTCTTTTTTTCTTTTTCTTCTCCATTTATCAATATTCATTTATTAATTTATCTATTTACTTATTTTTACAAGGTTTAAGTTTTATTCTGCTGCCCATGTTCTCTTTCTCAGGGGTGGGGGTTGATTTTTTTTCAGTCATATTCTTGAATAATGTATCTATTTGTATGAAATGTTGTGCGATTTCAATAAAATCAATAAAATTATTAAAAAAAATAACACCTTATAAAATTATTCTAAGCTGCATAAAATCAGTATCTACAAGGCAAAAAGAAACATGTACCTAATGCAACAAGACCACTAGGGAGCGTGCCGGCCACCCAACCTGACACAGACAGACACGGGAGGCACACTTATAAAAACAAATAAATGTTTTATTTTTCTTTTCTTTGCCTGTGGGCAACACCTTCCCCGTCCCCACAATCCACATAATGCTTTTCTTTCTCTTCTTCTTCCTCCTCCACTCCTCTCCAGCAAGCTTTGTTTCCCTCCTCCCGACTGCTGGCTCCTTTTATAGCCCATCCGGAAGTGTTCCAAGTGTTTGATGACCCATTTCTGGCTGCATTTCCAGGTGTGGTGGAAGATCTGCCCACATGGGCTCAGGAGCGCCCCCTGGTGGCACCCCCAGATCCCAACAGGGTCGCAGAGAACTCCATCTCCCATGGATCCCTGCGGAAATCCGAGGCACCACTGCCCCCCACGGGGGCTGCCATCTAGCATCCCGGGGAGGTAATGTTCAGTCCATGCCTGTTCCCCTGGACCATATACAGAAGAGGCATCCTGCCACACCATATAGTCTTTGTATACTTCTATCTGCTGTCTTAGATAGATAGATAGATAGATAGATAGATAGATAGATAGATAGATAGATAGATAGATAGATAGATAGATACTTTAACTGATTGTACATAGTATGCAAAATGATGGATCAGAAATAATTAACCTCAGTTGATGGTGGCTCATTTATTACTTAAAATAAGCAAGAATTCTTGTCCAATACAGGCATGCTATGGATGAGAGTTTGAAATTTGTAAGTATGAAGTACAGTTGTATTGGCACAACAGTATCGGTTTCAAGAGGAAATTTGTGTTTCACTAATACAGCAGAATTTTTTGAGGGAACAAATCAAACATTTAATTATATTGCAACATATGCTATTATTTATTCTGATTTTCTAAAAGCTTTTAATACAACTTGGTTGAGCTGTAAGCTTTTCTTTACTCATATAAATACTTTATCATAGAGAGGGTAAACATCAATGACAGTTTATATTACGGGCCTTTTGGGCATTATATTGCACTGAATTACTTTATTCAAGAAATGAAGCAACTACAGTTTGATGCCCATGTAATTTTTAATAGGTTTCACCTACCAGTCTTGCTAGAGCAACTTTTGATTTTGCAATTGCATGTATTCTGGGTAATTCTGAACTATTCTCTTACTCCACATACAGTACAAGTTGTTATTGGCTGTTGTGTAAGCAAGAAAAGATGTTTGCTGACATGACTTGGAATGTCTTCTTTAATGCTCAGTGGATGGTATTTCATTGTTCCTACACTCAGCAACCATTTATGAGCTAAACAGAGATTACAGTAGTAGGACTAGTTTATGTATTGGAATAATTTACTTATTTTCAATCAAGTGTGCCCCTTTATGTTGTGGCTGCAGGAAGTCAGTGCCAAGCAGCACACCCTTAGCAGGTGTGCACCATGCACTTTATCTTCCCATGGTTTGTGTATAGTTGTGATGCTCTACCATTCTTATTTTCTTTCTTGTATAAAGTATCTAAAGATATTATAATGCTTTTAAGTGATCGGATTATTACTGTTTTGATGCATAATTTTATATGTATATATATATAGTTCAAAGTACTTTAGAATATAGTGGTAATAATTACAATAATCAGGAAGCTTGTTATTATTCTTATTAAATAGTATTATAGCATGTTTTTAATATGTATACTATGTAAGAAACTGGTCAGTTTCTGTAAAATAAAGATACAGAAGATAGCAAAGATTAGGATTAGGAAAGAATTATGGACTTTAAAATTTTCAATAAATGTTAGTCTTTTATATAAAATATACTGTAAATGAACAGGTGCCCTTTATTGATCATGATGATTTCTACACTTCCTTCTGGGGTTATCAGAACCTTTTTAATAATGTACCAGAGGGTGATAATTGTAAGTATCTTTGTTTTGGAGCTTCTCTAAAATTTTAATTTTCACTTGAGGACAAATATGGTATTATCTATCTATCTATCTATCTATCTATCTATCTATCTATCTATCTATCTGTCTATCTATCTATCTATCTATCTATCTATCTATCTATCTATCTATCTATCTATCTGTCTATCTATCTAGAGTGGGGGCTTTGATATCACCGTGATGGCAAGAAAAAGCTAAGTTACTGAATCCATTAGAAGGCAGCTGGTATTTGCATCTGTGACAACACAATATGTTGGGTGCTTTGTAATACTTCATCTATCTTATTAGTGAACCTCATGAGAAAAAAAATAAAACTAACTACCATCCAGCATACTGATGGACAAAACAGTTAATAGTCTCTTAGCAATCAGTGTTAGTCTAGATCCTGGCTAGGCACCAAAATGTTAAAGGTTATAGTAATCAGTTATTCACAATGTACTATAAATATAGAGATATTTAGCTGATTTTCTTTTCAAACTAACTAATCCAAGTTATTTTTGACCATTGTGAGATATTGTAAACCTAAATAAATCCTGTAGATATTTGGCAGATCACCATGTTGCTTTATTTAAATAGTCTGGTAATAATTGAAACAAAATATATAGGAACATTTATTAATTTATTTGAATACCTTCTTAATCTCACACATGGTCTGTCCCCGGTGCAACACGTACAAACCAGGAACAAATCTAGGACAGGCTGCCAGTCATCAAAGACACATTTAGTAAGAATCTACCAATTTAGTGTCACCAATTAAAACCTGAAAAATTGCAATGTCCAATAAAAAATACATAAAGAAAAGTGTGATATTATACACGTTTTCAATATGAGTGAAGTATTGATTAATTAATTTGTAACAAAAGCAAGTAAAAAACACTTAAGGCAAGAGCAAAGGTCACCAGTAAGTCTGTCTACCAATTTAGAGAACAAGTTCACTAGCTAATTAATGTTAATAAGAAACAAAAAACATAATGAATATATTTCACTTATGCACTTTTAAATATTACATGTATCTAAATCTATCTAAATGTTCCAAAATTTTTTTCAATTTTTACTTTTTATGGGGTGTTCTTTCTTTAAGTCAAGTTTTGTATTTTTTCTGTTGTAATTGTGTTTTTTTTTAACTATTTACATTTCTGCTTTCAAGTTCAACTTATTCAAGTGTTTAAGTATTTGAGCATTATATGCAAAATTAGAGTATACCAAAAACTTGATTAATAATTGTGAAAATAACTATTTCATTGTCTGAAAAAAATATAGGTGGAATCTAATGTCTAAAGGTTTATATTCAATTTGTGGTGATAGCTGTTCCATTGCCAGTTCCCCGAGTTGCCCATTTCTATCACAAATATATTGTTTCTGAAGTGTTAATTAAGCACTAATAAATAATTCTGCCTTTTATTGATTTATTGAGTCCACTTTGATGAAACTATGGAGTGCAGTCTTTTGAATTAATTCTGAGGAAGATTACAAATTACAAAAATAAATATTTTACTCTTTAATTTATACTATCCACATTATTTTTAAGTTTAAAAATGTTTGATATCTCTTGCACTATGTGTACCTTTGGCACATTTACTCCATATTCACATGTGTCTGAACCTCTCTTGACCTGATCTCCTTATCTCGAGCATGCTCCTGTAAATCCTACTTCTCAGACACTGACATTTCCAGGTGCCTTGCTCAAGTATTGCCCACTTTTATACTTCTAATCCTTGAAGGTGACTCTCAGCGTGCCCTCTTCGCCTTTGCTTCTCATTGTGTGTCACACACTCACACTTCTTCTTTTGATCGTACCCCCAAAGCCTAACTCATCAATCATACTAAAGCCAAACTGACCAATCAGATTGATTGCTGGGACTGCACACACACAGACCTTAGCATTTTATTATATAATAGATAATCAGTGGACCTTAACTTCAAAAGGTATGCAGTATATCTAGTTATCCATTACAAAGGTTGTTGAGGGTTACCAGTGTTCCCAGAAGGAGGTGTTTCATCTCGCAGGGCACCCTGGATATCATTGAGAGGAGTCGCAGCACATGACTTGATGGCAACTCTGATCTTTACCGTGAACTGAGAAGGATGGCTATGAGGGCTCTGAGGGCAGATAAAGAGGTGATTGTTTGAGGAATCTGTGAGGAAGTGACACATCATCTGTGGTCTAGTTACCTGTATCCTGCTTACAGAGGAATCAAAGCATTACGCACATCCAAATCTATTCATTAGAGTTTTGCAGGTGCAGGTGACATTGCAGTTGTGATCACCTGGGGTGGCTACTTTGATCCTCCGCCTAGGACATTGGATATCTCTGGGTTCATGGTTCTTCAGGCTGATCCTCCAATTAGCTGTGAACCACCCAATCTCACTGAGATTGCACAGGTGGTGAACTAGCTGAGGGTAGGGCAGGCTACAGGGATGTGTGGTACCCGGAGTAAACTTTTCCAGGCTGGCGGTAAGGCTGTCCTTCTGGCATTGCAAGCAATCTTTGCTTCCATTTGGAAGACAGGCATCATCCCAAGCTCTCAAGAGACTGAATGACAAGTCTGAGTGTCTGGGCTTGCAAGTGTCCCAGATAAAAACTAAGATCCAGGCCTTTAATGACCTCTTGAGCACAGCCATCAGCAGTGTGTCTGTCTGCGGAGAGAGTGTTGACCTTGTGAAGATGTTTACTTACCTCAGCAATAACATTCATGTCTCTGGTGACTCTACCTATGAATTCGGCAGACGGATTGGGAGAGTGTGGTGGGGTCATGAGGTCAATGGA
Organism: Polypterus senegalus; assembly: GCF_016835505.1. Lineage (NCBI taxonomy): Eukaryota > Metazoa > Chordata > Cladistia > Polypteriformes > Polypteridae > Polypterus > Polypterus senegalus. The sequence continues at coordinate 140,455,985 of NC_053160.1, forward strand.
AAAGGAGTGTGTGGCTCTCCTAATATCTTTGCAAAAGGATGAAGGTCCAAGTTCTGGAGTCCTGGTGCTTTCTGTAATGCTATATGGTTGCGAAATATGGACGCCATCCAATGCCCTGAGATGAAGACTGGACTCCTTCAGTACTATGTCTCATGAGGACGCTCACATAATACCTGGATGCAGAAGATAGATGGTCATTTCTAAGGGGTGGGACTGGACCTCATGTCTGCCTGGGGGGGTTGCCAACCAAAATCCCTAGCTGTTTCGTCATGCAGTGGATGCGGCAACACGTTTTACCAGTGCATGCTCCCCAACCAGACATGACATTACAAAGGAGTAAATAGGAAAATATAATAAAATTTACAAGAATACCAAACGAGTCTAGCTGAGGACCTCCATTCCTCTGCTTTGTTGAGGAGGTTGTCATTTATCATTGTATGTTAGTGATATTACTTGATGCGCCCAGTTACACTATAGTTAAGATTATGGTAGTTGGGGGTTATCTGACTCAAGTGAAGTTAACCAACTGACTAAAACATGAAATCCACAGGCTGTGAAGGTTAGCAGCTGAATTGTGGAGCTGCAGAGGTCTGCAGCTGGACCCTCCTCAAATAAATAACAAACTTCATTTAAGTATTTAACATTCACTTAATTTTATTATAAGAAGTTAATTGACTTTGTTATAAACATTTAAAAATTTTGACGTGAGTTACAATACAGTAACAGCACTTTTATATTTGAATGTTTTGCTTGTTTTGTACAGTTCATTATTGGAACTGTCAGTTAGTCAGTCAGTCATTCTCCAACCTGCTATATCCTAACACAGGGTCACGGGGGTCTGCTGGAGTCAATCCCAGCCAGCACAGGGTGCAAGACAAGAACAAATCCCCATTCAGGGTGCCAGCCCTCCGCAGGGCACACACACTTATACACTAGGGACAATTTAGGATCGCCAATGCACCTAACCTGCATGTCTTTGGACTGTGGGAGGAAACTGGAACCCCCAGTTTTAAACATAATTAATGCACATAACATTAAACTAATTTGTACAATCAACAATTGAACCTTTTGAAAATGTTACTCTAATTTCTAACAATTATTTTGCTTTCAACATTAGTGCATACTTTTTACGTCTCGCCAAGCACATAACATTCAATAATTCTATTAAGATCAAACTGAATCATTACCTGAGAATGAGTTACATGATTCTCTTCCATTTGTCTTGTAAAATGAATCACTGAATCTTACCTGAGAATAAGTTACACAATTCTTTTTCACTTATGATTCTTGAACCTAGCGACTTATTTTAATTTTGCATTTTCAATATGTTGTTATGCTTTCAAAGAGATTAATAATATATGAAATGTATTACCAGAATGTTTAATATACCTGTACAATATACAGTATGTTATAATCAGCTAAATAATTTGTGATTCATCCAATGGGAGACCCTCTCCACAAAAGGTTTTATTTTTTATTGTTGAAGAATCAAATGAATCTATTCAATTAATCTGGTAGTTTTTAAACAATCAAATCACTAAAGTGAATTGAAATGCCCATCATTACTACCACATACCACAATACTTAACACCCTAACTATCTGTGTGAAGTTTTCACATTTGTTCATGCAAGTATTCTCAATGTTCCACGGATATGAATTTCAGAGTAATTGGTGTTGCTCATCATTAATGAGGTATCAAAGCAGACATTGGAAAGATGCTTTTCCTGATGTTAAATTTCTTTAGTCAGAAGAGCACAGTAGACAAAATGACAAAAGGTAAAATTAGTCTCACCTCCAAACAATTCACAAGACTGTGGAGAGTAAAAAGGTTTGGTGGCCAACTGACCAACACGGGTAAACCCAGAAACTGCATTTAAACTAGCAGCGACGGTGGTGACTACAAACTGTCCCATTTTCACTAAATGAGAGCATAAAAATGAGCGTGCTTTGCCTATTCCAGAGCTGATTTCTGCCTTGCTGCTCCAATAGACTGTGTTCTCACAGCTCTGTAAAAAAGATGCTTTCAGAAAATACATGGCTCCAATTCAAATTATTACACTTTAAATCTAATGTTCATACCAAATGTGACCAATGCTGCGGTTTCAGAACGGGGTTGTACACGTGGACAATGTTCTGTAGGTAAGCATTAAATATCTCTCCATCCAATTATTTTTTATTCTTTTCATGTATTTTTTTCTATGGTAATGAATGGGAATACACCACATTTTTTTCAGTAATACATTATAATCCAGTAATTGAGATTACCATTTTCATTGTGCAAAGTGGGCATTCAGATTTAATTAGAAAAAACATTGGCTTAACTTTTATCTTTATTTTTCTCACCAAGGTACGCAAAAAATACAGAATAATCCATGGATATGTTTTTTTTCCTGTTATTTGATTATCTTCTTTTCAATAATCATATTTCTAGGATAGTTTTCTGAAAACTTCTAAATTGCTCACTATAGTGAACTTCTGCTGACCTTTTTTTGCTCTTGCCACTGAAAAAATTGCAGATACTTTGTACTACTTCCATCAGATCAATTAAACTTAAAATAAATAGATCATAAATGGTTAATAAAAAATACACTTCAGTTTTAACACAGAACACAAGCTGTCATAATTTGCAAAATGATTCTGAATAATTTTCACAGTTAATTCAGTTATTATTGATGTTATTATAAAGGCGGGAGTAACTGTCCTGCTATGGATTAGAAAATATTCTAGATGACAGTAATCAAAGTAGATGTGTTCCTGCAGCTTTGTTTTAATATTGAGTCTTGCATATTGAATAAATAAGTGTGAAGTGCAGTATATTTATTGGATCAGACTTGTCATATTATGGCAATTTAGTTATCCTTTGTGATACTAATCAATTGATTTTACTGCCATTAAGCCTCAATAACATAGTATTTGTGTGCTAAAGTTATTTTCACTAAGTCAAGCAATTTTTACAGAGTGCTGGGAATAAAAGAATACAACATTATACATTTTGAAATGAAGATAGCTTGAGTTATAACCAGTTGCTCCTGATGACAATACTGTTAAATATGTCCTTGGTTTTTTTTTCCAAAACAAAATTATGCATGATATCATGTTTAATTAAAAAGGCTAATGAAGATGTTAAAGGAACTGTGAGTTCTGCCTGGTAGAAAATGGAACAGTAGTAGAGTAGCATCTCTGCAGCACAGAAATGCTATTACCATAGACTCTCCAATTTTTGACACAAATGTTAATCTCATCCGACACACAAAGTCCTGTGAAAATGTTTTTCGTTGTTATGTTGTATTTTATTTTTCCACACTTACACCATTCTCATTTCCCATGCTGGATTTCTGTTGCAACATGTAGATCTTTAGGGGTACTTAGTGCCATTTGCTATGTGGTAGGGAAAGTCTGTCCACCCTTTGCCTTTGATCCCCTTAGGCAACTTCCATGTCCGATTACAGTAGTTGAAAGACTTGCATGTTATTCATTCAAAAAGAGCACTATATATTATACTAGTCATAACAGCATATCGTGCCGTCTGTGGACAGAAGTCTTTAATATTAGACTGGTGCACAGTGTTTATGGCTGTAAGTGCAACAGACAGATGAGAAAAGAATAAATAACTTATACACTTACATGCTTTTGTGTGTACACTGTGACCACCAGGGGGGTGTGCCATTCACCCAAACACCTGACACAACAGGCTCAGACACAAGTGCAGCAACACACACACGTGTATTTTCAAGGTGGGAGATGCTTGTTCTTGGTTCCCTACCACAAGCATAGTATAATAAGCACAATATACATAATCTGCCATCTCTTCCTCTTTCTGTCTCCACTCCTTTGGCAAGCTTCATGCTGTACTTTCCCGACTCTGTCTCTGGAGTGGTGGCCAGTATTCCAGTTGGCTTGTTACTTTGGTCTGGAATCACTCCCAGGTATGGTGGTAGTCTGAAGTAGGGCTCTGCAGCCCCCCTAGCCCCTGCCCCGATGGAACCTAACAGGGCTGTGCCAAACTCCAACTACCATTGAGCCATGTGGGAATCCAAGGTGCCGCTGCAACGCAGGGAGGCTGCCATCTAGCTTCCTTGGGGAGGTAGTGGCCTGAGTACATCTGTTCCCCAGGTCCTTCACTACAACGACCTACCAGCCAAGCAAAAAAAACGGGCGTCCGTCACTACATATAAATGCTTAAGTGCTTCTTGAATACATACTTGTTTACTTATGTAACTCTTTATTGAATTAACATATATAAGCAGAAAATACTTCCTTATACACAATATTCTTCATTGGAAATTAATTTTAATTGCTTTTCTCTATCAAGAACATTTACTTATTCTTTTGCTGTTTAGGTTGCTGTAGACCAAGTAACATATTCTTGGCCATGTGTAAAAATTGATGAAATAAGTAAATAAGTACCAAAAGTATAAATATTTTGCTGAGCGATGGAGGAAAAGGCACATGTGCTTGCACACTGAAATATTGTATGGAAATGAATTCAGTAATATGGGTGCTTGAGGATTACCTTCCAGGCTCAGACAAAGCATATAATACCCTGCTGGTACAAAAGGGGGCACCAATAGAAATGATGACATCTCTTTTTTTCAATGTAACTCTGAGAAGCCAATCAGTCAGGGCACCGTAGCCATACCCTTGTTCAACTAAACTAACACCTCTTCCAGTCAGAACAACATAAATTCGATGGCATTTCAAACTGAGGAACAAAGCTCCCCAATCCAGATCACTCAAAAGAGCCAACAGTTTTGAGAAGTCACAGAGTCTAAAAAGACATCTGTTAAACCTTATTTCTGTTGCACCAACACACACTCATTTTTATTAATTATTTTGCACTTTGGCAGTAAACGGAGCGGTCATGTTGGCACCCCAAGTTTTCTTTGGTTCTCCTCTCCCTCATTTGCACCTCACAGGTTATAAAGACATCTGCAATAGTCTTTATTACTTTGTATGTATTCATTGCATTCACATGTTGTGGAGCTTGCTATATGCTGCTTGGCAATATAAACATGAAATTCAAAGTTGTGAAATCTAAAGAGTCCTCTATGAGCCGTACATAGAATAAGAATGCAACATTGGCAAAATCTTACCAGTCCTCCTTGGATTCTCACTACTGTTCCATTCTACTAATCAAATGCCAATATAACTTGTACCATCAGGGGCAAGGTTTAAGAGAGGAGAGACAACTGTCCAGGCTAATAAAATAAAGGGGCTCTTGAGTTGGGTTCCCAAATTAGGTTCCTGATAAAATGTGAAAACGGTAAACAGGAGGTGTCTTCTGTGCAAAATAAACAGCTCATCTAATTTAAAAAAATCCTGGAAAAACTGAGCAATAATTTGACAAAACTGCCTGTAGGACTACATCTTATACAAACAAAAATGCAACATACAAACAAAAACAATCAAATGTGAAATGATACTTTGTAAATCTGCCACTCATTATATCTTTCACATGACTGCAGCTCTTTTATTTTAATTTGAGTAAATTGTGCATGACGTGTGCAGCTTAAATAAACAACCATGACTGATAGAATGGCATGCAAATACGCATCTGAAAGCTGAAATGCTATCATAAAGGATATGCCAAGATAAATATAATACTAGAGGAACTTGCTTGTGATAGAATATTGTTACACTCAGCTCAGACAACTATTTTGTTTTGCAGTGAAGAATCCAGTAACACTTAACAACAAACAAAAGGAAATATTGGAGCCGTGACTATAATCATTTAGTTAATGTAAAGTGAAGTGGCCAGCTCACCTACAGCTTTTCACAACAGTGCTGAAGCAAGGGGGACAAATCTTCGTTGTCAAAGATAGATTTTAATCTTGCAGTGACAGATTGGTGCTATAATGTACAACGTCTCTCTGTCTTTTAGCAAATTAATCATTGAAGAATGAAATCCAAAAATCTTTTTTTGTTAATTTCTTCTACAATACTGAACAATATTTTTGTTACCAGGATGCTTTTGTTTTTCAATAAACTTTAAGATTATTGATTGTATATCTAGTGGTAAAAGCTTAGTGTTGTTTATTATTTCATCTAAATGGATGGATCTGCTTAGAGTTGTTTATTAACTGTTTTTCTTTTGCATTTGAAGTATCATCCATGCAGATATTCTTTCAAAAATATGTTTTAACTTATAATGTCCTATTCAAGATTTTTAGTCATACATACTGTAGCAGTAGAGGTTCTGATCCACCTCTTGAACCCTCAGGTACCACTCCAAACACTAAGTAGAAGTCCAAGACTCTTTTATTCTTTTATAAAACAGTGCACCAAGCACCTTCCCCTCTACACTATTCATACAATTATAAAGCACAATTAAACAATCCTCCTCTCCCAGACACTTAGCTACCCTTCCTCCCAGCTCAACTCAGTGTCTGGGCTTTCCCAGAGTCTTCATATACCCCTTGACCTGGATGTGTTCCAACCCCACAGTCCACAAGTCTTTATCCCTTCCGGGTCAGGGTAAATAGTCTGTATCTTCACCCTGGAAGCACGTCGTTTCTTCCTGTCACGGGATTATGACGCACTTTCAGGTTATAGGGCATATATGAGTCCACGAGCCTCCCTACAGTGACTCCTTGTGGTCCCCAAGGTATCCAGCAGGGCTGTGTATAAAAACTACAAAGTCCATGAGGCCCTGCTGGAACTCGGGGCACGTCCATGCTGTCGGGAGAGCTCTTCATGGCAGCCTGGGGGTGAGGGCCGGAAGCCATCACAATACATAATATAAGGAAAGTCTTACCTGCTTCTCCCCACTGAATAATAACATTAGTGCACTAAAAACTATACAAAAAGACAACAAATGCAATATATTAACACAGAATGCAAAATATATATGTAATATATACAGTACTTTTCAGTATGAGTAGCTGTTTAGTAATCCTATAACCTTTGACAAAAACTGTAACTACTGGTGTGAGTGTTAATGATCCTGTACTATCTGTCAGAACATAGGGTGAAGAAAAGTGAATATGTAGGATGTCTTTTATAACACTTTTTGACGTTTAAGGCAAATCTGTTTTTTTTTTGTTTTTATATGTCTGAAGCAGAAGGCCACTGCGTGCCAGGCATATTCTCTACTAACTTCTCCACCTTCTGAAATGCTTTGCAGTTCAGTGCTGAGTGGGTATACTCCCAGAATATTAGGTGGGCAACGAGATGGACTACCCTGGTCATAACTGTTCACCTGTAGAGTTAATAAGTATAGATGGAGACATCCAGACTTTCTTCACATGATTTAAGAGGAAAGCACATTTGTGAGCCTTCTTCAGATGCTCTCTGCTAACTTCAGGTTGTCAGTGAGGATAACTTCAAGAAACCAAATGGCAACTGCTCCCTGATGCCTATGACCAGATCCTTGATTTTGCTGATGTTAAGGGAGAGACTATAATTCTGGCCAGTGTCAGAAGACAGAAATCTTTTCATGCTAATCCATTGTCTCGTGATGGTGACCAGGTCTGTTATGGTGGTATTGTTAGTAATAATGGAGTTGAAACTGAGTCTGGCCACATGGTCATAGGTGAATTAGTAATACAGCAGGTTACTAATCACACTACACTTTGGGGTGTCTGTAATTGTGAATATGATACATGCAGTGGTTTTCTAGGTATGTAGTTCAAAATTGAGTTGCAGAGGGAGAAAATAAATCCTGAGGATCAGGTACAAAATGAAAATATATGTTTATAAATTATTTCTAAATTAAGAAACATTTTGGAAAGAAGATAATAATGCTACATTGTCTTACTGCAAGTTAGGAAGTCAAAAACTGTGGCGGACATTTAGGAAGACACCAGTCTAGTAGCCCAGTGATTATCTTTGGTGGCACAACAGTGTTAAGTGTTGTGACATGGTCAAGAAGAAGGACTCTGGTGTAGCATGTCCTTAAGTTAAATACTCAACTAAGCCATCCTTTGTAGGGGTACTTTGTCAGGCTTCTGCCTCACCTGCGAGTGCTTCCACACCACGCTTATGGGCTTCCAGAAGTACTCCCAGGTGCAGGACAAAAGGAGCCCGCTGTCACTGCTCCAGAAGACAAAGTTAGGAGGAAGATGACAAAGCTTGCTGGAGGAGGAGTGGAGGTGAACAGAAAAGAAAGAGAGAAATAGAGAAGGTTCAAAACAAAGTGCTAAGTTCTGTCTTAACTTGTTGTGTGTATAACAGTGCTGGTGGGTGGGAAAACAATTTGGGAAGTGTTTGCCAAAGTAACATAATATATATACAGTTGTTAAATAAGGCACTGCAGATTGCAAAAGGAAAATGGGGCTGGAATCAGGTAGTCACCATTTAATAAAGTCACAACTTAACAAAAAATTGGCCACCATGCATGCCTATAGAATTAACAAAAAGCACGGCAGATAAGCCAGTTCTTTTCCACTAAATCGTCTGGGTTCTGGAGCTCCATTCTGTGGCCAAGTCACTTCAATACTGAGCAACTCCTTCCAAAAGCATTGTAAAGCTGGGAGTCCAGAGGGTTGGAGTCAATTTCCCTCACTGGGTTTCTCCTCGGTGCTGCTGAGGAACAGGAAGAGGAGAAGGTTAGCACAAGTGCCTTATATTTATCAAACACGTTTTTTGTCAGACGATGAAAGTATGTACAACTCTGCAAATTTCGAAAATAAAATCCTGACAATGAGGATTGTAGACACCATAAACACAAATCTGGTTATGTGATTAAGGAAGCCTAACATTGCCTGAAAGAGTAACTCTGTACAAAATGAAAATATATGTTTATAAATTATTTCTAAATTAAGAAACATTTTGGAAAGAAAAACAAACTATATACCAGATGACCATTAGACTTACTGAGTCACAAAGATATTAAATTAATGCATCTCATGAAAGTCAGACTGAATGTAAGCATGAATGTGTCCTATTGGGATCGAATATCACTTAATCTGACTTCCTCAAAGTGTTTAAGAAGCTCTTTTGGTGAATTCCTGTTGAATTGATACTAGCTGTTAGATTTTGTAATCTAGGAATTGTAACTTATAAGGAATGTATCCACCAATTTTTTGAATTTAACTGTCTGTTCCTTCCATTTTTCAACATTTGGTCTAGTCAAGGTCAATTATTTCCTTTTTCTGCTGAGAGCAAACCAGTGGGATAATTGAGCTTGTTTCTGACACATCATCTTATGAAATCTGGGTTCAATGCTGGACATAGCTAGTCTTAAATTGTCCTCCATTGTTAGTAAACATGAGCGGTACTTGCTTTTGTTGTACAGTAGGATGGAAAACATTGGTTCACAGAGCCAAGTTGATGCAAATGACAAAAGTACATCAACTGCATGTCGTGATAGTTCAGGATATTCTGTATTATCTGTCATCCAAACCTCTCCCAATTCGATCACTCAAAAGTTCTAGAAGAGCATCCTGTTGGTCCGATGGAAGTTGATGTTCCACATTAGAAACAAAAGTATTATGAACCCAGTTATGCTGATCCCGAAACTGCTGCTTAGGAAAATATTTACTGAAATATGCAGCAAGGTCTTGTAGGTGGATAGTAATGTCCATTTTTATACTATCGATGCCACGTTCATTCTCAGTGATAAATTTCTCCTAAGTGGGAAACATGTCCACATTGTCCTGCTCTGTCTGCATTGTCCATCACTCCAGTTTTTTCACAAATCCCTCAACTTTGTCAGACACCATTAACACATTTGAATTGGGGCCCTGAAAGTGGTGAATTAAGTATATTTACTCTATCACAGGTGTCCAAGAGGCACTCAATATGAATGAGCCATTTTGCGTCAGTAAAATATTCCGCATAGGAAGAAGAAATATTCGCATTTCGTCTCTTAATGAAAATAATCTATTAAGGACTTTTCCTCTGGAGAGCAATCTCACTTCTGTTTGCAGGAGTAAGGATTCATGTTCTGACCCCATTTCTTTACACAGCTGGCTGAAAAGTCTGAACTTTGTTGAATGGGTTTTAATGTAATTCACGATTTTAATTGCTGTTTGCAGCACATTGTTCAATTCTAAAGGCAGGGTTTTTGTAGCAAGGGTCTCCCTGTGAATCATACAGTGAGTGAAATGAACTTGCGGAGCTACATTGCGAATCATTGCCATTAGTCCTTTATTTTTACCCTCAATAGCACCTGCTCCATCTGTGCATACCCCTACGCAGTGTTCCCAGGACAGACCCCACTTTACCCAGTTTCGTATTGAGCTTTTCAAAAATCTTTTTTCCAATACATGTTCCTTCTAGTTCACAGCAAGACAACAAATCTTTGTTGAGTTTTCTATCACAGCTGTAGAAAACAAAATATCTGTCGACTCATCAGCTTGCAACGAAGATTTTCCCCAGTTCTTAATTCTCTGTACTAGTTGGCATTTAACATCACTTGCCATGTCACATATGCGGAAGCTAATTTTGTGATCGCATAGTAGAATTTTGTCAATATCAATGGCAAACATCTCTGCAAAGTTCTAGAAATCGCCATTGCTGCTAGACAAATTAGAGTCTCTGCAATTGTATATGATTTTTTCGTTTTAACGATCAATTATGCCACTGCAAATGAGCTGTCAGTGCTTTAACTGGTACAGTGGTTGGGCTGAGCATAGTTTGTTTTTGGCTTGCCATCCCTTAATCTTTATGGAGAAAAATGTCAGCGATTTTATCTTTGAGGTGTTTCATGGTCAAGTTTCTTGTTAATTTAACAGGTTTCAGACTGTCACTTGAAAGTACCTCAGAACATATAACATATTGTGGATGTTGTTCGCTATTTACTATGATACAAGTACCATTCATCATAGTTCCTTTGATTGTTTGCACTTTTGACAGCGTGCTTTCTCTGTTCTAATGCTAGCGCTGCATGTGATGATGATGGCTCGCCATCGTCAAGTTCAGTGTTGGATCCGATTGCCACTGCCCTGACATCTTTGTTGCTGTCAGTTACAGTAGTACTGTTTCCGTTCTTTACTTTTTTATTGTGGCTAGCCACTATTTCATTTTTAATCATGAACATTTTAGCCTTATACTGATTTTTCCTTTGCTACAAGCAGTACGCACAAACAAATGGTCACCAGTGATCACAAAACAGATATGGTTATTGCTGTGAGATTGCCCCCTAGAGGCCAAAATAATGAATTAGTGCTTTGCGCCTCCATTGACATGTGTCCACGGCCCATTCAGGTAGCGTGGCTCAGAAGGTTGATAATCTCTGATATACACCACCAGTTACTTGGTTCATTCAGGAAGCAAAGAGACAATTGTGGGAAAGCCAAAATACTGATGTAATGCAATGTTAATGTATAAAGATATGAACTTCTAATCTCGGGCCAAAGTTAAACAAACATAAAGGATGTTATCTCAGAAAATACAAAGCCTAACAAAAATGATTAATTGTGGCATAATAACAGGGAACACAGGTGCAATGGCAAGGTGCAATGGCAAATTAACATACTGTATGCGCTGTGCAGTGTGGTGCTTAATAACAAATGGTCATTCTTGGTGAACAACAGCTATCTAGATTTGCCATTGCAAAGATGGCAAGGTACATTTCATTTATAATGGCCACAGCAATACTATACATCATGTTTTTAAAAATATAGTTATCTATAACTAAAATATAGTTTTCTGTGATTTAAGCGTAAGATGCTAATAATATTCAGTGCTGGTGGGACAGGACTCTCTAGCAAATGCATTAAATATTATTTTAGAAAAATAGAAATCTGCATTTAAGACATAGTTATCTCAAAGGCATTTTATTTGGGAAGCGACACTGTTTAGTTGGATTAGTGTGCATTTGTATAATGTATAAACATTACAGAAAACTAGTATAGTAGTTTACTTGTTGGTTTCATTTAGATTATGTAAAATATGCTAACCTGATATTTATAGCTATGCTTTTCTCTATTCATTTACCAGAATTTGTAACCACTCACAAGAATTTTATACTCTGTAAATGTGTATTTCTGAAGTCGACATTTCTAGTCTGATTTACTGTAGCTAAGAAAAGAAGTGTACTCTTCACACAAAAAGTGAGCTTTACAGATGTGCAGTCAATAAGTGGTTAAGAGGAAGCCGGGAGGTTATTGCACTTTTTAATTCCAGAGTCAAATATAAAAATTTCTATTATAAGGACAATTAATTACACCACAAAATGGCAAATGTGCATCCTTGTCAGGTAGAGTGTACTCCGATGGCCTTTCCTCAAACACTGAATGTGGAGATTTGATCTCTTCTAATGGTGCTGCAGAAAAGGGTAATTACGCTATGGTCAAAGCTAATTTGCTTTCTGCCAGATGAACTGTTGTATTTTATTGTACGCTGACATTTTAAAGTAATTATGGCACTGTTGACCTTAGACAATTCCAGTTGTATCGTTGTCTACAGCAGCAGTGCTCTACCTTTGGCTGGCAGACAGAGTCTGTAACGAGGTAATGACACGGACACAGAGCACCATATGGGGCTCCTTTGAGGTGCGCAAAGCCAAGTGAAAGGAAACAAGAAAATTCATCTTAACATCATCATTACACTCATACATCTTCAGCGCCATAAAGCAGGCAGCACAAAGAATCACCGGCAACTTCCATGCAGCCTTCACAGAATTTATTAGAAGAATTATTATAGATTTCTTTGACATGAGGAAGCTAAATATGTACATGTGCATCCAACCAAATATTATAGGCATATATTTTAACACAAGGTCTGCTTCAGTGTACAATATAGAATAGCAAAAAATATATGCATAATAAAATTGTCCTGTAAACATGTTATAAATTACAGTGTTTAAAAAATGCCAAGCAGTACACTTTTGGTGAAAGTCATGAAGTGTCTGAAAAGGAAAAGAAATTAGACTACAACATTTACACTAAATCTTTACTTGAACCTTTTTAAATCATTATAACTGATTTTTTGCATATGTATATATATATATATATATATATATATATATATATATATATATATATGTAATTTTTGTAGGTATTATTTTTTAAATCACAGGCACAAATTAGTTTTGGATATTATACATTATGCTATTCTTGAAACAGAAAGTTGAACACCTTGAAAGCTGGCAGATATGCAGTTACCCTAAAACCTTGTCTCACTTGCGTCTTTTGGTTATTTTCCTCTGTTCTGGGATGTTAAATTCACTTATCATTATTTTGCGTTTTAATGATGATTGCTTTGCTGAATATTGATACATTTTATAAAATGTGTATATTTTCAAGGCTGAATATATTCAGATATGTCCGCTACATCCATTCCTTTCAAAGGCCAGTTGCTATGTATTTTAAACAACTCAGAGGTAAATGAAGAAATACAATAACAAAGACATTTTATAAAATTTTGCAAGTATGTTTTCAAGTATAAAAACTAATCCCTACTTAAAGAGAAATTTAAAACAAAAAATAATGTCATGTCATTTTCTAACCTGCTTAATCCGGACCACTGCTGGAGTTTATCACAGCTAGCACAGGGCACAAGACATGAACAAACCCTGGACTGGGTGCCAGTCCTTTGCAGACATAACAAGATAACCCGCATTTTTATTTGGAATGCACATAATAAGATATTCATGATATCTGCATGGCCAGTACCTTCTTCTTTCTCTGTGGCTTAGCAATTCTGAGCTTTCTGATGATGCCTTTTTAATCTATCCATCCATCCATCCATCCATCCATCCATCCATCTCCATATCATTTTCCTAGTCTGCTTATTTAATTCTGAGTTACATATGGCCTTTCTAAATAACACCAAGTTTAACTGGGACAAAGATGCAGTCCATTGCATAGTTTTTTCAGGGCTGGCTCTTCCATATTGTAAATTATATATTTTATGAACTCAAAGGGGGACACTCTCCCCTCCCTTCTACTCTTCGATCTAATATTTGTCCCCCACCCGCTCTTCAGTCTCATCTATGGGTAATGTCTTGCTCAAAACTCCAAAGCCCCCACCCTCTAATATATGTAACTATATATATATATATATATATATATATATATATATATATATATATATATATATATATATATATATATATATATATATTTTGCCTCACTAGGTAACATGCTTTACATATATTGTATGGCTGTGCATTTTGGTTTTGAGACTGATACCCCTATATATATATATATAGGGTATCAGTCTCAAAACCAAAATGCACAGCCATTCAATATATGTAAAGCATGTTACCTAGTGAGGCAAAAAATATATTCGGTCCTGAGTTTGTTAATATCTACAAGTTTAATTGTGCAATTGGCTCCATTTCTTAATAAAGAAGTACAAATGTGCATGAGGATGACACCATTGATATTACGAGAACTAAGAAAGCGGATTTTGGCTCTGATGTGCTTTGTTTATCACTTTTTGCAGATGCTGTGTTGTTTATGGTTATTGTTTTGAATAGGAAGACATAACAGTCTATGTAAATTATGTTAATCAAACTTTTGTACAGTTCCATGACAAGTCTGTGAATATATAGTATACATCAGGTGGTTCGTCGTGTGGTGGGTGTGCAACCACTGTGCCAATAGTTAATATGTAATAAACATTATATTTGAGACATATGTGCTAACAGTTCCCACCATTTTTGTCTATTTTTGTAATATTTTGCTATCTTTAATTAAACCCTAGTAGAAAGGAAGGACATGAGGAGTGAAAACTGTCAAGTTAATGAAATGTTTTCTATTGTATTAGTAATTTTTTACATATACCAATAATTATCTTGCATTTGTGGTTGAATTCCCTATCTAGTTTTAGCACAGATAAACTGTAAGTATTTGTCTTTAAGAAATATATGTTTTGAAAGTACATGTCCTACTTTCTGCTGTCGGAAGAGGTCTGTTTTGTCATAGTGACAAGAAGAAAATGAGAATCTCTCTACCCATATCTGCATTGTTTGTGCAGTCCTGCCATAAATGCTTCCCTGAATGGGCCTGAGAACCAGAGGAACTTCATAGAAATTAAACCAGCTGAGTCTCGGAAGCTAAACCAAACTTAGATTATTGATTTGTAAATGGTGTCCTATGTGCTATCAACTCAGCTAGTACAGTGAAGGTTTTAGATTGTGTACAATGACTTATTAATAGAAATAAATGTAGTCCTTTGAATAAATTTATTTGGTGTGATGTAGGTTGCTTGTAGCTAGCAGCAGGGGTTGCGGAGAAAGGCTCAATGTGTTATCTGGCTCAGGGGAACATGGACTTGTGAAAGAAGCAGTGTATTGATAACTTCCATTGGTTTGTTTTACTTGTGTGGTCGTTGTACCAAAATCCAGAATCATAGAAATATGAACAAAGGTGGGTGAATATGGTTAAAATAATTCACAACGTGCAAATGTGATATTTTTATATATACTGTCGAGTGAGTTTCTTCTTCTGTAAATCTCAGTAAGAAAATAACTCATCTTATATATAAATGTCTATGCATAGAAAGGTGTATGTCTGTCTGTCTGGCCTGGAAGTGAGTGGTGGAGTCAGGGTAAGGGCTCCACCTCCAAGGAAACAGAAACTCATACATAACTCATTGTGCTAATACACAAGCGAGGCGATCATGTCAGCAAAACAAAACCTCCGAAAAAAGAGTCACTCGCTTAGCTGCTAATGCACAAGCGGGGTGAGCACATCGGCAAAACAAAATCTCCTAGGAGAGAGATGCCCAGAGTTGTTCCTTCAAATTACCTGACATCTTTACATTTCATTTTTTTTTTCTGACGATTTCAATAGTTTCTAGGACCACAGGTTTTTTACAGCATGGGTTTACACAGCTAGTTATTTAATAAAGACATAAACATTAGGATTGTGAACAGTATGATGGGGCAGTGATTAGAACTGCTGTAGTCTGGGCCTGAATCCATTCCTAGCCAGTGTGGAATTTGGAGATTCTCCTTGTACCTGTGTGGCCTTTTCTATGGGTACTCCTGCTTTCATCTCAGTGACGTGTGTGACTGGTTACATTACTGTAGCATTTCTTCATCTGTTATGTATGGGATGTAGTTTTAAGCCCCGCAATGACCTGGCTCCCAAGGTTGGTTGCTTCATTATGGCCAAAGCTACAGGGTTAGGCTTCTCTTCCTTGTAGCCTTCTACTGGATTAATGTGATTCAGAAATGAATAGATGAATGGTTCTGATAATTCAGGGATTTATATTTAGTGGTGTGTAAACAGACCTCACGTGTATTCTTGACCTTTCATCAGTGCCAGTTTCCTGCTGTGCCATTAATCTTTAAATTAAAAATGTTTCTAATCATTAATATTAAGACAAAGAGTCTAATGATACTTATATTGCCAGGATAGAAATGATATATATTCATATGATTTTTTTTTACTAGTTTGCTGACTGTCAGATCTCAGAGCCTGATGAATAAATACATTTATGGATGTTTGTGTGAAAAGTTTGTAAGTTGGAGTATTTATTTTTCTCTCCAACATATTAGCTCATCATGTTTTTTGGTAGGTGGGTCTTTCATTACATTTTAGGTAGGGTTTCTCAATTGGTATTCATTTACAGAAAACAACCTTGTGTACTTACGTATGTAAATATTATATGGCTATGTAGTTTTAAGTTGGTGTATTCTGTTTCTAAATTTGCATATAAAAGGTAATCACTGAAGAACTATTTTCAAAAGTGAGGTTAATTGCACAAAATATTTTTGCATATTCTGTTCTGAGGATGTCTTACTGCAGTATGTAAAACAAATTATAATTAAAGCATAACTTTGATAATTAGTATTTTTTAAACATTTGAATGAACAGCTGGACTATCACTATTTAACACTGACATGTTTTATGTGATGGTACAGTGCACGTGTTTAGGGTTTTTTTGCAAGGTCTCAATGAAGTTGATTAATAAATATGTATGAATTAAACATTAGGTAATATCTACCCAATTAATATAAAAAGAAGAAAAAATATATTGCAGAAAATATTCCTTTTAAATGAAAATGACATTAAAGTTATTGTTATCACTGAATATGAATAGTTACCTGTTACCTGTCCTGACAAACTCAGACACAAGGTAATGAACAGATCATGATTGGGCATGTATTCATCAAACTGCTGTAGTAATTTTTAGTTTTTGTAGTTTTTGATCATCCTGTTTCCATTTTCTATTTTTAAAAGTTATTTTGTTAATACATTTTAATGATATTTTTGTGATGACATTGCCAATTACAGGATTTGTGGTGTAGCATTGCATGACATTATAATTTCTATCACATTTTATGATGGTCTTGCCGAGATATTAGTGTTCAGTTATATAGATAAATGTCTTCAAAAAGTTTAATTTCCTTCTAAATACATCTAATTATTTAGGGAAAGGATTCTGAGGCAGTGAGATACATTTTGCTTTGTTTAATTTGACTGTGGTTTTTGGTTTGTGTATTGTGATTTGACAGCTGAGCTTCTCTTTAGCTGCCTGACTATATTTTTGCCTTAATCATCTCTGGCGCATCATTCTGTAATCTTGTCCAAAATGTTTACCTGCTGTTCAAGCTTTATTATCAGATCACAACAATTGCATACTCACACACACACACACACACACACACACATATTCATCTATTTCTTAAATAGTAATATTTAATACATGGTCACGGTTAGATAAGGACTTTCCCAATATCATTGGTCAGAAAGCAGGTAATATCTCTAGGTGGAAGAGTAGGCCTGCCACCAGTGAGAAACTGATCATTGTACCACCTTTCTCCATTTCATGTCTTCAGTTGCTCTAAAAGTGAACTCCTTTTGTGCAATAGAGTAAGTGGGCCTTTTTGTTCTGTTGTAGCTGGAAGTGAATCAGATGATACAGTGGAAGGTTCCCTTTCTCTCTTTCTCTCTCTCTCTCTCTTCTCTCTCTCTCTCTCTCTCTCTCTCTCTCTCTCTCTCTCACTCAGCCTCACTTCCTCAAACCCTTGACACATTTACATACACATCCATCAATCCATTCATCCACCTGTTAACCTGAGCAGGATGATCTTTTGGCCTGGAACACCTACAATTTTTGTTTTTTTCTCCAGTTCCAGAGTCTTTTTTTTCTATTCACCTTGGTCATCTGACCTTATCATCAGAATGTCATTTATGAAGTTAAAAAAAAAACAATTGTATATTTAAGGACTATGCTTCTCTTATTTATATACCTTTATTAGTGTGCATTAATTATGTATCTGTTATATACTATTAATTATTATACTTGTCTAAATTTAATTTTGTTTCTCTTTGCATGTAACTACTTCTTTGACCGTACTATAAAATAGGTACTTACTTTGTATAAAAATGTGCATAGAAAAAAGATTAGCTGTATTCCAACCCAACAACACTAGGCTTGCGACACTAATAATCCCTGGACTGAACATAGCCTATTAAGAGAATAGACTTGAACACATACACATCCATACTGGAACTCACCAGTTAAACTAACATGCATATCTATGAAAAGAAAACCGAAACGCCACAAAGGAAACCACACAGATGGAGACAAAGGCTTTTTGTTCATCAAATTACATTGTCCTTGTCCGTTTTATATATACTTGAAACATTTTAGATGTTTGTGTATTTCAAGGAATTGGCATTACTTATAGAATCTACTTTATCAGACAAAAATCTTCATTTTACATAGCCTGATGTATACAAAACAGGTGTAGGAAATTTATCTTGTGATATTCCATATGTAATATAACCATCCATCGATCCATTTTCTAAAACTGCTCTTGTTATTAAAAATCAGGGTAAATTGTTCCCAAAACAATGGACTGAAGATGACACCATCTCTGGATAACACACCAGTGAGATTAAAAGTTGTGTTTAAATAAAGTGAAAGGCACACATTACTTGTTATGCTTAAATTGTGATCTTCTCAGTAGAGAATCAAAGCAAAGTACCAATTTACAAATATATAATATACAATAATGTGAGACAACATTCCATATATTTACAAATATCTATTCACTGATATTAATAAATTAGATAAAGTATCACAGTCATAATGGCTTTAGGTTTCTAATGGTGAATGAAGGCAAAGTAAACTAAAGTAAAACAGGAGAATAAAGGCAACATAACAGTATACATATGGCTAGAGGCATATACAGACATGAAGAATGTGAAAATTACAGTGTTAGGCTTGTACAAAAAAGAATAAACGACTGATTTATAGAAACATCCTGATTACAAAATCTTCTCATGGACAAACATAAGGTAACAGATTGAGGGAGCAGTTTAAAAAAGTGAAATGAAAATGGACAAACAGTTGGGGTGTTCAGCCTATGAAATACTAACTGCAGTGGAGCTTTAGAGAGTTTTGGTTGGTGTCTGTTAGGTAAGTTGTGTAGATATGTTTCATTTCAGCGCTACTCTCAGGTTATATTGCCTCGATGAATCTTCACTTTAATTTTTTATTATTGTTTTTAGAAAAAAAAAGTAAATAGTGTATGTGCAATAAAACGTATATATGATTTTAATAATGCAGCACATTAATAAAAAATCTAGGAATCAAAAGCGTGAAAAATAGCATTTTGAAGAACGTTTTACAAAATGTCCTTCTATTAGCACACTTCACACGTTTGTGAGAATGGTATAGATAATTAGTTTTTTTTTTTTTCTTCAAATATGTAAGCTCTCTTACCCACAATGCACTTGCTTTACCCTAATTGAAAACTCTTCACAGGAGGAACAGAAGAGGTCAGAAGAAAGCAAATATGATGGACTGTCATTGGACATGTACAAGTTCAAAGGCTAAGGATTATTGATTTAGATAAAAGCCCATATTCTTATATAATTTAAACAAAGACTTCTTTTTATCTAAAAGGCAAAGATGTAGACTATAAAAGCTCTCATTTTTTTCTCTCCTGCCTTTCTCGCTCTCTTTTTCTCTTGGTTTATATGTGTGTGTGTGTCTGTGTGTGTGTGATAGTATTTTGTATTTCAGGATAATTTACATCAGGAAAAAGTGATGCAGATTTTTTTTATTCATTTAAAATAAAAAATGTTTTATGTGCAAAATGTTTCCCTACAAAGACAGGAATGCTGCCTGTTCACAGTGGGGGCAGGCAAATGTGTAGCTGGCTCCACCTTTAAACATAAATTGTTATTGATAGTGAGTCTAAGATAAATTTATCCTTTTCTTTCCTTAAACTAGAAGACACTTTAATCAGAAGGAGAATTATGTTAGTGCATAGGTAATGAACGTTGACAAATAGAGCCATAAACAGAGCTTCAGAGCGGGGTATTAGAGAGTGTGACAGAGCCGAGTGGCAAAATCACTGCAGCATCACAATACCTGATAATTGCCAAGTTTCTTAATTTGCAATACATTGGTACTAAATGGTCAAAGTGAGTTATTTTGCCATAATCATTATGAATGTAATAAAGACTGACACTTGTGACACTTCAAACACGCTGCCACCAACAGTTCCCTGACAACAAAAGACCTCTCAGCACAACACATATTAATAGTCAGTAGGATTGTGAATTCGCAGCGTTGCACAGCAGGTGTGCCAGCACATCTTTGCACCTCTAAACACTCGTTCTCATCCAATTTGACAGATTGGACAATGGCACAAAAACTCTGTCACTGATGTCTAAACAAAGAATTCAGTTCTACACAGATGGAATCTTTTGTGCCAAAGGTGTTTTTACTAATGCATTTTTCCCAATAGAAAATGACATATATTTTATTGATAGGAGGGATTGGTGGAGGCAGGGAAACAACAATATAAGCTTTGCTTTTAGAGTGTTTGTACCTTCTTCTTTGTGTGGTGGGCAAATAACACATAAACGGTCTATAATCAAAACGAAATAACAAACATTTTTCTTCATTTTTTTTTTGTTGCTTTAAAAGGGATGGTGTACATTTGCATTATGACTTTTTAAGAGTAACACCTGCTTATGCCTCACTTAGTTTAGCTTCAGGGCAGCTGATTTTCTAGTACAGCAGGCTAAATGAAGTGTCAGTTCTTGGCCTGTGTCATGCTTTCTTGTTCTGTGTGCAAAATTCTTTAAATTTAAAAATCGGTGCATTTAAAGCATTGGTTAAAGCCCGCTGTCAGCTTAGTGCTGCTTAAAAAATATTCATGACCAAGGCATGGTGTAAGCATGTTATTAAGTTTATTAAGGTGCAATGACGTGGCAGTCCAGTTGGGGACACCCAATGCATTAATATGTGATGATATTCTTCTTGAATTGACTGTGTCTCGTGGTTCAGATGTATAAAATTCTTTACTGAAAAGGCTACCTACAATATAATGGCTATAAATGTACATTCTAAAATGTGACAAGACAACCCTGTTAGATGTGTGATTCAGCCTAGAAAATTTGTATCTCATCACTGAAGGATTATAGTTTACCTTAAAATTAAAAAAATAAAAGTAGTTATCATCATGTGGTTCAATATTTCAATGCTTCTTCCACTCTAAACAGCTGTTTAATACTCTGAAATTTAGTGGTAGGCAATGTTTTTACCTGGTAGCCTATCTGTGCTTTCACCTCAAGTAAAGAAAGGTTCAAGAAGAATAAAAGCCTTCTCGGCTGGTGCCCTGCCCAGGGTTTGTTTCCTGCCTTGCGCCCTGTGTTGGCTGGGATTGGCTCCAGCAGACCCCCGTGACCCAGTGGTTAGGATATGGCGGGTTGGATAATGAATGGATGGATAAAAGCCTTCTCACTCCAGGACTTCTATAGGCCATTTAAACCCAGAACTACTCATTGGTTTATATGCTCTAAATCTTTTCTTGGATTCAAATTGTATCCTTTTTAAGTGCTTTTTTTATACCACCGGGTGTGGTGGGCATTTTTATCCAACTTTTACCTAGTAATGCCTTTGAAAAATAAGCACTGTTTTAAAGTCCAGTGTAAATTTGGATTAAAGCATTACTAAAGGATACTAGTATTAATGACTGTAGTATATCCAGTAACATCACAGTTCTGTGAGTTAATAGCAATAATTAAGTATTTTTGCATATCTTGTGAGGAGAGTACAAATCCTAAACTCAAAAAATCAATACTTTATAAGAAATTTGAGATGATAATTATACAATCAATGAGGAATATAGATAAAGAAGGCCATTCACAAATGAAATAGTCTATTATTTTTATGGTCAGGAAAGTACGAGTGCTGCTTTTAAAATTGATGTACTAAGTAGTTAGGAAGCACACTTGTTAATGTAGCATACATGTACATGTCTCCATACATAACATCACCTTCACAGTACAAATAAAGCTGTTTAATCAGTCCATCAGCAGAGTAACAGTTCTTTAGTGTCTCTACATGGACCATTCATAGGATGTCCAGACATCCAATATTTTACAGTACAGTTCTGTGTTGTATGAATTAGTATATATGTCCTAAACTTCTTCTTAAAAATCATAATTTGTTATGTATTATACTGTAAATGTGACAAAAGTTTTGTTGTGATCATTTATGCAGAACAACACATCGTGTACACATTGCATGTATTGCTTTACTAGCTGTACATCGCTGCACTATAATCAAATCAGTTCTATTCAAACCAACAAGATGTGACCAATTAGATGTCCTTTCATTTTGAAGCCAGAAACAGATTGCTAGCCATACAGTATGCCAACACCCATGCTGGACAGATAGCTTGCTTTAGTTACATATGTAAAATATATTGCTAACTATTGTTTCAAGTGAAAAATGCAGCCCTTAGGTAGAGGATGATCAGCCAAACACTTCAGGAAAAAGATTTTTGAAAATTGTAGTGCACCTGTCAGTGATCCTGCCAGTAGTATGATTAAATGTTTTTCATATAAAATCTTCAACTTTATAGTTAATGATTGGCATAGGAAAGAATTGGTGCCGGCCATTCTATTTCTATGGAATGGTTGTGTCAGTAAATTGAGTTAAACCAGGAGATAGATATGGGTGTGCTTTAAAATACAGGCACAAGAGCAAAGTATGTAATTACGTATCTGAATCATAATAAAGCAGTTAAATGAGCACCACACCATCATTTTTCCACCCAGTATTAGTTAAAGGAGAATCAGATCACTTACATGATTCAGAATACCCACTGTGGCAGATACTGTAACTGAAAAATTTGTGAGCAGCTATCTTGCCAATCTTTTGGAGGCCGCCTCAGATTCTTAGCCATAATATATTTAGACACATTGTATGCCATGTTCTATTACTCTTAATGATCACTCAAAATAATATTATTCATTGTTTTACAATCAGTAAACTGTATATTAATAAGGAATATTCCTTTCTCCTGCGGTGGGCTGACACCCTGCCCGGGGTTTGTTTCCTACCTTGCGCCCTGTGTTGGCTGGGATTGGCTCCAGCAGACCCCCGTGACCCTGTAGTTAGGATATAGCGGGTTGGATAATGGATGGATGGATAATCCTCTCTCAAACGTCTAAAATATTATACACTTAACAATAATTTTTATACATCATTACTATCTTTTCCTTATTTTATTTTTTATTCCTTATTAATTAGCATTATTGTTAACAGTAATGGGTCAGGTAGCTCCTATATTATGTACAAATGACTTCAAAAATACATTTTTTCATATATTGTTTTATCTGCAGATGTGAATGATTAATCTTTATAGTCCAAGCAAAATAATCTATCTATCTATCTATCTATCTATCTATCTATCTATCTATCTATCTATATCTATCTATCTATCTATGATCAAACATTATTACATACTGCATGTACACCTACAGAAAGTTTATAATGTGCTTCATTTATTATGCAATTATATTTGACCTTGTTCATAAACAGACATATAAATATATGCATGTTTATTTCTAGGCTGAAAAAGGCAGAAACAAAAGTTATTATGTTATGTTTCAGCAGTAGAGCCTTCATCAGTTATAGTGACTGAAAAAGGACGAACAGACTGCATACAGTATATAGGGAGCAAAGGAGAGAACAAAGACGGGGAGATGAAAAGAGTGAAAGACCAGAGTGGAAGCAAAAAGCAGCCATTAGAGAAGATGAAGGAAGAGAACAAAAGGCATACTGTATGAAAACATACACAATAAATAACGGATATACTGTATATATATTGGATATATGAATAGTTAAACTTATGCGCAATATTTTTATGTCTCCTATTAGTTTTT
Source organism: Polypterus senegalus (assembly GCF_016835505.1). Lineage (NCBI taxonomy): Eukaryota > Metazoa > Chordata > Cladistia > Polypteriformes > Polypteridae > Polypterus > Polypterus senegalus. The sequence continues at coordinate 140,480,027 of NC_053160.1, forward strand.
AGTTACGCTGTATAAAAAATGCACCCCATCCTTAAAACAGTTAGATTTGCACTGTCTGTAATTGATGACTTTCAGAATGCAAAGGCAATTTCTGATAGATCTTTGTTCTGGTGCCACCAACAGCAGCTGTCATTTCTTGCGTAATTATTTCCGAATAAATTATAACCTTATAGACACGGCTTATGAGTGGGAGGCAGATACAGACATATGTCCATGTCAAAGAGTCTGTCAGAATACTACCATGTGTTTTAATGCTTGGCAATAAAATAAATTCTGAAGGTGCATTAGTATACACCAATGTCTTTTCTTGTTGTTGTCATTCACAGAATGAATAGGCATGCTTTTACTGTGCATCTAATCTAATATCAATTTTAAAATAAAACATAACAGATCATATGTGTTTTAAATTATGAAGCAACCCCTATTGTTCAGCAAACACTTTGCCAACATTGTCCATTAAGCTGATGCTTCTCCTTTGACTTTTTCCCCTTTTCATTCTCAACATCCAGTGTGCCAAGATTATAATACTTGAAATAAAGAAGATGCTATTGTTCACTAAAATATGCTAATGACATTGAACAAAAAAGAAATGTACAGATTTTAAATAATCACAACATAAATGAACAGTATTGTTTGTTGTGTGATCAGCTTACTATTCAGGAAAACACTAAACAGTATTAAGAAACTTGCTACCCTGAATTGAATTTATATATTTTAGAGGCTAATTCAAGAAGTGTAGCTTGTTTTTACTGTAGCTTATGTATATTCATGCAAAACTTGTATGAATATGACATTCTTTAAACCAATCAGGGTTTAGTAACTAAAATTATGCCTACTAATTTAGCAGTGTAGGTGCCAATTAATGCTGTATTGCACGTTTGGCTGTTTTAGGCAATTTTGTTCATAATTTCTCCCGTGTTTTAGTCTTATCTCAGTTTCAGTGGTAACAACATTACTTAAAGTGTTACTTTAAAATGGTTATTTAATTCATCGTGCAATCAACCAACCATATAATTTAAATACTTCTCTGTAAATTAGCCTAATGTTATGATAATTATGATTTGATTCAGCGTAATAATTCCTTCCGAGGAAAAGCGATATAACGAAGAATGTTATAACATAGAAAAGAGCTGTAAGGGTTTAATTGCTTAATAAATTGTTAGACAAAAAATTTGAAGGAACAGTAGATATGGCAAACAGGCCTATTGGTTATTCACAGGTGTCTACTAAAACTGCAATTAACCAAAACAAATTCACCTTTTCATTCCATCTAGTGTTATTTTTTATGTTTGAAAGGCTGTATGAGTGAAGAAGGCCACAGAAGTCACAGGATGAGAGATTAAGATTCAGATACCTTTTCCTATGCCATATCTGTTTTATGTCCTGTCCGTTAGTCTCTTCTGCATCAGCACCTCCTCCACTCCCCACCACCAAATACAACTTGCACGCTTTAATTTACTTCATGCATTTCCATTGCTATGAGTTGAAACTTGGCAGGCCTTGAGCCTCATTTTCACAAGCCGTCTCTAGCATTTCGTTGTCTAATTTGTCATAAATGTCACAAGTGAGTGAATGTTAGGGTGAGTCACAGCCAGCAGATGGTCATTTTGACAAAAGAGCCATTCGTTAAAAGGCTTGGCTATGACTGCTACCAGTGTTCTGTGATTTAATACTGTGCCCCGCCAAAAATTAAAACAGTTTAGATCTTCTTAATTTAAGTCATTGAACAAATAGTGTTGACTAAGTGTATGATATGCTTCTTTTTTCACTTCTGAAAATATGTGTCTGTATATTTTGCGTTTCACTATGATGCAGAAACTTACTATCAGGTGGAAATGTTTCACTTATATTTTAAAAATGCATTCTGATCTATCTGTTTATATATCATCAAACCAACTTATTCCAGTTCAGGATTGAAGGGCAACTTTGTGAATAAGGCATGAACCAACCCTTTAAAGTGTGCCACTCTGGCACATAACATAAATACACACACCAACATGTCTAATTTCAAGTTGCCAATAAGATAAATATTGTAGAGAAAGAATCATACACAATGATCATCTGCACTCTCCAAATAGCCAGTTGAGAGGGCTTGTACTCAAATCCATAACTCTGTATGGTCCAGAGCTGAAAGGCTAACCACTCCACCACAGTGGCAATCATCTACAAATAGCCATAGCCAATTCAACTTTTTTTTTCTATACCTATTTTAATATTGGTAAAGATTGTTCAGATCTAGAGAATATCCCAGCAGGAGCCTGGCCATTCCAGTGTTACAAATACTTATGAGCATAAGTTGCTTATTAAAGCACAGACCACCCTTTGAGGTGGTAATTATGCTTACTGTTATATATATATATATATACACTAGGGGGTTTCCCCTCCGCTCGCCAACCATGATCTGCATCTCATGTGGTGCTTCAAACATTTAAAAGCCTGTACAGTAGCTGTCCTACTCTTTGTGTTTTATTTCCGGCCCCTGGCGTGGTTAAATCTTCTGGCACAAAGTCCCATCTAGAGAGATGTGAGTTCTTAATATTGTTTAGTTTATAATTTAAAAATGGAATGAGAATCTGAAGATCTAAAAACATCACATTAAAGTTTGATATATTCTGAAATGATACCAAACATATATATGTAGGTTTTAAAATATACCCAATTTAAAGCGTGACAAAAACAGGACTTAAAAACATCACCATTGCATTTTTAGGCTTAGGATATTATATATATATGTAAATAGGAATTATTCCTATTCTTATTTTTTGGGGGGCAATTGTGTATCAAATTTTATGACCCAAAATGCTCACTTTGGGCATTTTTAAAGTTCCTGATTTAATTTCTGGCATGTTTTTTTTTTGTCATTGCAGTCCATTTGAATGGATTTTAGATTTTGCTTTGTACATATTCACCAGGATTTTGGGCACTCATTGTTAAGACACATGATGCTGGTTATGGGCGTGTCCTTGGTATTTATGACACAGTGGAATACATTGTCTTCAAGGGTAATCCTTCCCTATCTGAGCTGTGGATAAAATCAAAAAAAATTAAATTGATAAAAATCTTTGTGCTTCGTTCTTTTGTGCATTGACGTTTTGCTTTTGTCCTTGGCATTTTTACTATTTATTTTTGGCCTTGACGAACAATTTTCTTTGACCTCCTGATTTTAACCGTTTCTGCTTTCACATCCTTCCACTGATTACTCCAAAGCTCATTTATTAAAATACTGGTATACAACTATCCACCTTTTTTCTGAACCATCTATTGGGAACTAAACCAGCCTTGAACAGGACACCAGTCCATTAGAGAGCACCCTCACTCACACACCCGCACTCACATATAATAGGCTAACCTTAGAGTCTCTATTCAACATAACTTTTATGTCTTTGGAGTTTGGAAGGAAATTTAAGTTTTTGGGAGAACCCATCTAGACGTGGGAATAAAGTACAAACTCCACACAGACAGTGACTGGACCCAGAATTGTAGCCAAGATCCTATGAAATGTGAGGCAGCATAATATTCCACTGCACCACCATTCCATCCTCTAGTTATACAGATGGTGAAATTTTCCTTTTACTGTTAAATATTCTTAAACATTCCGAGCCCTAGGTCAGTGTATTAATTTGGGTAACACAAATGGTTAAGCTGGAACTAAGCACACAATAGCTCTGCCTTTCAAGTACATATTTATTCCTTGATTTATTACAAATGTCAATCATCAATACAGCTTTCAGATTTAAAATCGGTGCTTTCAGAGCAAAGGGATTGTCCTTGCTGCAGACATGACTTACATGAGAAGTAGCAAGAAGAAATTCTTTCAAGGTCATTGCAAAGGGTGGAATCCTACATTTTGCTATCACTTGTTAACCCAGAAACCAAGACAGAGGGCTCTTCAGTTTACCTTTGTCTAAAATGCTTGTTTGACAAGATCACCATTCTTCTTTCAGCGACATTTCATTAACAACAGACAAAACATGTTCAGTAATCTAACAATATAATATTGCCTCTGACCTCCAGCTACTGAACCATTAGTGACCATAAAGCTAATTTAATCAAAGCGACCTAATGCAGACAGTTATTAGTAATAATTATATTACAACAGATAGTGGGAATGGTACAATAATTAAAATGTATAAAGTATAATAAACATTAACACCCTGATCTTGTTTCATGTTCATGATTCATTTTTTGAACTAAATGTGAAAAGGTGCTCTTATTAGCAGTGTTAATATTATATAAAAGCCCCCCAATCAGCTGTCTTTTTCCAATTAGAGATTTGTAGTGCATTGTAATCCAGCCCAGTAGAAATAAGTAGAAGGTACAAAGCAACCAAGGATGAGATGCTAATCTGTCTCAGTGCACATTTATGCACACACCCACACATATACACAATGGCAATTAAGAGCCATGAAATAACTAGATCGGGGTGTCAAAATCACACCCTAGAGGGTCAAAATGATGGCAGATTTTCATTCCAGCCAATTTCAAAATTAGCAGCCAGTTACAGCTGCAAATTCAGCAAACTTCTTTTGACTTAATTTCAGTTTAGTTGCTTAATTGTGCATGTGTGTGCATGCGTAACTGGCAACAAAACAATAAAGAGAAGCAAAGCAAACCAACAGATGACCGACTAACTCAGGAGGCTCAAAAAGCTCTGGAGCACTTTCATTTTCACTCCATCTTCACTCTATAATTTCGCTGTTAACGAAACCCAATATTTAATTCAGTGGTTTGTTATTGTTCTCATTCTGCCACAGTTCATTTCCAACTCAGGTTTTTTTTTTTTAACATCACAATCCAAACGCTTTGGAGGACACAGGAGGTCAATATTTCTCAGACCTTCACTTTGTTTTCAGATATTTTATGGAGAGAGCCATTGTATAAAAGTCTTAGGTAGAAACATAATCTCAGTTAGTCTGGTCCATCAGTTGGCTTGCGTTGCATGTCTGTGACTTCTGGTTAAAGAAAAAATTACCACTTAGATAGATAGATAGATAGATAGATAGATAGATAGATAGATAGATAGATAGATAGATAGATAGATAGATAGATAGATAGATAGATAGATAGATAGATAGATAGATAGATCTCGCTGTTGAAACTGTGGTCACTTTTTCTATAGTATCGTTTCTTGTGACTGAAGACAGAGAGATATAATTAAAGTTAGTAAAAAATCTTTTATTAATACACACCAGGCAAGGGTAAGATGACAGAGAAGCACAGTCCTAGGACACCTGCCCTTCATCTGCCTCGTGGGGTTGGTATCCCAAATCTTTTATAGGGCCTTTGTCTTATGACTTTGGTTGCACAAGAATTTTAAACCGTTACATCTTACAACATTTTCCTTGGATCAGCATTTACCACATCCTTTAAGTTCATCAGTTGGTCACTTGTGGTTTTTTGTTCGTTAGGAGAAACAAGAAGTTTGCACTTGCACTATAAAGACAGGTTCTGCGTGGCTCTATCATGTATACCAGATTGATCAAACTGATCAAACTATTTATTATTTTTCCACATAAGGGTCTCTCTGGGAAGCTCTGAATGCAGGGTAGTTGCCAAATGAGTCCAATCACTCTCACACCTAGATGCACTCATATGAGTTTTATATATAGAGTGACCAAGCAACATAACATTTGTTTCAGAGGAAACATGGTTATCCATAAAAATAGCACACACGCATACAATATATACCATAAATATATATATATGTCAGTGTGTGTATGTTTATTTCATATATTAATGTATATACTGTATAATGAGTGGTAAATTGTGGACTATTGGTCTATCGCTTAAATCTAACTACAGAAGTGTCATCTGACTACAATGAATTCAACACAATATAACTGCAGTCTACAATTCCTGCAACAACACAATGCTTTCACTCAAAGGCGTCATTCCTGACACACCATTTCCAAAATGCTTGTCATGTGCACTAATAAAACGCATTACATTTGTCATTCCAGCAGATGGCGCATGACCTTATAAAGACATTTCTAAGCAGAAAAAAAAACACATTGAAGCTTATTTGCTGTCACACAGGGAATAACTGATGGTATGACTGTGGTGGATCCCACATTTGGATTCCGGTAGGTCAGCGTGCCCTCTTTATAACTGTTAATGGAATCTGTTGCTTATTTGCATGATTTATTCCTGCTTTCATTTTGGTACATTAATAAAGGCCTGACACCAGTATGTTTAATAGACTAATATGTGACAACTACTTCCACTGTCATTTTTTAAATTCCTATAGTTTTTTCTATTCATATTATTCTATTTTTAGTTATAATATCAGTTGTCTGTTGCCTGAATTATAAAGTATTTAGCATAGATTCTCAAAAGCAGAGCTAATTACTGCAACACGCAATTACTACATGTATTACAAAACATATTCCAATAGGTGACGCATTGCAAACATTAACAGCAAAGTTTTGGATGGACAGAAAATCAGCATGCATATTTATGTGAGTGTGAATTGTCTATATATACTGTATATATAAACAATTCCCATCTCAACTAAGAGTTGCTTGAATCATGAACCTATCTTGTTAAAACTGTGAGCAATGTAAAATCTAACTTTGAATGAAGTATCAGCTCTTCAGAGGAACAATATATAGACATCAATTAATGCAGAACACATGTAAAGAATCTAGAAGGAAAGCAGACTTCATAAAAATAAATTCATTCAGACATACAGTAAAATATCATTAACATAATAATCTCAATCCCACTTAATCCAATTCAGAGTTGTGGGGTGGCTGGAGCCTCTCCTTACAGCAGTGGATGGAAGAAGCACTCAGGCCATATGCCAGTTAATCACATTTTCCACTCTCTCACACACACACTCTAATTCACATAGGGCCAGTTTAGATTTACTGTTTACCTAATGAGCATGTCCTTGATGTTATGACAGACCCAGAGTACTGGTGGGGAGAGAACACACATTTACAAACAGGGTAAAATGTGTAAACTTTACATGAATAATACCAAAGCATAGGACAAATACAGATTGAAAATGCAAATTCCACACAAGTATATGGGTGAGTTAATTCCAATGTGAAAAATGAAAGGCATGTTAGAATCAGAATTTTTGATTGTTGAGTGGTTATTAGGTATTTCTTATGTGAGGCATGTCAAAGAAAGCCTCAATAGTCAAACATTTCCACTTCTGGGTTTTATTTAGCAGGGGATGGAGCAGGTTTTTCTTAGGGAGTGTCATGGGAGATGTACCTATTTTTTAAAGGGTAACCTGGAGTCACGTTACCTATACTGTTTTTTGTCTCTTTGAAAGATTTAGTTTTGGTCCGAGAGCAAATAAGACTGTTAATCAGCATTTTGAATAAAAAGCAACCAGCCTGACTGTTTCTTTATTTTATAGTCCAAAATTTTTGCAGAATTGACTATCAAAGCTGACTGTATGATGGAAACGTGACTGTGTTTTCCTTTTCTTGTGGCACATGCTACTTGTTGTGTCAGAGTCTGAGTGCGTGTTTAATGATGACTGGCATGTATCCCGTAAATCATTCTTATTTCCTACACCACAGCACTTCAGGAAACGGCAGGGCGCCTTTGCTTCAGCCACCACAGACTGTCCAGTTTCATTTTAATTAGCATGATGTTAAGATAAGTAGCGTACAAGGAAAAAAAACTCAAAGAGAAAGAAAAAGGCAGCAGCACTAATACTGGAGTCTCCTTACCCTTGTACAGCGCAGTATGTATACAGTATGTGCAACATGCACACCCACATGAAAGGCCGTAATAAATCTAGGCTGAGACCGCTAAATGAAAAGTTTTCACAGATGACTTAATTTGCTGTGGGAACATTCACTTCCTTAGATGTTCTCTCTGCAGCTTTTGCTGTCTGTGACCTTCCACACCAATCCACCTGCTGCAAGCCATGTTTGATTCTCTGTCCTGGGAAACGCCAGCTTGACAGCAGAATGGTATCACAGGGCTGAGTGGAGGAATTTTTCTTTCTCTGTCATCATTAACAGGGTTCCCCCTATGGTGAAGGGAATGAAAAGTACGATTTAATGTTCTCAGGAGAGTGGCAGGAAAAGAAAGGCTCAAAGCTGTGCCTGCTGCTTTCTGAGTGGGTCACTCCAGTCCTCACAGCGAATGGGATGTCCCTGTGGAATTTACCATAGACTTGTCTGAAAAGAAAGGGATTAAGACCCTTTTAAGGATGGAAATGTAACAAAAGAAGCACTTTTATGATGTAGCAGCATAAAATGAGAGGCTCCATTGTGTAACTGATTGCAAAAGATCTTTGAATTGAGCAGCCCACGTTGTAGGCCCCTGTCCCTTGCGGGTTTAGTGGCTTGTACAAAATGACTTGTATACATTAGAAGCATAAAGTGGCTCTCATTTAAAGGAGCAAAGTAAGAGATTATTGGTTTGTTTCTACACTCTTTTTTTCCAACAACTTCACAAAATGGTCTTTGGGGAGCTTATATCGTTGTGAAAGTTACTGGTAATTAAAAAAAATAAAATAAAAAAGTAATTAGATGTCCTCCATACACTTGGGATTCGGCATTCCTTTTTTTCTCCGACTAATGCTACACTGCATTACATTAAAGAAATTCAATTGCTAGCAATAAATCACTGGAAATTTGAGATTAAACAAGTGATGAAATGCACTAATATGTTCAGAAAAACTAAACTTAGAGTGTAGTGGCAATATTTATTTAATAAATTACATTTTTCTAAGTGTTAAATTTCACACACAATATATCCACTCAGAGACACAGAAGGGCATTGCTACATCACAGTTTCAGGGGTCTGGCTCTGATTTCTGGTCACATCACTGTCTCTATACACTATGCTCATCTTCTGTTCTGCACATGCTCTGTTTATATTTCTCTGATCCCCTCCCTCTCCTTAAAAGTACTGCATAACATAACATAACATAACATGTTAATGGAGGTTAGGTATTTGACAACTACAGACTGGCCTGGTATGAGTGAATGTTGATGTGTGCATGAGTATATACTGTAATTAGCTGAGGCCTTATGTATACTACCTTGTGTAAAATTCACACAAAAATGTGGTGTTCAATTAAACTAGAAATGTGCACAAAAAATTCAGATGCATAAAATTGTACATAAGCAAAGTTCTACACACTTTCCCTTATAAATCCCAATCAACGTAAATTTTAATGCACATGCATAATGGGAAAAGGATGCTAAGAATAATGCTGCCAGGCAAGAGGAAAAGAGGAAGGCCTAAGAGAAGGTTTATGGATGTGGTGAGAGAAGACATGAAGGTGATGAGTGTGAAAGAACAAAATGTACAGGACAGGAAGATATGGAACAAGATGATCTGCTGTGGCATCCCCTAATGGGAGCAGCCAAAAGAAGACGAAGAAGATGCATGAGCCTACAGCCCCACCCCGACTCCTCACAGAATTTCACCTATTTGAATATGCAAATCAATATAAATAGCAATTTTCAGTTCATTATTTTTTAAAAGACAATGGCAAAAGCATGTATTAAAAAAGAATTTCATCAAATGCAAAATGGAGGTCCTGCTCAGTAAAGTGGAGGCAAGGAAAAACATAGTATTTGGTGGCTTAAACAGTGGTATAAGCAGCAAAAAGAAATTATGGAGTGGCACAGCATGGAGGAGACACTCAAAAGTTCAAGTTCAGAAAGTTGCACAGTGCACAAAATAAAAAAATAAGTTATCAGATATCTGTTAGGTATTACTGTTATATATTACTGTTTATTCTGTTTCAGACACAATATGGAGTCACAAAATGCAAAAGTGAATACTGTAAGAGATGTGGCCAGTGAACTAAAGAATATAAATGCTGTGCTATGTGATAGTAACAACAAATGAAATTAATTGGTTAAAAAATGAATGCTGCATATGATTACCTGTTTTTACATTCTACTAATTACATTAAAATAAAGTTGTACTGCTGTCCAATTTGGCTGATAATTTGGTGGGTCAGGGTCAGGATCATCATACAGCATCTCTTCAGGTATGGGCAAGCTACGATTGTGTGCCACATTATGTGCCACATTATGCAGTGTTCTATGTGCTTACACAACAACACACTTTCTGTGGATTATAGAGCAGCACTCCACCAGTCTTAACCAGGCAGTGTCAACGGCCCTTAATCTACCCTATAGTACATTCTACCACTGCACGAACCCGAGAGTGCAGGTCATTATAACGTTGCTCTTGTTCAGTCAGTCGATTGGCAAGCGGGGTGAGAAGCCACATCTTCAGCGGTTACCTGCTGTCACCTAAGTAATCATGTATTATGGGTACATTTAATATTAAATGTCTAATCTTACAGAGAAGCCAGCCATCACACACCATTTTCAAGCTTTTTCCCCAACACTACTTTTTCTCAGAATGAATGAATCATTAATAAGATGCATTTTCATATCACATATAATTTTCATATTAATAGGGGGGAAAGTTTTCTATTTACATAAGCAAATTCATTCTCTGATGGCATCTTTATAGTAGCACCTTTATAGCATGCAGCTGATTGCTCCGATCAACCTTTGGAAAACCAGACGTTGTTACAAATTGCACTTTGTTGTTTGTCTGTTCAAGCATAGTGTAAGGAAATCTTATATATCTGAATGACAAGCAGATAATACTATCCCATAGAGCTGGCATGGTGTGACTCAGTGATAACTGAGAAACACAGATCAGTCAGCCAGTTTACGTTGTGAGCTCCTATGGCTAAAAACCCATGTGTAGACAGAACTTGCAAAGGAACATATAGATCACAATTCCTCAGTCTGGCTTTGTAAAGTCGGCCCTAGTTCAGCACACAGCTGCAAGAGGATAGTTCTTGGAAATCTACTCTAATTGACTTAGATGCCAGTTATCATCATGGGACAAGAAATCAGTTTGATCTCTAAATACACACTCTCTTCTAATTCTTCATTTTTGTGATGTCTTCTAACAACACTAAAGCAGCCATGGTAGATGTAATAGTTTGGCCATTCCATGAACCATTACAGTGATCCCTCGCTATATCACGCTTCGACTTTCGCGGCTTCACTCTATCGTGATTTTTTTCTCATACACGCTTACGTCACTACGCATGCGCTTTCTGAGAACTTTTATCTAAGCCCTACAATGGCTCCTAAACGTGCTGCTTTTTCTAAGCCTTCTGACAATAAAACTAAGCGCTGGAGGAAGATGCTTACTATCCAGGAGAAGGTGACACGCATATGAAAAGACAGCACCAGCAACTGCCTATAAAGATGTTCTTCAGCCACACACCCAGACACCCACTGCCTACTCCTAGTACTCCTTCAGTGGAAGAAGACAACAACGCACCTGCTGAAGATACTGCACCACGTCTGAAGACTCTCCTACTGAGGTCGTGCCTTCATAGGTTAGTGGTTGTGTGTAAGAACTGTGTGTGTTTGTGTGCAATTAAATGTACAGTACAATAATCTACTATATAAAAGCGTTCGGGATTGTCCTTCCGTCCCGTGAGTGCAAAGCGTAGTGGTATTCCGCTTATTACAGACATACTACTTGTGGCTTGAGGTACGCGATGTGAGCAGAGTTCTGGTGCTCTCATTGTTCCCTTGCTTTTGTGCACAATGCGTTGGAAAAATAGACAAAATTATGTCTCTGGAAATAATTAATGTTGATGGAGTACAAATGCCTCACCGCGTAGTAAATATCAGGGGAGATGGTGCTTGCTTATTCTCATCTATAGCTTATTTAGTGCATGAAACTCCGTCTTTAGCGGTACAGATTCGGGCTGACATTGTACGACTTTGGACAGGCACTTGAGGGGATAAAAAACTTAGGTTTTTGGGAGATGTTATGAATGGGCACTTTGATGTTCTCATTCCCTACACTTACATGCCTGGTGTACACATGGAGCGCACAAAAATTGAGGATAAAAGTCGGTCGCCTTAAAAGGCGAGTGCGCCTAGTAATATGATATTTGTAACGTCTAATATGTCTTATTTTCTCTTATTTTGTCTAATATATTGGGTAATATGAGTGTAATGGTGACTAAAGGGTGTTATTTCATGTCTAGAGGGCTCTAACAATGTTAAAAAACATATTTAGAAGGTCGTAAACAGGTTTTCTATACTCTGCGAAAATATTCGATTTATAAATAAAGAATCCTACTTCATTCAATTCATTTATCATGGTCTGGAACGGATTAACCGTGATAAACAAGGGTCCACTGTATAGTGTTACAGACTAATTACAATCAAGTGCATTAAATTTATAAACAACATACAATTAATTTCGGTGTATTTGATAAAACTCTCAAATCTACAAAAGAAAGGGAATCCACGCAGTAGCACTGCTTTGATGCTGGGTGCTGCATGTTTACAAAACTGAGTAGAAACATGAGTACGCATGGTCAGAGGCTGCCGTGAAAATGTGTGTAGCATTACACTAAGTTTAATTTTAATATTTCTTGACGTGAGAATGGAAACAGGCATACGCAACATTTTTGTGCATATGTACCGTTTATACATGAGGCCCCTGGTGTCTTGCTCAAGATTATTCTGTGGTTTACATTTGATGCAGATAATATAAGGTCTGGATTTCCATGAACTTAAAACTGGACTTAGAAGACATTGTCAATGAGTAGATGAATGTAAATTGGCCTGGTAATAATAAGCTTGAATGTGTTTATAGTTTAGTCCTTAATTGAACTGGTATTTCAAGATTGTTTCCTGATTTACAGGCAATCATGTCAGAACACCTACAAGGTATTGTAACTTTGTAATGTACAATGCAGGTTAAATACAGTCACATTAAATATGCATGCTTGTGTGTACATTTTATTGTGTTTATATACATTTTTATAGAGATTGCACTAAGCATCTCTCCATGGCTTTCCATTTTTCCTAACATGGTTCAAATGTATATTTTTCTTAGCATTATTGCAGTTAAAAAATGTATTGTACTGTATTTAGTATCAATTGACAAACAGTATGTGAAAAACAACAATAAAAACACCAGTATATAAGGTAAGTATCAAAGATATTTTCTGTTAGTTAACGTATACTGTACATCTCACTTAGAAGTCTTAAGTAGAACCAAACATTAAGCACGCAAAATACATTTTTACAAAATCTTAAGATGTGCCATCGTAGGAACTACTGTACAATAAGGGACAGAGTAAGATTATCAGTGAAGTTACATGGAAGGCATTAGAATGTCAGGCATAGAAGCTGGTGATATTTTGTTATGAAGAACATGTATAAGATTGAATTAGACTGTAAGTCCAATGAAATAATTACAAAATTACAAGAGTAAAATCCAAAACTTCATTTGTTCATTTGCTCCAGGCTACCACATCATCCTAGCTCTGTGAAATCATCATATTTAACCTGTAGTTAACCTATATATGTTATTTAATGTCTACTGTCTGTGAACTGTGCTCAGTTCATAATAAGCAGGAAACAACATATTTAACACATGCACTATTCTACTTTGCCTTATTTAGGATATGGAATACACAATATTGAATGTGTTATAAAATTTACATGTAATTTATTATGACATTAATGAGCAAGACAAAAGAATGAGTTATTGCTCATTCATTTGCAGATGTGCAGACAGAGTGCTTAGCAAATGTTTGGTTGAAGTATTAATAAAAATCTTTTCTTCATCTAACTACTCAATTCAATTCATATTTACCTAGCATCTTAATAGTCAGTCACACACAGCATTTAAATTTAATTCTACCTACAGAGCCTAGTCAAATGAAATTTACTTTATTGAATGCAAGAAACCGAGGAACAGTAGTTTTGACAAACTGAAATATATACAACTGAACAAGCAAATATAATAGCCAAACATACTTTAAATACTGTACTATCAGACATATATATTATTAAGCCAAATATACATCTTATTTTATGTGTATTACCTATTGTAATAAAAGTTTATTTTAACAAATATAAATTGTTTTAGGTGCAGTAAGGAGACAGGGGTTTGCGTCCTGAGTCCTACCTGTTTGGAGTTTGCATGTTCTCTCCATGACTGTGTGAGTTTTCTCCCACAGTCCAAAGACATGCAAGTTAGGTGGATTGGCGATACTATAATGCCACTAGTGTGTGTTTGTTATGTGTGTGTGTTTGGTTTATGGTGGACTGGTGCCCTTTCCACAGTTTGTTCCTACCTTGCCCCCTATGCTTGCTGGGATAGTTTCCAGCAACCCCTACAACCCTGACTGCCTGACGGACTAAATTGTTTCATCAGCTGCAACAATAGATATACTAACATACTGTAAATCCTTTGAAAAGTGTTAGTGGAATTAATTAAATTAACAATACTTTCTAGAAAATGTATTATTAGTTATTATTAAATCACTATTTAATAATAGTTTATTTCTTGAAATGTTATTATTTTTTATTCTTTATATTTTATTATTAAATATTATTAGTTTACTGTGGTGGGTTGGTGCCCTGCCTAGGGTTTGTTTCCTGCCTTCCGCCCTGTGTTGGCTGGGATTGGCTCCAGCAGACCACCGTGTCCCTGAAGTTAGGATATATTGGGTTGGATAATGGATGAATGGATGGATGGATTATTAGTTTATTTTATTTATTCAAAATTATTTATTTAAAATATGTTGCCTGAAGAAGAGTTCTGAGCGGCCTCGAAACCTTGCATATTGTAATCTTTTTAGTTAGCCAATGAAAGGTGTCATTTTGTTTGACTTCTCAAGGAAATTTTGTAAATAATACAGAAAGAAATACATTTTCCAAACCAACCTTTTCAAATACATCGACACAGCCATGGCAGTACCAGTCTCGAGGCATGAACCGGCAATAAGTAGAGACCTACTCCTTTACAGGGCTCACTTCAACACCAACACTCAGACTTACAAAAAAAAAATGACAAGCAACCTAAATAATTAGTACTTGAAATGTGAGGTAAAACTGGAACATCCACAAAAGAAAACACAGGTAGACATAGGGAGAACATGCATCTTCACACAATAACCAACTAGAAATAAGAACATGTGCCATAATATCACATTTTTGAAGTAATGGAAACTGCATCTATTCCATATAATAACTTTTAGAAATGTATTTTTTATAACTAATACCCTGAAGGCCTGTAGTTGAAAACCAAGAACTGCACTTTTGTACTCTTTGTTATGAATTAATTAACATTGTACATCATATATATATATATTTTTAAATATAGAGCACAATTGGATCCAATAGTACTGCATATATGCCAGTTAATATGAAAGATTCAGCCATTTACTAATGAAATTGATTATTTGGGAAAAAATAAGTTATTGTTACGCTCAATCAATTAAAGACAATTAAAAACAGACTTGTGTTGCATCAATTATTTTATTTGCTTGATTAATCCCTCTTGTACGTGAATGCACACTAATGAGGCATAGCAAGAACTATAAGGGATTTGCACTGGCACGATGATTGAATGCTGAAGGATAACTAAAGTACATTTTTTTCAATTATACTTAAAACATAATTATAACTATAGTTGCATGAAAAAAACGTACACTTTTGTTTACATTATTGCTCCATTTTAATCATGGCATACACTTTTTGTTTTAATGTTTATTTAAAAAATAAAATATTTTCTAATTTTATTTACTTGACAGCAAGGTTGTACGGTGAGTAGTGTAGACGTAATACCTTACAAAGCTTAGAAGTTGATCTGATCCCAGGTTTAAGCACCTTCTGTGTTTAATGTGTGCGTGTTTACCTGTATTCACTTTCATTTCCTACAGAGATACAGATTTTAACGGCATACTACATGCTAACACCAAATACAGAACATGCTATCCAGTCAGTTCTTCAATATAAATTTGCAGGTCTGTGGCAAAGAGTCCACAGACTAGGAATGGTTCTAGTTTTGAAACTGTTGAACTACCAAACTGCAATCAAAAGAAAAGAAAGTAAGTGGGTTATTCAATGTGTTTTGGTATTTTTGAAATATATATTTTGAAATGACAAAAATATGCATTGTAGATTGCTCCAATTCTAAATGCTGTCATTGGTGCTTTCATATTATTTTCTAAAAGTAACTAACAGATTCACCTAGATAGCTCCATTTTCCATTATTTTTTCTAAAGTGTCTTTCTGATATATATATATGTATTTTAAAATTGAATATGATTTTTTTATTATTCTAAAGATTACTGTATATACATAAAATCAGGGTTTTTCAAATATGAACACAAAAAACATCTATTTAGTATTTTAAGTTATTTTAGAAATGAAAAGCATTTAGCCTTCACAATCATGAACTGGTCAAAGCAGGTACATAAAGAGGACGGATGGATGGATGGATAGAAAAATCAATGTCAACCATATTCTGCAGTTTCTATTATTTGATGGCAAGCAATTAATCTCATGAAGATTATGTCATTTAATCTAATGGCACCATTAACTGCACAGTTCAGAACATGGGTATCAGCTTTATTTTATTCAGCACAGGGAAGTACTTATAAACACTGAACAACCCAATTTTAGGTTATTAGTTATTTGTGCAAAAAGAGAGAAAAATAGTGCATCAGTTAAAAAGATCATGTTACAAATCTCTATACCTTTTCCTCTGGTAATGCTACAATCTGTATTTTCCTTATATTTAAAAACTGTATTTTAAAACAAGCTGTTTTGTTCCTCTTTTGTTGCATGTTGGTTTTATAGTAAGCAATTTTTTTGTTTCGATATATCACAACTGTATGTATATTGCCATTTCTTTTTTCCTTCACTTTTATTAATTATTAATTTTAATGATGCATATTTTAGTATATGTGACTTTTTTACTTTTATACTATATTTATAAATTATGGAGAATTTGTATGTTACATAAACAGCTTTTTGGGTTTGAAATATAAAATCCATAGACCTCTAAAAGCTGATGAAAACACAACATTTTGCACAATATGAAGTATGCTTTCTGCTCCTAAATGGCCTTTAATTTGTGCCAGAGCTGACATATGTAATGAGGCAGGAGATGTCAGTCTTATTCTTTTGCAGGAAGCCAGTGAACACTAGAGGGGAGGCTTATCCATGCAGGAGTAACATCACTAGGGCCTCGGGGAATGACAAGAGAATGATCTTATGGCAGCTGAATTAAATGAGCTCAGCGTTAGGCGCTAGACTGTAAGAGTTAAAGGTTTGGAGGTTGAGAAAACTTTAGGGACCATTTATAATTATTTTATATTTAAAAAAATGTAAAGATGTGGCAACATATCTAATTATGTACCCGATACATCTCAAATAAAATCTGTGGAAACAATCCCATGCTTAATTTTCATACTGCTGGCTGACTTATTTTTTATTTCTGGAAACTGTTTCTGCTCTTTAAAAATAAACATCTGCATGATTTGTAATAGCTAAAGAAAAAAAATCTTCTGTTTTAATAGATTTCAAGCTTGATCTTTCCCTATTTCTAATATAAAAATGTTTGACAGTTGAAATGAGTTTATATGGTGAGAAAAGAGACATCAAATGACTGTTAATTGGCTGGGCATTAGGTTACATACTTGCTAACAATACATGTCTGACTTGACTTTTTTTTTAATTATTGTCAGTAAGATTTTATGAGGAACCTCTAACGCTTTTAAGTCTTTTTCATAAAATGTCTACTAACTGTACATGTTATGTAAAGGTCATTTTTGCAGCATCGTCTTGCTGGATTTGCTTCAGGTCTTTCGTGTTGGTTAGACATCATATTTGAAGTTGTACGGCAGGTGTTTCAATAGAACTAAGAACATGACTTCAAATTAATTTTCTAAGCAGATTTATTTTTTCATTACTATGAGGATGTTTTGGCCTTGTATTTGGGGTTATTGTCCTCCTGACAGAAATGTCTCACAGGAAAACTAGGTGACTGCAAAGTCCACATGCTTTTTGCGGCCCAGCTGATAAACACAATCTGCACTTCCTTTCACGCAAAAAAAACAAAACAAACAAACGTTTAAATATTTGAATATTGTGATATACAAAACATGTAATTTTATTTACCCTGAAATATAAAATTAATGGGAAAGCAGATGTATTATTCAAAACTTGAACAATATCTATCCTGGATTAACTATATTATTAGTTGCAATAAAAATCGTATTATGGAATGTATCATAGGTAAACTAGCTTAGAAGAAAAAGCTAGCCAAAAAAAAGGAAAGCAAAAGCACAGATTATGAAAGATGGTGTGAGAAAAGAAAACAGCAGAAGAGGGAGGAAGAAAATGTGTACCTCAAAGGGTCTTTGAAAAAGGTTTATTGTAAAAACTAGGTGTAAAAGTGAAAAGGTTTGGGGTGGTGATATCAGCAACAGGGATGTTAGTATGATACCTGTAGGACAAGACAGCATTGGCAACAACTGTGCTGGCCAGTTTGGTAGCACACTTCATCAACTCATTGCTACTCCCAATAGTCACTTTTTAACTCAAGAATCATTCAACATTCACCCCATGACAACACTCTCCATTCCAGAAGCAGCCACCATGACACCAACCCTGCCATATGACTTGCACACCCTTTTAGATGGTCCTGCTCCATTTTTTGATGAACAAATATGTTTTATCTTCTGTTTCAACAAGTCACCCAGTCCTTTGTAAACAAAAGAATTCTCATGCTTCATTATTACATGGAAGATTGGCAGCACAGACAAAGCTCAACTTTAGGTTTAACAGAACAAGTATTCTTTTCGCACATTAGAATTTAGGGACTGGCAGTGTATGGCTTAGTGGTTAATGCCTTTGATTTTAAATCCTGAGATTAGGTTCAAATACTGCTACTGACACTGTGTGACCTTGAGCAAGTCACTTCATCTGCCTGGGCTCCAAATGGAAAAACAAAAGAAATGTAACCAATTATATATCAAATGTTGTAAGTTGCCTTGGATAAAAGTGTCAGCCAAATAAGATAATAATAGTGACTTCATTATCCATATGCTGATGGGCTGCTGTCTTGTCACTTCACTGTAACAGCCAGTAGTGCACTTGTGATTGTACTGATGAACTTTTACCTCATTGTTTAATTTAATTTTGTCCTTCATCAACATAGAGGGTGGATGTCGGGTGTCTGGACATTTAATTTAAGTCTCTGCCTGTAACCTGTTACACAACTCTGAGCATGTCATACAGCTTGACTATTCTTTAGTTGTAAACAAGTCAAATTTATTGTATTTAGTAAGATGTCTACTGTAGTAATGTAAGGTCTATGGCTGATCAATGTTGTCTTAAATAAATAATCATCGCACTCGTGTCTTGGTAGGAGGGGGCGTGGTAGCATGGCGAGAGCGGTTCCACGGCATGATGCAGGAGCAGGTGGTTTTACACTAAGTGCACAGGTGTTGGATTGTCCATGACCCTAATTGGTGCCAGGAGCTACTAATTGTCACAGCTGTGCCACGTCCCCATTTTAAAAGGGGACGTGCGAGTGTGAGGAGAAAAAGAAAGAAATAGAAAGAATGGAGGTTAGTGAAGAGAAGAAGAAGACAGGAGGCTGAAAGACCCAGTGCAGGGGCAGAGCGATCTGGTACAGTAGGCTGGTAAGAGAGAAGGCAGGCAGCTGGGAGGTGAGCCCCTGCAGAAGAGTGTATGGCCGACACTTTGGGGTGGATAGAATGGGTGGCTCCAGCTGAGTAGTAGTGAGGAGCGGGAGTGACTGAGAGTTTGAACGGCTTGCCGTGTAACACCGAGATGGCAGCAGGGGTCGAGGAGGCTTTGGAAGGGAGCCCCCGAGTGAGACCCCTGGCCGTTGGGGACTCAGGTCTTGGTCTGGCAAGGGAGACTGTCCGTAGGCGTGGAAAGGTAGGCAACCAGATCCGAGGAAGGTCAGCTGCATCTGCTGATAGGGCAACTCCTCTGCTGGAAAGCCCGTGAGGGATAAGCAGAGGAGCTGCCAGATAAAGGGAAAGGCACCGGGCTTTAAAAAAGGACTGTTCCTGCCAGTTTTTAACCTTGTTTTAGAGAAGATTTATTTATTGGGATTATTTTAACCTTCACTTTTTCACCTGTTTTTATGGATTATTTATTTATGACTTTTGAAGCACTGCACTTTCTTTCTGAACACTTATGATTTGTTTTAATAAAAGCACTAAACACTTTTGCAACTTCCCTTGCTTCATGTGGTGTCCTTATTTGTACAGCTCATCCCGATCATGACTATTGATGGTGTCAGTTTCAAAGGTCTCCCAAATAATAAGAGGGAGCAAGGAGCCAGATCTGCACTGTCACCGCTACCAAATACATACTACTACTACTACTACTACTACTACTACTACTACTACTACTACTACTATTAATAATAATAATAATAATAATAATAATAATAATAATAATTAAATGGTACTTTTAATCAAGTTTATATGTTTGCAGTACATAATGGTGCTACATTGGTTGGCACATTTTCCTCACAGATCCATCACTTTATGTTGGAACCTGACATCCAGGTTTTGTTCATGTTAAGTCTGCATGTTTCCTTCATGTCTGCAAACAGGTTACGTTAATAGGCAACTCTAAATTAGCTTTAGTGTTAGCTGTGCTGTACAGGGTTGATTTCTTCTAGAACTGCCAGGTTTGACTGCAGCTCCCTTTGTCTCTAATATGGAATACATGGGATCAGAGAATGAGATTATGAATGATGCAAATCTTGCCTTGGCGAAAGTGCTGCTGGGAAAGGTCTTTGCCACCAGTGATTCAGAACTGGATTCATCTAGCTTTAGAATGTTTATAAATTGGTGTGAGAAAGACCATAAAAAGGGTTGGCTTTTCTTACAGTTTTGGGCAAAACAATATTTTAACCAATCCAACAAATAACAGCAGGCAGCATGGTAGCACTGTGGTTAGTGCTACTGCTTTAAGGATCACAAGGCCAGGGTTTGAGTCCTATTCATGGATCTTGTCTGAGTTGTATGTATGGGATTATCTCTGGGTTTCTCCCTCATTCCCAAAGATGTGTAGGTTAGGTTAAGTGATGTTTCCAAATTGGTCCCACTGTGAGTGTTTATTAGCTTTATTAGAAACTAGCTGTTTTATCTGGCTTCATGCAGAAAAGTGATCAAATATGTGTTACATGCTTAAAATAAATAAAAAAAGAGATCTGACATGTATGACCTCCTCATTGTAGTAAAAAGACATGTATATATTTTTTGTGTATTATTTAGCATCTATTGCTAAATATTGTGGAATTTTACTGTTGTAATTAAACAGAAGTAATTTTGTAGCAAAGAAGAATTTGTACAACAATAATAATTATTATCTCAATAACTCAGTAAAAGTATTGAAATGTTATATAGGTGGTGAATGAACATGAGTTTTAATGCACAGCTCAATTGCTACGATAAATGAGGGTTGAGCTGCATATGCACCTATCTCCTCCCTGAGCAGCACTCCTGGTGAATCCCCACACAGTGTCTGCTCCCTCTCACTCCTGCCATCTCAAACGACTTTTGTTACACCAGATCGAGCACAGATCTTGTCACAAATGAGTCATTTTCTTACTTATTATTTGTCCCAGACAAAAACTGAATAAGATCTTTTTTTGTTCGTCATAAAATGACCATTAAGATAAGAGGGAACAAATTTTTGATGAGATCAACCATTTAAGAGTTAATGAGCGGCAAATATAAAAATACTTAATGCTTATGGTTCTTAACATAAATACCTGAAATTAATATTTACAGATTTGTTTCTAATTCTTTTGAAGTAAAAATCATGTTGATATCGTGTTGTGTTCTGGAGATATTGAGGTTAAAAAGCGTGAAGGTAGAACAAAAATAGAAACAGCTGGTGAAGTTGTCTTACTTTTTACTTTTTATCTAGAGATTCAAAGTAACTGCAAATATTTGTAGAAATAAGTCTTTTGTTTTTCAAACAGACAGACAGAAATTTAATTTTATGTACATATATAAATATATATATGCATGTGTGTATAAGAAGCACACACCTACACAAGCAATTTCAATAAAGCATACTATTGACCTGTTGCTGCCAGATATGTAGTGCAGTTAATTTAGTATTCTTTCAGTTAATAATGGAAACATTTAGTAATTATTGTTCCTAGAGTTTTGTACGTAGAAAAATCTACAATTTTATTAGGCTATATTTCTAAGAAATACCTCCAAACTTTTGTAAAAATAGTTCTGAGGGTTTTCACATGATGCTATAATAGATAGACAGACAGAAATCCAGTTATATATGAAGCTTCTAATGCTTATCTGATTGCTTACAAGTTGATACTAACATCTTCAATTTGATAGCAGAACTAGGTGCTTAAAATTATTTTGTTCAGCGTGTCAGTAGGTCATAATGTATCCCAGCAGCCCTGGGTGCAAGGCAGAAAACAACTCTGTAGAAGAGACTAGTCCATTGCAATTGCCACTCACACATGCTCAAACTCCAACAGGAACATATTAGAATTGCCAAAAAATATATATTGAGCACATCTTTAAGGTTGTAGAAAGGATAACTTAAGTACCCAGAAGAAAACCCATGCAAACTCTGCATTATGTTTGGGATGTGAAGATCCAGGATCTGTGATATGGCATCATCACCCACTGTGCCTCCAGGTAATAAGCCCTCTACTCGTCTACACTAAAATATTTCATCTGCCTCAGTTGCCTGACTTAAAGATGGATATCACTGTCTCACACTATTCATGGAATCCTTGCATTTTTCACTTCACGCCGAAATCAAAGAGCTCAAAGACTGCTTATATGAAAACGTGTGCTTTTCATCAATGGCGTTCATTCTTGGCATTAGGTTTTGTCTCTACACTAAATTATCATTTGAACTTAAGCAGATGGCCATGAATGAGTAGCTTTACACCTTATACTGAAGAGGTGATTCAGATCGAAGAATGCTTTTCAAAATAACAGAATGCTGCAGAACAATATAAATAACCAGAGAGAATGTTCTGGCTACTGAGAGCAAGAGTAAGAAAAAAAACATTTGTATCCCTTGTTGTAAATACTGTTTGAATAAGACGAAAAATGAAGAGTTACAAACTCTATTGCTGCTGTTAATGGTTTATCCTCTTATTGATGTCTCTTTGGTAGTCATGAAGCCATGCACTCTTTGAACCGTTTCTCTGACCCAAGCCACCTGAACACAAGTGGAGAGACAAAACCTGATCTTTCTAGCTGCTGCAGCAGAGACCATTATGTGATGAAACTGAGGTGTGTGTGGGTGTTTTTGGGCTAGCTGACATCAAAGAATCTATTTTTCAGGGGGCAAGTGCATCCTGTCAAATACAAGAATGATGCCATCAAAGCAGATGATGGCATCTCACGTCTGTCACTCTTGATATCTGCAGCACTTTTAGTCCTCTTCAAACTGAACTTCCAGCAGTGGAGGTCGACTAATGTGACTTTATTTAGTATCTTAAGCAAGATTGTGAGAAAAAGCAGTAGTGTTTTGATCATTTTTAGTAAGAATTCATCTCCTTCTCATTCATTAAAGAGCACTGAAATCAAATTCAGTCCCAGTCAGTCAGACAAAATGGGCCAGGGATAGTGATGAGCAAAACAATTCACAAGAAATTGAATTCCTGGTGAAATTCAAGCCTTTCACACACGATGAAAGGTGCTTAGTTTCTGTCTGGAAACATTTTCATACATTATTTCCACATGCATTTAATATTTAAATAAAGATCTCTGGTTGATAAAAAAAAATCCCTAGAAGTGTTCATATCCTCAACGAGGATAAGGTATTTGCTAGATAAGGAAATAAAGGTAATGAGATTTTCCTGTGAAGAAAACACAGTAATGCACACAGAGGAGCATTTTAGTGGGTCTTTGTGTTGAATGTATGCAGTACGTCACATTTTTAAAAAACATACTCTGTGTTGACATGAATGAGTGGTATAAATCCAATTGCTTTCACTGGTGTAGTATGGAATACTTGCTTTATGAAGCCGTAGAAAAAAACACAACTAAAACTCTTTTAGGGATTAGCATTCCACTCACAAAATACCTTTAAACTCTTATGAAAATGAAATTTAGTGTAATTTTTGCAAAACTGTATGTGAATCAAAACTTGCCTATTTTGCTTATCTCTGGTCAAGCATATTTATCACATTTGCTGTTTTTTTTAAGAAAATGAGAAAACTTGGAGCATCTCAAGTTTTTATGTTTTTCAGCATGAAGAAAAATATTTTTGTGTTACGCCATGCCACATTCGATAATTTTTGCATTGATTTCCTGTTGTAGTGTTTATTTACATAATCTTAGAGATTCAGAGGCCCAGCGAATCACTCCAAAGGGTCCATGACTTTCCTTGATAAAATCAAAATTGATTTTGTCTTTAGTTGTATGGGCTGCATATGTGTGCATGAGAGAGCTGACAACCAATTAATGCTCATCTCAAAATATAATTCTATAATACAGCAAAGAAGAATTGTCAAAGTTTACATACCAAGACAGAATGGAGAAAAAGAAAATGATTGCAGCTGCAATTGCAGTCATTTGTTGCTAAATGTGACGTGCCCAGAGATTTACAATCATATATAAAGTGTTGTTTGGGGTGCCAACGCGGCCCTCCCCATTTAGTACTAGTTCTTTTATAAGCTGAAAGGCACGGTAGCATGAAAAAAAAGAATCGCTGCCACTTAGTGAAGTGGCCCTGATCACCAGGCTTTTACTGATAATGTAAAGTTTGAATAAGAAGGTTCTGTCCTTGGATCGTCTCCCTGGTCAATAGACACCTGCATTCAGTTTGTCGTTCCTTTTAAAGCCCCGGGTCCAGAAGGAACGGGGTTAATTACCCTCACTGGACATTTTTTACAGACTTTGGAGGAAAAACATGACAAGGCTGTTAGCAGCATTGCCCCTTCTTGGCTCGAGGTGGCATTACATACTTGAGAAGAGCTTGGATGGTGATCCTCAGACACGCTTGCATGACAACAGACATGGTCTGGCAAAGAAATTAGCAACTGCAGTCTGCAAATCTGACATATCAGACAACCAGAAGTTGGGGGATGTGACATTGATTGGGTTGAAAGAATAAAAATATTTGAAAAACACTGTACATATAACAATGCTGCTACTACTATAGCATTTTAGACAAGTAAATGCTTGAATAATGTGGGGGATAAAAGAGCAAAATGTTCTCCCTTCTATTTCTGCAACTAATACATTATCTGTACATTACAGTACAACAGATCAAATTTTCAAATTAACATTATTTCAGCTACATGTACGATACCTGTCAATATCTGTCTAATTAATAAAGTCTTTGATATGTTCTTGTAATTAAAGGAAGATTTTCTACTTTTGTGTTTTGTTTGGTTTAGAGCTGTTTACTTGTGATGATCAATTTTTTACCCTTTTCCTGTCACACTTGTTCAATATTGTTGACCTATTTTGTAAGTTGCTTTGGATAAAATTGTCTGCTAAGTGAACAAATGTAAATGTAAACTAAACAAACTTTTTGTAATGTTTATGTTGTAGGCAATATGTTTATTACAATAGGTTTAAATACACATGAATTCCAGCATTCATTAGCTATATTTCCCTTTTATTTTTAGTTGAAGTCTGGGGTAAGTGTTATGCCTTTTCTATGAAAAAATGTCACATAATTTCCATAGACTTTTTCCTTTTTATCCATTAGTAACACCATCTACGTATCTATGCTGTAAAAGGAGAGGGGAGTCCTTATATCAATTCTTACTCACAAAGAATAATGTAAAGTAAAAAAAAAAAAAGTATAAAAGCAAAGTGCACATTAATTGAAAATAAACTATATCCTAGAGGTTATATAAAAGGGAGAGCACAACATCCAAACATGCATTTAACAAACCCCTGCTGCCACTGAGCCCTGGACCTCTGTCTACCTAATGTTGTGTCTTGTCCACTTCAAAACTAAAACCAGGTACTTCCTTTCTCACCTCTTGCAACTCTTTCACCACCCTTACCCCTTCCTCCAATCAATAAGCCTTCGCCCTAAAGTTTCTTACAGACTCCAGATTGAATATGAAATCTTCTGTAGTGTAACCTTAAACTCCTCTACCAGCAAAGTTCCATAATCATTTCCTTGCTCAAGAGTGGCCCTGCTTAATCTAAATAGAGGAACACAAGGTGTTATAGGTGCCACTGGTTGCCTCATACCTCAAAGCTTTTAGTATCATATAATGGACCATGGCTTTTCAGGAGACTGTTATCAACTGCGTGGTCTACTGTCAACCTTCAAAAATAAGCCGAGAAGCTGGCCAGGCTCTTCACTAACCAGCCCAGAAGAGAATCGACTCGAATTCAGTCTGGCACTTAATACTACCTGCTGGCAGGCCCCAAACATGGGAGATCTGGCAAAACAAAACAAAACAATATGTCAACAAATCTATCAAAGAAAACCCATAAACTTAAGGATAACAGTCAACACGTGGCTTGTGAACAAAAAGGGTGACAAAGGATCTTTATTAAGAAAAGATTTATTAACAAAACTAAAAAAATGGCAAAAAATGCACAACAGAACAGCCTAAAAGGCAGCCATAAGAAAACAAGTCCAAAACATTATGTCAAAATCAGGATCGAAGAAGAACAGGCAAGAATATTTTATAAAAAACAGGTAATCCAAACAGAAAAAGCAATACTCACAGAACTCCACAATGAACAAAATAATCTCCTGTTAATGAGCCTACTCACAACTGGTGGCCCACAAGGAACAAGGAGCAGAGGTACAGTTAAAAAGACAGTACATAATGATGCACATAATAAAAAATACATAAAAATATGACACATACTAACTCAAAAACAGCATAATAAAACAAATAACATACATAAAAACATTTTAATAAATAGCGCCTATCTATTGCTGTTGTGGCCTGCCAGGTGTCTATGGTGCTTTTCTTTCCTCCAAGTATGTAACCTGGCCTGTACATTATAAGGTGGAAAGACTTATTACCACCTGCCTCATTCTCTCTCTCTCATTCCCTGTTGTATATTGGTGACAAAAAACTTAATGAAAAGGGTACTGAGCCTCCTAAAAGTCCCCAAAAGAAGGACTGTACCATTAACAGTCTACAAAAGATATAGTGTTATCCTGGGAAGCAATGGCCCCATCTACTACCTTCAGGCTTCAGCCTATGCAACCACAAAATAGGGAGCTGACTATGAAAGTTCAAAATGTAAAGAAAGTCCAAAAATATATCAAAAATGTCTTACAAATGAGAGAAACCCATACAGTTCTGTCTTGCAGAGACAATCCCAGCAGAAATCTTTATAAATTGTGAATTTATTAACAAAAATCTGGAAAGAGCAGAACACAGCAAACATGCACAAAAAAGGGCGAAAGGGATTTGCATAAAAGTCAATCTGAGATTAACACGTCCCAGTACATAATCCCAAGGCAAATTCAAAAATACAAGCCAAGACGACCAGAAATAACAAACAAGAAACAATTATTGCAAAAACTCCTACAACAATCAGTGAGCCACTGGTAGATGGATAACTGTGACGTCAATATAAAGACAGGGAGAGGACCCAGCAGTAGTGATGTCAGGGTGGCCCTGCCTCCTGGGGTTTCACCCACAGAACACAAGCAATGCTTTTATATTTGAAGATACAGAACACCAAAAATAAATAATAAACAAATTATACAAGAAGTGACACAAAACTATGAAAAAGAATTTTAAAATAACAAATAATAATAAAACAGAAAATAAATAAAATGATGGCAAAAAAAACATATATAACACTCTTTTTCTGTATAGTGGCTTAGTTAACTCTGGCATCTGCTGATTCATTCCCAAGCATCTAGGCGAAACATTACCTGTTTCCATTCAGGATGCAGGACATTCCTGCCTATTGATCTTAACACCCCTAATGGTACTTCCTCCACAGCATCATGAATATTATTTCTCTTTACTGCTCCACCATGGTACTCTTACCTTTATAGGATTTCCTTAGGACTGTGCTCTAACCTGTGCCACCTTGTTGATGATCTTGCCCCTCTAAACATTATGCCAGCCAAGCACTAATTCATAATACAGCATTTGCAACAGTATGTAAAAGTATCTGGGTATATACTGTACTAACATATCAATCTAAAGTATTGTAATAGTAATGTAGCATTATTTTACCTGACTTCTGTGATAAAAACTGAAATTAAAACCTGTATTCTTAACAAAATGTTATTAGTGTATTTGTTTTGTCTTAATTAATGTAATGAAACCTTTAGAGTTCTTTTCATTTTACCATTGATATTTAGATTCAAAGTTAGAGCCTATTTTTAAGTGAAGTGAAAAAGAAAATAAATAAATAAATAAATAAATAAAGCACCACCCAAGGCTCCCGATTGCCTCTCCGTTTTGCTGTGGTCTTGCTTTAATGATTTTGAATCTGTGTGAGTTGGTGTGTGGTCTGGCTGGCAATGCTAATTGACGTGCTTGAAGCCACTCCTCAGTCAATCAGATTTTGGCACTTTCCACTTTCAAGATCTGAATGCCCTTCTTGCCTTGCATTCATTGTAAGTAAGTCTGATTATTCTCAGTCACATTTTACTAGGTTTCAGCCTGTGTAATTCCTCAAAAGATACACAGAGAGGGGGAAGACTGTGCTTTAGATGTAGGAAGAGCTTTTTTTTGTGAATTTGCTGAAGAAAACAGTATAATGTAAAGGTTCACAGATTCTGTCAGATGACTTTTTTTATAATGGGAAAAAAATTATTCATGTTAGCAGAACTTGTTTGGAATTTTAAATGTTGTTTGTTTGAACAAGACACTTTAGTGTTCTTTCTGTTGATCTTCCTGGCAGAGATAAAACAGGGCAGTTCTAAACCCTGTATTGTACCACACTGAGACGCTATGGGCTGTTGAAATTTTATGATTCCTTTTTTTTTTTGCTGGCAAGCCCTTGATTGCGCCTGCTGAGTGAAAAATTTGTATTTGCCGACAGAAGTGCGGATTGCAACCACGTGCCTGTACCGCTTGGCAAACGCTCCAATACATCACAAAGATTTGTTCAACCCACCTTATAGAGGCCAAATCGAGCATGTTATTTTCTGTTTAGATCTGGTTTTGGAACCCACCAGTCATGAGAGCTTTCCCACTCTCCGATTAAAGTGAGTTCCATAAAGCAGTAAGTGTTCATACAAGCTCTCATTAGAGTGCTGCTTGTACTGACCCCAGGGCCTTGCAGCACAAGGCTGTGAGTGAACTTCAAATATTAGACTGCATCAATCACTTCCAAGCTAGTCTTTTATGTGTTTTTAAACAGCTTTCTTTATAAAGTTTTGCAGTTGTGCATTTTTGTTCCTGCGTGACTGTATATACTAAACAGTAGTATTGGTTTATTTATTTCTTATTTCATTCTCTAGTATAATAATGTTTTAATATATGTACATAAATAAAATTAAAATGTAATAACACAATGAACGTGGCAATGTACACATTTTAACATGAATTTTATATAGTAATAGTATTAGTGAGAGCTGTGGAATCACATATCAGAGTCAACATTAGTTTGTTTATTCAAGGTCATAATACTGAAACTTCTGAAACTTTGTAGAACTCCCTTACTGGACTGATAAAATAGACAAGTCCATATATTAGAGTGCTGTATATATATATTGTGGGGAACAGCCTGGACACAGACAGGTCGACATGATTATATGCACCACAACACATTTATTTTACAACTATTTACAATAGTGGACACACACAACCCTGTGCCACAGCACCAATCACCCTCAAAAGTCCAGGCCCTCAACAATCCCTTACTCTTCAGGCCGCCTCCTTGCCTCTCCTCCCGAATTCTGTCCTCTTCCACCCAACTCCAGCGCTGAATAAAGGGAGGCGGCCGCTTTTATAATTCCCCAGATGTGCTCCTGGTGCATCCCGGCAATCTTCCACCGCCATGCCCCCGTGTCGTCTGTATCCCCGGAAGCACTCCAGGTGTCCCTGCTCCTCTTCCCCCCAGCACTTCCGGGTGCGGCAGAAGTGTTGAGGTCCAGGGCTCCAAAGGCATCAGGGCGCCCCCTGGCGGTGACTACGGGCCCCTATCCGTGGTCCCCAAAGTAACCAGGGCGGTCGCCCCCTCATGGTCTATATGACGCAAGATTTTCATTCCAGCCAATTTCATAATTAGTAACCAGTTACTGCTGTAAATTAAGCAAACATCTTTTGCCTTAATTTTAGTCTAGTTCCTTAATTGTGTGTGTGTGTGTTTTTCTTAACTGGCAGCAAAATAATAAAGACATGCAAAGCAAACCAACAGATGACTGGCTAGCTCAGGGGGACTCAAAAAACTCTGGAGCACTTTCATTTTCACACCAACCAATCTACTATTTCGCTGTTAACAAAACCCGATATTTAATTCAATGGTTTGTTTTTCTTCTCATTCTGCCACAAATCATCAATTAACCCAGGTTTTCTTTTTTTTTTTAAGATCACAATCCAAATGCTTTGGAGGACGCAGGAGGTCAATATTTCTCAGACCTTTACATTTTTTTTTATATTTTATTAAGAGAGACATTGTATAAAGACATACTGTAGGTAGAAATAGAATCTCAGTTAGCCGGGTCCATCAGTTGCTTGCATTGTATAGATAGATAGATAGATAGATAGATAGATAGATAGATAGATAGATAGATAGATAGATAGATAGATAGATGATACAGTACCTTCCAAATAATACAAAAAAGTATACAGCATATGTTTTGCCCTAATTGCGGCTTGTCAAGTGTAAACCTTTGATTCCCCTTATGGGGATCAAATCTCAGATATCAGCGCCTGAGACGAAGCCTCTGATGTTGCGCCATGGCAGCTGGTTCACTTACTTGACAGGGTGACGATCGTAGTATTACATTCATAGAACTGAATTGCAATCTGATTATTTGGATTGTTAACTACCAGGTAACGCTTGTGGTTGGTCAGCCAGTTGGCAAACATCCACTACGTCTCCTCAGTAGAGCAGAAGCAGAACATGTAGGGTCAACTCTAGAGTCATCAGTTTTCCACTCATGATCTAACCTGTGTATAGGATGTCATAGAAACAACAAACAAAGTACCTTGAGGATTACCAGCACAGACATAAAGGTGAATGTGCAAACCTCAGAAGGATAATACATAAAGTTTCCTGGTGATTTATTAATTCACAACAGCTAGAGATGTCCATAGTCTGTAGATGAAAATCCAAGTAGTGTCACTGTGTATCATAAAGATGTGTTCCTTCAAGAGAAGCCAAACCATCAGTAGATTGGTACCAGAAAACAAAATCCAACTGCCTGTACAACTAAGACTACCTGAGAGCAACCAAGTTTCACTGCATAATGCCTGCTGTGCTGGAAGACATTAACTGGTGAGACACTTCCTCCTGTATTCATATGATGTGGGCGTATATGCATAAAATATAACGTGTTTTTGTCAACATAAAAACATCATTTTCACCAGTGTCCAACTGGATCATGTTATTGTTCTCATATTGCAAGAAGAGCACCTAGCTAGAGTGAAGTTGCTTTTGTTAACTGTAAGTATTTACATTGCATTAACACACAAACCAACAGTGATACCAAGATGAGACTGACACACATTGTGCTGTGGTGGCCTGGGTAAACCTGAGATTCATTTATTTTGAGACAAAGTAGCTTCAGAAGATGCGATAGTACTAGTACTATACATGGTGGCCGTCTTGTTGGTAAGGTGACTGTCTGGACCCTCACTTTTTCATATGGTTTGCACTATTCATGGTAACAACAATTTAGTCATTACTTGATCATTTAATAGTGGCTAGCCATTCAGACACTAGTTCTTTACACCATTCCCAGACACCCAGAAAGCGGAGAGAGAGGCACTGTAATGCAATGCATGATTTTGTGCATCCAGTTGCAGATCGCAACCAGATACTGTTGATTGTAGGTGGTAGGGTCTGGACGCATCAGGAGGGAGAGGCTGCTCTACCAGCTAATGAAGTTCTGCTGTGTTATGATTGCATGTGTATAATGTTGATCAGCAAAGTCCGTGTATAGTTGTTTCAGGGCAGCAACTGTGATTATGTTATTGTGATTTATAAAGGTAAATTGCATGGAAATGTGCATGCACCAGGTTTAATAACTTGGATTATCTTGGCATACACATTTACCTGTTTTTTGGCGTTTGCATACTTCTACACTCAAATCCAAACCAAGTTTTATAACCAGTCTATCTGATAACATGCCAAAAGAACTTACCCACCTAATAATCCAATTGCACCCTAATCTTAAAATCTTTAAAACCTTTTCTCACAGTCAATGTTCAGTTCCCAGAGGTTGAACTTGAGTCCTAGCATAAAGTTAAAGACAACCCCAGACCATGCCTATTTGTAGCAGGTAGTGATGAGAGAATGATTCAAGCAATTTTCACTACAAGTCAAAATTCTTGCTATTACTACTTATATTTTCATCTCATCTGCAACCTTTTTTCCACTTGCAAGAAAATGGCACAATTTATTCTACAGAGCATGAACACGAGTCCATGTCTAGAGAACACTTACCAGCAGGTAATGATAAAATCCATTTGCCTCGGTATGTGGCTGCCAGCAAACCTCCAGAAGAAACCTGGATTGCCGTGGTGTGGAAAGGAAGTGCAAATAGTGTTACCTCTGTCTGCAAATGAGAGGTGAGGTGTAATCATTGGTGTGGCTGTGCAGGCAGGCAGTCCATAACACAGATGATAACAAGTGGAGCTGCATGGAAGGAGCTGTGGGAGAATGGACAACATTGGAGTGCAGCTGAGAAACCATGGTTTCAGCTGTAGAATGACCATTGGGAGTGATAATCCTAGCTACCCCCAAAAACTTAAAAAAAAAAGTCATTTCACTGAGTTTTGGATTTCAAGGGATCATGTATAGCTTGGAGTGTCACCTATCATAACACGTGAAAAACTCATTTAAATTGTATTCTTAATGGGGTAAATTACCCAGTAGTATTACCCCAGGACCATTTGAATTGTGTGTTGCTAGTGCAAATGTTTTATCTTTCCAGGGGATCTTATGACTCAAATTCCATCTTTATTATAGCAAAATCGCTAACATTGTTGGTCCCAAACAGGTCCCCCTCATTCGATATTTAGTAATATGGCTATTATCTTTATGAAGTTAAAGAGTATTAGGCTAATTACGTGAAATTCCAGAATCCTAGTGATTGACCTCAGGAATTCCAAAATGACTAGAAAGTCGATCATCAATGTCTGGCTCAAGGTTCTTAGATATATTAGACCTTTACTAGCCTCGATATATAAATTCTTTACTGGTTGTTATAAACACAGTAGTAAAATATCAATTCAGCACTCAGATCTACATATAAGAGACAAGACTGTTCCTCCCGAAGATGTCCTTCTAGATGCCTTTGTATAATTTCTCAATTCAGTTCCAAAGTCTGTCAGTAGGTGATAACATATTTGAGTACATCAACCCACATTTTCCATGAGGGCTGAACATGCTGCATAGTTTTTGTTACCTAAGCACAAATAAAGGTCAGAGGTTTCACATAGTAATTCCCAGACACTAGGTGAAATTCCAGCTGTCTCCCTTTTATTCAGGGGACTTACAAAGATATTTTAATTTAGAATTTAGCTATAAATAAAGAAAAATCAAGGACATTCAGCATTATTATGTTTAACCTATACTGTAATACTATAGCTTTCAAATGTTCTTTACAAAAGTGTTCTCTATTAAAAGTGGTTTAAAAAATAAAGATTGATAATAATAACAAGAAAATAATGTTAAAATAGCAATATTTAAAATGCATCATTTCTTAGATTATAAATGAACTGCTTGGTTTGGTGGTGACTCAAGACATAGCATTTGCTGCTGAAAGAAATAATCTGCTAAATAATATGAAGACTTACTGTACTTTATTTAACAAAAACACTTTTACACCTTCATGTCCATCTAATAATGGTCAATAAGAAATGCAGGTGCAAAAACACTGTACATTGGCAATGCAGAATTTAAAATTATGCTATTTGTGACACATTTAGATGAATTGTGTACATGGTTCCTGAGCAACTTCTGGTAAATGCATTTTATGTATGAATTTTCTGCAATCAAACAGCAAAGCATTATACCACCTATCTCCTGAAGATAGAGAGAAATTAATATTCAAAGCTTAAGGTGTCTGTGAAATGTATGTAATGAGTAACGCTCATAGTTTGTTACTATAGGTTCATTGCTTCTAATGTTAAAGATTGTACATGGATAATTTACGATTCCCATTGTCCCCTCTGCAGGGATTAATTCTGAATTATTTATGCCCCTATATGCGCACACAACTGAAACATTTTAGTTTAAGTCAGATGCTCACTCATGGTTGCGAAATTATGCAGGCCTTGTTGCTAAAAATGATGTTAGTCTCTTGTTATTTAAGTCACAGCATTTTATTTCCAATCTCCCTGAGGGAAAAGAAAGCCAGAGAGGGAAGAAAATAATCTGTTTTGTAAAAGTTACAAGCATTTCTATTTTCAGTACTATAATTAATAACATTATTGTACTACCAACCTTGCAAATACATACAGATCGGTGCTGTCTCTTTGGCACCTTATTGAATCCCAAATGATGGTCTTGTTCTCCATTAGGCATTAGGCATTTTACCTGCTTATTTTCATCTGGAAATTGCAAATGTACAATTTTCTTTTGAAAAGGAAAAAGAAAGAAGCATAGTAATACATTATTTATGGAAGCGGCATGAGGGGTAATGATGTTCTTATCAAAGAAACTTTTGCAGTGGTGATTAAATGTCATTGCGTCCATTTAAGTATTTGTGATTAGTTTGCTGCATTTAAATGCTTTAATGAAATTTGCATTATGTCTGACTGGGTTGAAGCAGCAGCATATGGTAGCTCAGCTTATAGTGTCCCTGCTTCACGGGGATGGTTCCTTAGGTTTGAAGAGGATACTGAAGTGCCACCTTATATTATCTTATATTTTTCAGCATTGCCCATCAGTTCAAATAGATTGTGTTGCAAGCTGTCTTGCTGCAGTTACCTGCTCCAGTATGGGTGAACATGTTTATGTTGGGTGAGAATTCAAAATTTGAGAGGGTGTGCATGAGTGTACTGTGTGATGGACTGGTGGCCTCTCCAGATTTGCTCATTGCAATGTTCCTGACATTCCCAGGACCTCGTGACCCTACAATTAGTATAAGTGGGCTTAGAAAATGACTGATTAAATGAATGTTACAAGCTATAATACTACAATCTTAGAAAATTCTAAAGGCTGTTTAAATCAGCCCAAAGTCAAGGAGCCTAATCAGACAGCATTAGATAGCAGGAACCAACAATGGACAGGCCATGTCCATGTCAAACACGCACCTGCACAATGCTAATTTCGACTTGCCAGTTTATCTAATACGCATCTTTGGGACATGGGAAGAAAACTAAAATACCTGCAGAAAAAAAAAAAACACATAAAGACACAGGGAGGCTATGCAAAATTTTCACAGGGAGCAACAAGATGATATATTCATGAGGTAGAAGTTTATTCCCTGGGCAACAGCACTGCCCATAATACAAAAGTATCATCAAAACACTAAATACATTTTATCCAAAATCACCATAAACATATATATCCAATATCACAACTCCGTTTTATACATGCACTTGATAACACTTATGAAGAGGGGTTTAATTAATTTTTCAGGTAGTCAAAGTGGACTGGATTGACTCAAGAAATGCTGAGTGGGCTTTGTTTTGAGTGACGTATTCAATTTTATCAGATGGTTAGAAACTAAGAGAAATGGTTACGTGTATATCTGAATGTAAGAAACTATTTAATCTGAAATTTATAAACAACTCAGTTACTTTGAGTATAAACAAATTGCAAAGTAACAGCAAGATAAGATGATTAGGCTCATGCATTTCTTGCTCTATGCACTGTTGATCCCTTGGTGTTTTTTAAAACTATATATTTTTAACTAGTGTCATGTAAAGGCAAACATATGTCTTAGTGGTGTTTGAGGATTGCGTTTAAATAGATTTTAAAAGTCGGTGTGAACGGCATCTAAAACAGTAAATAAATAACAAAAAGAGTAAGAGGAGGAAGGAGGAGGACAAGCAGAAAAAGATTTGCAACTTTCTGCGTTGGTGGCCGGAAAGCTGTTTTTAATGTCAAATAGTTAAAAACATTGAAACAACTGAAAGGTTTTTGTCATTTTTAGGTTATGCCGGGATTATTTCAGGAAACTTATATTATCGACTTGAAGCTGAACTGTGTAAAATTGGTCAGAGGGTTCTTTTTTTTATTTTCTTCTTGCCACTACGCTGACATCTATGGTTCCTATAGTTGTGCTGGCAGCTGACTTGAAATAACTAAAAGATCAATGCTGGTTTTGTATAAAGGGCTCCCTATACAATTCAACAATCACTAATAAATTAGAAGGAGGGGGATATTGATGTACGGCCCCAACTGTAACACAAAGAAGTGAATTTAGTAAAAGGCTGTAGCGGGTAATGAACAGTATTTTAAGTCAGCAGTTTAACCTCGGTGCCTGTCAACTGTGACCTTTTACCAACCCCAATGAGAGCTTGATTTCTCACTTCTTTTTTTTTTTCCTTGGGCTTGCAGCCATGTAGAATAATGGGAGCAGGCCGAAGGGTGAGCCGATAATATCAAATGTTAAAATGTGAGACTTTTACACCTAAATAAACTATGTAAAATTCATGTTTTTTGGAATGATAGAGGGCATCTCTTCTGTGTTCATTACGCTCGATGAGACTGCACAGCAGATTGATTCGATGTGAGCAGCTTGTCTCCTTCAGCTTGGGAGAGCCTTTCTGACCTGCATGGGAGCCAGTCTGACCCCTGGATGACCCCCACCCCCCTCCTTCACCTGGAGTTGACCTTGAGAAGGAACAGAGGACTTGCCCACATTTCCCTCAGAATTAAAAGGAAATGAGGCACCTTAGCCAAATTCAGGCTGATTAGTCCTGACATGCTGGGCTTTCTCTTTTTCTTTTCAACTATTAAAAAAAATATCCTTGACGGGGGTTGATAGGGCTCTCAGAAATTTTGAAATCTCACAGCTGTGCTACTCATAGTATATTATCCAGATTTATGGGCTGGAATTATCCCTCCTCCTTCATGCTAAATTTTTTATCATTTATCATTATTGATCGTAGACTGCACTTAAACCTCTCTATGACAATTGCTGTTTCAGTTGTTATGGGCTATAATGGGGTAGAGGTGATTTAAACCTGTTCAGAAGCTATCTGTAATTACACATGAATAATCCATGAATGTTCCAGCAGTATTATGCATACTCTGAGACTGGGGTTTGTCTTAACAGCCACAGTCAGTACAATTTACACCCACCACTTTCTTTATCGCTCCCCCTCCCACTTTATATTGCCAACGTTAATAAGTCTAGCATCCCTCTTGCTCTGAATTTCCAATATTGAGCTTTCTTATTGTCTGTAAATAAATCAAATTAAGTAGAAAAGTCCTCGGATATTGCGTTTTGTCCCAGCAATTCAATCATCTAATGAACTTGACTGCCACAGAGAGACTGTAACCTTTTACAGACAGACAGGACAGTAGAGTCGGCAATCTATGTCTGGCCTCTCTCGTACTAAAAGGCTAGTAGACTTTGAGCGGGGCCCTTGTCCTTTCATTCTTACCATTAAGGGTAACGAATGGGACACATTTTTATACTGCATTAGGATTTTTTATTTGTGTTCAGAAAAGAGCAGGCAGCCATTTTCATTTGTTTGTTTGATGAACTGTTATCATTCAAATCATTTAAAATTACAAATATATCAACAAGAACATTAGAATGCTTACAGATGAGAAGAGGTCATTCAGGCCATGAAGCTCATTTAGTGTAGTTATCTGGCAGGTAAGTGATCCAGTTATCTCGTCTCTTGCTTATTAAAGGACAGTAGGGTAGTCACTGTACAGCGGCATAAAGGATGGGCAGCTGTATGAAGAGCTAGACTAACAATTTGTAAAGGAGGACATGTTGGTTACCAGTTTTTTTCACCTCTCTCTGAAAGTGAAGGCTAATCAGATAAAATGTAAGTTTCTTTGAATGTCTAAGACTCAATCATTTTAACTCTAAACAAAACTAAATTTGAGATAACACCTTTTCATACAATTAATGGACCATTATTAAACCCCAGGGTTGCACTCTGTTGAAGGAGAATTAGTCAGTCAGTTACATTCTAACCCACTTACTTCTGAACAGTGTCATGGGGGGCTGCTGGAGCCTATCCCAGCTAGCAGAGGGTACACTGCAGGAATAAATCATGGACAGGGCAAACACACACACACCTCAGCCATACAAAAGGGTCAATTTAGGATTGGCCAGTTCACCTAACCTGCATTTCTTTGGACTGTGGGTGGAAACCAGAGAAACCAAAGAAAACCCACACAGACACGGGAAGAACATGCAAACTCCACACAGGGGGGACTTCTGACATGAACCCTGGTTACCTTACTGTGAGACAGCAGCAATGCCACTGTACCACTGTGCCATCGAAATGAGAATTATTCAAACTGATAATGTCATAAAATTCAAATTCTGTCTGGGAGCTGTGACCTAGGACCATGGCCAAATCAGATATACCACCAGGGTACCTTGGGTGTGCATCCCGGTGACCTGATTGCCAGAGGAGCCTTAGTATATGTGTGAAGAAAAATATTTATTAACAAGAAAAGTCCACATTTTTCACTGATAGGTCCACATAGCAACCCACTATCCGGCACCCAACCCTACCCCGTTTCGATCTTCAGGATTATAAAACTATCCAATCAAGCCTTGCTCAAAACGTTTAAAAGAAAAATATGAGTGCGTAGGGCACGATCAGAGCCAGTGTCTAAAATGATACTATTATGAGATTGTACATTTGAAAAAAGGAAAAGGCAAAATGGGTGGTCATACAATATGTTGTGTCACTGATTAAAGACTTTAATGGGCTTTCATGATTTTCATAATTAACTTGAGTTTTAACAGGGGCTGACATGATGTGAAGATAGCACAGTTGCATACATGCAATCTCATATAGCAATTAAGGGCTGACTGAGGTGTGGTCAGGTGGATAAAATGAAGTATACACAGTATAAAGAGTGCGGGGTAAGTGCTAGGGGTAAAAAAAGGGAAAATAAAAAAACAGAAAACAAATAGTAAGGAGATGATGAAGTACAAAGAAGATATGGACTAACTAAATAAACAATAGAAGAGAATGAATGCTCTGAATATGTTCTTTCTTCTTTAGTACGATGTGTCATCCTCAAGAGCAGGATCAAACCTGCTTAGCTGTGGATAAGAGTAGGGGAGATGGAGAGGGCTAATGAGAGTCCTGTGGGTACCAGGTGGAGGTGGCAGAGAGTGAGAGCCCAGGAGTCCGAGTTCAGTGTTGATGACAAGGTCAAGGCTGCTGACATAAAGCAGAGGAGACAAGAGGTCACCGGAGAGGGATGGTGGATTCAAAGTAACACAGCATGAGAATGGAGTGAGCATAGAGTTACTAGGTTTTATTCATCTGGAAATCAGGGATGGCTATGACAGAGCTCCATTCATGGTCTGAGCCCTAGGGTATTGTGGAATAGAATGCTGCTCTCTGGATAAACTGTGTTTAGCTGTTTCTCGTATTTTTTTTTTAAGTTATTTATTTATGAATATGTATTATGCACCCAAGACTCTGTCTCTTCAAGACTGTCTAATTTGTACAGTGACACTTGTTTTGTGATGAATAAATCTGCATTATATGTACGTTTTGACACCTCTAACCACATTGTTGTTTCTCTCACTTGCCACTGGTCCATCTTGGTTCAATAAATTACTAGCCAGTCCCTATAACATCTGACTGTTGGGTACATCCTGGCATAATAACCTTGGTTATTTTTACAATATGAACACCAACTGGTGCAGTGAAAGGAAATTTTTAAAAAGTGAGAGAAACATAAGATGCTGTTTTACCAAAATGTATATCTAACATTTGCACCTAAAAAAAACATAATAACAAAATGATGATCTGAATAAGAAGTACACACTACAGTTGAGACTAATAAGCCTGACCTTACAGAAACCACTAATATAGCTGCTTCTGGCAGTTTAGCATCAATAAGACAATGAGACCACTCCAGGAGATTAGATGCAACCAACAACGCCAAACCCGAATGATGGAATTTCTAAACAGTGTTTTATTTCATTTGGTGTAAATATATGAATCCAAAAACTTAGATGCATATTACTTATGAATGATGAGAGAAACTTAGATTAAATATAAATTTGTGAAAAACAAGAAAAGACTATGCTATTAGAACATATATGTCCATCTCATCTGCAGGGTTTGTCATTGATAAAGTACATCCAGCGGAATTTTTCCAACTTAAACATTAATACCTTAGTCCATTTTTTTAGTAAATGAGTTTTGGGACTCTGGA
The DNA here is from genome assembly GCF_016835505.1 of Polypterus senegalus. Taxonomy (NCBI): domain Eukaryota; kingdom Metazoa; phylum Chordata; class Cladistia; order Polypteriformes; family Polypteridae; genus Polypterus; species Polypterus senegalus. The sequence goes on from NC_053160.1 coordinate 140,520,327, forward strand.
ACAAACTACCAAGACATATAGCTGATGTAGAAGTCATGATAATTCTTAGGAAGCAGCTGGATTTTGCTCTGCTCTGGATATTGGGAGAGCTTAGCTAAATAAATAAGCATGGTGGGCTGAGTGGTCTCCTTTTGTTTGTAAGTTTTCTTTGAGCGTGGCCGGACAGCAAATACCTGCAGATCCTTCACCAGGCAGAACTGGTGGCATAAAATGGCAAGCAATGCAATGATATTAGATGGAGACACATGGAAGGAGCCGTGGAACTTCAAGGCAGTGCTGGAAGGTAGCCATAGAAAGTGAAAGTGGTTTTGGCTACAGATAACCATCAGACAGCAATACAGGGCTATTCATAATGAAAGAGCAGATTTCAAAAATTAATTTCAAACGAACTGTATTAGGCAAAAACACCTTCTGCACATCACTGGATAGAGGAAAGTTTAAAGTTTGGTCCTATGGTCCTTGAAGTTGCATGCACTCAACATGAGCACCATGTGTAGCGCAACAAACATCAAAACAGTAGACCATTTCTTGCCATACACAAGTCAACTAGGTTCCTAGTCACTGAATTCACAGCTTCCTCGATTCGATGTCGCAAATCTTGAAGATTAGTGGGCATAGGTGAAATAAACACCTTTTCTTTAATGTACCCCATAGATAAAAATTGCAGGGAGTAAGGTCTGGAGACCTGGGAGGCCATAGATGATGAGCAAGATCTTGTTGTCCACCTCTTCCAATCCATCGTCCTGCAATAGCGTCATTCAAGTAACTCTGGACCTCCAAGTAGAAATGCTACTATACTATAAACGACAAACAGCGCTCGGTGGCATTCACTGGTACTTTTAGGCGGGCTTTTAAACTTTGAACGTTCCTCTATCCAGTGATGTGCAGAATGTGTTTCTGTCTTATACAGTTTGTTTGAAATAAAGTTTTGAAATCTGCTTTTTCATTTTGAATAGCTCCGTGTTTCTTACTGACCACACCAAATAAAACAGCAAATTTCCTGTTTTGCAGCTGCAAAATCACATGCAAAGTTAATTTTACAGGCAATAACTGTGTATGAAATGAAATTTTGCTGTTTTACTTATCACTAGATATTTCATTTTTGCCATAAAGTGGAATATGCCTTTTATATATTTAAAAAATGATTTAAAATGTTTCATTTACGTATGTTAACTAAGCTATCAGAAGAAATCTGACTTCTTACAGATATGATGAGTTGCACTCATCAGTTAGTTTCTTACATTTATTATAATATACTAACAAACAAAAAAGAACAGTGAAGTTGACCTGAGATAGAGTTCTGGAGTTTTTTTTTTCTACTTCGTGTACCTCATCTGTTACTGACTTATGTGATGTTTGCAAAGTGTGAGTATAAGCATGTGCTATGTGGGGTACTGAGGTGAAGGGGACCCTTTTGAGTTTCAACAATCTAGAGTGTTTGGGGATCTTAATCTGGCCATACCTGGTAGTTTCCTATCACAAAATGCTGTGGTATGGAAACACTAGGGAGAAAAAGACAGTGACTCCATCAAAATGTAGCCCGGAATTACCAAAAGGCATTATAAGACTCTCCAGCTTCATTCTTTATATTGATGATAGTGTTCTGTTTGAAGAACATGTGTACTTTGGAATCACTGTGGATATTTTGACATTAGTACTTAACACACTGTGCAAATATGGACCCATATTTCTATGTCACTCTTTTAATTGTCCTCTGCTTATTTGAAGCAACTTGACATTTTCAGTTGATTCAGTATTTATATTTTTAATGCCACCTGGATGAGAGTTATGCTTCTTCCAGATAAAATCCCACAGGTTTAGCATTTTAGGTATTATCTTCATAATCTTTAAATATTATTATGACAACTTCTTAATCTCTATTACTGTTTATTTATTTCTAGGTTCATTAATGTAATTTGAGATAGCACACTGTTTAGCACTGCTGTCTCATAATTATAGGAACCCAGATTCGTATTCTTACCAGGGTACACTTGATCTGTTTTCATTCTCTTACTCTCTCAATGTCTGTCTGTTAAATGCTTATTCTGAAGAGAATATCCTGTTAGGAATACATTATAAAGTGCAAGTTCCGCATCAGATATTCAGAGAAGAGAGCAACATATTGGCAGCAGAAAACGTCTTGCATTATCTAATGGGGGAAAAAAGGACAACAAGGTGGCAGTACAATCTGTTGGCATGCTGTGTGCCCAAAACGGACAGGGGGACAAGCATGAGAGAAAAAAAAGAGCAAGACAGGCATAGCTGAAGTACAGTGCATCCAGAAAGTATTCACAGTGCATCACTTTTTCCACATTTTGTTATGTTACAGCCTTATTCCAAAATGGATTAAGTTCATTTTTCCTCAGAATTCTACATACAACACCCCATATTGACAATGTGAAAAAAGTTTACTTGAGGTTTTTGCAAATTTATTAAAAATAAAAAAAACTGAGAAATGTGGAAGATGAATGTTCTCTTCGTTCCCTTGTACTAATTCATGTCTGAGAAGTAAGCTTTACAAAACCATACATTATGCAAAAAAATGCTTTGCTGAGCAAAACATAAAAATATTTGTCCAAAGGACTCAAGGTCTAAGCATTCCACACATGAGTCTGCCTTATCACGTTTTCCCTTAGTTTACATCTGAACGCCACAACAAAAGGGGCCAAGAAATCAAGTTGCACAAGGGGCGTTGAAGGAGCTCAAGGATTGTGTATAATAAACATGTTGACTGTTACATTTCATGATGATATTAAATCATACATTCTAGGGTTATAAAAACTTGCCCCACCCAACAGACGGGGTTCAGAAGAGCCATGTCGCTGTCATGTATATTGATTGTCTGCTATTCTGAAACTCTTCTCACTGTGACTCTGCAAAATAAAGCTGCTTTATAACCACACCTGCTGCCTTGTCTGAAATCTTCGTCCACAGAAATCACATGTACATAAGTATTCACAGCCTTTGCCATCAAGCTCAAAATTGAGCTTAGGTGCATCCTGTTTCCTCTGATCATCCTTGAGATGTTTCTGCAGCTTAATTGGAGTCCACCTGTGGTAAATTCAATTGATTGGACTTGATTTGGAAAGGCACAGACCTGTCTATATAAGGTCCCACAGTTGACAGTTGATGTCAGAGCACAAACCAAGCATGGTCAAAGGAATTGTCTGTAGACCTTCGAGACAGGATTGTCTCGAGGCAAAAATCTGGGGAACGTTACAGAAATATTTCTGCTGCTTTGAAGGTCCCAATGAGCACAGTGGTCTCCATCATCTGTAAGTGGAAGAAGTTCGAAACCACCAGGACTCTTCCTAAAGCTGGCCAGCCATCTAAACTGAGCGATCAGGGGAGAAGGGCCTTAGTCAGGGAGGTGACCAAGAACCCAATGGTCACTCTCTCAGAGCTCCAGAGGTCCTCTGTGGAGAGAGGAGAACCTTCCAGAAGGACAACAATCTCTGCAGCAATCCACCAATCAGGCCTGTATGCTACAGTAGCCAGACTCTCAGACCATGAGAAACAAAATTCTCTGGTCTGATGAGACAAAGATTAAACTCTTTGGTGTGAATGCCAGTTTGGAGGCACCGCTTTCACCAGGCCAATACCATCCCTACAGTGAAGCATGGTGGTGGCAGCATCATACTGTGGGGATGTTTTTCAGCGGCAGGAACTGGGAGACTACTCAGGATAAAGGGAAAGATATCTGCAGCAATTTACAGAGACATCCTGAATGAAAACCTGCTCCAGAGCACTCTTGACCTCAGACTGGGGCGACGGTTCATCTTTCATGCAGGACAACGATCCTAAGCACACAGCCAAGATATCAAAGGAGTGGCTTCAGGACAACTCTATAAATGCCCTTGAGTGGTCCAGCCAGAGCCCAGACTTGAATCTGATTGAACATCTCTGGAGAGATCTTAAAATGGCTGTGCACCGACGCTTCCCATCCAACCTGATGGAGCTTGAGAGGTGCTGCAAAGGGGAATGGGTGAAACTGGCCAAGGATAGGTGTGCCAAGCTTGTGGCATCATATTCAAAAAGACTTGAGGCTGTAATTGCTGCCAAAGGTGCATCAGCAAAATATTGATCAAAGGCTGTGAATACTTATGTACATGTGATTTCTCAATTTTTTTATTTTTAATAAATTTGCAAAAACCTCAAGTAAATTTTTTTCAAGTTGTCATTATGGGGTGTTGTGTGTAGAATTCTGAGGAAAAAATGAATTTAATCCATTATGCAATAAGGCTGTAACAACAAAATGTGGAAAAAGTGATGCGCTGTGAATACTTTCTGGATGCACTGTATGGGGTATGGGTATAGTGGCTGGCTGAGTAAATAGATGGTGAAGCCAGGACAGAAGAACTGGGGGTGGCTATAAACTCCTCCTCATTAGATAGCACAGAGTCTTATATATATACATGTTGCTCCAAAAAATGAAGGGAACACTTGATCATCACAGTCTAACACTAAGTCAATTAAGCTTGAAGGATATCAGTCTTTCAAGTTAGGAAGCATAAGCGGTTGTGAATCAAATTCAGCTGCTTTGGTGTAAATGAAAGGGAATGGTTTTGCAGGTGGTGGCCATAGACAATTGCTCTCTACTTATCCTTCCTGACTGATTCTTTATTTTTGAGTGTCCTTGTCACTACTGGTAGCATGACGCAGTACCTGCAGCTGATTCAGGTTGCACAGGGAGTCCAGCTCCTCCATACGTGCTGACACAAAAAGGGTTTGTTGTATCTCCCAGCATAGTCTCAAGAGCAAGGAGGAGATACCAGGAGATTGTTGTAGGATACCAGGAGTCTGTGATGATTAAGTGTTCCCTTAATTTGAGATATATATATATATATATATATATATATAGAGAGAGAGAGAGAGAGAGAGAGAGAGAGGAAGCAGAGGAAACTCAATGAAAATCTGGAGCGCTAGCCCAGTTTATAATGGAAGAGAAATGAACGCGTAGAAGCACAACAGAAGAGAGGTGTAATAAAAGTCTTTTAAGCCGGTATCACTTATCAAATAAATCAGATCTCTTGAGCGGCCTAACTTTAGGGAGCTCCAAATGCTTTCCTGATGTGAGACGCCATCTTCCAGGAGCTCTCAGCCTTATATGATCCCAGCTAGAAGAGGTGGTGCTTCTGAGATAATGGGTGGGTTTAACTGCTCTCAGCACTGAAGGGGAGAAAAGAGATGACACAGTTAGTGGCCATGTCCCTTCTTGACCAGGTTACATACCTGGTTCAAGCCTGTCAAAGCACTTTGCAAACTCCATGCAAGGAGGACCCGGGACATAAGTCGATGATCTGCTTAATGTGAGGCAGCACCACTGCCATTGCGCCACCAGTATATGTCCAGTAGTATATAGATACTACTTGTGAAAAGTTTTAGAACACCCAATTTTTTCCAGTTTTAATTCAGATTTAAATGGTTTAAATGCAGTGAATGACCTGAAATGTTGAAAAGGTAAGCAGTAAACTGCCAGGGGTTTAAATTTAAAGTTTAAGTTAGCAAAAACAGAAAAAAAATTTCAGTATATTACAAATGGGGATTCTACAGAAAACAACTAGTAGGTTACAAATTACAGCAATTAAAATTGCAGCAATTAAAGTAAATTAAGCCTTGTAAGTTGAAGCAAACAATTTGCACAGGTGTCCCAAGTTTTGCTGACTGCTTAAAGACCCTTTGTCTGCCTTGAAGCATTTTGACACAGTGACTCAAACTAAACACAGATTCTTGATATACAGTATATAATATGAAATAAATTTAATTACATCGTGACTCCTTTATTCTTTTTTATTACTAATTTTTGACCTCAGCACAATGCATTTATATTGTATATTTATTCAGATTAAAAATACCTTATGTAATTACTATAAAAAGCAGTAGCAGTACAAGTAATACTTAATGTATGTCACTTCCTACAAATGAGCAAATATTTGACTCAGTATATTAAAAGTTAAAAAATATATATATAAAAAATTGTGCAGCAATCATAAAGCACATAAAAATATGATTTTTCATCTCTAAAATTAGCCTGCTGCCTAAGCAAAAACCTGGTTAAGTGTGCAGGCCACATTTGTCAAAAAGAACGAGGATTAGGGCTGTTTTTATTTAATTCCTTAAGGGATTTTTTATCCTTTAAATTGAACTTTGTTTTGATATAACTCAACAACAAATCTTTGTGTCAAGAGTTTTAAAAGACATACAACTAGTTTGATGGTACTTTTTTAATATCCATATTGTGAGCATTAGATTTTCCTATTCAATTTCCTATTTGCTGAGGGCAGATTAATGGTTCAAATGCAGTATATTCTTTTGTTTCAGATCAGGAAAGAGCACGTACTGCACAATATGTTGGGATGTCCTTCAGGCCGGTTACTAAAATAACTAAAATCTGCACAGCCATAGGGACACCAAAGAGACATGAGCCTATGAGTGTCCTGTGGTTGACTGGAGCTTCCAGGAAAGACTCTGGTGTCTGGTCCAACAAAGAGCTAGATTAACAAGTTTTGATAATGCAATTGATATTCCACTGCTAAACCCACAATTCTGTTGACATTTTAAATAGCCTTTCCCAATTTGTAACATGAACTATCTCACTGACGTGTGTAAAACTTCCCAGGCTCTATGGGGCTGCAGTAAACTTCATCTCTTGCATAGTACATGGAAATTCAATATTCCCAGAAACCTTATGTTTTATCTTTCTCTTGCTGGTATTACATTTTATGACAGAACAATAACTTTTACAACTGAGTTCTTAAATGAAACTAACCACCTGTCATTTACATCCACGCTGCTTTGAAAAACTCTTTTGAAGCAATTGCATAGCCCAATACAATTAATATATCTATAATGAGCTGGGCCGTCCCCAATTATAAACAAGCTTTGAAAATTTGTAGTGTTAGAACTTAGGTTTGTTTATTATTATCTACATACTTTGCAAAACATTTTGGTCACCTTTTTTCATTCTGTTCACAAAAACATGTATTGTAATTTATATCAAAAGCCAAATCTGCGAGGCTGCAGGAGAGTTTTTACCCCCAAGCTGTTAGACTCCTTAACACCAGGTTGGCCCATTGGGACCTTCCACACGGCCTCATCCACCACTAAAAACAGAACTTTTATACATGAAAACCACTATCCTGCTAAGATGAGTGTGCATGTAGAAAAGAACTGAAAATCTCATACTGACCTCTAAGGATTTTGACACTCTTGATATCCTTCTGCTATGAAACATTCTGACCTGTCATTGTTTACACACGTCTTAAATAACTATTATCATACACTGATAATTTCTGTATTATCTATATCTATTATTTTTTATTTATTTATTTATTATATTACATATCTTACACATCAATATTGCTGCTACTTGTTTGTCCTATCTTTGCACAATGTCTTGTCTTGTTTGTGTTTTAATTTAAAATTTTTTAATTTTTATTCTATTTTGAATCTACTATTTGCACATCATGTTGTTACACTGTGGACCCTGAGCTTCGCAATTTCGTCTATCTGTATGCTTGTATATGGTTGAGATGACAATAAAGTTCACTTTGACTTCACTTTGACTTGACTTTGATATTGTTATATATGATCTTCTGATGCAGACACTTCTACAGCTATAACGTTTCTAGATACTGTTACCCATTGTATTCCACAGACATATGGGCTTAGATATACTGTACTGTCAGGTACTGTTCTTAACATAAGAACAATAAAACATTTGACAAACGAGAGGAAACAATTCAGTCCATCAAGCCCATTTGTTTACCTGATAGCTAAGCTGTCCCAATATCTCATCCAGATTCTTCTTAAAGGTTGTCAGTTGATTCTTGGCTTCCTTCATACATATCAAGTTATTTTCAATATTTGAGTCCATTGACAGTATCCCCTCCTTCATGTCTGCATATATAGGTTTAGGGGCTCATTATTGTAAAATGTGCAGAGTACAATGGCATCCTTAAATGTATTTGTTAATCCACATGGCATCATATTGGCTTTAGTGCTAGGACCAATCTATTTTTCCCTTTACAATCTCTTTGCATTAAGAGATTACATCTATATGTAATCTGATTGGAATCAAACTATGAAATACAATGAAATTATACTTTTTGAATTATATCAATAATAAAGCATTTGCTGAGGTGAAGCAGTTATTATTGAAAAACTAAAGTTTTCTTTATTTTATTGGTGCTCTGCAAATAGCAAGACAATCCTAAACCTTTTTTTATATGATGGTTAGGAATTTTAGGTTAGTAAATGCACTAAACATTTACATGTTGCCTTTGACGTGATCTTGAACATTTATCACAACATTACTGTATCTTTAAGACTTTTCTTCAAATTGTAAATATTCTAAAATTCAGTCAGTTTATTAATATAGGGAAAAAATTAAAAGTAGTTCATTGAATTCGAGGCATAATTGCTATAATACTTTTTTAATCAAGCTGTTCAAATCATTTGATTACTACTCTACAGTTGATTCAAATCACTTCAGTAAGAATCATATGCAGAACTTGGAAGAATAACAGTAAAGCTCTCATATTTGTTTACATTTTTAGTTTATTTTTTAAAAGGCTCCTTTTGATAGATAAAATAATTAATGCAAAATATATTAATGCCTATACTCCTGAGCGCTCACTACAATTACAAAATGCTCCCAGAATTAAGGACCGTTTAAGGCAGAGTCTTTGCGTGTAAGGCATCCAAACATTGGAGTTACCTTCCTTTCATGTTAGAGATAGTCAATGCCTATAAATCTAAGGATGAAGATTTTTTTAAGCATAAAATTGTACATTTGCTAGGTATGGTTAGGGTTAGTTCTGCTGATGCTGTTTATTTTGAGGTTTTATTATCTGTGGATTTTACTGTAACACTTAAATTTGATTTAATTTTTCTGTCCATTTTAATATATGGTTAAATACATAGGGAGGTATAGGCTACCAATGACCAAGGCATACAGAATCAGTTTTCATTTCTCCACTGTCTATTAGCTTTAATAATCTAAAGCTATAAAATGTTATTTTTTTGACCAAATTTTGAATATGCAAGCACTCCAAGAACCCAGATCAAACAGAAGTTCATAGACATGTAAGATGTATATTTCTATATGTATACTTCATAATATATTTCCTGTTCAGCATCATCTTTTTATATAATGTTTAATGGAATTTTGTGTTTTAGTTTAACTATGCTGTATTTATAAATCTGTACAGTACTTTGGGTTGCCCTGCGGTGGGCTGGCACTCTGCCCGGGGTTTGCTTCCTGCCTTGCTCCCTGTGTTGGCTGGGATTGGCTCCAGCAGACCCCCGTGACCTTGTAGTTAGGATATAGCGGGTTGGATAATGGATGGATGGATGGGTTGCCATAATGCTTGCCTATATTTTTTATACATAACTTCCTGGTTTGGTAACACTGCTTTCTTTACATGCCAATGTCTCTATCTTAGATCCATAATGCTCTCCTAGGTAGCTAATACCAGATTTCTGTGGAGCAGCACTCTAAACATTATACAATTACAAAATAAGACTGCCTCCCCATAATCACTTGGAGTTTGGTTCATTTAGCCAGTTTCAGACCATGTTTTAAATATTTTAAAATATTTTAAACTCTTTGTCTCCAGGTTTTATGGTAAGTTTCTAATTGAGACAAGCACTCAGAAAATCCAACTAAATAATTCTATATGCCTTCCTCCCAATGACTGTATCTGTTACCGTCTCAGAGAAATCAATCAGATTAATCTGACAGCAGGGACCTTTTGTAAACCAATGCTGTTTCCCGTTAAGAATGCTGTTGTCCAGTAGGTATCCATCTAATTCAGTTCTTATCAGTCTCTCCATTACCTTTACTAGTAATGATGTTAGACTTAGTGGCTTGTAATTTGCTGAATCTGTCTTCTACTCTTTCTCAAAATTGGAATGAAACGAATCTTAGCTACTATTACACCTGACTGCTCAGCAATTCTGTGACTAGCTGCAAGCTGTCCAGACTGGCATAGTTCAAGGTTCTATTGTGTTATTTGGCTGCACCCAAAATAAAAACCACTTTAATTTTAAAAGCTCTTTGTGGGAGTCCATATGCTCAGATAAGTATTTTGCTTCAAGGAATACCTCTCAAAAACACCTTAAATACATTCTGAGGTCCTGAAATGCGCTCATTTTGACAACAGTGAGAAATGTTCTCTAAAGCCTACAAATCATTGGGCAAATGGACTTTTAAATCAAGTGGAACCGTACACATTTTATAGTTCTGTTTGAATGAAAGGTGTTTTCTAATAGCATCATCCTGTGACAAGTGTATATAATTGGCCAGGTGTACTTGACACTTCATTTTAGTAAGAAGAATTAACAACAAAGTTAAGAAATGCAAAAAAAAAATGTCTTCACTTAAACGAATGCGTAAAAATGGTCAAAGATAAAAGCTTATTATCTTGCACAAAATGAGGTGAGGTATGTCAGACAGAAGCCAATTTGATAGAAAAATAAAAGATCTCATTCAACCGAGTGCAAGTTAAATTAGATGCTTCAGTATTTCACTTAATGCCAAAAATTATTATGCCTGAGTGCCTAATGTGGAGAATGTGTATACAAAACGAATAAATGCCTTTTCTTCCCTCGAGATTCTTTAGAATAACACACAAGTTGAAGACTAAAACGGCATGAAGTCCATAAAATTAGCATAGCAAATAATGTGAAAAAATTGAACACATACACTAAGTAACCCATGTTTTTTTTACTCATGTTTATGTTAAACTTAGAAAGAAAGAACATGTATTATGAATCTCTGATAAACCATTACTTGAAGCTCTTTATTTTCTGTTACACCTGGAATTCACAACTAAAACAGAAGTTGCTCTAGATTAATGTATAACTTATACAGGAAATATACTTCATCAGGCACATTGATAGTTGTCTGGAGAGTTCCCATTTTAGCTGTACAGCCTAACGTATAAAATTATTTTACCCTAAATATTGGTGTTTTCTCAACATGCATGCGAAGAACCATACTTATTCCACTAATTGCTCAGGCAATTACTAACAACTGTTTTTTTCTGAATTTTCATGTTGTAATAAGTAGAGACACTTTTATTATACACATTAGGAAAATGTGAAATTAAGATACATGTAACAAGTCGGCAGTGTGTTGCATAATAAAAACTCTTACAGTGCTCACATGTGCAGTTTATTGTGATCATTCCTATCTTACATATTACATCTACATGTAAACAATGTACCCCAAATCATCAAACAGGATACAATAAAAATGCCAGGCTACCACCAGAGTGCTTTTGTTAAGTAAATTTTGAAGCAATTCTTCACATTTGCACCCAAATTGGTAACTTAATGTGAGGCAGACAATACATTAGGATTTCCATGCTCTGCTAAAAACAATATCACCGAATAAACTCTGTATTTCTCCTGCAGTATCCCCATAATACTGCAGTAATGTCTTCTTTTACTTATTCTGAAATGCCCTCAACCTGGAGCACCATTGCTCTTTTTAATACCCATCTTTGACTTAAGATTCACTTAAATTCTCTACTTGTAACTTGGGACCAGAATTCTGTAATTTCACAACCTAGGATCTTTTTTTGCTGTTTCTCACTCAGATTTACTTGGCATCAAGTCAGTTACATCCCCTTAGGGTAAGCAAGATCTTTTACACTCTATATTCTTTTTCTTCCATCCATTTGCAATGTAAGCACAGTCCCTTTCCTGGGATACACTTTAAAGGAATAAAGATTTTTGTGCTACTTCTGAGCTGAGAATTACCATTACAGTGACAACACCAGACATGCTGACCTTCTGGTTTCTGAAAGAACATGAGCTACTGCAAGAACTGTACTGATGACGCATGGCAAGTAGCAAGTGTTCAGAAGAGGGTACCGTCTTCCTGGGAAATCAATTCTTTTAAATTTAATGATTGGATTATTCCTCCTTGATTCAACAAATACACAATTACAATGTACACTTAGCATATTTTAATACTGGTGGTCAATAAATGCAACTGGCAGGTGCCAAAATTCTTATCAGTTCAGAGTTTCTTTTTTCGTCATGATGAGTTGGCTTTATCTTTTGGCTGGTCACAAGGTCAGTTTTTTTTATGTGTTTGATCCCCTTGTTCCAAAATCAACCAATCAGATAAGGACACATTTCTAGACTAAATTGTTTTTTCTTTTTGCTAAGCAGAATTTAATTAAAATGCTATCCTGAAAATATCTTTTATGACATTCCCTTCATTACAATCATTAGCTATTACTATATTCTCTTGACACCATCTTGCTTATTTATTTAGTAGTCTTTGTTATGCTTCATCATCAATGCCATATTGTTTATAGTTGCTATGCCAGTTTGATGTCCACATTTTTAGATACATAAATAAAACTTCTTACAGCAAATTTTTGTGATTATAATCTGTTAGTGAAAATTCATTTTACTGATGTTTAGGACTTTCGGCTCAATTATTTTCAACTATACTTTTTGCATCGCAATTCTGGTCTGACAACTGATTGTTGCTCCTTCATTGTGTTTCTTCTTGGGTTTGTTTTAATTCACTTAGCTTTATTCCATTTTATATTTTGTTGCTTACTATGGTTGTCAGCTGCTATACTCAAACTTTTTCTTGAGCTCTTTTTGTTTTAGCATTAAAATTAAGGCTGACAACTTGTTATTTTACCACAGTGTATGCTTTTTATAAAATACTAGCAAAATACCCGCGCTTCGCAGCGGAGAAGTAGTGTGTTAAAGAAGCAATGAAAAGAAAAGGAAACATTTTGAAAATAACGTAACATGATTGTCAATGTAATTGTTTTGTCACTGTTGTGAGTGATGAGTGTTGTTGTCATATATATATATATATATATATATATATATATATATATATATATATATATATATATATATATATTTACACACACACACATAAACATATATATATACATATCTATACATATACACATATATACATACATATATATTTATCTACATATATACACACACATATATAAACATACAGTATATATACATACACACACACACATAAACATATATATATATATACATATCTATACATATACACATATATATACACACACAAATATACATACATATATATATATCTACATATACACACATACATATACATACACATACATACATATCTACATATATACACACACAGCTATTTCAGATCAGTGCAATACGCTGCTTGTTAAAACGGATAACTCCGCTCTTACGCAAGTCTGCGTGGATATTATGAACTATCGATTTGTTCAAGTTCTATTTAAATTTTAAATAGAAGGAATTTTTATTTAGTCGACAGAAATATCTTTGGTAGGAATGGTAAAACAGACAGGAATATTATTCGTGAATAAATCAACTCAAACCTTAAACAACTTATAATATTTTGCTCTCCATAAAAATATATCCTGTCTAAATTATACAAGTTAGAAATAAAGTAAACGTTAAAAGAACAAACATTCAAATTTCTTTACTCTTATGTAATTTTATATAAAAATAAACTTAGATTTTAAATATCCCAAAAGATTTTGCTCTCCATAAAAATATATCCTGTCAAAATTATACAAATTCAAATATGAACATGCTGCATAACAAAACCTGGAAATATAAATAAAATGTGTTCCTTTCAGCAATAACAAATCAAATCATTCAGTTGTCTTTGCTCATATGTCATTTTAGAGCTGGACGCCTGGCATCTTTTTTTGGCCACAGGTTCGTTTCTGTTTGGTGTGAGGTTCTGTGTTGTGGAGATTCTCAGGATGGATTGCAGGTGCTCATCAGTGAGGCGACTCCTGTGTGCTGTTTTGTTAGTCTTTATCACTGAGAAGAGCTTCTCACACAGATATGTGCTACCAAACATGCACAAGGTTCGAGCCGCATGTAGACGGACTTTTTTTGTTCTTCAAAGTCACCAAAGCGCCGTGCAAACTCAGTGCAGTGCGCCAGTTTATCAGCAAAGTGCGATTTGGGAACACCGTAGTGACGACTTGGTTTAACATTACTTGGCAACAGGGAAAGTGGGGCAAGGTGCACTGGTGCATTTGTGTCTCCCATAAAAGCAGCTTCACTTGAAATCACTTTGTGATTGTGCACGGGTTAAAACGTCCGCTGAAGTGTCAGATTCTTATTTAATTATGCTGCTTTCTGTATCTTCTGCATTGCATTCAGGTTACCCTGATGTTTTGTCTCATAGTGCCGTCTTAGATTAAATTCTGTAATTACAGCCACATTAGCTCCACAAATGAGACACACGGGTTCAGTAAACATATACTCAGCCTCCCATCGGTTTTAAAGGCTCTATTTTCAGAATCAACTTTTCTCTTCAGCATTGTGTGAGCTAGCTTCGCAATAACTTGCAGCATCATAAGGTAGACTTGATTAACGCGCTAAGTGTTCGGCAAGGCAGCTGAAGCGCTGCATTATGGGATCTGTAGTTTATTGTGTTACCAGCGCTTCATATACCCGAGCCTTAATAACAATAATACAGTATATAAAATGATCTCGGGGCGGATATAATTACACGCCGGGCGGATGTGGCCATGGCCCTTGAGTTTGACACATATGGACTAAATAGAACTTGAAAAGATATATTTTTCAAATGTGATCGCAATTCAGATAGAGTTGACGCAAGACTACAGCCTGCATGCCTCAATAAGTCATCCTCCCTCGCTCTTACTTTTTACCGCTCATCTAATGAATACACTGAGTATGGCTTTACCAAAACAATCATTGATGGCAAATAAAGTATCCATTATTCGAGTATGTAGATCGGGATATATATATACATATATATATACCCGCGTATCGCAGCGGAGAAGTAGTGTGTTAAAAAAGCTAAAAAAAGAAAAGGGAACATTTTAAAAATAACGTAACATGACTGTCAATATACAGTATTTGTTTTGTGAGTGTTACTGAGTGTTGCTGTCATCAAGGATTTGATTATCATTATTTCTTTCAATCAGGTTCGTATTTGTAGGATGTGTTGTGTTCAAGTTACATTCCGTGTTTGTCAATCGTTGTAAAGATGACAGGTTTCATTCATCGATTCGATTCTTACTGCATCAATAAACAGCTCGTCTTCTTCTTTATCTGAGACCTGACACACTGCATGCACAGGTTTTTTACACTGTCTTCCTTTAGCGGACATTGACTTTTTCCAACGTGTGCTTTGTTTCGCAGTAGTTGGATTTATGAATATGCTTGTATGTATGAGACGCTTCATATTTTTGCTGCCTTTTCAATTGTGTAATTCGGTTTTGTTCAGCGCTTTGGAACTGTTGCTTTTATCTGTGCACGCGCCAGTTCACGTGAGCCGCTCGTGTACATGCATCGAAGGTTCCCAGCTGTGCTGGTGCCATCTCGTGCTATGTCCATGGCTGTATTTAATGTTACCTTAGTCCTGGCACTTAAAATTTCTCTCGCAGTTTTGCTGAGTTTGTGTCAAACACCACCCTGACCATTTCATCTTCCTCTGCATAAGCACAGTCTTTCACCCGTGAATATTTACCCGTGGCAGTTTGCTATTGTATTGCCGCTGACGGACGGCCTTATATGGGCAGGCACTAAATTACAAACGCCAGCGCAGCCTGTCTATGAACTTAATTTAAAGTGTAGGTTTACATCGTGCTTTGTTTCCGAAGTAGCAGAACTCATGAATATGGTTGTATATGTCACTCGCTCGCTTCTTATTGTTTCGCTGCCTTCTCAATTATATAATGCATGTTTTCTTCAGCGCTTTTTTGAGGTCTTCCTGGTTTTCTATGTACTGCGTGATTACGTTGGAGGCGTGATGATGTCACACGAAACTCCGCCCCCACGGCGTTGAAGCTCATCTCCATTACAGTAAATGGAGAAAAACTGCTTCCAGTTATGACCATTACGCGTAGAATTTCGATATAAAACCTGCCCAACTTTTGTAAGGAAGCTGTAAGGAATGAACCTGCCAAATTTCAGCCTTCCACCCACACGGGAAGTTGGAGAATTAGTGATGAGTCAGTGAGTGAGTGAGTGAGTGAGTGAGTGAGTGAGTGAGGGCTTTGCCTTTTATTAGTATAGATACTGAAGCTGGAGCGGCACGGTGGCGCAGTGGTAGCGCTGCTGCCTCGCAGTTAGGGGACCTGGGTTCGCTTCCCAGGTCTTTATTGCGTGGAGTTTGCATGTTCTCCCCGTGTCTGCGTGGGTTTCCTCCGGGCACTCCAGTTTCCTCCCACAATCCAAAGACATGCAGGTTAGGTGGATTGGCGATTCGAATTTGCCCTAGTGTGTGATTGGTGTGTGGGTGTGTTTGTGTGTGTCCTGCGGTAGGTTGGCACCCTGCCCAGGATTGGTTCCAGCCCTGTGTTGGCTGGGATTGGCTCTGGCAGACCCCCGTGACCCTATTCGGATTCAGTGGGTTAGAAAATGGATGGATGGATACTGAAGCTGTCTTTTTCATACAATATTTCTTTGTAACAATTGTGGAAGGTGTTTTGTTTGGCAATTTGAAATATTTGATGACAGTCCCATTCTTAGGCTGTTATGATATTTTGTGGTGATCTCCGTCATTGCCTGCACTGTGATACATTGTAGAGTGCAGGTGACTATAGACAGTGGAATATGGGGCAAATCAAAGAAAACTCCTTTTGACACTTCAAGCAGCTTTTATTAGTATTTATATTTGGTGTTTTACTTGCATGTTTTGAATTTCATTTTCTCATTAGACAGCAGCATGCTAAGCTTTTAGGTGGAAGTAAGCTTTGTAAGAATAATTTTAAGTGAACTGAACATGTAGACAACGCATGAAAATTTTAGTATCGGAATAAATGGGAGCATGCTTTTATGTTGTAAACTAGAATCTTGAAATTTCCTCATAGAATCTTCAAATTCAAGTAATTTAGCAATATAGAATTATAGCAGAATTATGCTACTTAATAAATAAAAACGTGGAGATTTGTTTCAAATTTAAAATGAAATTAGATTTTTAAAAATACCAAGCCAAGACTTTACTTTTTAGATGACACTGTTAGATACATGTTCAAAGTGATTTATGGAGTTAAAGTAGGACTACATTATTTGATGTTTATATCATAATTTTTCGTGCTTACTTTAGGCTCAGCTACTTTATTTTTTCCTTATACTCTTCAGGCTCTCATTAAATTTGATCTTTTCTTTTGTTTTCTCAGTGGCATTACAAAACATTATTCAAGATGCTTTCTTAAGTCCATTGCATTGTGTAAGTTCTTTAGACTCTTTCTATGGACAAGCACCTACACATCTTTTATTCAGCCCTTGATTTGTGTTTTTCATTTCATTGGCTGTACATTAGTGGCCATCGTACTCAGTCATGAGGAGCCCATATGACTGCAGGTTTTTCTTTCAACTTGGTTTACAACCAGCGACTCATTTTACCTTTAATTGCAATCATTTAATTAGATTTCTGCACTCAGAAATATTTGTTTTTGTTTTAGCTTTAAAAGTTTTCTTATTGGCTCTTTTTT
Organism: Polypterus senegalus; assembly: GCF_016835505.1. Classification (NCBI taxonomy): domain Eukaryota; kingdom Metazoa; phylum Chordata; class Cladistia; order Polypteriformes; family Polypteridae; genus Polypterus; species Polypterus senegalus. Next base: position 140,537,819 of record NC_053160.1, read on the forward strand.
ATGTAGTTTGTTCCCTTACTTTTATCCTAATAATGGAAGTTAACAGCGAGCAGAACAGGCACCTTGGAAAATGACACTGAATGACGAAAGGATGCAACTACTTCAATGTCCAACCCATTGTGTTCATTAGTAAATAATGGATTAAATGGCCAACCAAGATGATGGTGAAAATCCTAAAAAAAGTAAAAAAAGAAATACTAAATTATCCCCATGTAATATACTTAAATGCTTGATACATTTTAATAAACATAAACAAACTTAGTTTTGTAATTTCTGTATTAAAACTGCTTGCTTGCTCACTTATGCTAGGAGTCCAATTAAAAACCTTCAGCCACATGGTGTCTCCAGGCCAGAATTTGAGAACAACTGATCTATATGAAAATGACACCATTATATAATGTGTATTACTTTGGGTATTTTCTTGATTTAATCTTTCCAATTTGCAACAGTATTTAATATTTCAAATTCTCTCATATAAGAAAATTTATCTTGCCACATTTTTCATCTGTTCATTTTGCATGGTTGAGTAGTAGCTAGTGTGCTAGCCTCCATGCAGATTATAAAAGATCATTGCTGTAGACTTTTTTATCACAGATTTTTTATTTCCAAGGTAAATCAAGATGCAAAAACCTTAGTAATAATATTTTTAGAGATGAGCTACAAAAGTTAAATAATACCAGCCGTTACAGTACTTTAATAGCTTCTGCTGCTTTTTACGGAGTTTGAATCCTGCCTTCAATGGTGCTATAATTTTATTGGTAGAGTATAGTTACTTTTTTGTTGGGTTTTGCAAAATATTTTTAGTTTTGTAAATATTTTGAATATCCTGCTTGTTGGCTATTTTGTGATTTACGTAGTTCGTCGTGTTGTTTTGGTTACTAAGACCATTGCTGTTGCATGAATAGTTGCAACACAGTGCATGTTGTCATCAGGTTTTCCAGTATAAAATGGCAGAAGCCAGCCTAGGTCGACATATCTTAGTGGTTTGCAAATCAAAGTAATATTTTCTCTAGTGCTTAAATAGAATTCAATTAGGATGGGTGTTTTTGTTTTTGATCTCCTTTTTATCTTCGGGCATTCATTTCCCAGTATATGTTACTGCTGCATGTGGCAACACTGTGATGGACTGAAGCCCAGTGATGTTTCTGCACACCCAGTTTTACCAGATTAGGCTCTGTTTCTTGGTTGCCTTAAACTGAATTAAGCAGGTTTGAAACTGTAATGTTGTGTAATGTTGATTTTTTTCATATATTTCCTTATTCTGTGTATGTTTCTCTCTGCTCAGATTTACTGTGGTTGTCTCTGCAGCATCCACTAACCCTTATGATTTGTATCTGTTTAAAACAGTATAATTCTTTACAGAGTACAATATTTCATAGTTACGTTTTCACTCATGGTGTATTTTGGCATACAGTATATTTATTCATTTCATTAGTGCTCATTTCTTTAGAAAAGTATATTTTGTAATGTTCTTAGCATATTTTTATTTCTAATATTCTTAAAATATTATACATTTACATTTTCCCTTAAAGTTATACTGTCTTAAGCTGTCGCATTATCTGCACATTGCCCACAAAATACTCTGACACATCTCTTCATAGTTAGCCGGGCTTATTTATTATGGTAAGCACTGTAAAGATTTTGAATCTGAATATATATGATAGTTCAGTCATTTTGCAGAGGACATGTTTATTACTGGTCTAAAAAGCAATCATTGACTAAATCTAGAGTACACCTTTATTGGCCTAATTTCAACAACAACAACAACATTTATTTATATGGCACATTTTCATACAAACAGTAGCTCAAAGTGCTTTACATAATAAAGAATAGAAAAATAAAAGACACAATAAGAAAATAAAATAAATCAACATTAATTAACATCGAATAAGAGTAAGGTCCAATGGCCAGGGGGACAGAAAAAACAAAAAACCTCCAGACGGCTGGAGAAAAAATAAAATCTGTAGGGATTCCAGACCATGAGACCGCCCAGTCCCCTCTGGGTATTCTACCTAACATAAATGAAACAGTCCTCTTTGGATTTAGGGTTCTCACAGAAGGGCTTGATGATGATGGTCACGTAGAATTCTGCCTTTTAATCCATCCATCATTGTTTGAGCATCATGAAGCTTTGAGTAGGTGGAGGTGGCGCAGGCCACCACCACAAAGAAACCGGAAAAAGAAACAGAAAAAGAGAGTATGTTTTCTGTTTATGTTTTCTGGTCTGTTAATTTGTCCTTAGGTAATTAACACATTTCATTTATGCATTACCATCTTCTGAACTTATAAACTCAGGTGGTACTGTTGTGAAAGTATTTAGAGAACTACATTTTTTTGTTATGTTTCTCCTTTATTTAGCTGAGATATCTTCAATATAATAATGGTCCAATTCAGTTATAGGCTGATCAACTGGACAGATTGGAGGGAAACAAAAGTATTTTTTTTAGGAATTGTAAACGTCTTTTGTTTGAAAGTCAGTACACTGAAATTGTTATAAATTATTCCTTATACTACTACTGCTGAACCCAAATTTAATTAAACAAACTTTTTTTTTCTTACTTGCTGTCTTCTTAATATTGTTTGAGCACTAATCTCTATTTAAGTTTGAATTGTCTGATGTGTGAACAAGCCTATTTTATAGTGCCACCATGTTGACACAGGTATGTATAAAGTTGCCTGCCAGTGCTCTGCAAAGCCAAAAATAACAGTGCCCACTGAAGAAAAGAAGAAGAAGAAAAAAAAAAGAGTCCAACTATCAAGAGGTTAACATTAATGACACATCAGAAAATACAAAAATGTCAGAAATTAGATGTAGTACTAGGATTAGATGTTAATGTTTCAGAATAATATGTTATTGAAATAAGGAAGCACCTTAACAACAAGCTGAGATAAAAAAAAAAAATAATATACAGAGATAAAAATAAGCACAACCTTACTGTATATTAAGGCCATCGATTTTACTATGCTAACTTAACGTGTCGATTCCTGTGGCTTAAACAGTTATATTATACAGACTAAATTATCACTTGAATACAACATATCATTCTTCTTTAAGTATTGCTATTTAAGTGCACTTGAGTGGCACTGTTTGTGCACATAGGCTTGAGCATGAGTAAAAGAGATCCACTCTTCATATATGCTAGTTAATTCCAGGTGAGTACTCTCTCAGTATTTCTCTTTATGTGTGTGCTGGGAAGAATTATGAAGAGAAATGCATTAAGAACATAATGTTTAATCGTAAAGCACTTATTTAAAAAAAAAAAACTAAGGTTATACATGTTTGTTTTAGAAGAAATTTACTTATGGATGAAGGGCCACATCTGTGTTTAATATGTGCATGATAGCAGTAGGTTTACTTTATTCAAGAGGATTCACAATTTGTAGATACAAAAAAACAGAATACACTATAAAACAATATTTAGAAACATACTATTAATAACTTTGAAGTTTTTATTCCTTGATAATTATGGCATAGCTTACAAGTAGAATGAAAAATAATTGTGCTGCTTGGTTCTGTTCAAGATATATTTTCTCAACAAGTAGGTGGCGTCTCTAGTTACATTACATAAATATACATATTTATATACCTATCCATCCATTGTCCTAACTCGGTTATCCTTAGCAAGGTCACAGGAGCCTATCCCAATATTATATAGTCAAAATTGCTTTATCTAAGTTTTTGTTGTGAGAGGGAGGAGTATAATCAGACAATACTAATATGGAGGAATATTTTGGAAATACATACATACTGTATATACATGCATACATAAATAAATAAAAGTAATGTGAAATGTCTGCAGTGGGCTGGCCCCTACCTTGTGCTCTGTGTTGGCTGGGATTGCCTCCAGCAGACCCTCGTGACCCTGTGTTAGGATATAGCGGGTTGGATGATGACCGACTAATGTGAAATGTGACAATAAAGAAAGGGAGCATAAAATGTATGTGTAAATAAATAAATGTGTTACAAAGTATGTTATTTCCTGCTTATTTATTCAATTTTGCTCATAATATTCGTCCAAATGCAACATGAAATGCAGCTTGACTTTAAAACTTTCACTCATCAAAGCTGAGAGGACAGGTTCTAGTAAGTACTGTTTTTTGATTGGTGAATTGACTGCAGAGTGTATGCACATGCTCTCCTTGGGAATCCAGTGGTTCAAGCACATGCTCAAAGCTACAAATGTTCATGTCTCCTTGCAACAAGTGAAAGAAAAAGTTTCATAGAATTACCATGCAAAGCGGCCAATTTAACTCAATAAATTCCAAATTCATTATTAGGAGCCTGCATCTGAATTGTGTGCTGTAAATATTGGCACTTGATGGCCGAAGGTTTAAGTCTGGAGTACTACTGATTCACCAATTAAAACACAGCACTTACTAGAGCCTGTCATCTCAGCTTTGACAAGAGAAAGTGACAGTTTAAAATTCAAGGTGTTTCATGTTGTGTGCAGCATCAGTGACATAAATAAATGAAGAAATAAAATAAATACATAAATAAATATGCAGCAAAATATATTTTGATCTACAAAAAATACTGTATATTTTGAGACATATTTAATTATTTATGTTAATATTTCATATTGTTATAATTTGTGGTCACATTTCATAGTATTTACTTTAATTTATTTATTTATTTATTTTATGAGAAGGCCGATCTGGGTAGCCATGTGGAACATCTTGTCTCTCCGGCATGATGAAGTCTTTAGAATTCTGGTGTTTCCTGTTTTGCTATATGTTTGCAAGACAAAAACATTATCCAGTGACCAGAGACGAAGACTGGACTCCTTCCGTACTGTATATCTTCAGAGAATCCTTGGGTACCACTGGTTTGACTTTGTGCCGAATGAGTGGTTGCTCATGGAGTCATGAATGAGGCACAATACCTGTATTGTGAGGGGGCGTCAGTTATGGCACCACAGTCATGTGGTATGATTCCACGAGGGTGATCCAGGCTTGCAGTATCCTCATTGTTGAGGATCTAAGTGTCTGGACCAGGCCAAGGGAATTCCTGCGTAACACCTGGCTGCAGCAGATAGATGGCCATTTCTGGAGGGTGGGACTGAACCGTGTGTCTGTCTTGCGTGAGTGGCAAACCAAGATCCCGAGCAGTTTCGTCGTGTGGTGTGTGTGGCAGCGTGCTGTACCAGTGCAAGCTCCCCTGACCTGTCTGAAATAGTTCTCCATACAGTAGGTGCAAGGCAGGAAATAACTCTCGTCAGGATATCAGACCATAACTGGTCCCACAACTGCACACACCGACTGGGCAAATTTCAGTTAATGTGACAAAAAATGGATATAGGAGGAAAACCAGAGCATTCATAGGAAAACCAATGCAGACAAGAAAAAACCTTCTGGCTGAGAAATCATTCAGGCAACAGTGCTATCAACTGTACCACTTTACCACACTTTAGTTATAGTAATACATATGAAATCTTTATATTTCCAGAACTCTTAGTTACATGATGTACTGGCACTGAGTTTAAATAAACTGAGGGAGGGAAAAGAAGTGGTAATATAAGACTGGTCCTATCTCTCAGTTCAGTGCCCACAAAGGACAAGGAGTAGAATTACATTTAAAGGGACAGTGTACAATTATAAATGTAAAAATAAAACATATAACAACTCAGAAACAACAATAAAATACATAAACACATGTAGTACCATAACAGTTATTTGTAATTCATTTTAAATTGAATATGAAAAATGAAGCAATGAATGAAGAATCTTGAACAAATGAACAAAATAATGTATAGACTAGTGAAGAGCAAATCCTTCTGAATCTACATTGGCTTGAGTTTGGCGAAATCGCAGAAATGTTCAGGATCTTTGCCAAAACTAAGCAAAATGCTTTGAAGTCAATGGGGAGGAATTATTTGAACTAGTTTTAAGTGGAATATACAGTGGTGTGAAAAACTATTTGCCCCCTTCCTGATTTCTTATTCTTTTGCATGTTTGTCACACAAAATGTTTCTCACAAATAGTTTTTCACACCACTGTAATGGTGCAATGGACTTTTAACACTAGAATCCATGAAGCCTACAAAAAAACTAGTAATCCTGGGCTATCTTAAATTCCTTCGCACCTCTCCATTAGTGTCCTTTGTTTTGCAATTGTGTTAATCAGCACAAGCATCAAGCAGCCTGCTATACCATCCCCCTTAACCCCACCCTACCCCCTATGCGGAGCTGAAGTTCTCCCAGCTCGAGTCTTATTTATTGTGGTGTGATGTGCCTGGTGTTGTTTAGGGTAAATAATATATTTGGAATATATACATTTCATATGTATTCCGTGTCTACGCCGATCTGTGCAAATGTAGGATGACAGAAAATGCAAGAAATGCTGAACACATACCTAAAGCAGAAACTTTTTCTATGTTATACTAATAATGACATGAAGTGTATAATGTGTGAAGACTTTAGTCCAAATATCAAATAAACATGTGCGCTTTTATTCAAGAATATAACCAAAGAAAAAAAAAATTACATTTACATGTGGCTGTCAATGAGTTAACACTAGAATTCCTAAAGTCTAAGAAAAAACTTGTAATCCTGGCCTATCTTAAATCCCTTTGCACCTTTCCATCAGCATCTTTGGTTTTGTAAATGTGTCTATCAGCACAAGCAGCAAGCAGCCTGCTATCCCATCCCCCCACTGACGGAGCTCATCTTGGGCAAAAAGTTCTCCCAACTCAAGCCAAGGCTCCTTATCTGTGTGTGTGGTGCCTGGAGTTGTATAGGGTAAATAAATATTGTCATTTGGAACACATACATTTCATGTGTGTTCCCTGTCTACAACGGACTGCGTAAATTGTAGGATAAAGTGCAATGCAGGAATCGTTGAACACATAACTAAAAAAGAAACGTTTTTCGCATTTTAGTAATAATTGACAAAATGTAGACATGAAGTGTATAATATGTAAAGACTGAAGTCTAAATAACAAACACTTTCACTAAAGGTACAACACTGACACGATAGCTTTGTTGGCACAAGGGTAAGAACTCCTGACTGCTAATCAAAAGGTTTCTGGCTCAATTCTGAGCGTGCCCATTTTGAGTAGTGAAATGCTCTTGTTCTTACTATTATTTCAACGATCAACACTGGTATAAAATAAACAAATGTGCTTAATAAAATTATTTTGATGCTCATGCATAAGTAACACACTATTAGTGCATCCTAATACCAAAAAAGGCTTTAAATTGTGATTTGTTTGGAAGTAAATTCTTTATTTTTTATTTTAAACTGTTAAGTTTTAAATATTTCTTTCAAGGTAACAATTTCATTGTATATATTTCATCTTTTTTAATTTGTAACTGCTCATGTTTATTAATAGTATTTTTTGACATCTCATTTCAATGACTTACTCTGTTCTGTGCCTAAAATTGCATCTCCAAGTGTCAACAGCTCTAAAAACATTTTGCATACACATCTGCCAACAATATCTGCAACCTTCTGTGTCATACAGGTCCCATCTGTTCCAAAAAGAGCCTTAATACCTAAAAAAAGCTTGTCTCTTTTTTCTAAGAGCAGGCAAAAGTCCTTTTTATTTAAAAAAAGGAAAAACAAACAAATTTGTTTAAAATTGGATGCTTTAAACTGCTTGTAAGACGCGTGTCTTTTCCGAAGAAATTAATAAGTTGCATTCTTACACTTTATTTGAGGTAAACCCTTGCAAGATTAAGACTTGCAATGTTAATAGATAGATAGATAGATAGATAGATAGATAGATAGATAGATAGATAGATAGATAGATAGATAGATAGATAGATAGATAGATAGATAGATAGATAGATAGATAGATAGATAGATAGATTGTAGTGTAAATTTTTATCAAGGGATCTCCAAGCTTTATGTAGCTTAGGACTTCGCCATGTATAAAACCAGCACTGGGCAAGCTTAGAATCAGGAGGTAAGATACTGATGATGAACTCTGTTCATTACTGCTCACATTACAGCAATCAACTGTATGGCAACTATAAAGAAATTACACAAAATAGCATCTCCCATGCCAAAACAAAATGGCATTGCGTGAGATCAAGATTAAATATTAAACATTACCAAATAACCACCATCAGAATAAACATATGCAACCCATTTATATATATATATATATATATATATATATATATATATATATATATATATATATATATATATATCATGGTTGATCATCCAGCGAACCACAGTGAGAGCGCAAAAACATGGCAGGCAGGAGTGCCGCAAAATTACAGAGCTCACAAAGACCCCAGGACAACGCCCTGCAGTCTGCAGTGTTTAGTGTTAATCTTTGTTCGTCTTTGTTAGCTAGTATAAGTAGAAAAGTAGATTTAAGTGATAGTAGTACGCAGACATACATTTACAAGCGGCAAAACCTGCTAGATTTCCAAAGAAATCATCCAGTGAAGTGACTGAGAAAACCCTCGCTGAATTACAACCGCAAAGATGAGTGGGCCTTTGCTTACTCGCAGCCTGAGAAGCTGAGTTGGGCCATGTAGGTTTGGAATTTTTCTCCCTAAATAATAAAAGCCATCATTTAAAAACTGCATTTTGTGCGACTAATGGTTAAATAGATCGGAAACAGAAGGGGCAAATAGGTCATGGTTGAATGGCGCGCCGTGGTGTTAGCACAAGGCTAGACATACATTTAACAAAACCCACCAGACCTGCGATAACGCCTCTATTCTGCTAACCCCACCAGACCTGCGATAACGTCTATTCTGCTTGCGAACGTCCGATCGCATGGACAACAAGCTGGTTTATATAAAGCTGCAGCGGGCCAAGTAAGTGTGAAATGAGAGACTGCTGCATCTTTATTTTCACTGAGACATGGCTCCAGGAAAACATTGCAGACTCGGCCATCCAGCTAGATGGACTGACCATCTTCCGAGCGGACAGAGACACCTCTTTGTCCGGTAAGACCCGTAGGGGCGGACTGTGTGTTTATGTGAACAGAGAGTGGTGTACGAACGCTGCCTCAGTTGCGCGACACTGTTCCCCGCTGATAGAGTTATTATCAGTAAGGTGTCGGCCTTTCTACCTGCCGAGGGAATACAGTTGCGTGATGGTGGTGGCCGTCTACCTCCCGCCTAGTGCAAATGCTAACCAGGCGCTAGCGGAACTCCACGAGATCATCAGCAAACTGAGGCTGTTGAGGCACAGAACAAAGAGCCTGCGAGAAAAGCAACACCTCCCTCCACTGACCAAGCACTCTGTCTCTCCATAACAGATGTGAGAAGGACTCTATCCAGAGTCAATCCACGGAAGGCTGCAGGACCAGAAAACATACCTGGTCTTGTGCTCAAAGAATGTGCAAGTCAACTGGCTGGTGTCCTCACAGACATCTTCATCACATCTCTGAGCCAGACATCAGTCCCAACATGCTTCAAGTCGACCACCATCATACCAGTGCCAAAGAAGTCATCAGTGAGATGCCTGAATGACTACTGACCAGTTGCACTCACACCAATCATAATGAAGTGCTTCGAAAGGTTAGTCATGTCACACATAAAGACTAATCTCCCTGCCTCCCTTGACCCTCATCAGTTTGCATACCGCTCAAACAGGTCAACTGAGGATGCCATATGCTCTGCCCTTCACCTCTCCCTGACACATCTGGATAAAAAAGACACATATGTCAGGATGCTATTCATAGACTTTAGCTCTGCCTTCAACACAATCATCCCTTCAAAGCTGGTTGTAAAACTGAGCAGGTTGGGCCTAAACACCACCCTCTGCAATTGGATCCTGGACTTCTTGACAGAGAGGCCCCAGTCAGTTCAGATGGGCCACAACACTTTCAGCATCATCACACTGAGCACTGGAGCACCGCAGGGCTGTGTGCTTAGTCCACTGCTCTTCACCCTGCTGACTCACGACTGCACAGCCACGCACAACACCAATCACATCATCAAGTTTGCGGATGATACGACGGTGCTGGGACTGATAAGCAGGGATGATGAAAGAGCATACAGAGATGAGGTGAAATGGCTGTCCACATGGTGTGAAAACAACAATCTATCTCTCAATGTCGACAAGACAAAAGAGATAATCGTGGACTTCAGAAAATCACGTCCTGCCCACATCCCGCTCAGCATCAACGGTTTAGATGTGGAGATTGTTAGGAGTACCAAGTTCCTCGGTGTGCACTTAACTGAGGAACTTACGTGGACACATAACACCTCATCATTAATCAAGAAAGCCCAGCAGAGACTACACTTCCTGAGGCGGCTGAAGCAAGCATGTCTTCCCCCTTCCATCCTCACCATGTTCTACAGAGGCACCATAGAGAGTGTCCTGACCAGCTGCATCACTGTCTGGTATGGCAACTGCAACATATCTGACCGCAAGCACCTGCAAAGGATAGTGAAGACAGCAGAGAACATTATTGGGGTGCCTCTCCCTTCACTACAGGACATATTTTACAAACGCAGTGTCCTCAAGGCCTGCAGCATTGTGCAGGACCCCTTACACCCCTCACATGGACTTTTCACACTTCTGCCATCCAAGAGAAGATACTGCAGCATCAAAGCCAAATCTGCCAGGCTGCAGGAGAGTTTTTACCCCAAGCTGTTAGACTCCTTAACACCAGGCTGCCCCCTGGGACCTTCCACACGGCCTCAACCACCACTAAAAACAGAACTTTTATACATGAAAACCACTATCCTGCAAAGATGAGTGTGCATGTAGAAAAGAACTGAAAATCTCATACTGACCTTTAAGGATTTTGACACTCTTGATATCCTTCTGCTATAAAACATTCTGACCTGTCATTGTTTACACATGTCTTAAACAACTATTATCATACACTGATAATTTCTGTATTATCTATATCTATTATTTATTATTCATTTATTTATTATATTACATATCTTACACATCAATATTGCTGCTGCTTCTTTGTCCTATCTTTGCACAATGTCTTGTCTTGTTTGTGTTTTAATTTTTAATTTTTAAATTTTTATTCTATTTTTTATTTACTATTTGCACATCATGTTGTTACACTGTGGACCCTGAGCTTCGCAATTTCGTCTATCTGTATACTTGTATATGGTTGAGATGACAATAAAGTTCACTTTGACTTTGATATATATATATATATATATATATATATATATACGAGGGACGTTCAAAAAGTTCCCACACTTTTTTTAACTCTATTTATTTAGAATTCCAAAAAACAAATCACATCATTTTTCTTTTTAGTTACCTTCATTTGCGATGGAATTTTCCAGCATCGTACCAACTTTTTAATGCACAATTAATACTCCTCCCGCCTTCACTGTCGCTAATGAAAATATAAAACTACAGAAACTTTTTGAACATCCCTTGTATATATAATATAGCCTAACTGAGATACATGGTCACAATACAATATTAATTATATACACGCTGGTCTAAGGTGATAAGGTCAGATTTCTGTCAGTCAGCAAGTTTTAGTGTCTTATAATCTGAAACTGAAATGGTGGCAATGACTTTCATTTGTTACATGTACACTTTGGTAAAGAAAAATGATATTTTTTTATGTTTTCATTATCAGCAATGTATTTCTTTGTTTGGTTATTTTTAAATATATCCCTAGCCCATTCCAATTGGAATTGAGTTTAAAATAATTTTTGGCCCATTTATTACATTTATGTTTTTGTTAGTTTTATATTGAGGAGGTTATAGACGAGTACTGTGGAATGGTGATTGTGTTGTTATGTGTGGTTTATGTATAAACTGTAGGGGGTGCTATCAGCCTCTCCTCAAACCCAAATGAAGATAGAGAAGGCCAGAAATACACAGATAGGATAGGTTCTAACACAGAAGAAAAATGAAAGAACAAAGAAAAGGGAGCATAACAGCCTCTGTTTGTCATGCTTAGTTACTTTACTTGGTTATTGCAGAATGAATTCTTCTCCACACACTGAGGAGAGGCAAGACACATGACAGCCCGCATGGAGTTTGCTAAAAGACACCTGAAGGACTCTGAGATGGTGAGAAATAAGATTCTCTGGTCTGATGAGACCAAGATAGAACTTTTTGGCCTTAATTCTAAGCGGTATGTGTGGAGACAACCAGGCACTGCTCATCACTTCCCCTAACAAAGAGTGAAAAATTGAAGGGGGTCTGAATACTTTCCGTACCCACTGGTCAATGGCCGACCATTTATCCCAGCCAATTCCCCCAGGCCACCAGAGGGAGCCCTCCTTGCGATATGGAGATGCTTCAAATTCCAGCAGGGTATCATGAACTATGGAGTTTTCCTGTAAAGCCCTGCTGGATAACATCAGGACCACCAGGGGTCGCTCCAGGGAGAGCCAGGGACTACTACGCCCCGGAAGTACGTCTGAGTCCCATGGACAGGAGGAATGACGTACTTCCGAGGTGAGGAAAAGGACTTTTTATCTGACCAGGAAGTGATAAGGAATCATGGACTGAAGGATGGAAAACACTTTCGGGTCAGGAACTATATAAGAACTCTGGGAACTCCCAGACGATGAGCTGAGCTGGGTGGAAGGGTGGCAACACGTCTGGGAGTGGAGGATTGATTATTGTAATTGATAGTATTGGTTATTATGAGAGCAGTGCTTGGTGCACGTAATTATTATAATAAAAATAATAATAATTGGACTTTTACCTGGTGTTCGGCGTGGTACCTGAAGGTTCAAGGGAGAGACAGTGCCCCCTACTGTTACTATATATATACAGTGGTGTGAAAAACTATTTGCCCCCTTCCTGATTTCTTATTCTTTTGCATGTTTGTCACACAAAATGTTTCTGATCATCAAACACATTTAACCATTAGTCAAATATAACACAAGTAAACACAAAATGCAGTTTTTAAATGATGGTTTTTATTATTTAGGGAGAAAAAAAAGTAATTGCCCCCTTGTTAAAAAAATAACCTAACTGTGGTGTATCACACCTGAGTTCAATTTCCGTAGCCACCCCCAGGCCTGATTACTGCCACACCTGTTTCAATCAAGAAATCACTTAAATAGGAGCTGCCTGACACAGAGAAGTAGACCAAAAGCACCTCAAAAGCTAGACATCATGCCAAGATCCAAAGAAATTCAGGAACAAATGAGAACAGAAGTAATTGAGATCTATCAATCTGGTAAAAGTTATAAAGCCATTTCTAAAGCTTTGGGACTCCAGCGAACCACAGTGAGAGCCATTATCCACAAATGGCAAAACATGGAACAGTGGTGAACCTTCCCAGGAGTGGCCGGCCGACCAAAATTACCCCAAGAGCGCAGAGACGACTCATCCGAGAGGTCACAAAAGACCCCAGGACAACGTCTAAAGAACTGCAGGCCTCACTTGCCTCAATTAAGGTCAGTGTTCACGACTCCACCATAAGAAAGAGACTGGGCAAAACGGCCTGCATGGCAGATTTCCAAGACGCAAACCACTGTTAAGCAAAAAGAACATTAGGGCTTGTCTCAATTTTGCTAAGAAACATCTCAATGATTGCCAAGACTTTTGGGAAAATACCTTGTGGACTGATGAGACAAAAGTTGAACTTTTTGGAAGGCAAATGTCCCGTTACATCTGGCGTAAAAGGAACACAGCATTTCAGAAAAAGAACATCATACCAAGAGTAAAATATGGTGGTGGTAGTGTGATGGTCTGGTGTTGTTTTGCTGCTTCAGGACCTGGAAGGCTTGCTGTGATAGATGGAACCATGAATTCTACTGTCTACCAAAAAATCCTGAAGGAGAATGTCCGCCCATCTGTTCGTCAACTCAAGCTGAAGCGATCTTGGGTGCTGCAACAGGACAATGACCCAAAACACACCAGCAAATCCACCTCTGAATGGCTGAAGAAAAACAAAATGAAGACTTTGGAGTGGCCTAGTCAAAGTCCTGACCTGAATCCAATTGAGATGCTATGGCATGACCTTAAAAAGGTGGTTCATGCTAGAAAACCCTCAAATAAAGCTGAATTACAACAATTCTGCAAAGATGAGTGGGCCAGAATTCCTCCAGAGCGCTGTAAAAGACTCATTGCAAGTTATCGCAAACGCTTGATTGCAGTTATTACTGCTAAGGGTGGCCCAACCAGTTATTAGGTTCAGGGGGCAATTACTTTTTCACACAGGGCCATGTAGGTTTGGATTTTTTTTCTCCCTAAATAATAAAAACCATCATTTAAAAACTGCATTTTGTGTTTATTTGTGTTATATTTGACTAATGGTTAAATGTGTTTGATGATCAGAAACATTTTGTGTGACAAACATGCAAAGGAATAAGAAATCAGGAAGGGGAAATTCCTATCTCAGGATGCAAGAGGGCAGCCCTCCGGGATTGCATGGGAACTATGGAGGTGGGAAGCTGAGCCTTGTGGGAAACAGTAGTCACTGCCAGAGGGCGCCTGGATGGTTCAGAAGCCGTGGTATGCAGCACTTTCACTATACCAGGAAGTGCTGCCAGACCAGGAAGCAGGTACACCCGGAGTGCTTCCAGGTGCCCATGCAGCACTTCCACCACACCAGGAGGTGCTGAAGGAAAGTCATCAGGGAGCACCTGGAGCACATCCAGGTGCATTATAAAAGAGTTTGAGAGGAGTGGAGCAGCAGAAGAAAAGCAGAATAAACAAAGAAAGTAAAGGAAAGTAAAAGGACTGAGTTATTGTTGTGACTGTTTTGGGCACTGTGTTGTGTGCAAGAAAGAACTGTAAAATAAATAGAGTGTGCATTTGAACATTGTGTGTCATTAACAATATATATTACATGTACTAAAATATCAGTTTGACCTAGATCCAGCTTGAGTTGAGCATGTGAGTGCTGTTTAATCCATTAGCAACAATGCAACTGTTACGTTGTTTAACTGCACTGCAATAAAACTCAAAGCACCAATACCAACATATTTATTAATGCAAAGTTAGTTGGGAGTTCATGCAGAAGAAAGACTATGGATTATATGCAATAACAAGAGACAAAGCTACTTGAAATGTGTGACTCTTTTAATAATTGCATATAATCTATAATTGTGTTAAATGTTTGCACCTCATCTTATTTTGGATTTAATGATAAAATGTGGTAACAAGAAATTGTATTACTTTTAATTCCACTCCTTCACATCTGGAACTTACCTACCATTTTATATGGTCAAAGTCAATGTTTCTAGAAATATCAAAATAAAAGTTTGAAATAATTTTTTTACGATTCCTATTGCCTTTGGTTTACTCTTTTAAAATATCAGTTGATATTTTACCCCAGGAGAAAAAAGCTCTTCAACTGGTAAAAGTGAATCATACTGTAAGCAAAGGTTTCACTGTGCCTCAAGTAATCAAGAATCTTGTTAGATTAACTGTTATCCTTTGTTTTCAAAATGAACTCACATTATTTTACTGCATCATTCTATGCATTTATTCATTTTCTTATCTGTTCAATCCAGTTCAGTCAACCCCATCATTTCCTGCTGAATTTTAAAATTAATGTTGAGCACTTTCTTTGCCTTGCATTTACACAGCTTTCAGGTTTTCCTTCAATTTCCACTAAAATAACTGTCCCTTTCATTAGCTCCAAATCAGTTAAGGTTCAAAGATTAGATTCATGTCAAACTCTCTGTCCAATTCTAAGAGATGAAGTCACCTTAAAATTTCTGGGGCTCCACTTGACAACCTAAGAAGAAAAACAAAACAAAAAAGATAATAGGAAAAAAATTTCTAGCCTCTTCTGTTTATACCACACCTCACACTTTATTTGACAAAGGAAATTAATGATGAAATGCATTGTTGATGCCTGTCATCTTAGATAAAGGTATATGACACATATGTAAATAAACACCTGTGACCTCAAAAGATTTTTTTTTTCTACTGTGAAATAAGAAACCTTGAAATAAATACAAAGTGATCAGAGATGACTTTGTTGGTTGCTTGAAAGACAAATATTGCCCTTGACAAACTGAATATAATATCTGATGAAACAGGAAAAAAAGATTCAGCTTCTGTACATAGATGTTTTGATTTTTGTAACCAGCTTAGAAGAATATTGATGAGGTAAATTTTCTCTTAGGAAGTATACTATAGAATATATGTTTTAAAATTATATTACAATATAGCAATTATATTTAAAGTTGCATTTGACTATTTAAAGAAGTATACATGCATCTACAAAATGTGTGCAAATTCTATAATCATGTGGATTGTGAAGTACAGATCAACATAATGTGAGTTCACCGTACCAGTTAGATTTACATTTTTTTACATACTGTCTACAAGTCTTTAGTCACAGCAAAAGAGTTAAGCAGAAAATCGGTGGAAAAAGGAGCAGTGATATTATGACTTCTATGTTAAAGTAAAAAGAGGAGCCACTAACTTCACCCCTTTGCACAAAAATATAGGATTATGAAAACACTGCTGGGGTAAATTTATGGAAGGTTTAGTATATATGCACTTTTTCATATTGTATGAGAAACGTGAGGTTAAGATGAGATCCTGTTGTACAATCAGTAGACATTGTGTGTCAGAACCTCTTCACTAAAAATGACAGTGGCTTGGTACACTGCAGTGAGGCAGGGAATAACAAAGGTGATGATGTGAATAATAAATAAACAGGTATGAACTATACACTATATATGAAAATGTTATTCTAAACAATGTTCTTCGAGATATACTGTAGTTCTTTATGTTATACCTGAAGCTAACAACCACATTTTCTGCTCACTCTAACAGAATGACAGTCAAACACCAGTGGAACACTGCATTTAGCTTCATTTGTATTACTGGGTTAACTGCTTAAAACCACCAACTGTTATAGGTGCATCAGTGTTCAAGTTACATAAAGGTTGGTGTAACTGACTCTAAAATGTCTTTCTCAGGCGATTCCGCAATTGCGGAACATGTAATTCACAATAAAACGTTTTTAATGGTGGGTAGAAAGGAATGCTGCTTCCTAAAGCAGTGTTCACACTTCAGTGTTTTCCTGTGCTCTTTCTGGCAGCTATGTAGCACATGTAAAATATTCCACATTAGTAAAGTCAATTTTATTTATGCATCACATTCACATCACAGCAGGGAAGTGCAATACTTTTTAAAAATATGACAGGCTAGATATTTTCCACATGAAAATACACCAAAATCCACTGCTATGCACATTAATGTGCTTTCTCCACAAGGAGATTTTCACGACATGGAAATTAACTACTGCAAAATCCAACCCAACCCCACAAATTACCTCACAATTTTCTTATCTTAATTGAGAATGTCCACACTTCCAGTGATTTTTTTTCCCACTAGAATTTTTTATTATAATAACTAACATGCTGACAGACACATGCAGCATTAATGCATGTAAACATTTCCAGGCAGGAAATAAACACCATTCTTCTTGTGTAAATGGCACAAATTATGTTGGAAGCAAAACACAATTTTTTTCACAGATTTCTTTGCAAATCGCAATACTAAGCTGCACTGTGAATTTCACTTATCACTATGCACAAAGCTCTCACTCTTATTTGTGAAGTCAGCCTTTTCCTCTTGGTGTCTAAATGCTCACTCCCTGGTGGCTTTCTGTAAGACTTTGCTGGCATAAAAGTGAAGCGTCAAACCAGAGTGTGGTGGCTGAAGTTTTGCTTTCTTCAGTACAATGTTTATCCAATTAAAATGTCTCTGTGAAGAATCTTAGTTTTAGGACCTCCTGATTCTTTTCATTTTAGGATGTTTTATGTTTATTTGAATTGGTTTATTATTTTAATTTATTTTTATGCAATTGTCACCATTTTGTGTCTGTCTTTGCATGTCCATGGCCTTGTGATTTATGTTTACTATGGCTATTGGTGGCTACATTAGATGGAGCCACGCATGTCACACATGCCAACACTCTAAAACAGTGGTTCCCGATCTCAGTCCTGGCTACCCACTGTGGCTGCAGGCTTTTATTCCAACCAATTTCTGTTTTTAACTGGAATCTCAGATTAATTAAGTGAGCTGAGTGAGTTTTGGAGTCAATGTAGAAATGACAAAACTACATTTTTATTGAAATGTACTAAGCAGTTATACGGGAATAATTGTAATTATATTATTTAAATATTTTAATTCTGGATTGTATTCTGCTTTTCCATTTGTTCTGGTTGTTTAATCCATTATTTACAAATTAGTGGGTCAAATGCTAAAGTAGTTGTAGCTTTTCATCATTCAGCATTGTTTGCCCAGGTGTCTGCACTGCTTCTTTTTACTTGTCATTATTAGGATACAATAAAAGGGAGCAAACTGCACAGAAAAAAGGCAAAATAATGAAAATAATAAAAGAGAGTTAAGCATTTAAAGCTATAGCAAAAATATAAATATTTGTAATTGTCTTGTAAATGTAAATATCTTACTGCTGTGCTTTTCTGAATGCAGAAATGAGTTCAGTTATTTTCAGTTACTTTCACTCACTGTGAATCTGGTTGGAACAAAAATCTGCAGCCACAGTGGGTCACCAGGACAGAGTTTGGGAACCACTACTCTAAAATATAAATAATGCTCCTTGTGTTGTTTCCTGCCCAATTTTCATTACTTCACTATTTCAGTTTTCTTTAATAAATTAATATAAAGCCTATTATTTTCCTATTGTGCATACAAGAAATTTAGCTTTATGTACTTGCATACACCTGTATGGTGACTGAATTTTTGTAGTTTTGCTTGTTTTTATATTTTTCTTCTTCTTAGATAATGTTCCCTTGATACCTTAATGAAAATTATGGATGTCTAACCGGCTTTCCAACTTACAGGTTTCAAAACAGAAAAGTCACCAAAACTCTTTTAATATAACAATCTATTCATTTTTTTTTTTTGAAGGAAGCTGGAGTCTGTTCTAACTACAACTGGAATAAGACAAGCAAATTCATAACGGGACTACAAAACCACAAAAGGCACATTTATGCATTGTAAATTAACACTTCTGTCTGTCCCTATAAATATGTGAACTTCAGAAGGAATTTGAAATGCACACTGAATATACTTGAATGAAGATATAACTTATCTGGCTAATCTGCAAAATACACGTGTGAGATGCTAGTATCCACATTCATGGCACAACTATTGTTTTGTGGAACTAACTCCATAGGATTCCCACTGAATCAATGGCTCACCCTAAACAAGTGGTTGTTCATTATTGGCTGGACAAATAAAGTACTGCAATTTGTTTGCAGTTATTTTAGTTGTTGTATTTTCTTTGCATTAAATAAAGGTCCACTATTTCTGTGACTTTCTCTTGAAGTTATGGATGTACTGAGAAGTTAAGCCAAATGATACCTTTTATTGGCTAGTTAGAAAGATTACAATATGCAAGCTTTTGAGGCAACTCAGGTCCCTTCTTCGGGCAGGATGTAACATCTGAACATCTAGAGAGGTAACATCTTGTCTGAAGAATGGCCCTGAGCTGCCTTGAAAGCTTGCATATTGTAATCTTTCTAGTTTGCCAATAAAAGGTATCATTTTGCTTGACTTCTCATTACATCTATAATGGCTAACACGGTGCAACACCCTAGTACTATTGAAATTATGGTAAATTTTCACAGTTTTCCTTGTATTCGTCACTCTCACAGAACTGAATTTATCTTATTATTTCAAATGGTGATTATCATGGTGGTAGCAAACTGAACAGAGCCTCCTAGACATTCCTCATCCAGCAACAGTCTGGAAGATGTGTATGATTAAATACTGTATGTGTAACGATATTTTATGGACACATATGTAGAATGCAAAATACTTCATTATTGTGTGACAACACACAAGCAAAATGAAAATAAAAAATGTAATACATTAACAGAAATAATAAACTGTATTTTAAAAGGCTGAGGGTGCGTACACTGCTATGCCAAACCCATACAATAAGAGCTGCTATAATTCTTTGTCTGTGGTGGGCTGACGCCCTACCTAGGGTTTGTTTCCTGCCTTGCGCAATGTGTTGGCTGAGATTGGCTCCAGCAGACCCCCGTTACCCTGTAGTTAGGATATATTCTTTGTGTGCCATTTTGTTTATGCAGTTATTAATATTTTTTGCAAAAATGGATACATGAAAAATAAACCCCCATTTCTCAAGTATTCCTAAGAAAAACTGCATTTAATATTTCCTTAGCCATGTTATTAGAATATAACACTATCAAAGAATATCAGAAAGCAAAGCATTTTCACTCAGTCAGAAAGCTGATTAATAGGCTTTTGTGTCTTGTTGTTCAGCAATTGAAAAAAGTAGTTTAGGATGTGTGTTTAAATAATAATTTAATTTGGGCAGTTTAAACAAAAGGAACAGATTTAATTCAGTTGGAATTACAAATAAAGGAGCATATTAAGCACAGGTCTAGGCAAGCAGCAATATTAATTTTAGTTTGAATTTAAAATCTGTATTTACACACCCTTACTCTTACAAATAATATTCACAAAGATAATTCTCAAAGTATTATTAATAATTTTTTATGGTGTGTTTTCCATAGTGATCACTTTCGTAAAGCACTACAGGTAATGTACATTAAGCACAGTGTTAAATAGTTTTATTTACAGAGTCATAAATATTCTAATATGTTGAAAAAATACAGCGAGAAAAAACAACATTTAGAGTAAAAGCGTAATAAACCAGCAATTTTCGAAAGAGATGTTAGCCTGCTAATTTTTTTGAATGACAATACAAACATATTGCCCATTTTACCCTGCAGTAGTAGTACCAGAGCCTGGCATCTCGTTTGAAGAAACATTGTTATTTTGTTAG
Organism: Polypterus senegalus; assembly: GCF_016835505.1. Lineage (NCBI taxonomy): Eukaryota > Metazoa > Chordata > Cladistia > Polypteriformes > Polypteridae > Polypterus > Polypterus senegalus. Next base: position 140,558,493 of record NC_053160.1, read on the forward strand.
CCCTTGACCTCCGTTGAGTATCTGGCTGCTTATGATTTAATGGACTGCAGATGAAGATAAAATCGGGCATTTTGTTTATTCACTTTCTTAAACTGACCAGAAAAAAGGACAGTGCTTATTTAAGTGCTATTACATATTTAGAGTCCTGTGTAATTGTCTCCATCTGCAATCACTATAATAAATATGTTGAGAATATGTATTAAATAAATATACATTTTAATTACAGATTTATTTTTAATAAATAATGCATTTTTTGGAAAAACAAAGGATGATCTTTTACAGTAAAAAAGTACTGTTTGGTAGATACTGTATATGACATTTTACACAGAAACATACACATTGTTTTTGCAAATAGGCAATTTAACACTTTATTACATATAAAGAAAACTAGTAAAATGTAGTCGTTTTTTATGACAATAAAATATTTTTAGGAGCATCAAATGAAAGACTTACCTGGATTTGCATTCTGAATCCAGGTAGTGTGTTTCTCTGCAAGTTGGATCAGAAACATAGCATGAAAGCAGACAGTTACACTTTGGAACGATAGAAAGGCCAATGTTAAAATGAAAAAATATACAACAGGTTTTATTAAATGAGGAGTGGGATTAGCAGTTTTGCTGAGCTTAATTTTAGAAGGAAGACAGATTGACACTAAAACCTTTTGTACTGGGTAAAGAAAATAATAATTCCCTGTATCAATTCATGAGTGGGTCTTATCTTGGCTTTCTGCAAAAGTCCTAAGGAATTTACTTGTACTCTCTTACTTGATGCCTCCAGCCTCAAATTCTGTTAAAACTCTCCCCATTTTAAATAAAAGTAACAGTCTTTTCATAAGCAATGCAAATGTTAATTATTTGCCATTAAACCCTGATAAGATATCTGATTGGATAATAAAGCCTACTCTTAAAACCATTAGCTTGACTTATTAATCCAATCAGCACAACAGTCAGAAGTGATTTAGTTCAAATATTGGATAACATCACGACATTATCCTTGCCCCCAGTACACGATCTTATCACAATTTGACAATAACTGCCTGAAATAAAAGTACAATTTTTTATATTATTTAAGATATAGCTTTTGTTGTTGAGAAATAAATGTTGAAAGTTCATTTTTATGCCTTGTGTAAAATAAATAAAATATCTTGATTCAGAAAATAAGACTGTTTATTAGACAGCAATTATATCCCCTGTGATGTTACTAGTATGCAAAAGCTTTGCAGAGCTTGGTGTGAACAATAACAAGAAAGGTAGCTGGCTTAGAAAATTTGGTTGTATTAGATACTCTTTATTCTGAACCACAAATTCTATGCCATTGTTCTAGATCTGTGATAAAGGATACTGTGCTATAGTAAGGATAATCTTTAGCTCAGGTTACACATGCAGGCTATCTCAGAAAAAATCTACATAAATTCAAGGGAATGTGTAAATATAGTAGTGTAGGGACTAGAGTAGAATCCCAGGAAAATTGATCACCAATTCCTAGATCATGACTGAACTAGTATTATTCAAGAGAATTTTCTGGATTGGAGTATTTGTGAAGAAAAACAGAATAAGCATGTCACTGATGTTTATTCATATATGTCAATAATAAGTGACTTGAGTGACTATTGCAAATATGTATTTGTTTTGCAAAGTAAATTATCTAAAAAGTGGCTGTAAGTTGAATCAATTTTGCAATATATCATTTACTCTTCATTGAAAACAAGAAAGAAACTGGGCATCAGCAGTTTGAGAGTAAACAGTTTTCCTCATTGATATAGTATGTATGTTTTTCTTGTGACTCAGTTTTTGAGTGATGTTATAAGTGCATGTGTGTTATTTCAATTGGTGATTCAACACTGCTCCACTGTAGATAAATAAGTGTACTCTGCAACAAACTGGCACATCTCGATAATTTGGTGTCTGTTTCTCTGCCATGGTAGATTCTTAAAATTTCGTTAGTCAGATTATATGTTATATAGAAAATAAAAAGGTGAAGAGTATTATGGATGAATATTTATGGATGAAACAATACTTAGGTGTAAAATCAGAATCAATGATTAATCCTAAATGAATTAAAAATTAAAAGTAAGAGTAGATGATAATAAGTTCTCTACTTATCCATTCTCTTTGAGAACTTTTGTAATCTAAGCGTTTTTAATACCCTTTTGAATAGCTACTGACAATTTATGCTGTACATTGCATGGCTTTCTCACTGATTTCTAGAGACGTTTTTCTTAAGACAATACCAATTAAACCTACCACTAATTATAAGCAATAAGGAGGTTACGTGTATCATTGTTGAGTCCGTTTTTATTTTAATAGAAATTGGCCAGTATTTTCTATGTTGATTGCTTCAAATATGTGTGCAAAGTATGTATGTATGTATAACCAGCTGGGGACTGTGTACCTTCCTGGTGTCACCTTGATAAATTAACTCAATACAAAATGTGAATGCATAATTAACAGTCTATTAGAGAATGTCTGCATTTTCAGTGGAAGCTTGCTTCAGATTGTTTTTAGATTTGTTATACAATCCCCTGTGGAGAATACATGACAAAAACTCAGCACTAGCGGAAATGAGTCCCCAAAGAAGGAGTGGAGTTTTGTCCCCCGATGTGCTGAAAGAAATTGAGTGGTATGCCTCAGACCAGAAATGAGTAGCTGATAAAAGGGTGGTAGCCAGTCCCAGTCCTGTTTGGGGATTGAGGTACAATGCTATCAGTTGCTACAATGATCCATATTCTTGGGTTAACAAAGATATTTTAGGGTGAAAATCGATTCTTTGAATAACCCTACTGTAAGGTATACATTAAATATGGGCTGGGATGTTTTGGGTGGCAGAGTGTTCTAAGAAAGACAGATTCATATAGACTAACAGAAGGGGTGTACTACCTGTGCTGTTTGTTCTAATACCCTCATAGTATTGCTGTCAAGATTTATTATTTTTAAACAATCAGGGAAACAGAGTATTCATTTTTTATAATCAATTGTAACATTTTTACATGTTAAAAAAGCAGTGTGTAAATATGAACATGTGTTAATGGTCATAGAAAACAAATGATAAATCAAAATAGGGTGTGACAACTTAATTTTTTTTTTAAATCCAGTACAGGTAGTCCCCAAGTTATGGACATCCAACCTACATCTTACGAACGGGGCCACAGCTGCAACGCATGTGCCTCAGCAACTGCCGCTCTGTCATCTTCAGCCTGGTGACAGTGTAGTGTCCCTCGGGCGGCTCCCAGTGGCAAGCGGTGACCCATGGTCCATAGTCACTGGGGCCACAGCTATTGCTCGTGTGCAGAACGGAGACTTGATGCTGCAAGCAGTGATCCAGTTGTGGCTGAATGGAAGCCATTGAGGGTGAATGGGGTGGCGGGGGGTAGCATTGAGGTGTGCCACAAGTGGCTGCCTGTTGAATGGGAGCAGTGGTGGGTGATTCACTACCTGTCTTTAGCCGCACCATGTTCGTTCTCGGTGGGAGGATGCTGCCGGCAGTGGAGGTTACTGTGTGCTGGACGGGTGGTGAACCACCCCTTGCCACCCCCATTAATTCTCAATAGCAAGCCTGGTTGTACTGTTACACACATAGCAGGAAGTTGTCTCTTGTCAGTACATCAGACATGTTGACGACTGGTGCCTTCCTGCTGTGATAGCGTGTACAGTGCTGTGCAGAAGAGCTCATCTTAATCTTTTGTCTTCACCTTTCAACAATGTCTTTAAAACACAAATCTGATGCAAGTGCTGGTGATACAGTAAAGAAGAGAAAAACCATCACCATTGAAAATAAAGTAGAAACAATACAAATGTCAGAGAGAGGTGAAACTCATTCATTGGCAGAGCACTTGGTTACAGTCAGTCAACAATAGCATTTATTAAAAAAATTTACCTGTCCCAACTTACATACAAATTCAACTTAAGTACAAACCTTGAGTCCTTATCTCGTACGTAACCCGGGGACTGTTTGTATAGGAAAACTGTACAAAAATGATGAAAATCTGAGTTTTCACATATTTTTAGTAGACTGTAATGTTAGCCATGTTGTTATCATATAAAGGAGCAGTCAATATTTTTGATCTTTATGCTCCATAAATGAAAACCCTATTATAAGCACAGAGATTTCAATGACCTGTATTTAGACTTGTGAGCAGTAAGTAAGTATATAAGTAAACATACAGCTACAAAATCTTCTTGTGTGGCTTACACAATACAGAACATGAGCCAAGTTTCTGTTGTGCAATGCTAAATCACTTCTCTCTATAATTACATGAATATGAGAAAGAGCTACCATTATCTTTTAAATTAGATTGTTGAGAGTTCACATAAGAGTAGTCTCTGTGATGTGGATTTAAATATAAAATAATAATATCTTTAAGAGGAGTGTAATGAAATAAGGAACTGTATATCTTATATAGACAGCCAAAGTATAATTAAAAATGAGCAGCAAATCTTATATATAAATGTCAACACATGGAAGTGTGTGTGACTGTCTGGCCCAGAAGTGAGAAGAGGAGTCGGGATAAGGGCTCCTCCTCCAAGGAAACAGAAAACTCGCTTAGCCACTAATAACACAAGCAAGGCCAGCACGTCAGCAAAACAAACCTCAGAAGAAAGACAAAGTCGCTTAGCCGCTAACATTGGCAAAATTATATCCCTTTTACTTTTCCAACCACCGCTAATGCACAAGTGAGGCAAGCACGTCAGCAAAACGAATCCTCCTAGGAGAGAGATGCCCAGAGTAGTTCCTTTCAATTACCTGACATCTCTACATTTTAATTTTTTTTTGACGATTTCAATAGTTTAAAGCATGTGCTTACACAGCTAGTACTAATATAATCATGAAAAAAAAATGTATTGTAATTGTTGTTACATCTCACCATAAAAGAAGAAATAATTGTAATGCTTACTTGACACAGATCTGAATATGTTAAAAAATAAGTTTTTATTTAATTTTTCTTTTATTTAAGGAAATGTTACTATTTATTGTGCCCTAAGACATTAAAGTATTCACCCTCTTGGAAGTCTTGAGATTAGATTGTTTCATGATGGATTTAATTTGGCCTTTTCGACACTGATCAACAGATTAAGACTCTTTAATGGCAAAGTGAAAACAGAGCTCTGCAGTATGATGTAAATTAATTACAAATATAAAACACAAAGTCATTGCATTCAAGTCAGTGTTTAGCAGATTCGCTTTGGCAACCATGACAGCATTAAATACCCCTGTATCTATAAGGTCCAACTTGTGTTGACTCAGTATTGTGACCTAACCTACACAATGAAGACAAAAGGAAACCCCAAGCAATTTCTAAAAGGTGTTTGAAAAGTACAAGTCAGGGGATGATACAAGATATCTAAATCTCAGAATATTCCTTGGATTCCACCTAAATCAGTCATTAGGAAATGGAAAGAGCATAACACAGCTGTAAATCTGCTTTAGAGCAGGCCATTTGCAAAGACTATGTGATCATGCAAGAAGAAGACTAGTAAGAGAGGCCACCAAGAAACCATGCTAACTTCAGAAGTTACAAGCTACAGTACTTGATAGTGAACAATTGTTGCCTGGGTGCTTTCCCAGTCACAGTTTTATGGGAGAGTGGTAAAGAAAAAGCAATTGCTAAAAGAAATTCACATGATTGAGTTTGTCAAAAGACATATGGGAGACTCTGAAGTCAGCTGGAAAACGGTTCTTTGGTCTGATGAGACCAAAATTGAAATTGTTGGCCATCAAACTAAAAACCAAACCACCCCCACCATGAAGTATGGTGATAGCAACATCATGCTGTGCGAATGCTTCACTGCAGCAGGCCTTGAAAGGCATGTGAGGGTAAAGGGTAAAATGAATGCAACTAATTCAGGAAATCCTGGTGGAGAACCTGATGCGCCTTGGGAGAAGATTTGTTTTCCAACAAGACAACAACCCCTATCATAAACCCAAAGCTGCAAAGGGCTGGCTTAAAAGCAACCATGTTTATGTCCTGGAGAGCCTAATAAAAGCCCGGATCTCAGATTGAGAATTTGTAGCTGGATTTGAAAAAGTCTGTTTATACACAATCCTCATGCAACCCAACTGATCTTAGGCAGTTTTACAATAAACAATGGAGAAAACACTGCAGTGTCCAAATGTGCAAAAGGTGATACAGACCAGTGCATGTAAATACTGACTTGAAGGGGGTAAACAATTATGCATGGGAAAGGCGCTATATAAATAAAATGTATTATTATTATTATTATTAAGTAATCAACTATTTTGTGTTTTAAATTTGTAATTAATGTAGAACATATTACAGAGATTTCATTTAACTCTGAAAATAGTCATTTTCTGTTGATCATTTTCAAAGATGTATAACAGTCAAATGTTAAAAATTCCAGGGAGGTTACTTTTTATAGGCACTGTATGATGTAAAGTCTGTGGGGATTATAACAGCACATTGCTCTTACGTTTTGATTTCTTCATTTCCAAAGCATATTAAGATTTAGAATTGGACAGAAAGAGTTTTTATTACTCTCATAGCAACAGGAATCATGTTAGTGCAATGCTTAGTGCTTCTCTCTCACAGACCCAGCATGTTAAGTTGTGCCTAATTGCTATTTGTTTGGAATTTGTATATTTTTCTTATGTCTGTATAGGTTCTTTTCAAGATAATCCTGTTTTCCTCCTGTAAACCAAAGACATGCATGTTGGGTTAATTGACAATAGTAAAAAATGTGTGTGTAAGTGGACCCTAAAGTGAACTGGCTGTCATAATAGAAAAGTCTCCAGTATCCATGACCATAAATGGGATGAATGTGGTTTGACAATGCTATGAGAAAATATTAACTCAATATCTAAAAGCATACAATATTACCGTAGAAGACAGAAATTACAACAAGTCTTCCTAGGTAAAAAAAATTGTTTAAACATGCCAAAAATAGAGGACCATATAAATTTAAACAAGAGAAGCAAACTGTTACAGAAGCAGCAGAAATAAAATAAAAAAAAGAACTGCAGAAACTGATGACAATATTGAGCGAACCAGTTTAAGTTTTAAAATCTTCAAAACATCAAACTTTGTCTTAGCTGGCACATGAAAGAGGCAGAAGTCAGTATATGTCAAAATGGAGAGATGCAACAAAAAAGTCATATATAATAACCAAAAAGGGATAAAAGCTGGGGAGAAGAATTCCTTCTAGCTTTATGTTGTCCCTACAACATTCACTTAGTCAAAACTGTCAAGTAAATTATTGAGATAAAGTTTTGCCGTCAGAACAGAATGCCCGATCGTGATGTAAATGTCAGGTTAGTGAGGCAAATCAAGTCATGGTTGTTATTAGTAATAACGATAATGTAACTGAGAACTGATTTAATCCATTCATACATACATTCATTATATCACACACATATTACAGTCAGAGTCACTGGAACTTGAGGTGATTCTTACTGCATCAAATGGAATGTAAGGACCAACCCCAGAGAAGCTGCCAGTCCATCACAGGACACTTGCTCACAAACCTATACCTTACCTGGCCAGTTTACAGTTGCCAGTTATCCCAGCTGGCATGTCTTTGGGATAAGATAAACAAAGTGGAGGTCCCATATAAAGAGACATACAGCCTACAGAAATACAGTATGTACATTTTTTTTTAACAATTTTAAAGTTACTCTTTCATACACACACACGCACATGCACACACACACACACACACACACACACACACACACATATTTTATAAAACAGACAAATTAACATCAAAGAGCTGGGGCACCAACCTGGTGATCCCATATATTACAAAAGTTGTAAGCACAAAATACATGCAACACTTTGTGGATGCATCTTTTCAGACGAGTACTCACAATAGAGCTAATTCAAAAGGGCCAAACATTGGGTTATATGGGTTCCAGGCACGAAGGGGCAGGTCCAGATGGACAGACAATGGAAGTGACATCAGTGGTGAAACAGCCATCAGTCTTCTGTACTGCAGAAGGAGGAAGGGAGAAGGCATTAGAGTGCAGTGCCAACCCCTGGTTCTGTCGTTAATTATCATCACCAGAGCCCTAAAGCTAAATGGGTACAGACAAGACAATATATATTTATGTACACACAGACTCATATGATGCACCATTTTTTTTTCAAATTCATATCCCAGAAATATAAATCTAGGTTAAATGACAAGTACAAATTGGCATGTGAAGATCTGCCACTTCATGCAGAGCTGATACGTGCAGCCAGGATATTGCTCAGAAAATACTGCAACCATGTGACTTTGTGAAGTGAAAAAATGAATGAATGTTAAATGAATGAGAAAATTAATGCATATGTCATTTTTACCATTTTAAATAGATGGTGACGCAGTGGTAGCACTATTGTCTTGCATCCCTGGTCCTCCGCACTAAGTTAGGCAAGTTGGCAATGCTAAATTGGCCCTAGTGTGTGTCTGTTGTGTGTGTGGTGCCCTGTGCTCTGGGTTTCAGTTTTGTTCCTGCCTTCTGCCCTTTGTGAGCTGGGGTAGGCCCCAGCATCCCCCAAAACTCCAGTCTGGATTATGCAGGTTAGGAAATGACACAACCATTTTAAGTATTTTTAGATAACCAAATTAAGAGATCTTTTTGAAGATCATGGAACTGCTACTGTCCATTTATATGCTAGAGGCAGAATAAACTGAATGAAATTGGCTAATTGCTGCACAGTGATAATTCATGTATTTCTGTTATTCATGTCAAAGAAAAAATATCCCTGGTATCATCATTATCTATATAGCAGAAAAAAAATATATAATTATATTAATAAGCAATATAAACTATAAAAGACACTGTCTTACCAAGAATATGCTAATATCCATAAAGAGAAAAACAAAACAATTTTTATGTATGTTAATATACAAAATAAAATTAGGTTCTAAGCAGATTGGCAGCACAGAGAATAACAGAGTATATATAATTTGATAAGAGATGATATGATATGTAATGTATATGTAATGTAGAAGAGAATATACAGATATATATTCCCACTTTCTATTGTAAGATTTTTGCTTAAACAAAAAAGGATATCACTGCAGTGGAGATTATTCTAACAGATTCGGGAGTGCAAATTGGGATCTGATGTGGCACTGCTTTTTCAAAAAAAGATGGGTATTATCAAAAATATAACCAAAAATGCCATAGGTGAAACACTTACAGTTTAGATGTATACTGTAAACTGCATGTGAACCATCTACTTCTGACATTTTCCATCTTTTTATCATTAACAGATATACTGAGTAAAGAAAAATGGTTTGAAAGGTAGTTTTTTTAAAACAATTTGGTTTGCTAATATGTTTTAAAATTAGTCCTTTAATATATGTTCACTGCATAAAAACTGGTAAAATGATGTGTTGTAAGATTTGATGTATGTCTGTTTATAATGATTTCATTTTTAATTGCATAAAAAATCCAAGGACACTCATTCAAATTAGCATTGGTAACTTTTTTTCTGACAAGTTCTACTGAAGAAGTCTTTGTGTACATTTAACATGAGCCGCATGCTTCTTTTCACCTCATAATTTCGAATCCTCCCTTTTTTCCTTTCTCTGTTCTATTATAAATGGTTTGTGGGCTTCTAAAGACATGTCTATTATTTCAAAGCTTGCCACAATTAGTCCTTGTCAATGAAATGGATACACATGTGTTACCAATTCCATAGCCAACATCCTATCAATATTCCACGATCTGATGATTAATGTAATAGCTGTGCATGCTATGTTTGCATTAGGGCTTACTTCATTTGAGTTAAACTGAGAATTTTCTAAAATGTATACCTGTATTCCGTAAATTGCTGGGAATTATGTAGCATTAAGAAAGGCACCAAAGATTGATTGTGAATTTAAACCACATGCATGGATAAACAGGTAGCAGTAGAAAATGTCTAGCAGACCAGAGTCTTGCCCTGCAGTTGAATTATTCACTTGCTTTATTTTAAACATCACTTTCCTCTTGATGTGTACATTTCTTTGCACAATTTTAACATGATTAAGTTATTGACCATTAAACTTTGTTCAGATCATATTTCCTTTATTTTTCTAATGTTCATATACTTTGTTTCAGACACGGGTTTTGGGATTTTTTTTATTATTATTATACTTTATTAATCATAAAAAATATCCTAAATTTGATATTGTAGTGTTTATGTCAACCCTAAAATACAAAAAAATCTCTCAAGCAATTTAGGGAGAAATTCAGCTTTACTAAATAGAAACCAACAAAATATATAACATTATCAGAATAAACCTTCTCTCTAGCTCCATCTTTTAAAATCACTTTTTCAATTGACAATGCCCTCACATAATAAATGATTTCTGACAGACTTCTAACTGTTAGGAAAAACAAGTTCAATTAATGAAAATTATTCTTTATGTTTCAGTCCTGTTTCAAAAAGTCAAGTCATATACATTTTATTTCAGTTGTACTGAGGCTCTCATGCTGACTTTTCTTGTATACCTTTTTTATTCACTGCAGACTTTTAAAGTTAGGCTGGCTTTGCAAATGCAAATTTTCTTCTTCTTCTTTCGGCTGCTCCCATTAGGGGTTGCCACAGTGGATCATCTGTTTCCATATCTTCCTGTCCTCTGCATCTTGTTCTGTCTCCCCCATCACCTCCATGTCCTCTCTCACCACATCCATAAACCTTCTCTTAGGCCTTCCTCTTTTCCTCGTACCTGGCAGCTCTATCCATAGCATCATTTTCCCAATATATTCAGCATCTCTCCTCTGCACATGTCCAAATCAACGCAATGCCTCTCTGACTTTGTCTCCCAACCGTCCAACCTGAGGTGATCCTCTAAAGTACTCATTTCTAATCCTGTCCATCCTTGTCACATCCAATGCAATTCTTAACATCTGTAAATCTGCCACCTCCAGCTCTGTCTTCTGTTTTTTGGTCAGTGCTACTGTCTCCAACCCATATAACATATCTGGTCTCACTACCGTCCTGCAGACCTTCCCTCATATGTCTGTCAATAATTACTCCTGACACTCTTCACCCATTCCACCCTGCCTGCACTCTCTTTTTCACCTCTCTTCCCTAATCCCTGTAACTCTGTACTGTTGATCCTAAGAATTTAACCTCATTCACCTTCACCATCTCTACTCCCTGCATGTTCACCATTCCACTGACTTCCCTCTCATTTACACACACACATTTCTGTCCTGTTCCTACTGACCTCCATTCCTCTTCTCTCTAGAGCATATATCCACCTCTCCAGGGGCTCCTCAACCTGCTCCCTACTCTCGCTACAGATCACAATGTTAGTAGCAAACATCATAGTCCAAGAGGAGTCCTGTCTAATCTCATCTGTCAACCTGTCCATCACCATTGCAAATAAGAATGGGCTCAGAACCGATCCCCAATGTAATCCGACCTCCACATTCAATGCATCTGTCACTCCTACCTCACCACTGTCATACTTCCCTCGTGCATATCCTGCAAAACTCATACATACTTCTCTGCCAGTCCTGACTTCCACACTACCACAACTCCTGTTGAGGCACCCTGTCATATGCTTTCTCCAGGTCCACAAATAGGCAATACATCTCCATCTGTCCTTCTCTATACTTCTCTATCAATACCCTCAAAGCAAACATCACATCTGTGGTGGTCTTTCTTGGCATGAACCCATACTGCTGCAAAGTAATCATCACCTCTCTTCTTAACCTAGCTTCCACTACTCTCCCATAACTTCTTGCTATGGCTCATCAATTTTATCCTCCTGTAGTTACTATAGTTGGTACCAGTACACTTCTTCTCCACTCCTCGGGAATCCTTTCACTTTCCAATTATTCCATTAAACAATCTGGTTAAAAGCTCCACTGCCATCTCTCCTAAAACACCTCCATGCTTCCACTAGTATATCATCTGGACCAACGGCCTTTCCATTCTTCATCCTCTTCTTAGCCATCCTTTCTTCCTTCTTGCTAATCCATTGCACTTCCTGATTCACTATCTCCACATCATCAAACCTCTCTCTCATTCTGTTCATTCATCAGCCTCTCAAAGTACTCTTTCCATCTGCTCAACACTTGTGAGTCAATTTCTATCTTTATCATCCTAACCTGCTTCATATCTTTCCCAGCTTGGTCCGTCTGTCTAGAGAATTGGTACAGGTCCTTTTCTCCCTTCTTAGTATCCAACCTCTCATACAAGTCATCATACGCCTTTTCTTTAGCCTTTGCCACCTCTCTCTTCATCTTATGCCTTATCTCCTTGTACTCTTCTCTACTTTCAGCATCTCCCAGACTATCCCACTTCTTCTTTGCCAACCTCTTCCTCTGTATGCTCTCCTGTACTTCCACACTCCACCACCAGGTTTCCTTTTCCTCCTTCCACTGTCCAGATGTCATGCCAAGCACCCTTCTTGCTGTCATCCTTACTACTTTTGCTGTAGTTGATTATAATATTAGTGCAATGGTAGGACAATGGAGAAAGGATTGGTTTTGCTTCATAAAAGATCCAGCACTCCTGCTTTGAATTCCATGTATTGTTACTTTCTGTGTTAAGATTGCATGTTCTTCCTATGCATGCATGGATTTTTCTTCAGGTAGTCCTAAATAAAAGTATGTTCAGTTATTTGAGATTAACCCCCGTGATTGGGTGTAGCTGCGGGCGGATAAAATGGACAAGCAAATAACTTTACCAAATCAACTAAACAATAACCCGTGCAGTTCTTATAAAAAATATGATGTGCTTCACTTTTCCATATAAAGGTTATATAAACTTTTACATTAACCTCACTTAAAGATTTTGCCCTCAGCGAAAGACACTTTCATTTCTGATAATGTCATAATTGAGATGAGGTTCACTGTAGCAGTTGTTATAGTGGCTTATTCCAATATCTGGATTAAACACTAACAGAAATTTGCTGACAAGTTGTTGTTCATACCATACTGCTAGCTCATTGATAAATTCAATTGATTATGTGTGCTATAGTTCAAAAGTAAATCAAAGAAAAGAATGAATATATGGTAAAGTAAAACAAATATTCACTTTCGTGCAATAAAACATAAGCCTCCTAAATAACTATGCACACATGTAAATGTCATTTTATTACAAACCTTCTGTATTCTTTCCAAGTTCTTTCCATTTTAAGCACACTAAGAAAATCTGTTCCTTTTTCACAATTTCCCATATTATATTTCCTTACATTTCAAAATGAAAGGTTTATCATAAATGGTGATCTTTTCACATTAAAGACATACATTTCCTATGAAGTGCACTACAAGAAGCTCCTGGAATGAAAATTACTTTCTACTTATCCTTCCGTTCAGTCCTACAATCCTGAGTCTTCCTAACATTTTAGGCATATTTTATTTTACAGATTCACTGTTTAACAGGTACCTTTGCATGTAACCCAGGGTTCTTTAATGTTTGGATCCTGAACAGGGATCACAAAACAGTCTAAGAAAGAATAAACATTGGCCATTAATAATCGCCTACTTTCATGCTGAAATTTCCAAGAAGTTATCTACCTTCTGTCATTCTGATGTTGGTCAGGCAAAATCAGACTGACATACCCACCTATCTTCTGGAATCACCAAAGAGAAAAGTAGAAAAGGTTTAAGAAACCCAAACTTTCTCTCCAGACTTTCTTAATGATTCAGACACATTATCTAAACCGGGCACTTTCAATTGCAACAGATGTTGTGCCATCACATGTAACTAGGTCTTCAAAAATACAGTCATCTCTAGTCTTCACTTGACATTTTAATATAACCCAGGAGACCATTTGCTTGTTCAATATCCATGTTTACTGTACTTCTAGTAAAGTATTTCCAGCAATTTAAACAAACAAAACAGATAGATGACTTTTGGATCAGAGTGCTTCAGAGCTGCTAGCATCAAAAAACTTGCCGAACCCATTGTGGCTCATTTTTAAGACACTTTTCAAATGAAAACAGCACAAGCTAAACTCATTCTTAAACTTTGTTATGGCATCCCTGTGCATTGGCCAACCAAGTGATCTATTATTGTCATATTTTATATCTGTTCTCTCTTTTCTGGCTTTGTTTCTTATTCCTCCCCATCCTGTTTTGTTACCTACTTTACTATCTGAAAAAAATGTAACCATTAACTTTTAATATCTTAGACAATAAAATATTTTTGTACTATAGTATATGAAATATATATCTTTATTTTATTAAAAATGTTTATTTAACAAACTGACAATGAATCCCATCTGGAAAATGACCTTTTTTACTACAATAAGTGGTGCCCTATTCTCTAGTAAACCAGCCCTCTCATATAGTCAGTCAGTCATTGTCCAAACCGGTATATCCTAACACAGGGTCAAGGGGGTCTGCTGGAACCAATCCCAGCCTGCAAGGCAGGAACAAACCCCAGGCAGGGTGCCAGCCCACCACAGGGCACACACCCACACACCAAGCACACACTAGGGGCAATTTAGGATCGCCAATGCACCTAACCTGTATGTCTTTGGACTGTGGGGGGAAACTGGAGCACTTGGAGGAAACATACACAGACACAGCGAGAACATGCAAACTCCACGCAGGGAGGACCCAGGAAGCGAACCCAGGTCTCCTTACTGCGAGGCAGCAGCGCTACAACTGAGCCACCCCCTCACATATATTAAATAATTAAAACATTCTACCCATTATTTATATCAATATAATTGGATGTGCTCCAAATTTGTTAGCCTTATTAAGGCTTAATAGCCCTTGATACTATATTTCTAACAGGTTTCATCTGAATTTTAATTTAATTTCAAAAGACAAAATTTCTTCCACTTACTTCATTATTCAGTAGACTTGCTGGCATATTTCAAAAATTTCATCTCAAACTAATAGGCAACATTCTCCTCTAGATCTCGATATGCATAAGCCAAAAATAAATTGATCCAGACAATAACTAGTGATGTTAAATTGAATGATAGAGAATTGAAATTGCTAATCAGAATGAGAAATTATAAATTGGCAAGGGTCACATTTATTGGGCAACTTTCATAAGTAGGACAAACTAAAACTCATTGTCAGCTGTCAACAACATTTGTATAAAGGGTTAAGGTAAGAAAACCTACATTTGTGTTTTTTAAATGTTCACTCTTTTGTCATTGCTGGCTGAAACAGTTATGTCCCATCCATCATCTACACAGCCTCTCTGATATTTATCAATTTCTCGGCTCTCATGAGCTGAGAATTTGTTCGTTTTATGCATACATTGGATTCCATAATTGCTATAACTTCCTGTTGGGCTGTAAAAATAAACACTTTTTGTTTGTATTTCATGGTTTCCTGTGGTTTCACAAATATATGTTGAATCTCATATTTATAAATTAAATGACTTCTCGAAATAATTGAATCCATAGACTGCCTATAGTATCCATCCATCTATAGTAGAGGCACAGGTGGGGATTGAGTTCACAAACATCACTGCAAGTGTCCATATTATTACATTTTATAATGTTATAAAGATGATTTAAAGTTAATTTATTCAATGTTTATTTAAAATTACTACAATGTAATGGATTAAAAAAATTGCCTCATCCTAAAAAGAAATTTCAATAAATGTCTGCCATCAGGAAACAGGAAAAACTCCTAACGCCATCCTCAGAAACTCTCTTTCTACTACGTTTTGAACAGTGACTTGGCATGTAATAAAAAATTGCATTCCATTCTGTTTTATCATGAAGTATCTTTCTTGCACTTTGTAATGATATGTCATTGTACAATACAGTTGGCTTTTTCAAAAATGTAAGGTTTTGTTTTGATAAAAAATATGTGTCATCAGTTTACTTCAGAGTGATTGTCATGTGTACAGAATTTAATGAAGTTTCTTTCTGCATGTTTGACCAATAAAAAGAGGGCCACCACCATCCTTGTCTAGTGATGTGAATGAATAAAATGAATCAATCCATCCAGGCATCCATCCTTCCATTATTTGAACTTGCTTACCACAAATCAACCCAAAATTATATGTAGTGGGGAGCAAAATATCTTTCCTGTTGCATAGTTTTAAACTAATGCTAAACTTTGCTTTGCAACAAATTTGTTTTTTTGGAGTTTTAAACAGTTTTGAAGGGGCTAAAAGAATGTAACATTGCTCCTTAAGAATTTGGCCACACCGTACCCACCTTTTGGACCCGTATATTTCTCAGAAGATGGACTAGAGTAAAATAATTGTGAAAAATATTCTTCGTAGTTCTGTCAGTTATGGCTCAGTGAACTATATCCAAGGAAAGAAAACTAAACTAAAGCATGTTTACTTAATAATATTTGTTATATTTTAGCATAACTGTGCTTTTGTTTTGTTGTGAAATTGTGCTTTTGTTTTGTTGTAACTGTGTAAAGGTAAGGTTTTGGTGCACACAAAAAGGTTTCCTGCTGTGTAATTGTTATTTCACAATAAATGTTATGAAAAGTATACGGAAGCAGAAAATGTTTTGTAGCTTATTTTGTATTTTAATTCTACATCACAACCCAATAGGATTCCTGTTCTGCCTATTACTTATGAAAGTTTCAGGCATTGATTTTTTTGTACAAGTGTGAGAACAGGGCAGAGTGATGTTCTTGGGCATATATGGTGCTCTAGATTAAATTTAGAGGGAATAGGTCTGTATATGATGGAGAAGAAAAAATTCACTTCCTGTGAAAACAACAAAATCATTTTTTGAAAAAAGCAATGTCAGAATCTTGGATGAGGCTGAGTATGATATACAGTAACTTGATTGACTTAAAACAGGATGAAGGATTTGAACACAGTATGCTGGATCTGAGAAACAGCAGTGCTAACCACCATGTCCACCTATGATTAAGTATTATCTATAATCCAACCCTAACCCTACCCCTAACCCTAATTGGCCATACACTTAAATTACATCAAAGTGAGCTTCAGAATATCATTTGTTTTTGCACACCACTGGATTTACTTTCATGTCCACTTTTGTATTAGTGAATTTGACCTTTTAGCTTTTAAAGTAAATCACTTCAATTTGTTCTCTGTTATCATAAGCATTTATTTTTTTCATGGACTGTTTTCAAAATTGTAATCTGCCTGTAAAAGGAGTATTTAGCTTTTAAAAGCTTTCGGCTTCAAATGCAAATTAACAAGTCAACCTTAGAATGGAAATAGTATTTTAAAAGTTCATCCTGGTGAAAACTTCGAGAAAAAGAAAGCACATTTGAAGAATTGTGTTTTTTCCTTGTCCATGTAAATTTCACTTAGCATGTTTGGTGCTTGATTTTATTGGAACATTTATTTTTCTTTTGAAAATTACTTGTTTGAATTTTCAATTCATTGCATTTCATACTTTTGATTCCCTCTTGACCTGGCCGCTCATAACTAAATCCTGAGATTTGGCTGGTGGCCCAGAAACAAGCAGAACACTGTTTATATTAGTGGCAAGCTTCATGGCTTTGATAAAATTTTCAAGTAGTGCTGAAGTACCTTGGCTTTCCCCTCTGTTCGCCATCCTTTTTAAATTCCTTGTCATTAGTGCAGATGTTTGGATTACTGTTCTGTAAACCATGTCAGAATTTCAGTCTCCGGTATCTGTTTATTATTCTCCTAGGGTGACATTACAAATGTTTTAATGCAGAGATATTACTTTTCTATTTCTTCATATTTTCCCACAGAACTAAAAATCGTTGCACAGTAAGACTGAATTCCTTTCAGCTTTATGTTAGCCATAATCATTTTTGATTTATGAATTGTTACGAGGGATACATTCACTTATAATAATATAGCTAGGTGTAACTTATTATTAAATTGTGTTGGGGTTAGAAAAAAAATAGGATAAAGGATGAAACGACACATGCATTGCTTTTATTTGAGTGATTGTGAGGCTTTGTATAAAGAACAAACAGATAGTTGCAACTTAAACGGAACACTTTCAGAATGGCTTGATTTTTAAAAGTAAATGCATGTCATGCACATTATGTTTAATACATAAGAAAAACTTAGAATGACAAGGAAATTTTAGGTCCACAGTGGTTTACAGTGCTTCCATTTTATCAGAATATAGAAAGTTTTAAAAAGATGTCTATGTGCCCATGTTTATAGAAGTTTATATTTTATGGAAAAATATACGGACACATAAAGATTGCTGGAGGTATATGCTGAAAATAACTGAAGGACTAAAGTGCCACTACAGTTTAGCATCTTTCTTTTCTTTTCGAACAGTTAAATCTCTTTGAAGTAGGAGGAATTTTGAAAGAAGCATGGTGACTCATTTTCTGTTCACTTAATTGAATTCTTTGCCTTGGAAAGTGGTATTTAATCGTTGGAATGTTGTATAGTTGATATCAAATACTATAACTAAATAAAAAAAAATTTTGACTGGTATGTTTAAAAAATTAGTTACTTTTACATAATCAGTTATGTAAACTCAAGTCATCAATTACATAAACTCGAGTCCAAGACAGAAAAGAGGAACTATTACTGTAAGAGATATCAATCCATTACAGAGCACATTCACCTTTACCAGGTCAATTTGAGTTAACAGGTATGTATGTATTTATTTATTTATATTTTTGAAAACCATAGCATTACAATGATTTACTCATTTAAATAAATATCAATGCAGAGAAAATAATTTAAAAGTTAAAAAAAAAACAGACAAAAAAGACATGAATCAACTCCCACACCACAGAGAAAGAGAAAATCAAGAAATACACAAGCAGACAAATCCCAGTTAACCTTTTAAGTATACTAGAACAAATGATAGCATAAGAGAGTCAATCACAGACCAGCATGCTTATTCTGAAATTATATTAGTGAATTCTAGCCATGTTTTAAAAATGTTTTGGACATATCCCTAGAGAAAATTAGACTTTTAATTTGAGCTAATACAGAAAGCTGCTTGCCCACTGAGTTATAGAAGATGGCTTGAGATTTTTCAAGTTAAGCAAAATTAGTCTATGTGCTAGTAGTGTGGTATAGGATAATATAGTCAATTTACATCTAAGCAATTTTACCACATCCAGGAATTAACCAAATATCACCATTAATAAGCAAGTGATTGTGACACCAATCTAAAATGTGCGTAAAGATTGTTGCTGAAAATGATGCTAATTGAGTGCATTTCCAAAGAATAAAGCCTAGTGATTCTGGAGATAGATGACAATGCTCACAAGTTGTGTCTTATCCTGGGTGTGTTTTTGAAAATTTTAAATGACATAAATGTGATTGATAAAAGACTTTTAATTGAATTATAGAAAGTTTGGTACTTGTAGAACTACAATGTAATGTATGAATGGCTGAGATCCATTTCTTTTCTGAAATGTCAAATGAAAGGTCCCTTTCCCAATGTTCCCTAGGATTGTTGATGGGTAAAATTCTGTGTGCTATCTGAGTCTTTAGCAAGACTAACGAATATTGCCTCTGGGATATACATGGGTGTCAGGTGTTGAAAATTGGGTAGGTGTCTTTTAACAAAATTACTATTTGATATAAAGGGGAAAAAGTTTGTAGCTGGAAAATTACACTTGGAGCGTAAGTCTTTCACTCTTTCCTGATCTAGGTCATCTAGGTCAGTGGGGATCATCTAAGAATGAACATTTCCATATATCAATAATTAGGAATACCCCATCCCGCACAATAAAAAAACAAAATACCTCAAAACTATTGACAAATTTGATTGAATTACATTACAGAAAATAATTATTATGGGTTGATCATTTTTTATTTATCTATATTTATTAGTATTATCTTCACATTCTCTCAGCTGTGCTGAGAGTATGCTTTATCCAAGTCAAGAATGCAGCAGAAGTGGTTCACACGAATAGCACAACCAACCAAAGGGTTGATGGATGACTGAAAATGGGATAGTCTCCTGGACAGGCAAAAAGAGACCTGATCACATTTTAAAATAGATAGAGAAAGTTTGATAGAGGTCAAATGAGATGCAAAGCCCCATGGTTAGCAAGCAGTGTTTTTTGCTGTTGAATACCAGCAGTCTTAAATGTTGGTTATCCATTCTATTCCACTGACCAGCTGGCATAAAGTATCAAGTGCTGCAAATCATTCTTACACAAGGACAAGAATGTGTTACCAGGTAGTCCAACAAGTATTTGTAGATGTGGTAGTACACCAGAATGGTGGGACAAAAAACACATGAACACAGGGAGAATATGCTGCATATCCATGTACAAAGTGTCTAAGCATGGATGTGAACTTAAATTAAAAGATCTTTGAGGCTGCAGCATTAAACACTATATCACAATAAACCACTGCTCAAAAAATTAAGGGAACACTTAAATCACATATTTGATCTTGATGAATGAAATAATCAAGTAGAAAATCTTTGCTGAGTGATCCTGTGTAATTCATTGAGAACAAAGTGACATACTGCAACAAAGATCAGTAGAATTCAAAATCATCAATGCACTGAGGGCTGGATTCAACATCACACCGAAAATCAAAGTCAAAAATTGAAATCACAGGCTGATCCAACTTTCATTAATTTCATCATGGTAACTCAATTGTGACTCATTAGTGTGTATGGCCCTCCCATACCTATTTGCACTTTCGATAATGTCTGGGCATGCTTCTGATGAGACAGGTCTCCTCCCAGACCCCCCAGACCTGGATCAGGGCAACAGTCAGCTCCTGGACAGTCTGTGGTGACACTTGGTGATGTAGGACGCACTTCTACACAACATCCCAGAGGTTCTCAATTGGATTCAGGTCTGGCAAACATGCGGGCCAGTCAATGTCATCCAGGAACTGCCCATTTCAACAGCAGTCAGGGTCCGTGCGACTCTCCAATGTATGCCTCCCCAGATCATCATTTATCCACTGCCAAACCAGTGATACTAGATGATGTTGAAGCCTGCATAATATTCATCACAGTGTCTCTATATTCTTTCATTTGTATCACATGTACAGTGTGAACATGCTCTCGTCTGTGAAGACAATGGGACACCAAAGGCGGAGCAGCCAAATGTGTATTCTCTGGTAAATGCCAATCGTACTGCTTGGAGATGGGCTGTGAGCACAGGTCTGACTGCAGGACGTTGGGCCCTCATTCCACCCTCATGGAGACTGTTTCTGACAATGTGGTCAAAAAACATGCACACCAGTGTCCAGCTGGAGGACATTTTGTAGGGCACTGGCAGTGCTCCTCCTATTCCTTCTCGTAACAAGGGAGCAGATACCAGTCCTGCTGCTGGACTGATACCCTTCTACAGCCCTGTCTAGCTCTTCTTGTGTAATGGCCCATCCCCTGGTATCTCCTCCGTGCTCTTGAGTCTGTTCTGGAAGACTTATTGATGCGCCATCCTGGAAGATTTGGACAACCTGTGGAACCTGAATCAACTGCAGGTACTGCCTCATGCTGCTAGTCGTGAGAAGAACACTAACAAAATGCAAAACTAGAGAAGAATCAGTCAGGAAGGAAAAGGAGAGAGCAATTGTCTGTGGCCACCATCTGCAAAACCATTCTTTTTTTGGGGGCTGCACCTGTTGTTACTTTCATTGGCACCAAAGTAGGTGAAGGTGATTCACAATCGCTTATGCTTCATAAGTGGACAGATTGATCTCCCTAAAACTTTATTTGCTTGTTGTTAAACTCTAATGATTAAGTGTTCCCTTAATTTTTTGAGCAGTATATTTTAAATGTTTGTATTGTAATTTATTAGTGTTTAAAATTTTTTGAAAGTCAAAATTAAAATATCCATCCATGTATCAATTTTCTAAAGCACTTGCCTCATTTCAGAGTACACAATGCACATAAGGTATTTTAGAAACTCATTGTCCTGGATGTAATGCCAAGCTTTTAAGAATGGATTATTACAAACTTTTGCCATGTATTAATTTCTTCAGGTGCCACTCTGCAGTGCTGAACACTTTCTGAAGATTAATGCTTTTTGTACATTAAAGTTTTTTAAATTTTGTAAAGGACACTGTCAAATATGTGTGCTACAGAAGTGTGTTGGAAGCCCTGATCATGAGATAAACTGTTTAACAGCCTTTTGTAAGACAGTTTCTAACCTGTCTTCCTCTGCCAGCCCTACGGCAAAGGAGGAGCTATCTGAAGAGCCCTGACAACGCTTCTGGTTTGCCTTGGAAGGCCCACCCCTTCCGGTTGCCCTTCTATATAGAAGTCAGCATTCATTCATCAGACTTCATCTGAAAGAGCCAGGCTGCCTGCAGAGGCAATCAAAACAGTATTGCCATAATGATCCTATACAACCTTATTTTGTTATTCCTTTTTTTCATTTTCCTTCAGTTTATTAGCATCACTAATATTAAACTGGGATCTAATTGGGCACTCCAATGCTTTATTTTGTCCCGTTCTTGTCATTCCACAGTTAACATTGTCTAAAAGTTTATAGATTAGGAATCTTTATTTTATTTATTAAATTATAATGGATGAATGAATGGATAACCTGTTCAAAGAGCTGTTGGTGTCCTATCACTGCTCTGTGGAAAGCATACTTACCTGTGGCATCCTGGTATGGTCTGCTGGCTGCTCCGTGGCTGACAAGAAGACTCCCCAAAAAGTCATCAAATCAGCACAAAAAATGACCAACACCAAGTTACCTTCACTAGAGGACATATATAGAACTCAGTGTTTACAAAGGGCCAAAAAACTCATTATGGACTCATCTCACTAAGGCCACCACATTTTTACTCTGCTGTCTCCTAGAAGGTGTTACAGTTCTATTAAGATGCACACTTCTAGTCTACTGAAAAGCTTCTACCCAAGTGCTACTAAATACTAATAAAGAACTAAATTTTGTTAAATAACAGTTTTCTGAATCTAAGTGCTTTTGATCTTATGGCTTTCACTACCACCCATGGCATCAATGGGACAAAAGTGCAACATCTCACAGACTCATTGAAGTCACTGTAAAATGGCACTGCTCTACTATTTACTATTTACATTTCCCACCTTCAATCTTTTATTGGTTGTATTTTTCGATTTTTGCAAAGCTTTTCACTCAGTTGATCAAGCTGCCCTGTGGGACA
Source organism: Polypterus senegalus (assembly GCF_016835505.1). Classification (NCBI taxonomy): domain Eukaryota; kingdom Metazoa; phylum Chordata; class Cladistia; order Polypteriformes; family Polypteridae; genus Polypterus; species Polypterus senegalus. The sequence continues at coordinate 140,581,411 of NC_053160.1, forward strand.
TCCTGAGGGTTTGCGGGATCCCCTCGAGGTTGCTGGATATCATGGCTGGCCTGTACACTGGTACTGTGAGTGCTGTGCAGAGTGGAGGCAGGACCACTGCATTTTTCCCAGTTGATTCTGGGGTTCGTCAAGGGTGTGTTCTTGCTCCTACTCTGTTCAATGCTTGTATGGACTAGATGTTGGGCAAGGTCGTGGGGTCCAGCAGCTGTGGGGCATCTGTTGATGAAGAAAGATTAATAGATCTTGACTTTGCTGATGATGCTGTGATCTTCGCGGAGTCAATGGAGGCTCTGATCGGGGCACTCGAGAGACTGAGTGAGGAGTCTGAGTGTCTGGGCTTGCGAGTGTCCTGGATAAAAAACAAGATCCAGGTCTTTAATGACCTCTTGGGCACAGCCATCAGCAGTGTGTCTGTTTGCAGTGAGAGTGTTGACCTTGTTGAGAGGTTTACTTACCTTGGCAGTGATATTCATGTCTCTGCTGACTCTTTCTATGAAGTCAGTAGACAGATTGGGAGAACATGGAGGGTCATGAGTTCGCTGGAATGGGGTGTGTGGCGCTCCCAATATCTATGCAAAAGGACGAAGGTCCAAGTCATTAGAGTCCTGGTGCTTCCTGTCTTGCTATATGGTTGCGAGACATGGACATTATCCATTGACCTGAGACGAAGACTCGACTCCTTTGGTACTTTGTCTCTCCAGAAAATCCTTGGGTACCATTGGTTTGACTTTGTGTTGAATGAGCAGTTGCTTATGGAGTCCCAAATGAGGCACATTACCTGCATTGTGAGGGAGCGTCAGTTTAGGCAATACAACCATGTGTTACACGCTTCCCGAGGGTGATCCAGCTCGTAAGATCCTCATTATTGGGGACCCGAGTGGCTGGAACAGGCCAAGGGGTCGCCACGTAACACCTGGCTGCATCAGATAGAGGGTCATTTCTGGAGGGTGGGACTGGACCGCATGTCTGCCTGGGGGGTTGCAAGCTGGGATCCCGAGTTGTTTCAACATGTAGTGTGTGCGACAACACACTGTACCAGTGCATGCTCCCCAACTTGACTTGACTTGATTGTTTTATTGGTATATTTTAAGGTATATGTGTAGTTTATATACTAACTAAACTAACATGTATATATATATATATATATATATATATATATATATATATATATATATATATATATATATATATATATATATATATATGTTTAATATAATTCAAAAATAAATAAACTAAGAATATATATAAAAACTAAAATTAACCATATAAACTTAGTTAATTGTATGTTTTTAACTGCACTAACAAAAGTACTAAGTCTTCAATGTCAATGAATCACTCCTCCTCTCCTCCTCAACTATACTTTTATACTAATAAGCTTCTGACTTTGAAGACTCTGTCTTTCAGTTTCTCCTTTATTCTATGTTGAGATCACTTATGAGAGGATAATAAAAATGAAAAAAATAGGGTGACCCACTCTGCTGGACCTTTCCCAACAGCTTTATTTACTGTATGTCATTGGATGCTAATTGTGATTTATCATTGGTATCCATAAAGAAAGCCAAATGTGATGGCACTTTAACAGAAGAACAAACAGGACCTTTGCCATTCACCAGTACAGACCAAAGCACTTGTGTAGTGGAGACTCCTGTGTTAAACCTGTGTAAATCAACAACCTGAATTGTAAACTGCCTCTATATAATCTGTTTGGTGTTCAGTTAATTGCAAACTTTCTTAAAATTATGACCCTGCTGATTATATATAAACTGTTAGTATCTGTATTAGCTCAGGCTACACTTTGCATTTGGGATAAAAAGGGGTCAGAAATGATGAATGTCTTTTTGCTGAAAGCTGTACTGAATGTCCTTGAGTTTAATCAAAACTCTTTGTTTTTAGTCAGCTTTGCTGTTGTCTCTTTACTCTTGTCCACTGATAGCTTGACATTAATGACATCATAAATCATGTGAAGTGGCGGCTTTTGGCTTGGTAGCATTTCAAGTGTTTAAGATGTCCGTGGCTTAGAGGAATGTTTGATTATGGATAGCCTCATTGTTGCCATTGCCTGTCATAGTACAGACTTTGAAAACAAACAAACATAGAGCCAGTTAAAAAAAAAATAATAACAATCTGCCCTCAAATCTGACATTTCTTTAGGAGATGCTATTTTTATTATCTTTTTTATAGAAACTGCATACAATTATCAATAATAATCAACTACCTTTCATCTTTTTTAATATTATTTTAAAAACTGTGCAAATAATATGTATACATTAACACTAATTGTTTTAAAACATTTTACTGGTAATCATGTACAGTCTAAAGTGGCATTTATCTTTTATTGCCGTAGTGAGAAGTCAAGCAAAATGACACCTTCTATTAGCTAACTAAAAAGATTACAATATGGAAGGCAACTCAGGCCCATTCTTCAAGCAAAATTAGGTAGTATACAGTAATTACTTTAGGGCATTTAAAAAGACTGATATTTCAAAAGGATGATCTGCACCAAGGATGAGCTTTTTTGGCCACAAATTTCACAGATAACACACACACAAATACACTTATATACAGTATAGTATATCTGCAACAGTGAGAAGGCTAAAATGGACAAAAGAATAGTGGATTTCCTGATGATTCTAAATCTTTTGCGCATTTTAACATTTTCTTTTTCTTTAACCATTTTTAGATATAGCTTTTTCTTTAAGATTCTGCCTCTAATTTTAGTTTAGAGATTGTAGTTATCACATATACACACATTGGGGCATAGAGTGAAATGCAGCTCAGTGAGCATTCTGCACTATGCAATAAAATTAACTCTTTCAGGGCTGATGTCGACTTTTGTCAAAAGGAGGAGTTGACGATAGTAATCGACTGTCAACTGTGACAAAACCAACCGTTATGTTTTAGTTGGAGTCTTGTTGCTAGAAAGAAAGTTAGCTTTGTTGGTATTGACCTGAGATTTCCTGCACTCCCATGAGTAGCAAGGCACAAATAACTGCAAAATTGACCCTGACACCTGGCGAGATCCAAGTGGACTTGTAAAGTAGAACACTCCGGGATGACGTTTTACCTGTCAGACTCTGATTTTGATACAAGTGATCAAAGACGATTGTGACGTTCTGGCTTCAGCTGATTGGTCCCCCCGCTATTCGTGGTGCTGATCAGGTTGAAGTAGCTAAGACGACTATGGCACTGCTCGCCTGGGTGGACTGCCACTTAACAATGACAAGAGGCAGAACCCAGATTGCAATGCACTACAACAGTGACAGCTGCTGCTGCCTCAGCCACGCAAAGACAACCTGGCAACAAGCCGGCCACTCATTCTTGGCAAACTAGCAGCCACAGCATGCAGCAGCAGACGTTTTATGTTGATGTCTGTGTGACACCTTTGCTTTTCAGAAAAGTATGTTTTTTGGAAAAAAAAATTCAGCCCTCAAAGAGTTAAAAAGCATACATTAAAAATAAATATTAACTATTAAAGATGCATGTATAAAATCACTGAAGTAATTTTAGGTACAATAACTGTTAAATCATTAGGGTTAGAAAATGGATGGATGGATGGATTACTATTTATGTGTTATATTTATATAATGCTACAATTTTTGTCACTGTTGCAGATGGCACTCTTATTTTAAGAAAGCAGGCAACTGAGAACTTGTACAGCATCTGTTTCTCAAACTGCACACTCTGCTGTACATCTTGTGCAGTTGTGCATCTGGGAAGTAACTTTTTTTTTTTTCCTAACCTATCCTGGTTAGGTTCAGTTTGCCATCTTATCTTTTCTCAACACATTAGTAGACACCATTGTATGAAATCCTATTTTTCTTGGCAATCTGTGCACATAATAAACTTAGTTTCACATAATGAAAACAGACTGATTTGTTTATAGACTGACCAGAATTGAACTTTAAGTATGGTGGTATGTTGCAACCCAAGCAAAGGCAATGTACTTGCTTTCCTGAACAGAATAAAAGGTTTCAGCTGTGTTAACACAATTATAAAGGTTTCTCTAATAACCAATTAGAATTTAAACATAATTAATTAAGGATCAGCCAAGAGAATTTACCATTGTAAAACTGGAGTGATCATTGATGAAAGTGGGGCTTTGCAGTTGTATGTGAATAGTAAATGATACATCCGCCGTTTCAAGATATTTAGTAATATCTTGGCTATATTTTTAAATCAATCTAATGTTACCTTCTTGAAAAAAGTATCGATTTCTATTAAAAATGTGGAACTTTCTGGGAAATTCCAAATTGTATATATGTATACCCTTTATGGTTTCTGTAAATAGCATTTTACCAAGAAAAGCTAATATTTAAGTCATGTTAGAAAAGGCTGAAAAAATAGTTTTTCTTTGCTGATGCATAATATTTTCCTTCTTTGGAGCAGTTTTTTAAACAGAATGCATGAAATGATGCTGACATGATAATTTGTTAACTTATTTGTTACTTGCATTATTGCTTTTTGTCACAAAAAACAAATTCTCTTTCCACACTTGCCTGCTACAAACGCATATACACATATATAGTGCCTTCCACAATACAATAGTACATTCTCAGACTTGCATAATCAAGTCTGGGGCCATGAAGACTCCAAACTTATTCTAGTAGCACCAGCAATAGACAGGACCCCCGGAACATTGCAGGGCCTATTCATGCACCCACACCCACACCCAAACAGGGACAGTCTGGAATTACCAATATATCTAACCGGCATGTTTTGAGGATGTGGCAGGACAATTAGACTATGTGGGTAAGAGCCATGCAGATTCACTGAAAGTCAGCATAACCATGCATTGAATTTGAACCTAGACCTGTGGACATGGGATGAGGTAGCATGGTGTTGTCTTTCCAAAACATACACATCATGAAGTAAAACAAAGTACTAAATGATGTATTACTCTAATTAGCAAACTATATGCTTTTTACTAACTCTGAGTGTAGAATGTAATATTAGCATCAAACAATTTCCATGATATAAGAAGGACAATACCCCTTGTTAGGGGGAGCACGGAGCAAGAAAATAAACAGAGCACTTTGCTCTTGGTTTAGAATTCTTTTTCTGCATTCAATCACATTTTTTCTGGAAAGATGATTAAATCTGTTAGTTATAATTACCTTTGCATCTTCTTTATACTCAAGCTTGTCATGCTTTTCTAACCATTCTTTAGTGACAATACATTTCTAGTTTTGTTGCAAATTTCAGATGCTGGGAAAAAATGTTTTCAATTGTAAACTGAGCTCCATTAGCCCTTTGGCAGGTAAATTATGATAAATATGTGATTATGAGATTTATATTTACAAACATGTTATATGTTTCAAAGTTTTGTTTAATCTTATACAAAATGCATTTTTACATTATCTAGTTTATATTAGTAAAAAAAATGTGATGGCTTCATTTAGACATATTATCCATTTATCTTTATATCCTCTTTTCAAAAACCAATCCTGTCATTGATGCTGTAGTGGCTGAAACCCCAATTGAAGCAAAAATCATAAAGTAGGAGATTAACCTAAAGTCAGGCTAGTCCATTACTGGGGTTTCCCAAGGGCAACCACAGAGAGTCAGCAATGAGATTTGTTAACACCTCGCAGCCTCCCCACATTTTGACACAAAGCAGTTTGGTTATGGTAGTTGTGTAGTGAATCAAGTGAACATTAAACATAAGGCTGAATGTACAGTCTCTACCTCTAATTCGTTATGTGACCCATAGTGAGTCATTAAACTCTGGGTATGTTTCATTTCTAAACAATAAGTGCAGTATATGAACATCAGTACTGCATCTTAATTGTGCTTTGGCCATGGAAAAGGTGCACTGTGCACAGCATGCACATAAATCCATCTAAACAAACTCAATATAAATAGCAAAATACTGTAAAACCCCTGTACTAGAAATTGATTTTGGTGTCCAAGCCTAATTAAGTTTATCTGTTATGTTCCCACAAAGTACAGGAGCAAAGTGTTGTTTGCTCGTGATGCTACAGAATAAAAAAACAATTACCGCATATACTCGCGGATAAGTTCTCCTGCGGATAAGTCGGGAGTTGATTTTAACATATAATTTCTGGTATTTTATAATCTCTGTTGTACTGTATAAATCGAATGCAGAAAACTCACGCTATTGGTTCAAGAGATTATGATATGTTAACGCCCACCTAAGAGAGTAACCACGGAGCACACTGCCTTTTTTTTCTATGTGGGTGCGGCAATGCGCTGTATCAGCGCATTCTCCTGACCTCTGTCTCTCTCTATTGTGTCTGTGTGATCACACGGTAATACCTGAACTATTCCGAAGTAACATTTGCACTGATTTGTGTTGTGTTTTTTGTAATTCACACCCTCATACACCTTTATCGTAAGAGCATCCCTTATCTACGATGGAGCATTCGATCTGAAGAAAATAAGAAGCCGGTTTTAAATTAAAAGTCATTGAACTGGCGAAAGAAATTGGTAACTGTGCTGTGGCAACAAACTTTGATGCATCTGAGAAACTGATGTGAGATTGGAGGAGGCAAGAAGATGTAAAAAAATGAAGTGTTGCGTTTTTGAACGGACACATCAGTCAGGGTTTGATTTTATGATTGATTTCTTGGGTTTCAAGACCCATCTTACACGTGAGTATATACGGTAGTCTTTTAATATGTTTTCAATTGACCTGCCTCTTACCATGTAGTTATGCCTGTTCTTTTTCAGAAGGGTGAAAGTCCACTCTTGTCATTTACATCCCAATTCACACTTCTTGTCAACTTCATTTATATTCTTCTTTGTGCTTTGATCTCATTAGTAGCACGTTTATTATGACTTGAATGGTTTGTAGGGACAAGTGCTCAATTGAATGGCCATATATAGCCAATTGTGAGAGCATATAATCAATTATGCAAGAAATGACAAGTCTGGTTATCACCAAAACACTTTGTATGCTGCTGTCTGGCTTTCCTGCCTTTAAAACCATCTAAATATATATCTGTTTTGTTACCATCTTACCTGTAACACTCCTTCTGGAGCTTCACCTTAAAATGTACACACTGTGCTTGTGTGGGAATGCAACAACTGATAAAAAAGAAAAGTATTTTTAAAATTCAAGCATTTTACGATCATAAAGTGAGTAGCCACTTTCCAGCTACTTTGGCCTTATGCAACTGATTTTCTTTCTTTGAGACAGCAATTGAGCAATTATACTGAGCATTAGAATGTGAAATATTAAACAGTAAATAATATAGAGGGAAAGCCATTTAAAAACTGCACTATACCTTTTTACAATTTCATCTTTTAAAGTAAACTAAATTCTCTCCCTCCCGTATTTTCACATTTTGGGGTTAAAAATGGCCTACACTTATAAATGACTTTATACTCAAACATTCTTTGACATAGCAATCCATCACTAATGCGATGCCAGATTTTATCATCTCTGTCCCAGAGACAGTAGGGAATGACTAAATTTGGATTCTGCAGACTCAAAAATCTAGATATCATTTTATATCTGAGTGGCTGGCTCTTGGATATTGTCCAGTAGAAACGTTACAGTTATGCGTTCTAGACTGTAGTGCGATGTCCCACATGCCCGAGAAACATTTAAATGTTTCTGACATATTAATTCTGAGTGAAAAAAATATTGGCTCAGTGTTTCAATGCATTATGTAACATTTCAATTTGCCATATTGTGTTAAAGCACGGAGCAAGAAAATAAACAGAGCACTTTGCTCTTGGTTTAGAATTCTTTTTCTGCATTCAATCACATTTTTTCTGGAAAGATGATTAAATCTGTCTTCAGTTAGGTGGTTATTGAATGTTGACACAACAATATAGCACATTCTTGCTTTCAAAGGGGTGTGCTGGCAATTTTGTATTACCCGTAAGGAAATTTGATTAAATCACTTTGTTTTTCAAAACTGCTGAAACATACAGCGAACAGGGCAGCTGTTTGTCCTTGAATCTCTTTTATTACATCAATGCAAATGCCTTACCTTCTTTTGTAGTATTGAAACAACAGAAGAAAGGGCTTCTGCAAATATATGTGTCACATATGCCTCCTATTTCTTTAAAGCATTTTCAATTTCAGAAATAAATTCATTCCAACCAAAACATAAACTTGATACCAAAACACACTGTACTGTAATATATCATCACTAGCTGGTTTAATTCGTACATAATGAAGAGAATTCTGCTAATTAATCTCAAAAAAGCTTTCTATGAAGACAGATCTCCATTCACTCATTCATCTGTTTGTTTTCGGAACCTGATTAATCCAGTTGAGGGTCGAGTTATGCTGGAGCATATTGTAACATAAATAGGAGCAATGCTGGAACCAGGAAAGGATGGGACACAGCACTCATTTCTATTAAATATCCATTGCTATCTGGAATTTATCATGTAGAGTGTTCAGTTATCTTTGGCAGTATAGCAAGGCATTACACAAGTTACAGTAAGTAAGAAAATAGTTTTGCTATTTAGGGCTGATATGACACTTTAAAGAGGCAACCGATAACAAGCACCACATTGAACAAAAAAATGCACTATTACATTAAACTTTAGTTCTGCTGCCTTTATTAACTCTGTTATTGAGTGTTTTTGGGAAAATGTAAGTAAACAAATTTGATTTAACACATATGCATTACATATACATATACTGTATATTTTACATAATTTCTGTCTCCTTTTAATAAAGATATACATCACAATGTGGGCAATGTAGCAGAACTTGTACATTAACATTAAAGCATTGGCCCCTGCTGGCAGATGTAATTTAATGTGCAGCATGCTTCTTCTAATTCAATCAGGACTCCACATCCCCTTCTTTTATATTCCATTTCGATTTGTGTGCTAAAGCCATCAAGATTTCCAGGATGAAATGAATGCTTGTATTAATCCTGCAATTTCCATTTAAAACGCAGGATCGACTTGATTAATAAGGTTTGATGCTGAATAATTATATGGCAAACATGGCTGGATATAGGAAAACCACAGATGTGACCACCGGGAAGGGCCTTGTGGGAAAAGAGGGTCAAAGGGAAGCAATGGCCATGACTGAGGTGATGAATTCTTTAGCTGTTCTGTTACGCAATTAACAAGCAGCACTTCTATTAATTTGCTGCCCCTGGAGCCGTGACTGGTCAGATGTCTCAGGGCCAAGGGTCAAAGGGGCAGAGCAGGGGTCAACTGAACAGCATCTACGAAGCAAAATAGGGAAACGGACAAAATCCAAATTAAATTGGAACGCCTCGATTTTTGAGACACTGCAGCATGTATTAAATATTAAGGATGCCCCATTCAGCATAAATGGAAACATTCTATGCACATTTAATTGCAAGTAATCAATCTGGGAATGCGGCGTTTGAGCATTCAATAAAAGAAAATCAATGACCCCATAAGGGAGGACAAACAATGAAATTTTTTCTTTCTTTTTTGTTTAACACTTATTCCATGCTGATTTTGCAATGCAAGGGCAATTGAAATAATATTAAAACAGCAATACGTTGCTATCCATTGTATCTGCCGTATTGAACTTATACTCATTGATTTTAATATATGTATGAGTGTGTTTGTGCATGTGTATATAAAATTATGTGTATAGAAATTATTTTTTAGAAATGTTAACAAAGCCGAATGATGTTGCCCAATTTTGATTTCACCAGAAATGTAAATTCTGAATCTTGCCACAAACTGAACGGGTACTTTTTTTTTTCTTCAGTAAATGGAATGCTTCATCACTCCAAACATTATTTTTGTGATCAGCTTTTTATTAATGAAAAAAATGTAAATGAACAATTGACTTATTAAATGAATCCAAATACATTAAAACAACCACAAAATATCAGTTATATAAAAACAAACATAAAATATGTTTTGATTCATCTGAAAGTTTTTGCAGATTACCTTGACATATCATTTGGCTTTTTATTTTAAATTTAAAACAACATAAATGTAAAAGAACATAATTAGTATTGCTTTTAATATAATCAGAATTCACCAGAATAACATATGTACTAAAAAATACCATGTTGAAAGAATACTCCACCTCCATTACTTTTCATAAGTCACCGTAGAAAGGGTTATCTTGGCATTACTGGATTTGAGGCAGGAATTACCACGGGTGGAACATCAGTTCATCACAGGACACACGCTCTCATTCAGGGTCAATTTTAATGCTTCACTGTTGATTATACATTCTCTTTTTTCAGACTCTAATGTTTGATATTAAGAATATAGCCCATTGTTCTGTGCTCAGTCATTACTGTATAAAACCAGATGATGATGTCCTTAGTTTTATTCATCCATGGATTTTCTGACAATCGGAAATCATGGCTTTAAAGAGCCTATCCTAGCAGCATTTAGTTTAAGACAAAAACTAGTTCTGTACAGCATGTTTGCCTGTCCAATGACACTCTCACATACTCACCCTCAACACGTCTGTTGTAAATTAAATCCAAACAAGCTAGCTAAACCTGTGAAAAACCCTCCAAATAAGCCACCTACCTCATATACAGTAGAAGTATTTTCCTTAGTTCATTAGATTAGGTAATTAACCATTTAAATAAAATAAACAAGAAAAATAAAACAGCTAAACAATTAAGGAGACTGATAAGAACTAATGAAAGCAAAAACTCTGAGTGAACAAAAAAAATATAACAGCCAAACACAAGATTAATTACTTTAATAAATAATATGTAAGAAATCAGACCAAACCAAATGAACAACTTGGCCACAGGACACAGAACACTAATCCAGAAAAAAGCTGTAATCCTTTAGCGTAATGGCAAGTTCAATCCAAATGAATAGGTTTGCTGCAGGTGTGAAAGAGACATGGCTGCAAACACACAAGCCAATCGTGACCCCCCCTGCCTTGTTTATGTTCCCTTTTAAAATCCAGCTATCAAGTAGCACAGTGATCCCGAGGCTGCTAGGAATTGAAGTCCTTTTTTATGTAGTACTGATACAGAATGAATTAAAAAAGGAAAGGTGTTACCACAGTGTTTCTGCAACATAAAAATACACCAATCCTTCAACCAAAAACCTCAGCCTCACCTGATCCTTCTTCATCGACTAAAGGAAGTATTAAACATCATGTGGCACATCATTTTTCCTCTGTTCATCTTAATTGTATAACTGTGTAATTGTTTAAGAGTGTTAAGTTTCTATTTTAATTCTTTTCTTGTTTTGTAAAATGCATTTAAGTATGTATACTTATTAAACCTATTTAAAATTTTATTTTAAATGCATCAAATAATTAGGGATGTAAATCTCTTTTACATAATATTAAGGATTTCATTTTCCTCTTTGAAATACTGTACCATAGTTGCATTCTTTTACATCAAAAACATTAACAATTAAATATTTGGAAACGTATAGTTCATGGGTCGCATTGACCAAAACCCTTAATGAATATGGGTGGGAAAAATAGGAATACGTACATTGGAAAAAGCAAACAGAGACAAGACACAGTTGCAGTATTGACAGGGCCAATTTAGAGTAACAAGTTATCCAAACATGCACATAATTGGGATGTGAGAGGAAAATTGGAGTCTGTGTCCACACAGATGGAAGCTATATAAGGATTTTAATCCAGCCTCCTAGAGCTTAGTGCTTCTGCCCTATTTTAATTTATTATGGAACTATTTTTGGATGTGTTTAACACTACGTCCACAGGGCACACCTTCACTGATGTTTTCAAATATGAATGTTTTACTCCTAAGTGAGGCATATCAACATCATGCTAAATTGAGAATTATATTTGGGCCTTTAACGATGATGCTTATGGAATTCATGCATGAGATATCTAAGCCGGGGAATCAAAAAAAGATTAAGGGTGAAAATGTGCAAGAAAAATAATCTTTATATACTATATGTATTGCAAATAGAGAGGCAAAAATACTGTATAATAGTGTGTGTGGTACATTAAAATCTACAAAATGTTTACATTAGAGATGCAATCATTAGCTGTGTTGATGACCTTCACATAACTATACACACACACATATATATATATATTATATATACTGACTACATACTATATACTGTACATACTGTCTTTACAACAGAACTGAACTATCAAAGAGTAATAGTGGTCTCAAGGTTAATGTGGTACAAAACAGTGAGAGGAGTTGTCAAAATGAACATTATTTTAAGACAAGCTTACTTCCCATTGGGGAAAGAACTCTTTTATCTTTGAGGGAAAACATTCCCACATGTTTAAAAATATTGCTAATACTCCTGAGATTATGTTTCATAGCAGCTCAGCGCTACTTCAAAACATTTCATTCTTAAAAAGGCTTACATGGGAAATTAAGAATCACATTATTTTATGATAAGCACACAATTTAGATTTGCTCAGTTCAACAACAATGTCTTACTTTATGTCTATGACCGTGTTTAACATTAAACTGCATTTGAAGTAAATCTTTTATAAAAGTCATACACATGTAGTATATCCATGCCAAAGTAACCACAGATCAACCAAAAATCTTTGTACTGGCCAGTAGGAGAATATCACCAAATAGTCATCCTGTTATTAATACAGTAATTGCTACCCCTGAAATATATTCTTTGGCTGCAATGGTTCATGACATGGTTGTCAAAGACTTTTGAGAAATTTAGTCCAATGTTCCCTAGCCTATAAAGAGCAGCAGGGAAAGTTGGAGGACTCCGTTTGTTGTGGGGGATAGACTGAACTTCAGAATGAACAGTGACGGATACCATCAGAAAGTTTAATGACAGACTTTAAACACTGTGACCTCTTACGTTTCCCAAGATTGGACCTTGATACAGGATAAAGGAAATAAAATTGGGAGATAAATGTGATAATTTGAAATATTCTAAAGTCAGCCATCCCACCATCATAAAGCTTCAGTATGTTTATACTGATAGAAAAAAGCAATGCAACCTTTTCTGGAAAGAGAAAGCAGGAGTAATAACTTGTGGACTTTGAACAAAGCATGGTAAAATTGTTTTAGACCATCTGACCAGTGATACAGCTTGTGTACTGAAGCACTGCAACTTGCTAAAGAGAGGAGAGCATGTTATATGCATATTAAACCCAATGAGGACCAGACAGAACAATACTGTACCTGATTAGCTCATTTAGCTAATTTCACATTAAAATAAATGCCACACTTAAATCACTTTTATGTGCATTACATAATACCTTGAATTTCAATATAAGGACAAGAGAGAAGTACTTGCTTGTTGTAATTGGGTGTGTCAAGAGCTAGGATTAAGCCGCTACATTGTGTCTTTGACAGATAATCTGGTTGACCTAAAGTGACCACACGAGAGCAGGACTGACACGTAAAACTGGTCTACCTCAGAGATCACTTCAGATCTGCCAACCATAATACTGTTCAAACTGCCCACATTCATTAAAGAATTCCATGTTGTTATCATTAGATATATGACCCTACAGTAGGACAAAGTTGTGCGAAAAACACAACTACTGAGATCACAAATGAGAGATGCTGATGTGGAGTTGCCACCTTGGCCTGCCTTTTCTCCTGACCTTAACCCCAGAGGTAGCATTTGGGATGCCCTTGACAACTACATCTGGATATCTGACCAGTTGCTTGCCAATACCTAGCACCTTCATGATGGTACAACTGCAGATTTAGAGGGACATTGGCTTCCTGCACCAAAGCTATCAAGTAGTGGGTGCCAGAGAAGGTTGCACAAGATACTGAAACATGACAGTTGTTGATGTTTGCAGTTGTTGTTTTATTTTTGTTATGTCATCTATTAAGATGCAAATTTCAGGGAAGCTGAAAGTGCTGATTTGTTTTCTATTAGTTTGCAATTCTTGATAAGTAGTTTTTCAACATAGTGGAATCACCTTTTTTGGAGCTATAATTTAGATATTAAAACTGTTTCAATGTTATTCTGACAGGCCAGTCTTCCTTTCTCCAATACGTTTTAAAACTGTGATTCTTTCACTGAATTTCTGGAAGTGAATTTCTTAAATTTTACCCTTGTCCACTCTCTTCCATTTGTTATTTGCTAGGAAACGTATTAGTTCAAAAATTAGCTCAGTCTCAGGCAGTATGAAATTTAGACATTCTGTGTGTGTGAATTGGTGTGTTTCATTATGGGTACTTGGGTGTACTCTCGCATCTTAATTGGGGACTCGAAAATGACCTCTTGTGAGTATGGGAGCATGCATGAATATGACCAGTGATGGACTGTTCCCCAATCTGGTTCACTGCCTGTGTTATGCAAGATGATTCCTGTACAGGCTACAGAACAATCATACCTCTCTACTCTGCTGAAAAAGCAGATTCAGAAAATGAGTAATTATATAACCTTACCCTACTTTATCTAGTTGATTTTTGATACACTTCATATCACCACACGGTTTAAGTGATAACTATAACCACATTTTAATGATGTCCCTATATGAAAGACTATTTAAAATAAAGAGTGATATACAGTAATAATAGTAATTCTTTACATTTATATAGCAATTTTATCACTACTCAAAGCACTTTACATAGTGAATGGGGAGCCATTTCAACCACCGCTATTGTGCAGTATCCACATGGATGATGTGTTGGTAGCCATTTTTTACCAGTATGCTCGCCACACATTAGCTGTAAAGTGGTGAAGGGGTGAGAGGTTGTTAGCCAATTAGACACAGTGGATTATTAGGGAGCCAGAATTACCAGGTCTTGGTGGGCAATTTAGCCAGGACATCGGGATACACCCCACTCATTACGAAGGTTGCCCAGGCATCTTTTATGACCACAGAGAGTCAGGACCTTGATTTTATGTCTTATCCAAAGTAAAGTGACATTTTTTACAGCACAGTGTCCCCATCACTGCACTGGGGCATTGGGAGCCACACATACCTTACACCACAGGGTAAGTGCCCCCTGCTAGCCTCACCAGCACCTCTTCTAACAGCAACCCAAACTTTTCTTGCTTGGTCTCCCATCCAAGTACTGGCCTAGGCTCAAATATGCTTAGCTTCAGGTGGATTACCTGTTCTGAAGTGCATGTGGCATGGCTGCTGTTTATCCATATGATCCATCCATCCAGCCAATCCCCCATCCAACCATCTGCTCAAATTTCTAACCTGTCAAGTACATTACTGCCTACTACATGATTATACTCCTGCTTCATTTTTATTATGCTTTGAATGGAACAAGTTTAGAATACATTTAAATAATGTAATCTATAAGTAAAAGTTTGATATTGAGACACAGTGTGCCATGGATATTGTTTATCCTTCTGTGGATTAAGAAAGAGAAAAGATACACGCAGTAAAACCTTTACTGTAAGCACATCAATAAACTGATGCTATAAACAGAAGATTCAAGCGTGGTTTTTTTCACTAATAGCCCTAGAGTTGAATGACATTTAAAGGTTTAGTAGTATTTATTCCATCTGCCACTGTAGGACTTGAATTCATTATTTTAACAGAACAAACAATATTGTTGCAGTGTAAAGAACATGGTCGTGGTATCGATCGTACTTCTCTAGAGTCCCCTCTTAGGATGCAGAGTGCAGTCAAACATGCACAAACATCACTCAGCTCCCCTGATTCTGTCATGTGTTCCTTGTACCTCAAACTAAAGCAGCCTTAAGACAAGGGAAAATGCCTCTTTAGTTGAAGGCAGACAGGGCTTTAAGCCCGGCTCAAGGGGCTTATGCAGATCTGGTGACCTTTCTTCTAGAGACCAGATTTTTACACTCAGATTGCCATTAGAGCTTTCTGTTCCCTAGAGGTTCACAGTCAACTTGCATGTTTCCCCCCAACTGGGGTTAAAAGTCAGAATGGCACTATGCCCGCGTAGCATGCTAAATGGAGTGGAACACATGTAAACTGCAGAATGGGCTTTTCAGATAGGAAAAGGTGTTGTAACAGGGGACGTGCCATAATAGAGAAAGCCTGCAACTTCATAGCACCAGCTCAAATATCACTGGGCATGCAGAGCTACCCCTTTTAAGAAAGCAAATACACAGAGACATTGGAGCAAACAAGAATTTTCTTTTATTTTATATTATTTCTGTTTGTTTTTTTTAGTCCCTACATGGAACATTCATTTGAACTTTTTTCTAAACAACCTTGAGATTCATATAGTACGTAGAACAGGAGGGTATCTTGTCTAGCAGGATGGCTCAACAGCTGTAGAAATGATTGCAGTTATTATTCAAGAAAGTTTTTATGATCTCTTTACTTCTTAATTCACTTTTGTTCTCTTAGAGTTGGCTGGGTCTCCAGTAAGAGTAACTTCCCCATTTTATTGCTCTGTCCATGCCTTCTAGGAATAAATGTAATTGTATTCAAGCCCTAAATACAATATATGGACATTTGGCTTAGTGAAATCGATGTTTAAATCATTCCAGTCAGGTATTTTCTGCTTAAATATTTGTTGGCGGAGGTGTCAGCAAGTCGATGAAGGCTGTGCCAGTTGAAGGTAACAATGAGGCAGGATGAGAAGAAGTCTATCTTTGGTTTATTCTGGCAAAACAGACAAAACATGCTGCTACAGCAGTTTCCTCAGACTAGCTGACCTATAAAGACATCTGTTTCCATTAACTAAGTATGGTAAAATCAAGGACCTCTCTTCTTTTCCTTGCTTTGAAATTTCCTGTCCCAGTAAGCATTAGCACAAGGCTAACTTATCTAATGTTTTGAGTACTGTTATATTCCTCAAAGCCACAGATCAGTTTCCTTTTTTCATTCCTCTATTTCTTTTTAAACTTACATGTCTTACAGTTTGGTTTCTGAAAATACATTGCCACAAGGTTATGGCTACTCCTTTACAGTTCCAGTGTCCTGAGCACTGATCCCAACCTAGACATTGTCAATTGTATGTCATCTTTACCTGTTCTCATTTTTTATGTATTGTTTCTCAGTATTCTGGTTTTCTCCAGCATCTTAAGGTTATTTTAGTTATGACTGGTAACTTTAAATTGATCTAATGTAGGTTTTGTGACTTTGTTTTGTAATGGACTGGGGTCCCATTAGGGACTGTGTCTTGAACACAAAGCTGCCAAAATAAGCCTCTGTTTTATCATGTTAGGGTCCTAAGGTGAACATACTTTCCTTTTCAGACTTTCTATTATGTAGACCTGAACAAAATGCCCCAAATTATATCTATATATTAAATCTATAGCCAGCATAAGTTTACAGTCACTTTTATATGTATCACATCAGGGAACAAGATTGAGTACCAAAACAGAAAAGTTTATACTTTTATTCAAGTACAGCTTAACCTAAGGTCTCCAATTGTGCTCAGACTTAAATGACTGTGACTTAATAATAATACCAATTCAACCTAGATAACAAGTAGATAATTTTGCTAGGAGTTTTAAACATTTAATATCTTTAGACTACCAGGTGGTTCTTTGTCTTAGCACATGGGCATCAAACTCCAGTCTTAGAGGGCCGCAGTGGCTGCAAGTTTTTATTCTAACCATCTTCTTAATTACTAACCAGTTTTTTGCTGCTGATTAACTTTTTTTGCCTTAGTTTTAATTGACATGACTCAGGCCCCTTTGTTGTTTCTTTTTCCTTAATTAGCAGCCAAATAATAATGAGACACAAAACAAGCTGCCACATGAGCAGCTCACCTGTGCCCATCACACAATATCTAAAAATAAAGAAAGGTGAAAATCTCAGTAAGGCAGATTTGCTCAGGTCACCAAAACATCATGACGACATTATTAGAAAAAACAGAAAATCAACAGTGTTGGAAATGTCTGCTGTGGCGGAATGAGAGTAGAAACAAGCCATGGAATTAAATAACAGGCTTAATTAACAGC
Organism: Polypterus senegalus; assembly: GCF_016835505.1. Classification (NCBI taxonomy): domain Eukaryota; kingdom Metazoa; phylum Chordata; class Cladistia; order Polypteriformes; family Polypteridae; genus Polypterus; species Polypterus senegalus. The sequence goes on from NC_053160.1 coordinate 140,599,159, forward strand.
AAGAATCAGCTTCTCATTAAGAAAATGAATGGAGTGAAATTGGTTGGAGTTTGAAGCCCCGATTAAGCTGGTCATCTGTTGGCTTGTTTTGTGTCTCACTTCTGTTTGGCTGTCCTTTAATGAGGAAAAGAATCAATTCAGAGCACTGAATCCTTAAAAAAATGGCTATTAAAATGAAGGGAAAAAGAATTTAATTTGCAGTCAAAACTGTTAACTGATTGGGAAAAGGGTTAGAATGAAAATCTGCAGCCACTGTGGCCCACCAGGCCCGGAGTTCAACACCCTTGTCTTTGTATCTTGATTAGTTTCTTGTCTGCTGTGATCTCTCCTCAAGCATGTCCTCTGTGATGGAATACAGCATGGCATCTATTTGATGGAATCATGGAAGAATAGTTGAGACAGCAAGGCCTCTGTATGGGTGGGATAGCAGAGATACCAAGCTTGGCTGTCAGCCTCAGCTTTTAGCAGACAAGTAGTCCTCTTGGACGAGTGGGAGTGTAGCAGATACCCCACTGTGTTCTGGCCTCATGCCCTTTGACCAGTCTATGAATAGTTACTTTTCTCCCGTGTGAGAGCATTTTAATTTCAGTTGTAGACTAAACACCTGAATGCAGTGATCAGCTGTTACTGCTTCAGTTTATCTATCTTGTGAGTCCTACTTATGCCCCGCACAAGAAGTGGTTTATTTAGGTTCCGTACAGCCACATTAAGCATTATTCTTTTAAAATTGATAAAGTATGGCTGAAACATATTTGATAAAGACAATCTACAAATAATTATGACAACATATGCTAGATATCTCTACACCCTTAGCAGGGTCCTGGAGGGTGCATGGGAGCTTGCCCAACCAGTCTACATGTGTTTTTTTGACTTGGAAAAGGTGTTCGACCATGTCCCTCGGGGAATCCTGTGGGGGTTGCTCTGGGAGTATGGGGTACCGGACCCCCTGATAAGGGCTGTTCAGTCTCTGTGCAACCGGTGTCAGAGCTTGGTCCGCATTTTCAGTTGTACAGTAAGTCAAACCTGTTTCCAGTGAGAGTTGGGCTCTGCTAGGGCTGCCCTTTGTCACCGATTCTGTTCATAACTTTTATGGACAGAATTTCTAGCCACAGCCAGGGCGTTGAGGGGGTCCGGTTTGGTGAACTCAGTTTTGGGCTACTGCTTTTTGCAGATGATGTTGTCCTGTTTGCTTCATCAGGCCATGATCTTCAGCTCTCTCTGGATCAGTTCACAGCTGAATGTGAAGCGGCTGGGATGGGAATGAGCACCTCCAAATCTGAGACCATGGTCCTCAGCCCAAAAAGGGTGGAGTGCCTTCTCAGGATTGGGAGCGAGGTCCTGGCCCAAGTGGAGGAGTACAAGTATCTCGGGGTCTTGTTCACGAGTGAGGGAAGAATGGAGCATGAGCTCGACAGGCGGATTGGTGCGGCATCGGTCAGTTGTGGCGAAAAAGGAGGTGAGCCGTAAGGCAAAGCTCTCAATTTACCAATCGATCTATGTTCCTACCCTCACCTATGGTCATGAACTATGGGTGGTGACCGAAAGAACAAGCTCGTGAATACAAGCGGCTGAAATGAGTTTCCTCCGCAGGGTATCTGGGCTTTCCCTTAAAGATAAGGTGAGAAGCTCAGTCATCCAGGAGGGACTCAGAGTAGAGCCACTGCTCCTCCGCATCGAGAGGAGTCAGATGAGGTGGCTCAGGCACCTGATCAGGATGCCTCCTGGACGCCTCCCTGGTGAGGTGTTCCGGGCATGTCCAACCGGGAGGAGACCCCAGGGAAGACCCAGGACACGCTGGAGGGACTACGTGTCCCGGCTGGCCTGGGAACACCTTGGGATTCCCCCAGAAGAGCTAAAAGAAGTGGCCAAGGAGAGGGAAGTCTGGGCATCTCTGCTCAAGCTGCTGCCCCCGTGACCCAATCTCGAATAAGCGGAAGTGGATGGATGGATGGATGGATATGTTAGATATTAACAATTATTACAAATCATTATAGTCTCTGATGTGGTCCCTGATGACTTGTAACAAACTGATAGGCATGGCTGTGTGCGGTACCCAAACTTTGTGGCAATGTAAAGAAAATACTTTGCAAAAGAAACAGCTTTTAAGCACTTTTTGACTTCAATTGTGTTCAGTGTAATCCATTTAAGTTGACAATTGATCTCTTCTCTTACAATGTCTGACCGTGGCTACAATTGACAATCCTTTTGCAACTTCTCATAAAATCTCTGTCAGTCAACATATTTAAAGTTTTTGACAAGACTTATGTGGAAAAATCTTGATGGTTTGGCAGCTGCAGTGTGGAGAGCGCATTGTACTGCCAGAAGACGGAAAATATGTTAGGCCATGAGAGCAACAGATGCAGAAAACAGGAGATGAAATATGAAAAAGCAAGTCAAAAAGTTGTAACCAGAATATCAACTAATATAAAGCACCAGAATCTAACACTAGACAAAATTCATAGTCAGTAAGGATTTGCACTGAATTCTGTAACTAGAATGGGAGTATATAACTGTGATCCTGGAGGGCCACAGTGGTGAGCAGGTTGTCATTCATTCCATTCTCTCAATTAGTGACCAGGTTTGGCTGCTAATTAACTCCTTTTGCCTTAATTTTAATAGACTTGTTTTTTAAGTCGGGCCTTGTTTGTTTTTTCCTTCATTATTAGGTTTACAATAATGGGAAACAAAACAACCCAACACAAGACCACAGTGTCCGCCATACAAGTCGGTTAATTTTACTTCTATAGTGCTTTTCACAGACACAATGACAAAGTGCTTTACAAGTTAAAAAAACAATACATATATAAATTTAAAGAAATATACAGTAAAACAATCAAAATCATAAAACAAGAGACAAAACAAAGGTGTGTTTAAACAAATGAGTTTTTAGGAGACACTTAAAATTGTCTACAGAGCTTGCAAATCACAGGGTTAGTGGAAGAGCATTCCAGAGTCTTGGTGCTATATCCCTAAAAGCTTGATCACCAAGGGCGATAAGCTAGTGTGTGGTACAGTTAAAAATCCCTGACCACGGGACCTAAGGGACCAATTTGTAGAATAAGGTTGAAGTTGGTCCACAACATATTCAGGAGCTTGGCCATGCAGGGCTCATATTTTACAACCAGGATTTTAAAATGAATTCTTAAAGTACTTGGAAGCCAGTGAAGTGAGATTAAAATGAGAGTAATATGGACCTTCTGACAGTCTGTAAACTGTACAGTGATGCCTTAGTGGAGCAAGTAAAAGGGTTTTACGATAGCTTAAGCGAGAATAAATAAAAGCAAGAATAAGTATTTCCATCTCAGACTTAGATATCTTTTCTGTGATGTTTCAGTCAGGAACATAAAATCCATATTCTATCTGCTAAACAAGTTATTGAGATAAAAAGATTTTTTTGCATAAAGTGAGCGTTAGTCAAAGCCATCTTTACTGGTAAAGACACAACATGGCTATCTAAAATATAAGTTGATGGGTGAAGTGGTAAAATGGAGATAAGAAACGCAGAGAAAGTAGAAAGAAATCTATGGAGTCTATTTCTGATTAAAACAGGAATGCCACAATGTTTTGGGACACAACTGGAAAATAATAATGAGAGGGAAGCACAGGTACTGTTAATAGTAGTTAGTCATGCACATAGATAAACTCAGTAACAGTAAACACCATGTGCACGCCTAGTATGCTAGGATGAATCCCTTCATTTTTTAAAAAATGTTTTTGGTCTTGTCCGTTGCGAGAGATGGACGTCTCAAGCAGAGCTCCACTAGCAGTGGTGTTATTTTTCATATTATCTTCTTATTATCCTGAGATATCCTGCATTCATTCAACCTGAGGGTACTACTACAGTATATACAAACATATATAAACATGGCCAACAAGAAAGGGGTTCAGAAAGAAATGAAAACTAAAGGTACATCTAAGCTCAGACCGACAAGTCCAAGTTCAAGCTCAAGGTATGGCCTTTCAGAGACTGACCTGGATCAGATTGGCGAAAGCCTAGACTCCTCGGGACCACGGTCAGCTACATCGTCTCTGACTGAGAGCAAAATGTAGAGAGAATGTATGAGTGCGAGTAACACAGGTCACGATAGCTCGCCGATTGGAGAAGATCATCTGAAACTGGAAAAGGCCTTGCAGTCCGCGCTTTGAACTACTCCACACGAGCTGGGAACACCGGCTGTAATAGAGCCCACCACCTCATCTACGGTGCGCAAAAACAGAAATGATCTGTCTGAACTGAAGGTGATGATCACTGAGCTCAAGCAGAGCTCAAGCAAGAGATAAAGAAAGATATACTGTAAGGAAAAGTGAGAAGGCAAATGAGAAGGTAAGGGAAAAGGCAAATGAGAAGCTGCGACAGGAACTATAGCAGGATAATAAAGACTTGGAGAAACGCATATGTATTCGCTTTGAGGCAGTCTTTAAAGATATGCTGGGTAAAATTGAAGAGCACATTCAGGAAATCACGTCTAAACTGAGCACACTTGCTGATCAACTGGAGGATGTCAAGGAGATATTCACGAGTCGAATTGAAACAGCCGAAAATCTGCTAGTGCTGAAGAAAAAGCAACAACTGCCAACTCTGAATGCAAAAAACTCAGATTTGCTGCTTCAGAAGATGGAAGCAGAAGGAATAATATTAGAATCAAAGGCCTACCTTTAAAACAGATTCTGAGATAACCGGCTTATTGTGTAGGCGGATCAAATACTGTTAGATCTAGATCTTTTATTATTCGATTTGAGAGATTATTATTTAAGCTAAAGGTGATGGCACTCCTCAGACACAAGCAAGAGATTATATGTGAAAATAACCACATTCATATCTTCCCTCATTTCTCTCCCGCAACAGCTACTAAACGTGCAGCCTTCTACAACATTAAACAGCGGTTACGGCAAGCCGATATCAAATACAACCTCTTATATCCTGCCAATCTGAAAGTGGAATTGCAAGGTCAATTCTATGTCTTCGCCAGCAAGGAAGAAGCAGAAAAGGAGATAAGAAAGCTGATCTCGACACTATTCTGAAACACAACAGTGAGTCATACCCTGTCATGGCAAGGATATATAACCTACTGTCTGAGTTACTTGTAATGATACGGGTATTATAATTATGCATCCTCATTATTACTTGGACGCTATCTGTTTATGTTTTAATTACAGTTATAGACGTTTGTGTTTATTTATTTATTTTATTTTTTCTAACCCTAAAGGAGACTGTTTAACATCAAAGCCTTGGTTTATTGTTATTGTTATTATTGCTTGTTCTGGACCACTTTCTAACACCATTCCCCAGGTTTATTATCCGGGTTTATTATCTTAACACTTTAAGATTGCTGAAGATTATATTTTAAGTTCATAGTTTGTTAATGATTATATTATAGGCATATAGTATTTAAACTATATTGAAAATAGATATCTCTATTTTTTAATCCTAAAACACCGCTGCATGGGGGCTTGTTTTGCTTTGCACGTGCTCTGTCTCTAGGTATGTCAGAAGACTGGGACTGTATGAAGTGGGGTCCAGCCTCACGTGGGCAGGCAAAATGGGAGGGTGGGGGGTTAAGGGGGGGAGAGAACGAGCAGGCTATATCTATATCTAATCTATCCTTTTAATCCTTATAATTATAACTACCAACGTAACAATAGGCATGGCAATAACTCTTGGGGAGATAGGAAATTAAGGTTAAAGCTGTCTCACTTCCAGTTAAGACTATAAAATGACATCAAAAATTCAGAATCAATGTCTCTATTATAAGAAAGTTAACTTTGTGAGCTGGACTGTTAAAGGCCAGAATCACGAATTAAAGAGAAAGAAAGTATTCTCTCACCTAACAGATTTAAATGCTAAAATAGTATTTTTACAGGAGACCCACTTACTAAGCAAGGATCAGTTCCAGCTGCAAAATGACTGGACTGGCCAAATGTTCCATTCTAGCTTTACAAAGAAAACTAGAGGTGTGGGAATTCTCATACATAGAACAGTCTCATTTGTAGCATCAGATGTAGTATTGGATCCCGAAGGGAGATATGTGATAGTCATGGGCAACATATCTAACTGTAAAATGTCGATGATAAGGAATTTATCCAAAATTTATTTGCATCCATTCCCAATGTGAACAGTCATAAAATTATAATGGCAAGGGACTTTAATTGTGTTTTAAATCCACTCTTAGATAGGACTCCTATCACAGGGGGGATGACATCTAACACTGCAAAGACAATTACACAGTTTGTAACTGATCACAACTTATCAGGAGGTTTTTAAACCCAAACTCAAGAACATATTCTTTCTACTCACCAGTAGATCATTGCTACTCAAGAATTGATTATTTCTTTATAGATAATAATTTCTTGCCTACGATTAAATCCTGCAAATACGATACTATTGTTATTTCCGACCATGCACCTTTGATCTTCGAGCTAAAGTCACTAGCCCCACACGCTCACCTCGCAGATGACGTCTCAACCCGCTTCTATTAGCAAACGAGAACTGTACAGAATTTATATCTAAACAAATCAGTTTCTTCCTAGAGACAAATACATCCTCAGAGATTTCTGCAGGAATTCTCTGGGAAACTCTTAACAATCTGAAGAGGACAGATTATTTCATATCTTTCCTACAGAAATAAATTAGAAACCAAGAAAGTATCAGAGCTAAAAAGTGAAATTACTAGAATAGATGAGGAACATGCCAGGCTTCCAAGCAAGGCTCTGCATAGGAAAAGGCAGGGTCTGCATTCAGAACTCAACCTCTTGACAACTAAAGAAACTGAACAACTAATTTATAAATCCAGACATTTTACTATGAACACGGAGAGAAAGCTAATACGCTTTTAGCTCAACAAATCCACAAACAAGAAGTCCGCAATGCAGTCCCAGTAATCACAAACACGAACGGAGACAAAATCATCGACCATAAAAATATAATGCACACATTTAGAGACTACTATAAATTCTTATAGTCTACCGAGTTTAAAGAAGACAGCACACAATCTAATTTCTGGATACATTACAGATACCACAAACAGATACTTTTAGTTTAGAGGAACTGGATAAACCTCTGGCGTTATCATAATTACTAGATGCTATAAAGTCACTTCAAGGTGGGAAAGCAGCAGGCCCTGCAGAATTTTATAAGAAATTCTCTGCTTAGCTAGCTCTTCTCCTATTAGCAAAATTTATAGAAGCTAGAGACAATCAAACTCTTCCTCAAACTTTTTGCCAAGCATTAATCACAGTTTTTCCTAAACAAAATAAGGACTTATTGCAATGTGCATCATACAGACCAATTTCACTTTTGAATAATGATGTTAAGATACTCTCAAAAATCATAGCTAGAAGAATGGAGAAAGTGTTCCCTTCAGTAATATCACAAGACTAGCAGAATACCTGCGCTTCGCAGCGGAGAAGTAGTGTATTAAAGAAGTTATGAAAAAGAAAAGGAAAAATTTTAAAAATAATGTAACATGGCTCTACCTAACATTCAGTTTTATTACTGGGCAGCAAACATACAAGCTATAAAAACCTGGACACAAATAGATGAACATACACAGACCTGGTCCGCAACAGAACTAAAATCCTGCCGTACTTCTTTATATTTCCTGCTCTGTGCCCCAATAAATGCAAGTTATTGGCAATATACTAATAACCCAATTGTGCTTCACTCACTCAGAATATGGAACCAATGTAGAAAGCATTTTAAGATGGAGCAGAAGCTTTTATCTGTTGCACGTCTGCAAGAGAACCACCTCTTTCAACCTTTGCAAACATATGCAGTTTTTAATATCTGGAAAACCTTTGGGGTTAACTTGCTTAGACAACATCTTTGCATCCTATGAACAATTACATTCCAAATTTAACTTTCCAGCTACACATTTCTTTCACTATATTCAAATTAGGAACTTTGTTAAACAGAACCTGCCCAATTTTCCTCATCTTGCACCCTCGTCCATGCTGGAAAAAATATTGCTTAATTTCAAGGACTCAGACACCATCTCTGCAGTATATAAAATTATTTTACAGTCCCTCCCTTTCAAAGATCCAAGAGTACACTGGGAAAAAGATCTCTTAATCAATATATCAGAAAAGGAGTGGAAAGTAGCAATTCAGTGAATACACTCAAGCTCCATATGCGCAAAGCATACAATTATTCAACTCAAAATTATATATCGAGCACATCTGTCTCGCCTAAAACTCTCCAAAATGTTTCCAGGGCAGGATCCAACCTGCGAACACTGCAATCAAGTCCCAGCCTCACTGGGTCACATGTTTTGGGCCTGTACCAAATTAACATCATTTTGGACCAGCTGCACTGAACACGCTATCTGAACTACGGAATCAAGAAATTGTTCATCACCCCTGATTTGGAGTATATTCTTTCATCTAGCACTATAGTATCTATCTATCTATCTATCTATCTATCTATCTATCTATCTATCTATCTATCTATCTATCTATCTACTATGCTTCGATCATGGCAATGGCAGCCCTCACAGACAGGTGAGGTACTATAAGAGGCAGCATGCTGTATTCATAAGCATGTGTGAGCAAGGCAGGAAAAGCCAATACTCTCTTTCCTCCTAACATAATGTAAGGAAACCCAAAATAGTAGCAAGGTTGTAGATATGCAAGAATCAAAGTTCTGGTTCATAAAGTAAGGTACTTAGTGGTAAATGCCCTCAGTCAGCTTGAATGTCTGCAGTAATTGTGAAATCATGAAATGAGAAATTTCTGAAATACAGTATTCAGAGACAATATCTGAAAAAAAAGAAGGTGAATTTCTCAATAACGTTAATCTTTTACAGGTCCATAAAACATTTTGGTAAAAAAAAAAGAAAATCACAGCATTGGAAATGTCTGCTATGTCATAATATGAGCACCAACAAGCCATGGAATTAAATAATGTGCTTAATTAAAAACAAGAATTGACTTCTAACTAAGAAACTTTTTGAAGTAAAATGATTCAGGCAAATGTACATTTGCAGTGAAAGCCTCTTTATCCAGTTAGGGTCATGAAAAGCTGCTGCCTATCTCCATAAGCTTAGAAAACAGCCTTGAAGAGGGTGTCAGTTCATTACAGGGCCAATTGAATATGGTAAATATTAAATTAAAGTAAAATAAATAGAATGTCCATAAAGGTTTGTTGATTACACACACATGTAGCAGTAATTATAAAACTTTTAGAGTTCAAAACTATTGTAATTTTTTTTATAAATAAATCATTTAAACATTTAGAATATGATTTTACTCCCTTTTGAGCTGTTAGAAATGAACCAAGGTTGAATACTTCAGTACAGAAGGTAAATAAAATAAAATTTCACATATAACATGCTCCCATTATTGTGTTTAGTGTTGACTGTATATGAATAATTTAAAAAGTGTTTTTTTTCTGTGTAGAATAAGGAAAAATCCTTCTAAAAATTAGTCTTCAGCAAAAAATTGGGACTGGGTTTTAATTGCAGCCCTTTTCACCAAGAATACCATTAACATATTAAAAATATTAATTATTGTAATAACAGCAGATGGGAATGAACACAGGAAACACTAAATTATGATCATGTGCAAAGCAACACACCTACAGCATCCCTGTGCCTGCCTGAATGTTGTTGTGCCCCACTCGATTAGGTCTTTTAAATGGGATCCACGTAACCACTGTTCTAGTTTCCAAAACACGCTCACTTTCTCGGCTCCTGTTTTTCTCTCTCTAAGACCAAACACTTCCCACCCCTTCTACAACCTGAGTGTTTCTTCTCTTTAGATTGTCACAGAGGTTAAATCAGCTGTAAACTTCATCCTGGGGTTATATGTGGTATTTCCTCCCTGGTATCATTCTTTTGACAAGGAAAGGATCAGGTAATTCTGGCAATTGCTGGCTTTTGCTTGTAATCAGAGAACAATTTCAAATCTCTCTTTAGCCAAATATGAGGAAACAGAAATAAAATTAAAAATAGCTCATAGATCAGTTTAACTTCAGATTTGTTTAAGTGTATACCTTACTAAGAGCACTTCAGTTTCCAAACCATTTTTTAATAACTATAAGTATGTACAGTATACTCTATGTGAGTCCACTTGCCTATATGTACAGTGTACATTGATATTTGTTTTCTATATTTATAGATGCAACTGATAATTGGAACTTAACAGAATATAATGAATGCAGAATTTTGAGGGGTTGTGGGTAGGTCTTGTATGATTTTATGTTGCAAATAACCCCCTCCCAACTGTCTTTAAGATAGAATTTTTTTTTAATATAAAATTTGTCTCTGTTTATTTAAGCAACTAAGTTTCTGACTATACGAATAATGTACAGAGAGACAGAAGTTTGGATGATGCACACCCACCACATGACGAATCACCTCAGGATTCCAAATTAGGACCCACACCAAAAAATTCAGTATTTGCATTATATACTTTAATAGACTGCAGGTCATAAAAAACTGATAAAAAGAAATGTGTCATACTTTTAAAAATAATGCTTCAATAGCTCACTTTTATTTAGTATAAATCATTGATCTTAATAATATTAGATGACAAATGTAAGAAAGACCATTCCATAAAATGCCATACTGATAGCCATCAGACTTGATTCTGCAAAGAGAAACGAAATTTCCATCACAGTATATTTCATGAACACATTTCTTGTGCAATATCAATATGGGGGCTGTACTGTATATTAAAAGAGAGTATAATTATATTCTAAAAATGTTGTTTTACAACTGGGACTGATCTTATTAAATTTTCTAATGTAAGATAGATTTGACATGATGGCAGAATTGTGGAGAAAAAGTCCTGAAGGATTACTTGAAACCCTTTTCAGTGATTTATGTAATACCATTGTCCTGTTTCAATGTATTAAAAAAGAGTTGATTTTACTGACATGGTACTTTTAACACTCCTTTGACAAGGGTTTATTTCAATGTTAACCTCACAATGTTGATATAGTAACAGATTTTCCTAGGTAACAATTAAAAGGTGAAGACAATTGATTATATTGTTTAAGAAAACATCCTTTTTGTGATCATAACTGCCTGTAAATACATACATTCATACATTATCCGACCTGCTATATCCTAACACAGGGTCATGTGGGTTAGCTGGAGCCAATCCCAGCCAACATAGGGCACAAGGCAAGAACAAACCCTGGGCAGGGCACCAGCCCATCACAGGGCACACTCACACACCAATCACACACTAAGGACAATTTTGGATCGCCAATGCACTTAACCTGCATGTCTTTGGACTATGGGAGGAAACCGAAGCACCCGGAGGAAACCCATGCAAACACGGGGAGAACATGCTAACTCCACGCAGGGAGGACCCGGGAAGCAAACCCAGGTTTCCTTACTGCGAGGCAGCAGCGCTACCACTGCACCACCGTGCCGCCCACACATACATACATACAGTACATACTGTACGTAAATAAATAAAAAATAAATTGAGCTGCAAGTACAGAAGTACTATCTATCTATCTTGTTACAGTGCAATTCCTGGTTATCCAAAGCAGTAACTAAAGTCATATCTTATGCACCCCCTTCTGAAAAAGAAGCCAAAAACAATTCATGTTTCAGGAGTATTACTAAAATCTAAGACACAAAATATAACTCACCAAACAGTACATAAAACACCTTTGCATCAAATTTTTTCTGTGGAACAGAATAAAAAATTAGAATTTTTATTTCAAATTTTGTACTGTAGGTTGCTTTGTATTTTAAAAAAAAATGGTGTAAATATAAAGAACATAACAAACACGTTTATAGAGTCCTACTATCACATGTACAGGAAACAACGAAATTCTTATTTGCATGTGCTAATCAACATGCAACATGTCTCCAGTTTCCAGAACCATGATTAGTAAGCAAAACTAGCTTAGGCTGAAACACATATCTTCCTCATGTGAAAAATGTCAGAACATGCTGATTGCCCAAATATGCCCATTCTTGACAGCAGCAGCCAGGTCAAACTTTTATATGAATAAGATGGCACACTTTAGCTTGTAAATGATGATTAAAAAATTTTTACTCTTATAGCTTTTATCTTTTTCTCTTACTTTACATATGTGAAGATGAACACAATTTGCTTACACAATGTTCTAAGAGGTGGATGTGCTACTGTAATTTAAACAGAAGTTGAACTGTATCGACCTGAGAATGAACCTTTTTTTAATTAAACAAATGCTGTTTTCAGTTCTCGAATTACACAACACCATCCATTATCAACCCACTAATGCCAGCTCAGGTTTGTGGCGTGTCAGAGCTTATAAAAGCAGGATTTGGTGGAATAGAGGAACTGACCTTGATATTCACACACATACCTACTGTAGATTCAGGCCCATCAGACTACTAGGCCTGTCTATTAATGACTTTTAATGATGAAAAATACTACACTGTATTTTGCTATTATATGCAGTATATTTGTGTTCATTATAAAGAATTAAATAGTAGATTTTCTGATTGACAGGAGTCCTTCTCACAAGTATAATTACCTTTTATACTCAGATTGGTTAGCTGGTACTTGCAGTAATTCAAAGTTACTTTAGGTGGGATTTTGTGTGTATGTATTAAGTTATTAATGCACAGTAAATGCTGCTGGTTACAATTGGTGACATATGGACATGAACAAAGGGAGTGATTGGAAATGATGTCAGAGTTCAGACTGTGCACTACTATTCCATTAAATGGTCACACATGGTCTCCAGTTGGAGGAGTCCTGTTATATACTATATCATAAAATGCAATCATTTGTGTGTGTGTGTGTGTATCTGGTCCTTTTGAGCATTCTGATTGTTCAGTTTGGCTTCAGTCTGATTGGTCGGTTACACTTTGGTTGTTCAGTCAAACATGATCGAGACAGGAAGAACTGGGCATGAGAGGCTGACACACATGAAGATACAGAGGAAAGACATAGGAGGAATGCTTAGAGTCACCTTCAAACACAAGAAGTATTTGCAAAAAAATCAAATGGTAGTTTTCTTCTGGGTAATCATGGACAGTCTACCATTGGTGGTGGTCAAAAACCAAGACATGAGGCGAGTACACCTTCAAATAACAGAGTCCGAGAGGCAGGCTTTACAAGAGCATGACTGGGAGAGGAAGCACTGACCAAGACACACTGAAGAAAGGCATAGGAAGACTGCTAAGGGTACATGTAAGGCAAAAGATATAAATTATTTATAAATTTATTACAGGTATCATAGCTACGTATATATACGCGTATATATATATATATATATATATGAGGTGAGACACAAAAATAACTGGATTGGTAAAAAAAAATGTATTAAAGAATTACAGCATTATAAACATTGCCACCTTCTATACACTCCCCCTCCTGATCTCTACACCACTCCATACGTATCTTCCATTGATTGGAACAGTGCTGGAAGTCTTCTTGTTTGAGGCTTTTCAACAGGCTTGCTGTTTCTGTCTTCACTTTATCCATTGAATAAAAATGTGTTCCCTTCAGGTCACTTTTGATTTTTCTGTAACAAGTAAAAATCACAGGGAGCTAAATCAGACGAATAGGGAGGGTGATTGAGGACAGAAATGTTTTGGTCAGTCAAAAACTGCTTTATGGAAAAACCATTGTGCACAGGAGCATTGTCTTGTCTCTTTGTTCACTCTTTTCACCTGACATGTCGCAGCAACTTTTGTAGTGATTGTTGTACAAATACTGACTGGGCTATTCACAGGATATACCTAGCCGGTCAGCGGTTTGAGAGGGTCTGTAGGAGGGGATATAGTTCTATGATTCACATCCAGCTGACCTCCAGATGGTTTTGCAGGAAAACCCCAAGCCCAGTCCAGTTATTTTTGTGTCTCACCTCATATACTTATGCCTCCAGCAGGCCACTTGTGTGAATGTCTCTGATCAAACAATCAGAAACAGAGTTCATGAGGGTGGCCTGAGGGCCCAACGTCCTCTAGTGGGCCCTGTGCTCACTGCCCAGCACCGTGGAGCTCGATTGGCATTTGCCATAGAATACCAGAATTGGCAGGTCCACCACTGGCGCCCTGTGCTTTTTACTGATGAGATCAGGTTAACCCTCAGCACATGTGACAGACATGAAAGGGTCTGGATAAGCTGTGGAGAGAGTTATGTTGCCTGTAACATCATTGAGCATGACCGGTTTGGTGTTGGGTCAGTGATGGTCTGGGGAGGCATATACATGTAGAGATGCACAGACCTCTACAGGCTAGATAATGGCACCTTGACTCATTAAGTATCGGGATGAAATCCTTGAACCCATTGTCAGACCCTATGCTGGTGCAGTGGGTCCTGGGTACCACCTGGTGCACGACAATGCCCGGCCTCATGTGGAGAGAATATGCAGGCAGTTTCTGGAAGATGAAGGAATTGATACTATTGACTGGCCCCCACGCTTGCCAGACCTAAATCCGATAGAACACATCTGGGACATTATGTTTTGATCCAGTATATATATATGAAAGAAACATATAATTTTCAAATGCACTTCATCCAATTTAGTGTTACAGGGGGGCATAGTCTTTCAGGTAGGAAACAGCCCTGGACAGAGCATGTGTCCATTACAATGCCTATATTATCACTTAGTGAGCAATCAATAACAAATAGTTAACCTAATTTGTAAGTCGTGGTGATATGGAAGAAAAAACAAAGTACCTGGAGCACAAACACAGGGAGAGAAGGCAAATGTCCTACAAGCATCAACCATGAGGAGGATTCAAATCCAAATTGCCAGAATTTCATGGTAGCAGCACTACTCACTACACTACCATCCCATTGAAAAGGCTGAAATTTATTTTTATTTGTTACATGCACCATTAAGAGTTTTGCTTCCTATATAAAATACAAATACCATCAAGGTATTCAATGTAATTTAAAATCATTTGTATTCACCTGTCTTTTTAACTAACCTTTTTATTTAACTATTGATGTTTTCAGACACTTTCTATCATCTCTACATTTTTTCTTGCAAGATAAAAGTGAACGTATAGGCTATGTAGTTGACTGATTTAAAAAATATAACAAGAAATATAGCTAAGCAGCAACATTTTGCCTACAGCAGCACATGCAAATAACACTCAGTATGAAGTTGTTTTAAAAGGGGACAATCCAAAAGTCTAAAACACAAGAGCATTGTACTTTAATGTGAGCGGCAATTGAACTCATAAAAACTTCCAGACTTCCCTTGAATTTCTTGAGGCAATTTGTTTCAGGTATTGAGGATGGAGAAGTTAAGTCATTTGTCAAAACTGATGAGTCTGCTCTGGGAACTATTAGAAGACTCCAGTTGGAAATTTTCCAAATGCTTCCAGAATCAGGTACCTATCTAATACTGAAAGGATTGTAGTCTGCTAAAACAATTAAGAAGAATAAACCCATAACACTGTGCTAAGTTGGCTTTTAGCTCTGTGTATTGGCCAGAGTGGGATGAAATTCAGCTGAAGAATTTGCTACACTATAAAGTAATAACAATGTAATCAATGGGACTGCATTGTCCATTTGGACTAGAGTGACACGGTCCCAGGATGTTGCAATTCCTTTTTAGGTAAACGTTTTACTTCAGTGCATAAGAAAAATAAAGCTAAACAATGTGGCTGTGTTAAAATTCCAAATGCAGATACACAGGCAAACAATAAATTCATCATAGGGATTTTTTCTTTTCTTGCCAGCTCTGCAACAATAACGCTTTTTTGTTCTTAGACTTTATGAAAAGCTCACCCTGGAGTTTAAACCTTTGATAAACACAGGGTCACAGAGAAATGTTCCATCTAACTTCATTGTTGTGTAAGTTAAACAAATGTTTATACCAGTTAACAGCTAATAAATGTATATTTTGTAGCAGCATATGTAAAGTAATTTTCTTTATTCATAAAGGAATTGTAGACTTCAATATTCAAAAACCTTTTTTGCTACAGATTAAAAAGGAAACTTTTTTTTCCTTCTTTTTGACTTCTCTGTGGGGAAATGGTTGTAGAAAATGGGCCTCAGGTAAAAAAAGTGTTATTTAGGCCACTGATTCCATAGAGAAAGCAAAAAAAAAAAAAAAATACACGCATTACATTTAGGAGGATCACAAGTTAGTATTGGAAAAGTAAGTTTTAGTCAAAAACTTGTATGTCTTGGCCTGCTGTATGATATATACTGTAGTAATACTGCTAATTAGGCCTTTGGGAGATAAAAGGTCCTAGGAAATGATGTGCTGATAGCAAGTGAAGAATCAAGGGCTGGCATTGGAAGACTGACTGATGAAGGCCGTTAGCATATTACTCTATGAAACATGAAGTTTTAAAGAATGTTAGATGCTGATTATAATGAAAGGATACTGCTTTGTGGGTGTTAACCACCCACAAGCTTGTGAAGAAAAAATCCTTATGTCTAACCATATCAGTCACAGCAATTTATCTATTATACTGCCTTTTCTATCTATCTATCTATCTATCTATCTATCTATCTATCTATCTATCTATCTATCTATCTATCTATCTATCTATCTATCTATCTATCTATCTAGTGTAAAGGATGAATAACAAATGAAGAAAAATAATGAAGGACCCTGGTGAGATACCTCCATCTGGTCACAGGTGAATAAGGGTTGTGGGAAGATAATACCTGTGCAACCATTAAAGTCACAATAATTGTTTGCTATATCTGAAATTCAGAAGGCAGAGTGAGAGCCCATGGGTTTTATGTTCTCTAGTGTATGGAGAGAAGAGCTAATGAGCTGAGGTCACGTATCTTCTTCCAGGTTGGGCACTTGCTAACTTTGGAGAGAAAGCAGTCATGTGTAATTATAGACATGGTTCCCCTGTGCCCCTTTAAAATTGATCCCTGTAAAGACAGCATAATAATCACACATTAGAAACTCCTATCTATCTATCTATCTATCTATCTATCTATCTATCTATCTATCTATCTATCTATCTATCTATCTATCTATCTATCTATCTATCTATCTATCTATCTATCTATCTATCTATCTATCTATGTAGGAGAGACATCATTTTCTCTGTTATTGTTATTCTTCTATTATTTTAGGATTTCTGTGTTCCTCTGAATAGAATGAGAAAACTAATTACTCTTGGGAAGCTGAATGCAACACCAACAGACTCCCTGTAAGGCCTAGAAATAATAAGACAAGTTATTTTGCATTACTATGTTTTCCTATCCTATCAAAATGTCTTTTGATTGTTTTAGCCCTAAGGCAAGTTTTTGACTATTTCAGGCTTTGATTTCTCTCTTAACCTATAATTATAAATGTATTTGGAGGATTCTCTTCATAAATTTTGTTTTTAATTAATGGTTCAAGGAATTATATTTATTTGGTCATTTTCTTAGAGTTTAAACTATGCCCAATAGGGTTACGGCTTTAAACGTATAAAGTATAAATATAAGATTATACAAAGTATTTAATTTACTGAATAGATGTGTATCATGATTGGCAATTTTCCAAAGTTGTCAATCATTACCTAATCAAAGGAGAGACAAATACAATAAAATAGCCAAAATATTATGTGATCCGATTGGGTCTGAGTTTGCCATGGTCTTCCTTCTGTACATGCCTCAGAATAAAATGCAGCTTTGTGCTTCAACTCCCACTCCACTGTAACACACAATGGTATCATAAACTGAGCTCTATTTAAAATCCTCTCTCTAAATCCCAGTTTTCAGACATGGCCAAAGGTGAGCGGCAGGCAGCCCTGAATTCAAACTGTAAACTGGCTATTAATGCCATGACCACTGCTCTGAGCTTTTCACTGTTCCAGTTTTCCTTCTTTTTGCTACTTTTTTCAAAATGGTAAGCAGCACTATGAAAGCTAAACATGAGGAGCAAACTCTTCCGTCTGTGATCACCTCTATCTGAGTTCTAATTTTACTTCTGTTTAAATAATTTTGAAGTGTATAATGTGTCTGAAGACCAGGTGTCTAACATAACAGCATTTTTTCATAAATTAACCTAATATGGAAAGTTATTTATTAAAATGAGCTTAAAATAGCCCTATAGTTTACATGGTTGATGTATGCAAAGGTTAACAATGTACAAAATTAAATGGGGATCTCAATGCACAGCCCACAATTCTATTCTAACTGTTGTGAAGCCCGGGCGTGTAAAGCTGCCCTAACCCTCAATACAGACAGGCAGAACACAGGTTCAACACACAACACCCGGTTTATTTACAGTTTTGTGCACAGTACACCAACACAACACAGTCCCAGGCTTTGTCTTCTTCCTCCCGACTTTGGCTCTCTGAATGGAGTGAGGCGGCTCTTCTTATTCAGGTCCTGAGAGTGTTCCAGGTGGCTCATCAGTATTAACTGGAATCACTCCCAGGTGTGCTAGAGGTCCTTTGTAGGGCCCTGTATCTCGCCCCGGACAACCCCCACGGAACCCAACAGGGCTGCACCGAACTCCAGCTGCCAGCATGCCCTATTGGAATCCGTGGTCCCACAGCCACCCAGTAGGGCTGCCCTCTAGTGTCCCAAGGGAGGTAGTGCCCCACCAATGCTCTCTCCCTTGGTCCTTCCACTCCGTTGACGCTCGAGCCAGGTAGTGGCTGTGGCTGCCCATCGCAATGTTTAAGTTTATAAATTTACAATGCTGTGATTCCAAAATATATCGACAATGGTAGTAAATGGGCAAGTTTAATCACACAGAAAAATGGTGGGCTTGATTCCTCACAGATTGAGGGTCCTGAATTTGAACTTCATGTTTGGTTGTTATCTGTGTAGAGTGTGTATGTACTCTTGGTGTCTGTGTATGTATTCATCTGGGTGCTTCAACTTTTCTTCCATATCTTCAATGGCATGTGTTTTGGGTTAACTAGTGATGTGTGTATCAGTAGACCCTGTAATGGATTGACACCTTGTCAAGGACTGCCTTCATAGGTTAGAGCCCCCTGAGATTGTCTGAGGTTGTTTTGTTATTATAATTAGTTGGTTTTAGGTTGGCTGTACAGTTACTCTTTGTGTAGTTTACACATTCTCATTTAATGTTTGAGTTTTTCTCCTTGTACTCCAGATATACTGTCTATGTTAAAGGAATACTTCTCCCAAAAAATTATATTTTTCTGTATACTGTATTACTTACCCAAAGCAGTTTACAGCAATGGTCAGAAAAAAATGTTCATCTCATGTTTTCATACAAAGTTTCTGTATGAACAAGGTGTCACACACGTGCGCATGGGGGGCAGCTAAAGGGCTTGAGTGAGGGCAGTTCGGAGGTATGCCGGGATGTGGCAGAGTACACTGACTCTTTTTCTCCCTTGCCTGTAGACCATTCCCAGGGGATTCCACCTGGCTCTCCTGACATCACTTCCGGGACTGAGCCAATGGAAGTCGACCACACCAGTTCCAGCCCCTCTGATGTCACGTCCGGCTGTGATCCAATGGCTGAAGACCACATGCTTGATCCTTATGACCTCACTTCCTGCCTTCCCCATTAAAAACCTGCCCCTTTTCCCTTTTTCCTCAGTCTTGTTTTGGACTCCGTTGTATGCACTTCAGTGCTGGTTATTTTGAGAAAAACGACTTTTGCAGCCAGGATACCATATTACACGGGTGGCTGCCCCAAACTTTTATCGGTCTATGTCTCGTTTTTGTGACAAGGGTCTATAGCAACCAATGCTGGACAACAGCAAACAGCACAGAAAACTCCATGAAAAATGTTCATATTTCTTGTATTGCATAATTCCTATGTCAATCGTCCAGTCATATTCTCGCAATGTATTTTTACTAAAACATTGATAAATAAAACACTTCTGGAAAACACTCTCAAGAATTTGAATTCAAGACCCGCCTTCCCACCTCATTCATTGGTCAGATATCCATCCTAGTAACATCTTATTCATTGGCTGATATTGGCTTTATGTGATATCAACAAAAAACATGCACAGAGAGACATGTAAAATTAAAGATTAAAAGTTTAAAGAAAAGCAAGTAAAACGTTATCAGAAAGAGAACATACCTTGGATTTGTGCATATCCGAGGTGGTTCAACAAGATTTGCCACTAAATAATCCAAAGGTATTCCAGTTGTGGTTCAATGGTTCACTGCTATAAATATAAATATGACAATGGGAGGTGGGTCTATAATTTAAATGTTCATTTATATCTACGTCCATTCCATTTTCATTAAAGAGACTGTTTTCTTGAAGTGGCTTATTTAACAATAGTTTAGAAAAAATGTATGCATTTGAGACATTGTGAGCCTTGTCTGTGTCACAGATGGATTATGTGATGTTTCCAGCATTGGTCACCATATATGCTTATGATATCAGAAACTTTGTTATCTCCACTTGAAAACATAACATTAAAAATGTATTTCATTGAAATAATATGTAATTAAGCACTCTATGTACTATATGTATTTCCAAACCTCAGTAACGTTTGTTGAAAACAGACCATATTTTAGTGTTCTACATAGTGTGTTTTTGGAACTCTTAATTGTACTGCTTATTAAGGGGTGCTCAGATATACAAGCATGGCAGTCTGGGAAAGAAGGTACCATGTGTAGGCAGTAGATGCTGTCCTGCATAGTGTTCTGGCAGCAACCAGCCATAATCTTCCCTTTTAAAGAATAATCCCAAAATTTCAGATTATCGTGTGTGTCTCCTTTGAAAGTTCTTAAACTAGATTAATTTATTTAAAATCACTGCTCCCTTTTGGTTTTAATTTTTATGTCAACCTTTGATTTGATATTTTGCCTGAACAGCTTCTCTTTTCATAAATATTACTTTAGGTCGTGGTTTCTTTAAACTTTTTTGTCGCAACGCAGTTTTGCCCTTTTCCTTCAAGATTTACTCCTTGTTTGAGGAAGATCATTTGAGCATGATTGCCTAATCTAGCTATGGCAGCCCACTGCGACCCAGTTCACAAACCATCCATGACCCATTACCTTTAAGTACAACAGTAACTTGCAACCCAATGGCAGCAACCCGACCCATAGTTTAGGAAACTCTGCTTTAGGTTATATAGTGTGATGGATGTCCGGCAAGAGTTGCCGGCCCTCACCCCCAGGCCGCCAGGAGGTGCTCTCCCGACTGCATGGACATGCCCTGAGTTCCAGCAGGGCCTCATGGACTTTGTAGTTTTTATACACAGCCCTGCTGGATACCTTGGGGACCACATGGAGTCGCTGTAGCGAGGCTTGTACACTCATATGTGCCCTATAACCTGGAAGTGCGTCCTGGTCACGTGAACCGGAGGAATGATGTACTTCCAGGTTAAAGAAAAGAGAAGTTTTTACCTGACCCGGAAGTGATAGAAAGTCACATGGACTGAGGGACAAACACTTCTGGGTCAAGGACTATAAAGGACTGTGGGAAATCCCAGACGGATGAGCTGAGTTGGGAGGCAGGGTGGCTAAGTGTCTGGGAGTGGAGGATTGGTTTATTGATTATTGTGTATTTGTTTGAGTATTGTGGAGAGGAGGGTGCTTTGGGCACATTATTATTATAATAAATAATAATTGGACTTTTTATCTGGTGTCGGACGAATGGTCTGAGAGTACAAGGGTGCAAGCAAATCCTAATCTGTCACAATAGTTATATGCTCTTTGTGCTGTTACTTACCCTTGTTTAAATGTCTCTTTTTAAATGAAGTCCTATTTAGGTATTTTTAGTTTATTCTTGATTAAGTTGTTCTTTTGTATGTTATTAATTGAGTAATTTAAGTTGTTATTAAATAAATTAAGAAAAGATTGTTTTTTTTTTTTTGTGGGTGACGCGATGACGCAGTGGCTAGCACTGCTGCCTCGCAGTAAGGAGACATGGGTTCACTTCCTGAGTCCTCCCTGTGTGGAGTCTGCATGTTCTCCCCGTGTCTGCGTAGGTTTCCTCCGGGTGCTCCGGTTTCCTCCCAATATCCAAAGACATGCAGGTTATGTGCATTGGCGATCCTAAATTATCCCTAGTGTGTGCTTGGTGTGGGTGTGCATGTGTCCTGCAGTGGGTTGGGAGACAAAATCAGGGAGTTAGAGATAGCGTTGGTTTGGACCTGTGCAGAGGAGAGATGCTGGGTATATTGGGAGAAGGATGCTAAGGATAGAACTGCCAGAGAAGAAGAAAAGAGGAAGGCCTAAGAGGAGGTTTACGGATGTGGTGAGAGAGGACATGCAGGTGATGGGTGTAACAGAACAAGATATAGAGGACAGAAACATTTGGAAAAAGATGATCCGCTGTGGCAACTCCTAACGGGAGCAGCCGAAAGAAGAACAAGAAGTTATTTTTCCTGCAGTTTAGACCTTGAGATTCAGTCATAACAAAGATAGTTTTGGTTCTTAAGAGATTTAAAGAGAAGGGAGGTAAAAATTCAGTCCTTCATTGTGGTATATGAAAGATGGCCAAGTGTGCAAACCACACCACCAGACAGACACTGGTTCAAGCCTGTTAATTAAGACCTAGAAGAACAGCAGGTTTTTTTGCTTTAGTATTCTAGGTTAGATTAGGTATACCAGAAAAACTTTATTATGCATACATTAGCAAAAATATAAAAAACAAAGATACAGACTCACAGGATAAATAATACTATGTTTGGCCAGTTTGGCCACCATCTTCTTCCATTATGTCCAATGCTAGCTCTGTGATGGAGGGGGCTTTCCTCACAACTTTGTTCAGATATTTTGTGTCAATTGAATTCAGGGGACCACAATGTAAAACCATACCGTGGCTACCATGGGCCGGTAAAACATCCCCATCAACTTGCTACACACTTCAAAAGACCTGAATTTCCTTAGGAGGTACAGTCTACTCTGGCCCTTCGTGGACAGCATCACTGTGTTGTCTGACCGATCCACTTTGCGGGTTATGTAAACCCCCAGGTCATGTAGCTCAGCACCACTTCCACATCTTCCTGCTGAATGCTGACTGGTCTCAGAGTCTCTTTGGCATCCTGGTAGTCCACCAGTGACTCTTTTGTCTTGCTGATGTTGAACTGCAGGTGGCTTTCCCTGAATCACAAGCCTCATATACTCTGACTTGTCTCCATTATTAATGCATTCTGTTGTACTTTGTTTCCCTTGTGAGCTTTATTTATTACAGCATACAAAAATACATGATTTTTGCCATTATTATGGGACTGAAAAGTCACCATGACACATTATCTTTCTGAACACTGTATCAGATACATTTAATAATGTTATAAATAAAGAGATTCAGGTGATAAAAATTGGTAAAATTTGCATGATAAAGGTTTTACTAAGGTACTGAAACAGAGGTACAACAGTAAGAGTTTTGTTTTTTTTCAGTAAATATTTAAAGTAAACCCAAATATCATTACATGCTCCTTATAAAAATTAACCAAAAAGCCAATCGTAGGGTTTTAGATCACCAAACAAATTACAATAATACTTACTTTTGAAAATGGGTGTCTAATTTTACAGATGCTAAGTAGTCTTAACCAATCTAAGCTTTAAACCAAGACATCATTTACATTCTTAGAAACTGAAACATACAAAAGATCCACTTTATTGTGGGTTTCACTTCAGAAATAAGTATATTTTACACTATGAGGTCTTAGAGGAGCTGTCTTAAGATAGGTTTTAGTGGGATAGTGGCATTTGCCAGCCTACAGCCTTTAAAAACAATAGTTGCTTCTCATCGAGTTTTTTTCCCTTGAAAGGTTAGGAAAGTATTGCAAGCAGCGGTTTAGTTCTTTACACGTTATTTTTAGCATATTACTGAAAACCATAAGGATAAGGGATCTGAGCCTAAAGAATTCAAATCAAATCCTGCCGATTATCCTACAAATGTTTAGGATACAAGCATTTTATGTAAATAGTATTTGTTTTTAGTGTGTGTACCATTATTACAAACATTTGCATTTTAATTTTTATAAGTGTTAAAAATATGTCCCCTTTTAGTGAATTGCATATTTTTAAATTATTCCTTTTTTTCAAGATAAACCCACAATGTGTTACTATGTAAAGACATAGCAATTTTTGAATTAATTTTGATATAGTTTTTACCTTTTAACTTTGTTAGGCTGTTGCATTTCTGCATGACTGTGGACATCTTGTTTTATTTCTTCATTATAAATATCTAATATTTTCAAAACAATAGGCTTTTCTATTACAGGCTGAAGAAGAACCACAGCCACTCCTAGGAGCATTGGGTGTTATGAATAAACTCAGTACAGGCCAGCAGCACACTGCAAGGCACATTCAAGTGCAACCACAGTTATTCATAATCTCTATGTTAGGAATCAGCAGTTAACCAAACTTGCTCAAGTTTTGGAAGAAAATCCCACCGAAGCAGTTAGGACATGCAAATTTTACATAGTGTCAGGTTCTGGTTGTCATGTACCTGCTTTTCACATCTGTTCTAGTCTTTGTAAATAAATAAAGTAAATAACTGGAGTTGCTTTCTTACTCTTTTATTCTTCTATCAGAAAACTAAATAGGCAAGATGGTCACTTTAAAAGAGTATATAGATAGATACATAAGGCACCATATAATAGATAGATAATTATTAGTAGATTTTCTTAACTTATCTGTTCTCTGTTGCTATTTTGCAATTAAAAATGTCAGACTTTGCCTTTAGACATTGTGGTATACTCAGTTCTGTGTGTGAGAGATTTGCCTGATCTAACCTATTTTTTTTTGTGGCTTGTTAACGTCTAAGTCCATATATCATAAAATTTTTATTTTGCACATCAGTGGTCTGTAATGTGAGAATGTTTTAGGTGCCTCAATGAATCAATTTCAGAGGATATGTCACAAAGACAGAGACTGAGCCAGGAATTAATACAGGTTACCTGTTCAGTCCAACTTGAGCTTCAATTATTGAAAATATTTTGCATTTTTTATTATTATAGTATAAAGCAGGTAACAGTTGTCTTAGATAAAGAAACCAGCCAAGTAATAATAATATCTGCTATTGGGCCTCATTCATTTGGCCTACTCCTAATGCTTTCCAGGATATGCTGTAGCCCCTTTTACCCTGAAGTGAATTAAATGGGTTTGAAAATATAATTTAAATATTTTATGTTAACTAAATTCATATCAGTTAAGTTCTCCATTTATGTAGGTTTGATGAGATTATATTTTTCCAAACATTTTCAGTCTCTTTTTTATCATATTGGGGTTTTCATTTGATTTGAAGATGAGGGGAAAAATGACAAAATATAAAATGTGCTCGTAACTATGTAATATGGAAAGGTTGGAAAAGTAAGAAAAATATTTTTATGTTTCAAGTTCTAGAAGTTCTTTTTACAGTGTTCAGTGGAAGTAATATATGAGTTGATTCTTATTACTACTATTCCTCAAAAATCTTTGAAAAGTTTTGAGTATACTGCAGACAATGTAGTAAGAAAACGTTAACTTTTAATCATGTTGTCTTTTAAAATGTGTGGAGAGAGTTTTGTTTTGTGTGGGTAACAATGACTGAGAGGAGTTCATATTTTTAGCTCTGTGCTTCAAAATGTTGTTTATAAAAGTAAGGAATGAGAGGATTGTAGGAGGGGACTTATCTTCAGAGGTCTGACAGCTTTATAGATGGTGCCAAGACTAGAATTTCCTTGTTGAAGTATTTTTTCCCTTACTTGTTTTTTCATATACATCTTTACGGTGCACTGACCTGATGAAATATAGTTATTTTTTAATATGCAAAAGACTTCAACTTACACAGGCAATTTCCAGTTGCCAGCCTTTGCTTTTTTTAATGTTTACCTGGCATTCTGAAGCTATTGACAGGAGCTACTTCTGTTACCAGCTTATTGTGTTTATTAGTAGTACCAACCATCCATTACATTCATCCACTTTCTAACCCTGATAATCCAGTTCAGGATAGATTGGAGATTGAGTCCATCCTAGCAGCATTGAATACAAGGAAACAACTCCAGATGGGGTGCGTTTCTATTGTAGTGAACAGCTTCTGTTTTAGAATTTTAAACTGCAATATCTAAGTGGAGTAAATAAGAGCCGTGAGATTTGCCTTATAATATGGATAATTGAGGAACACTATTTATGTATTTTGATGGTAGGAATCTGGTTAGAGTACTTTGCTGTGGTCTATTTCATCTGATCATGGGAATAAGACAGTTGTTTGCATCAATTCTTAATTTAAATTATATATAGAGTGACACGTGAATCTCTGTCTTGCACCCCAAAACACAAGGCTGAGTCTCAGTACTTTAGCAAAACCAACCTTGTTCTGCTTGAAACAGGAACAGCACATTTCTTTTTTAAATTGGGAGCTACCACTTTCCAATACACGGACATAGCAAATAGGTAGGGTTTGGGGCCAGGTCAGTGGGGAAGTTTTACTGTTCCCAGCATTTATTTTGTCCCTTGCACCACCCACAATCACAATCTTGATCAGCTCGTAGTTGTTTCTGTGGCACTATGCTGCTGTGCTGTGGTTGCCTCGGCAATGGATAAGCAGTCCTTCACAGACGCGGCAGTCACGCTTTGGTGCACCATCCCTTTGGGGAGGAGGTGGGTCTTTAAAGAGTTCAGAAACCTCATAATATAGATAAAGTTAGGTCCATAAGTATTAAGACAGTAATACAATTGTCAGAATTTTGGCTATGTGCGTCACCACTATGGATTTGAAATAAAGCAACCAAGACTTGATTGTTGTGTAGCTCCATTTCCCACTTTACCAATAATGTAAACTAGAAAAAATTATTGTGTTCGGACTGAATATAATTAATAATCCCAATTCATTCTGAGATTTGAGCCGCTTATAGAGTCAGGATGACTTACTCCAGCCCCAAGCCGCACTGCCAACCCTTGGCAGGTAAAATCTGAAAGCCATGTCATGTCATTTTTAAACCCTCTTAATCCAGACTTGGATCCCTGAAAGGTATGATGCCTATCCCAGCTAGAACAGGGTGCATGACAGGAACAAATACTGGACAGGATATCAGTGCATTGCAGGGCAAACCCACCCACAACCCAAACACACACTAGGGCCAATTTAGCATTACCAATTCACCTGACATACATGTCTTTGGACAGTGGGAGAAAACCAGAGCACCCAGAGGAACCCACGCAGACACAGAGAGAAATTGCAAACTCCATGTAGGGAGGACCCAGGATGCAAATTACAGTCTCCTTACTGCAAGGTAGCAGTGCTGCCACTGTGCCGCCACTGTGCCGCAGTGCCACCCAAATCTGAAAGTTATATAAATGGACTGACTATTATAAAGTCAGAGTTAGGGTGAAAAGTACTTGTGTGGGAGATTTCCATCCTGTGACGTGCAAAACAAAGCTTAAATAAAGAACAAACAGAAATTGTGCTTTACAGATCTAGAAAGTGCAGTGCAGAGTTCATGCTATTTTTATTGCCAAATATTGTTGAAATTCAGACAAAATACTAATGGGGTCTCAATATCTGCGTGGGTTACAGTGTAGTCAAAGTGTTCAGGGTGCATTTCTTTCTAGCAATAAGCATTTTTAAGTTTTCCTTGTGTTTTCAGCTTTGGTTGAAGAAAAAAAACATATCATTACTTTTTAATTCTAATTGCAGATTAAATGCCACTAATCTGTTATGGCCCCTGATATTTTGTATTTTAGAAGGAGAAATTATGATGCCTGATAACCCAAAAAATATTGGGAAAATGTGAAAAGTGGTGAAAAACCCATTGACTGATACAATGCATTAAAGTATTTAACAAAAAAAAGCTTTTGTTGAATTTTGTTTTCTTTTCTTCTGAATGACGCATGTATAAGCTAAAGTTATTTTTTTTTTTACCATGTCTAACCAGAATATGGTCTTTCTTATTTATGCTTGTTATTCTGGCAAAAAAAAGAAAAGAAAAAAAAGTCACTTATAGTTAAGCATGAAGGATTCTGCTGATTACATAGACTCTCGGGAGATAAAGTCTGTTCAGAAAATGGTTGTGCAAATATGGTATTTGCTGTAGCCTACATTTCAAACATTTTATCAATATTCTAAGCAAACGTTTACTCATAATTGGTGATATGTGGATGTGAGATTGTCTTTTATTTGTAATGCTATATTTTGTGATAATACAATATCGGGCTTTAATGATACCCATGAACAAAAAAATTAATAGTCAGCCTTATGCTTCTTTTTAGGAACATCATTATTGATTACTGCAAAGCACTGTTGTTTGATCACAACTTAGATTTATGGGGAACCTACTGTATATTAACAGCACTGAAAATGCATGAACAGATTTTAAGGATTTTAAGATATGCATCCATCTTTCCATCTTGAGGAGCTAAAACAAAACCTGGGTGAAATGTCAGAGTACCTGTACACTTAAGCCTAAAATCAAGAACACCTAGCCAGTTGCATTTCTATTGACCAAACCTGTAGGGACAAAATACAGTACAGTTGAACCTCTGGTCACAAACGTTTCTGAACGCGTACAAATTGGGTTACGATCAAAAAGTTTGCATCTGTTCGTAACCACACGCTCTGGTGGCGAACATAAACACTGGAGGCCAGTTTTCCTACGTGCGTTCGTAAGCGCTAATGATTTCCAATTCTCTGTTTTCCATTTTCTTTTCTTTGCGTATACAGGGCCTAACAAAGCAGCTGATGTTGCAAAAGGAGTTACAATGTTAACCAAGCAGAGGCCTCAAATGCTGAAGAGGTGGAAAAACTGTTGCTAGTGTGGTTGAATGAGAAGCACCTTGCAGGGGATAGCGTAAGCGAGGCGTTTATACTGTATATGAGAAAGCCAGGATTCATGGCGATTTGCTGAAAAAAATCCTTCTTCGAGTGGCAAAGGTGAGGAATTTAAAGCCAGTAGAGGATGGTTTGAAAGGTTTCACAAGAGAAGTGACATTTAATTTTTTTCCCTGTGCTTAAAAACTCATAAAAAAAGTGTTTACAGCAAGTGGTTCGTAAGGGTCTAATGCAAACTCTTACAATGTTAGTTTTCTCTGTTGTTCAAGGTTTTCTCAGTGTTATTCCATGTTTTTACATTTAGTTTAACTATTACACTGTGCATTGTATGGTATAATTAACTATTTTTGTGCTTAAAAAATATATATTTTTACATACATTTCATACAGCCTGGAACGGATTAATTGTATTTACATACAATCTTATGGAGAAATTACGTTCGAGTTGTGATTAAATCGGGTCGCGTCCAGAGTTTTGGAACGAATTACGGTCATGAACAGAGGTACCACTGTATGTGGTCTGGAGCAGGACATGTGAACTCCACACAGACAAGGGTCTGAAGTGGAAACTGAAACCAAATCCAGGGAACTGTGAGGCAACAATGCCAAAACATGCTGCATGTTGATATGTGCTACCACTGTTAAGCATTTTCTATTAAAATTTAGTTATGACTATCAATTGTTTTATGTTCACTCCAAACATATCAGGTTTAAAGCAGTAACCATAAACCAGTTAGATTACATGTATTTTTTTGTGTTAAAGGTCATAAAATATGCCTAAAGTAAGAAATAAGTCCTGTATATTTCTTAATGTATCCAGGCAGCCAGTTAAAGCTCAGCTGAGGCTTTGTATCCATGTGTGTGCATGAGTTATTCATATTGTAATTAGCCAACAAATACCTCAATTTAGCTGTCAGCAAAAGGAACAGTTATTACCTAGCATCTCCGTCTGTGACCACTGTTCATTGGTCTATGCCTAATATGTAATTAAAGTTCTCCATATTGTCATTAACCTGCTTTTCTTTGATCTCTCTGGCTGATCATATGCAAAGATAAGGAAAAGCTGCCTGGGATCAGACCACTAGACTTTTTTGAAACATTTGCTTTACCATTTAAGTACAAAAAAGGAAAAAAAAAAAAGCCTTTCTGAAGCTTTTCTCAGGTCTATGCTACAAACCATCTCAAAAGACCAATTTCATAAAATCCCACCTATCAAGTAAAATGTCTTCATTAGGTCTGAGGCCTAAAACAAAATATCAGGCCAGCGGAGCGCTGAAGGTCTGCAGCTGACCTTTCTTTGGTTTTAATCATTGAAACTCTTGACAGCTTAATAAGTTGAAGGTGCTGGATCACAGCCTAACTTAATAAGGCCCACAGCAGAGACTTGGCCACCAATGATTGCTCCCATAAGTCTTAGCACATCTGGTGCTATGTCCTTGAGTGAGAAATATTTTCCATAACTTTCCTTATGTACAAAAGCCTTCCTCCTCTTTATTATCAGTCAAGTGATGCAGGCTCTTATGACAGTTGCTATTACCTAACCACAGATAGTTTATTTGCAGATTTTTTTCTCTTAATGAGTTATGCTGTAGAATCCTTGCAGTTGCTATTTTATTTAAAAAAATTTTATTAGGCTGAATTTAGCACATATGGAAGTAACTTATATACAGTATCAGTCTAGCCTAATATATTTAAACAAAATAATTATAATGATTTTCATGTTTTTGTACACATACACATTTAATAGGTATAGTAATATTAGTAATTCCCTTTAATAAAAATGTATGTCAAGTAAAGTTCATTTAATACTAAGTAACAAATATTTAAGGACAAGCTAATATAAACCAGATATTGTGAAGGGTGGCAGAGTGAAAAGGGTTGTGCAAACATGAAAACATGGCACAGGGCAAAACAAAGTGCTAACAAGGAAAGAAAAGCAGGCACTGGTAAGGAGTGTCCTGTCAGGAGAGATAGTATGACACTACCAGATGGAAGTGTGCTATGCACCCTTTAAGAGATACACACAGGTAACCTGTAGATTCAAAAGAGTGATTTGGCGCTTTTCCACTGCATAGTACGGCACAGCATGGTTCAGTTCAGCTCACCTTGGTTCGGCTCAGTTCGGCTCGGTTTGCGTTTCGACTGCAGTTTAGTACCGCTTTAGAGTGGGCGGGATTATTCACGTGTCGTTATAGTTGCGCCGCCTCTATTGCCGTGACACCGTGGAACTTTTACAACAACACGTAGACAACGACAACACTTTAGCTCGACGACGCGCAAGGGTAAGCATCTAAAAAAAGCACATCACTAGCTAACTTTTATCACTGTTGCAAAGCATAAAATGAACTTAACTGTCAGTGTAACATTAAAATGCTGATTCTGTATATTACAGATCTTCCACATTTTGCAAAAAAGTCGCCGCAACAGACCATCTGTTTGGACATTTAACCGTGCTTCAGAGTGGTGGGATGTGATTGTTCCCGGTTTTACAAACACTCAGTGGCTGGAGAACTTTCGAATGTCTGAAGAAACATTCATCCACTTATGCAACAAACTGCGCCCAGCGATGGAGAGACGGGACACAAACTTCCGCGTGTGTGTACCTTTGAAGAAAAGAATAGCCAGTGACGCAGTAATGACGATTTTCTCCGGCCAATCAGTGACCAGCAGAGTTTACACGTCACGTTTTGGTAACGGTTCGGCGCGCTTGGAACCTCGGCTGAAGTGGTACTAAAAAAAGGACCAGGTACCAGGTACTGTTCCCAGTGGAAAACCCCCCAAAAGTGAGCTGAACTGAACCGTGTCGTGCCGTACTATGCAGTGGAAAAGCGCCAATACTGTAACTGACAGAGGGCACTACATAGTCCTAAATTTTGAATGGATAAACCAGATTTTACTTTTAGAAGGATAGGTAGCCAGAGAGCGTCTCTAGAGAACTACGCAAGGTTTACGCAAGGTAGACACACTGAAGTTGTTAAGAGGAATTGTACTATTGTTATCCCTGTTGCAAATAAGGGACAACTGTCCACTCAGGTAGGTATTTGTCTAAAAGTGAACCTGTAATGGAGTATAAGGCCATCTCTTAGTTAGAGTTTCAATGAGCTTAGAGTCAGGACAAGTCTTCCACTGGTGAGAGGATGAACAGCCAGGGGACTAGTGAGACAGAAATGGGTGGTATAAAAAAAGCAGTGCTTGTTTTAGACACATGAAGGTAGGGAAGTGTACAGGGCACACTACTTGGCCCAAAAGGTTCTGAGCCTGTATAGTTAGGCACAGAAAGCCTGTGGGATTTGCTTTCTGTTATTTATTTGTTACTTTTGTCAATTCCTTGTATTTACAGTATCTATAAAATATTACACAGCATAGCTGATAACAACGTAATATAATTCAGAGTTATGGAGGAGCCAGAGCCAAACTGAGCAGCATTGAGTGCTAGGCAGGAATGAAATCTGGACAGGGCACCATTTCATTGCAGGGTCATTTGATCTGAGTAGGTTTTATAAAGTGGACTTAGTGTTATTTTTTTAGTTTATTTGCTCACCAGAGTCATCAATCAATCGGCCCACTCATTTTATAAAGTCAGATTGTCTAGCATAGGGTCAACAAGCATTAGCTTATCCTGGCAGCATGTGGCACAATCCAGAAACCAAACTGATACTGTATTGGATATTTAGTAATGTATTACTAGGCACTATACATCCAACCATCCATTTTCCAACCCGCTGAATCCGAACAGAGGGTCACGGGGGTCTGCTGGAGCCAATCCCAGCCAACACAGGGCACAAGGCAGGAACCAATCCTGGGCAGGGTGCCAACCCACCACAGGACACACATAAACACACCCACACAAGGGCCAATTTAGAATCGCCAATCCACCTAACTTGCATGTCTTTGGACTGTGGGAGGAAACCAGAGGAAAACCATGCAGACACGGGGAGAACATGTAAACTCCACGCAGGGAGGACCCGGGAAGTGAACCCAGGTCTCCTAACTACGAGGCAGCAGTGCTACCACTGCGCCACCGAGGCACTGTACAGATATTATTAAATATATTTTATATGAATGTGTGTATGCTTTCTCAACCAGTGTCTACTGTAAAGAGCACTATGGTACATAATTATCAAATTACATTAAATTAAACCATAGTATAATGTAGATGCTTCATGATAACCTCATATATCCACACAAACAAATCATGTGTCCTCTGACCATTTCTTTTTTGTTTTTTGTTCTGTTCTTTAAAGGAAATAAGTACGTTAAAAACTATGAATCAAATTGAAGCAAACTAACAAAAAACACAATGTAGCCATAGGGAGTGCATTATCTTATAGCATCCATCCACTATGAAGTGTTGTTCACAGAAGAAGTGATGCATCACCTAAGGTTTCCGTAACAGCTTGGAATAAAGCAATACAGCATATATAAATATATAAATAAAATGCTATGGATTGTGTCCATTCCGGTATGTGATTACTTGTGAACCACCGGAACCAGAATCTTGATCTTGGTCTTAATTGAAAATGTATCCCATGATACACGTTGGTAAAAGCAGAAAATTTGGCTTATAGAAGCCTCCATGAAGTTATCGGGATCCATGTATTTTTACAGGAAACTGTTTTGGAAAAGTAATTGAGAAGGTGACATTGCAGAGAGAAAAAGAAGAGCACCGACTTCTGCTGAGCATGAAGTAAATTGTAAAAGCTGACTACGTGAAAGGAAGAAGAAGAATGACAGCTTTGCCGTTCACTGCACATAAAGCACATTCAGCACAGCAACCTGCTAGTACTCACAAACTATTGGGGCTGGAACCTTGATCATACTAGAACCAGAGGTCTGCATGTTTCCTAGTATAGAAATAAAACTACATTATTATATAATTTAGTTGTTCTTAAACTATGGGATATGACCCATTTTGTGTTGAAGGGATTGCGACCCCTCCCCAGCCAACATTCGTTGGCGATTTTCTGTGGGTGAACTCCCCTTCGTTGACATTCGGTGGAAATTTTCTAAGGGGAAGGGCAATATTCCAGGGAACGGCATGATGATTGCCCACTGTTCCATGTCTAGTAAAGGTTTGTGAAGATATGCAGTAGGCAAAACTTGGTCTAGAGAAAAAATAGTTTAAGAATCACTGATATAATTGATCACAACATAACATAACGTACTCACACCTGCTTAATTCAATTCAGTGATGTATGGTTCAAGGCAAAAATGAGTTGAGAGTTGGAAACCACTCCATTGCAGGCCATTGTGCTGGAATTTTCAAACATAATATATGTGCGGATAAGTAAAAGGGCCATGAGACTCTTAGTCTAATATAAAGTAGATGATGGAATGTTTGCTTATTTCTCTTCTAGCAGCCTGGTTAGCATACTTTGCCTTTCTTTACCAAATGATTACAGGAATAAGACAATTGTTTACAACCAAATTATTCAAAAATAAACCCTGTGAAGACTTCCCTCATAAATCTAATGGCATGAAAGCTTTACTTCTTGGCTCCACCTTATAAATTGTGTGTCAAAGTGGCTCACTTAATCATTACTGATAAATTATAGGTGTTAATACAGTCATCCTTTATTATATTTAACATGCTGCAACCATAGTTTATACTGTTTTTTAGGTAAACTCGTATATATATAGTCTTAGCTTAACATATACAAAAAGGCAGGCACTGTCATGGACATGGACAGTTTTAATTTTGATATCTTTATTTGAGGCCAAAAGCCTTAATTAAAACAATAAAAAGGGGTATATGTACATTTTCAAATTCAACATTTTTGAGTGGTATATCTGATGGCATTGTTGAGTGTACCTTCGATAGCACATTGCTATGTTGTGGGAGTCATTGCTCTGTACTCACTAATATTTGATGCCATTGGCAACATTTTATGTAAAGCATATGGCAAACAAGAGCTCCACAATGGAAATCTGTCACTGCCAGGCAGGGAAAGATTCTTGAGAGGGGAATTCTTTTGTTTTGAAAATCAAAGAAGACCCAAGAAAGCAGAAGCTTATGCTTACAAAATAGACTTGTAGCACTGAGAAGGTCATGTTTTAATGTAGTTCACTATTTGTTCAGCTGTCCTAAGAACTAAATGATTCTGCCTGCATTACCTGGTTTGTGGAAAAAGATGGGTAACTTTGTTACAGTTGTATCTTTAATTTGGTCTTTTTTAACTATCATGGAAATTCCTCAACCAAATGACAAAAAGAAGGCACTCAAAGGGCTCACTTACACCCCATCCTTTGGGGGTGAACAGGGCTTAACTGTATAGGACACTGTACTTGGGGTTAACAATATCCCAAGAGCTACAGATGGCAGATGAGTTTGCATGTTAATGAGGCTGCCCTCCCATGTGTCTGATCCCGGAGAACACCATTCTCGTCTTTCACGTCAAGAAGAATCTTTTCAAAACAGACATGCCTGCCTTGCCTCTCATAATGTCAGGTCAATGTATCAGGTCTGGTCAGGTCAGGTTGGGGAGCACTCACTGGTATAGGATGTTACCGCACCCAACACATGACAAAAACAGCTTGGGATCCTGTTTGGCAAAACCCCATATAGACATGTGGTCCATTCTCACCCCACAGAATCTGTCGCAGTCAGGTTTTACATGGGCATCCCCTTAGCCTGGTCCAACCGTTCGGCTCTTCAACAAAGTATCAAAGGGGTCCAGTCTTCATCTCAGGTCACTGGATAGCATCCATGTCTTGCAACCATATAGCCAAAATGGAAGCACTAGGACTCTAAAGATTTGGAACTTCGTCCTTTAGCAGAGATATTGGGAGGGTCACACACCTCTTTCCAGTGGCCTCATGACCCCCCATGCTCTCCCAATACATCTATTGACTTCTTAGAAAAAGTCACCAGAGACATGAATGTTGCTGTCATGGTAAGTAAACCTCTTGACAAGGTCGACACTCTCACCACAGCCAGACACACTGCTGATAGCTATAGTATGCCCAAGAAATCATTAAAGGCCTGGATCTTGGTTTTTATCCAGGAGACTCACAAATCCCAGACACTCAAACTCCTCGCTCAGTCTCTTGAGAGCCTCAATCAGAGCCTCCATTGATTGCGTGAAGATCACAGCATCGTTGGCAAGGTCAAGATCAGTAAATGTTTCTTCTCAAACAGATGCCCCACATCTGTTTTGCCCCACAACCAGCCTCAACACCCAGTCCATACAAGCATAGTACAGAGTAGGAGCAAGAACAAACCTCTAATGAACCCCAGATTCAACTGGGTAAAACACAGAAATTCCACTGCTACTCTGCATAGCACTCACAGTACCAGTGTACTGCAAAGTCTCAGAATGTCCTACAGGACAGCTCAATCAACTGAATTGAATGATTTACGAAAATCGACAAAGGCTGCAAAGAAACTCTGCAGATATTCGTGTTTGCACTTGATGAGAACCCTCAGTGCTGGGATGTGGTCGATGGTAGACTTCTTAGGTGTAAAACCAGACTTCTCCAGTCACTTGTATGGGAGCAAGTGATCACGGATCCTACTGAGGATGCCCCTAGCAAGGATCTTACCATGAGCAGCTTTATCCCCCTGTAGTTGCCACATTCCAGATGATCAACCTTCCCTTTCCAGATAGGGACGACAAGTTGGGACGATGGGCATCTCCCAAATGGAAACAAAGATTGCTTGCAATGCCAGGAAGACAGCCTTTTCATCAACCTGGAGAAGTTCAACCTGGATACCACAGAGCCCTGTAGCCTTTCCTTCCCTCAGCTGGTTTACTACCTGTGCAATCTCAGAGAGATTGGGTGGTTCACAGCTAATTGAAGGATCAACCTCACGAACCAACGACCCAAGGTTGTCCAACGTCCTAGCCAGTGGGTCAGCTTTAAAAGTTGCTCAAAATAGCGAGCCCAATGGGTCAAAACTGGAGTGTCATCCGTAAGGTCTATTCCATAACCGCCCTGAGTGCGACTCTCTGAGGAACAGATTCGGATGTGTGTAATGCTTTGATTCCTCTGTAAGCAGGATGTATACTGTAGATACAGTACATATACCTGTAGAGATAGATTTATACATAGATGGTGTGTTACTTGCTCACAGAATCCTCTTACAAACATCTCCTTATCTGTCCTCAGAGTCCTCGCAGCTGTCCTTCTCAGTTCACAGTACAGACTGGAATTGTCATCAAGCAGTGTGCTGCAACTCCTCTCAATGATATCCGGGGAGCCCAGCAAGATGAAATACCTCCTTCTGGGAAAACTAGGTGTTCTGTTGGTGCTACTGGCATTCTGGCAATATGTGACCATTAAAAACAGGGATTAAGTGAGTTACGTTTGTCAGAAGATCTTAGGAAAGATACTGTTAACTTTTGATTTGCTGTTCTTTCCTTTGTTGTCAATTGACCTTATGCTTTCATTAGCTGATTTCTAACGAGGCTGAAGTTAGCGATTTATTCACAGCTGCTTATTTGTACAAGTCTGTGTTAATATAAAGGCTCAATATTTTAAAAGGTATCAATTGATATGTGTCATTAAAGCTGATCAAAAATAAAAATAAAAAGATGAAATTTCACATTTTGATTTCATTTGACTTTTGCCTGTTTCAATGCTATAAAATTTGTCAAATTCAAACCTGGTATATTCTCCCATTGGTTGAACTGGAGTGAATGAACTTCAGTGTTTAACAGGCACTCTAAATGGTTAAATGGCACTGAGCCACTTTTATGTTCACAAATCTTTAACAAAAAATGACCTCTGTGTTTAAACTTTTTGAAGAACAACTATGTTTAAAGGGAGAGACTGATTGGATGGTCTATGATCTCCATTGAAAGGAACTAACAGAAAGTGTGTATTGAAAAGAGTAAAAGAGAGAGTTAAATGGAGTGAAACAAAAACAAAATTTTGAAAATATTCTACTGTGATTCTCATAAATAAGCCATAAATTTAGCTAATTATTTTACTCACTTATAATGTGCTAATAGCATTTCATTATCTATTATGTTTCATGACCAAAAAAAAGTTGCTTTTCTTGATAAATAATATTATCTGAAAAGGGCAATTTTGTAATATTTCAAATGCAGTGTTTAATAAAAAATGGATGCCTTTAAGCAATTATTTTTATGACTTATTTCACTCACAATTTTTTATTTTTATAATACACTAGCAAAATACCCACGGTTCGCAGCGGCAAAGTACTGCTTTTAAATTTTTATTAAGAAGAAAAGTAAACCTTTTTAAACTGAGGGAAAATATACCAATAATTATTTGTTAAGGATCTCTTTGTATACCACGTTGTCAGTTCGGCACTCCAGTTGTAATATGACCAAGCTGTGCGAGCTTACTCTTGAGCATGCAACATATAGTTGGCCATGTGAAAAGCAATCTTGCCTCAAATCAATGGCAACCTTTTGTAGGGTCTGTCCCTGAGACTTATTAATTGTCGTTGCGAAGCAGAGCCTTACTGGAAATCGGAGGCATTTGAATTGAAATGGGAGATCAGAGGGTATAACGGGGATACGAGGAATAAAAACTCTCTCTCCTGAGCAACTGCCAGTAAAAATAGTTGCCTCAATTAGGTTCTTTTACAGACACGTAAACTGAAGTCTTGTGCCATTACAAAGTTTCGGTGGCTGTAAGTTTCTCAGTAACATTATTGGTGCCCCAACCTTCAAAATTAGATTATGCTCAGGAGTGCCTGGAGGATTCAGAGTGTGGAGAAACTCTAGCGACAGTGTGTCTATTAACTTGCGGATTTTTCTGTGAGTATTTGGTGGCAGCGTCACAAAGTTGTTTCCGCAAGACCGCATTAGCTCAGAGCGAAATGAAGTGAATGAAATGAGGTGAATGGGAGGGGAGATGATGACGTGACTCTCCCACCCACCTTAACTTTTAATCCCTCCACAAACACAGTCTCTTGGATCTGAACTCTCCTTTATATAAATCAGTAAAGGAGAGAGGACTAAACACTAAGGAAAAAGAACGGCAAGACCGCGTCAGCTGCGGATCCCAACTCTCCTTTATATAAATCAAAAGTTTAGATAAAGGACTGGAGAATGTGTGGGGATTGTGTGTGTCTGGGTGTCTAATTTATATGTGTATATAGTTGTAATATAGGTTAAGTACATGTGAATATATTTGCGCCGTTTATAAAAAAGATATTCTTTCCGTTTCTTTATCACATTGACTTTTTCCACCGTGTGCTTTCTTTCCGCAGTAGCTGCACTTATGAATATGCTTGTATGCGTCACTCACTTCATATTCTTTTGCTGCCTTCTCAATTGTGTAATGTGTTTTTTGTTCAGCGCTCTTTGGAGCTCTTGCTTGTTCTCTGCGTACTGCGTTCACAGTCAGTTCATGTGAGCCGCTCGGAGTACATGCATCGAAGGTTCTCAGCTATGCTTGTGCTATCTCGCGCGATCTTGCGATTTCCACAACCCGGCACTTAAAAGTTTCTCTCGCACGTTCGCTGAGTTTGTGCTTCATTTGCATAAGCACAGTCCTTCATCCACAAATATTTAGCGGCAGCATGTCTATTGGATTGCTGCTGACAGACGGCCTTATTTGGGCAGTCACTCAATTATGTGGGAGGCGTGATGATGCGGGATGCAACTCCGCCTCACACGGCGACCGAGCTGCAGGCTATGGCCGTATATATGTACGTAAATAGGTTCCAGTTATGGCCATTATGTGTATAATTTCAAAATGAAACCTGCTTAACTTTTGTAAGTAAGCTGTAAAGAATGAGCCTGCCAAATTTCAGCCTTCTACCTACACGGGAAGTTGGAGAATTAGTGATGAGTGAGTCAGTGAGTGAGTCAGTCAGTCAGTCAGTGAGGGCTTTGCCTTTTATTAGTATAGATACTGTATATATATAGGAACCACCAGAGGGCGTACCTGAGCCCTAAACCCAAGACACAGTAATGCCCAACACATCTAATGAACAATTACAAATACATGAAAAACTACCAATTCTTTCTTTCTTTCTTTCTTTCTTTCTTTCTTTCTTTCTTTCTTTCTTTCTTTCTTTCTTTCTTTCTTTCTTTCTACCTCCAATTGAGTGTTGCCTGCTACCTCCCAACTCGCAGTTATTGATGTGTGGCAGTGGGCTCCTTTTTAAGCCAGACCAAATTATGCTTTCAGTACCATGACGTGTCTTCCTTGAAGCACTTCCAGGCCATGTAGAAAGTAGGAAGGCCCTCCCCCAACAGCGCCATCTATCAGCACCCAGGGACCTCAACAGGGCAGCACTCCTGGACTCCAACTCCAAAGAAACCCTGCCGGTGTTTTGACTGGGCTGTCACACAAGGAACACTGCCACAATCAGAGTGGACAGAATTGGGTTGAATAAACAGTGCTGAGAGGTGAAAGTGATTAGCATTAATTGCTGGAGATGGTGTTTCCAAAGTGGACTATCTGGGATCTCTCAGTTTAGGAAGTCCAGGGTTCAACTGCATAGGGAAGTATGGTATTAAAAGTTGAACTGAAGTCAATGAAAAGCATTCTAGCATAGGTGTATTCTTTTGTCCAGATTGGTCAGATGAAGAATAGATGATATGGCATTTTCACAAACAGTTCAGGGGTGGAATACAAACCAAGTGTGTTTAATCTGTGAAGCAGCCACACTGACCATTTTGCCACTCTACAATTGATTTCAGTGTTTAGAATATATTTTATTTTTTAACATGTGAAATGGCCATATATGTAAATATTTGTACTTTTTATCCTAGGATATTTTCTCTTCACTATCTCATTTACTTTAGTTTAATATCATACTTTTAAATATCTGTAAATGATGCATTGAAGTTATTGCTCAGATAATGAAAATGAGATTTAGTATCAGTATTAGTAGTAGTAGTAACTGTAGGAGATATATTGTCATGTTTACAAAGTACAGCGAAATTCTTGCATGTCTGACCAACACAGGACATGTAGCTACTCTCCAATGCCATAATAAATTACAATGTATTAAAAGACACAACTTAGTTTTAATTAATAGAAAATGCAAAACAGCTTACCTGATGTAATCCATATGTACTCTGAATATGAATTATGGGGAAGAACTCATTTAAAGTATTATTTTAGAAAGATATGATTTTGTTGGTGGCACAGTGGTGCAGTGGGTAGCGCTGCTGCTTTGCAGTTAGGAGACCTGGGTTCGCTTCCCAGGTTCTCCCTGTGTGGAGTTTGCATGTTCTCCCTGTGTCTCCGTGGGTTTCCTCTGGGTACCCCGGTTTCTTCCCACTGTACTAAGACCTGCAGGTTAGGTGCATTGGCGATTCCAAATTGTCCCTAGTGTGTTTGTGTGTGTACGCCCTCCAGTGGGCTGGAGCCCTGCCCGGGGTTTGTTTCCTGCCTTGCGCGCTGTGTTGGCTAGGATTGGCTCCTGACCCTGTAATTAGGATATAGCGGGTTGGATAATGGATGGTTTGATGATTTTGTTGTTTTTTTTTCTTTTGTATGTAATTTCTAAAAACTGTATATAACACAAAAAGGCTGACTTTTCTATAATGGATTTTATATTTATGTGTCCTACTAATAAACATATTTTTAGTAAACTTCAGATTATTGAAAACTGTGACTTGAATTGACTTTACACAGAGTCAGTTATATTTCCTGCATGGAAAAAAAGTTAACATATGGATTTAAGTTTATGGAGAAGAATCAGTCCCACTGGGATAAAAGTGTGTTAATGAAGGGAAAAGCTGAGTAATGTGAAAACAGACCATTTCCCAAACTTCTCAGCAAGTTGTGATCTTTTTGTGCTTATGGGAGTTATTAGAGTATCTACTGCGTTACAGAGTTGAATTTTTGAGTCTTTTGAATCTCTCTGATGGCCACCTGTGCCTTTAAAATGTCACTTGGCAATTCTATTTCTAATAACCTACTAGATGAAGAGTAAAGCTATAGGCATTCAGGTTTAACTGGAAATAATTTGCAACATTAGTGACACGTCATGTCTTCTTTGATGATAAATGGTTAACTATTGTAACAAAACCTTGCATGAATATTAAAAAAATGGGGGACCAATTAGTAGCCTTGTTTATTGTAAATAGCTACACTGACATCCTCTCCACCTCTTCTTGAATATAGCTGACTCTTTCACTTTCTCTCTCAAGCTCATATTTCAGTATAGGTTGACCCAACTCCCTTCAAAGTCGACAAGATTGCTGCTGCCTGATTTGTGACTCTTTTACTGGTATTATTCTGAGTCAGGTCAAACTTCATTGTTAATTATTTTTGCAGGATCTAGATGCCAAAGCTATGAACAGAGCAACAAACCAACCACTCTTCCTGTGTGGAGCTCTGCCCCTTTCCGCATTTCCTTAAAATCCCTCATGCAATGATCACATTCTTGACACAATGCAATTGTAACCCAATATTTTCTGGTTCTAAGACAATAAAATGTTTAGCTATGGGTCCAAAGGACATTTAAGTTAGTAACTGTCCAAGAAAAGTTGATAAAATAACATTAGATTTATTAAGAGCTTTCAAGGAATGTATTCTCCAGACATTTTTTCTTCATGCAATGAGTCAAGTAAATAATTATTGGGCCATTATATCCAAATACTGTACTGTAAACAAGCAGGCAGTAAGCTGAGGGACAAATCAAAGACTGTGTCATGAGGAAATAGTAGTTCTAAATGACTGGACGGAGAGAAAAGCATAACTATCTTAAATTTCCATTGTCTTGAGTTCTAATTCCATGTTTGCTGGCTGTCTATGAGGAGTTTGTATGTTCTCCACTTGATTGGGTATGTTTTTTTCTAGGCACCTCAGGTTTCCCCACTATATCTTAAAGATTTGTATGATAAGTGGTTGATACCTAATTGTTTCCAGATGTATTGGTTTTCTATGGATTGATTCTGCACAAAGGTTTGGTTCCTGTCTTCTATTTCCAGCCTCTTGCAAACCTAAACTGGATTAAGTTCCATTGTTGTGCTATTTTATGACTAACCACTCACTCTGCCAAATGACACCACCACATTTAGTTTATAATCTTTGCTGCAACAACATGCAGACTAATTAATAGTTTAGTTAGCTGACATGGAAACTTTATTGCTTTAATTTTTTGTGTCTGCATCACTTAGCAAATATTCCTATTACTTTAAGCCAAACCTGAAATTCAGAGATATCAAATGCTTTCAGAATCCGGTCCTACCACTGCACTAGGAAAAGTGTTAATCAGGTACTCTAAATAAGGTGCAACTAACAAAGTCATTGAGCACCATTGAAGGTGTAGGAGAGGGACCAAAAGAAAGAAGATGCTGTGAAGTCTGAGAGGTGACACCATGAGAATTTTTAATTGCTACCATTTACTATGTCTTTTTGTCAAGATCAATCTATAGCTAGAAGTCTGTCCTCTCTTTACTAAATACCAACATATCAAAACCAAAAAGTCAAAAAGATTCTAAACAATCAGTGCAAGAGGTTTAGTAACCAGACAATCTAAACAGAATAATATACACCACTGCGAAAGACTTGGTTTATCCATAATCTTGGATGATTCCAGAATGAAATGGCCTGAATTTTGTACGTCAAAACATGTTGTGCACTGGTTATGAAAACATTGCAATACCCATAATAAAAATGGACCTGATAGACACACACACATATAAATATATAAATATATACACAGTATATATATAGTGAAAGAAGCCCAGACACTGAGACAACCAAGTCCAAAAAGTATACACTTTTAATTATTCCTCTGCACCTACACACACAATACAGTGCACAAATCACTCCAATTACATTCAGTCCTTTATTTTGTTTTATTCTTTTCTTCTGCCGGCTCCACTCCTCTTCCACAAGCTTCGTCCTCTGCCTCCTGACTCCAGCTCCCTGAATGGAGTGAGGCAGCCCTATAATGCTCCCGGATGTACTCTACTCCAGGTGCACCCTAATGGTCTCCCTGCAGCACTTCCTGGTGTGGTGGAAGTGCTGCAGTCCATGGCTCTGGAACCATCCAGCTAATCCCCCCCACCCGCCCACCCCAACCCCCGGTGATGGCCCTGGGCCCTCACAGGGTTGAGCTTCCAAGTTCCGTGGCCCCAAAGCAAACCAGGGCTGTTGCCCTCTCATGTCCTGGGGGAGATATTGTCCCTCTCCTGGTCTCCATCCTCCAGGCGCCCTGGCTGGGCAGAAGCCCCATCCGTCCACAACAATATATATATATACTTATATACAGTATAATATGCTACCATGGCTGTCCGCTTGTCCAGGATTTTAAATCACCTGTAGCTCAAAAAATGTTTGACCTATTCACCTGAAATTTGGCACACATATACTACATGACATCTACTATTCGCTTTTGGGGGTGATGATTGACTTCCAAGGTTATTCCTCTTTTTATTTTGATTTTATTGTAGAATCAACTCTCACCAGTGGCCAGCAGGGCGGCCGTGCAGCACATGCTTACAGGTGCCATTCTCATCCCTACTACCTGCAACGTCACTTCCACCAACTCTTCATATCTTAAATCATTCTTGAGGCAGATTGAAGACTTAAGTGCCTCAACACAAGTTTGCAACACAAACACTGACTTAATCAGTTTTAACGTGAAAAGATGCAGACGAAAGAAGAGAAAAAGCAGGCCGTTACGGTGAAGAAAAGAAGAGCTGTTCAGGAAGCAGCAAGCGCATCAACCTCTGAGTAAACGAATGCTAAACGTACAGCGAAAGAGTATGAAAACTATGAATGCTCAAGTAAAGTGTAATTACTTACTGAGTATTTATATATACTCACAAACAGTATAAATTCCAGAGGCAAATAATTTGCTGAACTACTGAAACGAATGAATTATCATACCCAAATAACACACCAAAAATG
Organism: Polypterus senegalus; assembly: GCF_016835505.1. Taxonomy (NCBI): domain Eukaryota; kingdom Metazoa; phylum Chordata; class Cladistia; order Polypteriformes; family Polypteridae; genus Polypterus; species Polypterus senegalus. The sequence goes on from NC_053160.1 coordinate 140,643,532, forward strand.
AATAACAACTGGCAATGAAAGAAAGAAAGAAAGAAAGAAAGAAAGAAAGAAAGAAAGAAAGAAAGAAAGAAAGAAAGTGATATATTAGGTCACCAGGTTGTGTCCTTATATTAAAAATTGTTAATGGTGTGTAAATTTGTACCTTTAGTGGCTTTTAATGCTAAGGTGGAAGTGCTGTTCTGAGAGATAGCGGCATAAGCGCCTACAGCCCCTCTTTGGTGCCGTCCCTGACATTGTATATAAAATTACAGATATAGTTTTGTTTTCAGCATGTTTTTATATTTCTCTAATAAAGAGGTCTGACAAGCTACTTCTATGTCATTTCTAAAAATAAACTGCATGGTTGTACAGTATATTAATAATTGATTTTCAATACAGTAGATGTTTTTGGTGCATCTGCAGAGTTTGTAGTATTTATGATTCCTGTTATCATGTACCTTGTGGTGGTTTTTTATGTTAAGATGATGTGAAAAATCCCAGAGCCCTGCTAAGATCATTTTATACATGATAATGCATTGAAACAAAACAGAATGTTTGTGAAAATAAGGTCAAACTAAGAAGAGCGGCTCTTGAGAGCTGGCAGCACGGCAACAAACAGAACATATATTTGGAGCCAAAGGCAAACTGAATCCCATCTGAACCTGGTTTTATTGATAGCCATTCATGAAATGAAAACTCAGGACATCTAAATATGTATAAAAATTCAAAGGTGAAAGTTTAATAAGCTGCACTACCTTTAGATTTGTTATGATATGTAATTTACCATTTGCTTACCGATAAGCTGTCTATTTGGAGTTTTCCAGAATGTAGATCCCAACAATAGATTGCAATAGTCTGGACAGCTTGATATATTCCAACTAAAGAGTATTCAAATGATAAATCATTATGATAAACACTTCTTATCTGCTTATTCAAATTCTATTTAAAAAAGCAATATAATTAAATTAAATGTTATTTTGTCAATGATTCTTTCTGAAACTGGAACATTCTGGCTAAAAAACTGTTATAGGAAAAGCTCTATGAATTTAACTGTTTTCCTCCACTAAAGACCGAAATCATTCAGTAGCTTGGGATCAATACGGTCTAGCAAACAAAACCATGCCAAATCACTTGCTTAAAATTAGTTTTTAAAAACAGCAACAATGTGCAAGCAACATCACATAATGCTTTGCCACAAAAAGAAAATTGCAGAGAAATTATTTGTCACAAGATCCAGGAGAAAAAATAAATAGCATGAAGTTAGAAAGCAAGCTGGAAGATTGAACTATTCCAGCTATCTGTGCCCAACTGCAAACCAAAAATGTTTGTACACAGTTTTTATCTATTTATTTATTTATTTGTTTGATTATTTATTTACTCATTTATTTATTTCTTAGCGCCCAGTATGTTAGACACTGAAAGTAGTTCATGACCATCTTATATAGGTGGGATATAATGACATAAGATGCTATGTGGCATGAAACCGTCATTGCAACTGTCAACAAAAATACACAAAATGACAGCACCTGCTGTGTAAATCATAACATAAAACATGGTAATTGTTTTGTCATGTAGGGTCCTATGGTAACCCTATATTCCTCTTTATATTCTTTATTGTGCAGAGCTTGCTAAAATATCTTAAATCCCATACACTTACTACTCTGTGGTCTGGTACTTTGGCACTGTAAGCTCTGATAATTAAACAGACTAAAGGAACAGTCAGGACTTAAGTTACACATTTAATTATGTAATATTGATAATATGCACAAAATTATATATAGGAAGCAGAATGCAACGTGAATATTGCCAACCCATAACATTACAGACTAAGTGGGCTTATCTTCAGTCTAGCTTGCTATGCTACCACATAGCCTTTGAATGGAGTATTGAAACAGGGCACATGCCTGTCTCAGTATCGCTGCCAAGATAGAGTTGTCTTCATCATGGTCTTCTCTTCATGGCCAGATGGTGAGAGTGAGAGAAGTAAAGACAAGGTGAACAACTTTATACCATTCTTATCACGCAACATGAACTAATGGGGCATTGAGAATTGCCTCAGATTCAAAACCCAATCATAAACAGTCATACTTCAGACCAATGGAATTAGTCTACCTGTTCCCTCCTGGGCCAGTTACCAATGAAAGCACTTCAATGCAACTTATCCCCCAAGTTCTTTGTTAAGGCATTTTATGGCTTTCCTACAGGAGAGATGGCTTATAGGCTCATATGAGTCCAAACATAGTCACCCTTGGCAAGCAGATTAGATACATGCTCTATTCCCTCTGCCATAAATTTCACATCCTGAGTTAGTCGTAAAGATGCTGGTTAGGTAAACATCAAAGCACCGCGGTTCTCATTATAAAGTAAAACATGCCTCAGGAAACACTAGCTGATATTACATTTGCTTCATTTAGCTTACTAATCTACTCTATATATATAAAATCCTAAGCCTAAAAGTGCAACGATTTTATGTGACTTTTTTGTCACGCTTTAAATCGGACTTATTTTAAAACCTACATAGATATGTTTGGTATCATTCTTTTCAGAATTTAATGTGATGTTGTTGATTTTCAGATTCTTATTCCATTTTTAAATTATAAACTAAAAAATATCAAGAACTCACGTCTCGTGAGACAAGACAAAGAGTAGGACAGCTGCTGTACAGGTTTTTAAATGTTCGAAGCGCTGTGCGAGATGCAGATCATGCAGCATGGCAGCAGCAGCAAGCCAGCAGCTGATCGAGCAAAGACGAGGAAAAAAAAACTGTATTTGTTTCCCATTGTATCACTGTTTAAGAGGGGGTTTCAGATGAGCGACCGTGTCTCCTTGGGGTGCGTTCAGCCCCCCTCTTCACAATACTAGTGGCAAAGACATGAAGTGGCTGGCGTGTAGTGCAGGCTGGGGTGGTTGGCAAGTGAAGCAAGCATGGGGGAACCCCATAGTAAAGATGTAAAAATATTTATCAGGTTATATGCCAGCTATCACAAGCTTTGGATACAGACTGTATTAGCAAACTACTATGTAGTTTTTTAAGAACAGAAGACCACTCACAACCCCTCTCTTGATAAGCAGTGCTGGCAAAGGAAGTTTGTTTTCATAAACACCCAGTACAGGAAATAATATGCTCTTCTCTCAAGGAAGAAGATGAATATTCTTAAAGTAGGGTGGTATAGGAGAGGTGAATTTGCAGGATCAAAAAAAAGAAGTTACAAACTTGTTAAAGTGGCTGGTCAAAAAAAAATTATAAAGGACTTACAAAAAATACATTTTTACCAATGGATCAAACTCACGGCTCTGAAACCCAGAGTAATCCAGCCTCATAGAGAACCTTAAATTTAGTCACGAAAAATCAATGAAACCCACAATGATTTTTCACTTTTAAGAGTTGAAAAAGGTGATCTTAATGCCATTCTATGGAGTGTTCTAAAAAGCGCAGTTTGTAGACTGTTTTTCTTTTTTTTTATTCTTGATATTATGTTTCATTTACTAATATATATGCAAAATTGTAAGTAATATAAAAAACTAATAGTTTATTTCTAGAAAAAAGATCTCTTACTATAATAAAAATATTATTGCACATTGTTCTAAAAAGCAACTGTCCTGAAAATATCCCCCGGTCCGTACATGCTCTGGGTGTCCTGGGCGGGTCAGAGCGCCAGAACAATATATATACAGTATATATATGTATATACAGGGGGTCCTCGGGTTACGACACAGTTCCATTCCTACAACAGTCATGTAACCCGAAATTTGGTGTAAGTTGAATCACACCGTAGCCTAAGTTACTTACCTAACACATTTGCAAAATCATAAACTAGAACATAAAAACACAACCTATCCAGAGAAAAAGGAAAAGGTCATAAATATACTGCACTGTACACTGACAAAAAATGAGTGTAAAAAATTCCTTACCTTTATTCCCTCTTTACAATGTCTAATTTCACTTCCATCGTGATGGCTTTCCTCTTCTTCAAAGCACTACCATCTGAAGACTTTTAGGAGCCATGATAAGGGCTAAGCACTGGAACACTTGTGCCACACGCAACCAAACTAGCTTGCCAACTCCCTTAACCAAAAAATGCTGCGCACGTCTGCTGCTCACAACCAAACTAGTTCACCCAAGTAGTCTGTAAGTACGACACTAACGCCGTAAGCCGAAACACTCACGATCTCAATTTTTTTAACGTTTTCATGGGAGTGAGTGTTGTAAACTCGAAACGTCGTATGTCAAGCCATCGTAACCCAAGGACCCCCTGTATATACATACACACACACACACACAGGTGTAGGCAAAAGTAGGTTTACAGTGATAAGTACATTTATTCCTGTATTATTATTAATTTATTAATTTGTCTTCTTAATATTATTAAAGTGTGCTTGGGTGTATCAATCATAACATGCATAACAACAACATTTATTTTATCTAGCACGTTTTCATACAAACAATATGGCTCAAAGTGCTTTACAAAATGAAATATAAGGAAGTTAATATAAAACATAAACAAACGAGATTTCTTTTTCCATACTAACAACTGTAAAGGTACTTTTGTCCACTTCTATATATGAGGACACCTTTAAGGCATTTCCAACCCAGGACCACAGAGGTCGCTGCCACTAACTACCATATATACTCCCGTTTGAGTTCTCCCGCAGATAATTCGGGTCTTGATTTTACCATATAACTTCTGGTATTTTATAATATCAGTTGTATAAGTTGAATGTGGAAAACTCATGCTATTGGTCCAAGAGATTATGATATGCCAGTGCCTACCTGAGAGAGTAACCACGGAGCACACTGCCATTTTTTACTATGTATTGTGCCTACGTGACCACACTGTACTACCTATTCTGAAGCGACATTTGCACTGTTTTGTGTTTTTTGTATCTCACACCCTCATACACCTTTATCATAAGAGCATCCCTTATCTACGATGGAGCATTCTATCAGAAGAAAATATGAAGCTAGTTTTACATTTAAAGTCGTTGAAGTGGTGAAAGAAATAACTGCGCTGCTACAACAAAATTTAATGTTTCTGAGAAACTGGTGCAAGATTGGAGGAGGCAAGAAGATGTAAGACAAAAAAAAAAATTAAGTGTTGCATCGGGGTCTGATATTATGATCGACTTTTCAGGTTTCAAGACCCGACTTATATGCAAGTATATACGGTACCTGTTCTTTTCCTTTCAGTACTCCAAGGGGCACATCCTCAAAGATACCACCCCTTACTTCTGGAACTACCCCAGAAAACCCGTCCCATTTGAGGCAGGTACTATAAATACAGGCCTTTCACAGGAAATATAGCCTCATTTTTGAGACCAGGACTGATAGAGTTTGCTTGCAGTAGCCAAAGAAGGCAACTTTAAACCATGGTGATTGCCATATATTTTTGTTCAATTATTATTATTTTTTATTTCAGAATTAAACAGGATTTACATAGAGGTACTCCAACTCTTAAACCCAAATTTATATATATTATGTATATACTGTATATATTCCTTTCATGGAATGGATAGCACAACTACAATTTACAGTAGTAAAAATAGGCAATAGATGCTAGAAATTCCAAAAAATTAAAATAATTTACAAATTACTAAGAATCATTTTGGACCAGATTCTTAAAACTAATGTATAATTATAAATACTGCTTATTCCACTTGAAATTATTTTAGGTCTTGAAATAAATACTTAAAATGATACAACATATTTTAGGATGCAAGTCACACTCATAGATTAAATTAAAAACAAGCATACAGGTAATTGAGTGGCTTTCAGTTTCTCAAATAGGTTGCATAATATGAATTCAGATTAATCATCATCACTCTGTCTCGTATTTATTTAGTTTTGTCCTGATGGTTGTATACTATATGTGATATACTCGCTGAAGTACAGTATATCACATATCATAGTACTAGGGTGTTGCACCATGTATGCTATTAAGGATGTAGTGAGAAGTCAAACAAAATGATAAGGGGCCTGAGTTGCATCGACAGCTTGCATATTTGTAATCTTTTTAGTTAGCCAATAAAAGGTTTCATTTTGCTTGACTTCTCATCACATATCATATAAATTGTAAGCCTCTGTTACCTACAGTATGCTTTTGCTAAAATGTACAGCTACCCATTTACTAAGACAAAGATACTTGAACAGGAAAAGAAAATGTGTTCCTACTCCTTATGCTGATGTGTAGATTCTGCACTGCAACTTTGAACAGTTGGGCATTTATCTGTTGGTAAAGCTATTAACAAACTGGCCACTACAACCTGCATAAACTCACAGATTAATCATTATCTGATAATGTAATTATGTTATGGGTACATGTTCATTATGAAAAGAACCTGGTGTCTAAATACAACTTGCTTGCTCCTTCTCATTCCTGTTTTATGTGTCTAGTCATTTCCTGGCCCCACATAATTCAGTTCAGAGTCACTGGCAGCTCATTTGTCTAGAAATATGTACTGTATGTGTTATTCCTGAGCAAGAACATGTTGTACTTGACAAATTTAAAAATATATAAAAGCAATATAATCAAATAAGGATTTTTTAATAAAACAATGTTAATGCAAACACAAACCAAGATGATTGTTAATTGGCACCAAATTCTAAGTGAAATAAAATGATTTAAAGTAGTTATATGTTTAATAGCACTCAGATATGAACCACAGTCAGTTCGGAGTCACAGTACTGTATACATTATTACATTATATCATAGTTAAGTTCTCTTTTTGTAATTACTTCAGATATCTTCAGTTGTATCAAACAAATAGCCTTTTGATGTAAATACAATGTCTTTCATGGTTAAATATTTCATTTTTTCACATATGCAGTATTGTATGATGTAACAGCATAAGAGGCGGGTTCCCATTTACTTTGAATTTAAGGCATGTAAAACGGCTGAGCCTTTACAAAGCATATCTTCAAATGGCAGTCATATATTCTTTCGCTTTAAGTTATTTTCTGACCTTTAACCTTGTTTAGTTAATCTTACCTTAGATCTTTGGCTGGTAAAATCACCCTCAATTACCCTATCAAGGCTGCTCTTTTGAAATTCACATTGACCAATTATTTTGTAACAATTAAATTTTTTTTGAGCTTCAGAGTAGGAAAAAAATACTGTCAAGTTCAGCCAAGGGACAGGGACAAGCTACAAAAAGGGGATTAAAAGAAAGTAAATGGTAAGTTTTAAAGAATAATAATTGAATTACCAACTTTAAGATTTCACTACACAAATCATGATCACACATTAGTGTTTATGGTAGTACAGTGAGATGGCTGACCTTTTTGTTAATTTTTGCTTGTACTTCCAACATTTCCATCTTCAAGCTTGTTTTTTTACTCAACTTTGCAGGAATACTTTTTAGGTTTTAATGACTCAGGTGTTGTCTACAGACATTTATTTTGTTATTCTTTATTAACAACATGACTCATCACCAACTCACTCATTAAATGAATGGAGTAAGTAATAGCACTGTCATTCATGTAACACAGTTTGCTTCCTTTTCACAATGAGTGTATTGCTTGTTTAATGACTTCCACAACAATACGCCTAGCTTGTACAGAATACTCACTGGATATATTTCATTCAAATAGATAACCTCATTTTATGATGGGAATTGATCTACATCTGTCTAAAAGTTGCAGTTCAAAAATGCAATGATTTATCTGATCTGCACTATTTAGTCATGAATATTAGAAAAGAATAAATAAGTAAATAGAAGCATATTGATTGGTTTTGTGTCTGAATTACACTAAGTGGTTCAGAAATTAATGGGATGTATACTGTAGATGGACATATTCCATTTTTTTAAATTGTTAAAGTTTGGAAATGGAACACAGTTATACAACCATGACTCCTCCCTCCTAACTTAAAGTGGGCGTATCTGTTGTTTTATTAAGATCAAGCTGCTCCCCAATCTTTGAATGCCTATCTGAATTTACCTAAACACTGAATACAAGAACTATCATAGTTACAGTGCCTATAAAAAGTAATCGCTTACTTGAACATTTTCTCCTTTTGCTGTTATACAACATTGAATCACGGTAGATTTAAATTGGCTTCTTAATATCAAAACGCAAAGTTCCTTAAATTAATTACAAATATAATTACAGAATAATTGATTGCATAAGTACTTTAATATGGCACACCTAAATTGTCACTGGTACAGCCAGTTGGTTTTAGACGTCACAGAATTTGTTCAATAGAGATCACCTGTCTGTAGTCAATTGATCGAAGCATAAATGCCCCTGTATCTGAAAGGGACAACTTGTGTTAAGTCATTATTGTGGCCTAGCCTACACAAAGTAAACTTCAGAAAACTCCAGGCAACTCCACAAAAAGGTGATTAAAAAGCACAAGGCAGGAGATGGATATAAAAAAACAAATATCCAAATCACTAAATATTCCTTGGAGTCCAGTAAAATCCTACATTAAGAAATGGAAAGAGTCTGGCACAACTGTAAATATGCACAAACCAGGCTGTCCAAAAAAAAGTTGATCATACAAAAAGAAGACTACTAAGGGAGGCCTCCAACAGATCCAGCATAACTCTGAATGAGTTCCAAGGTACTGTGGTTGAGACTGGAGCAACTTTACATAATGTTATCTGGATGCTTTACTAGTTGTACGTAGATTTATGAGAAAATGGCAAAGAGAAAGTCACTGTTAGGAAAAACACATACACAGAGTTTGTCTGGAGGCACATGAGAGTTCTCAAAAATCAGTTGCATGAAGGTCCTATGGTCCGATAAGACCAAAATTGAAGTTTTTGGCTATCAAACCAAACGCTATGTCTGAGCACTGCATATTCTCAAAAACATATCTACTCCACCATGAAGCATGGTAGCGGTAGCATCATACTGCTAGGATGTGTCACTGCAACAGGCCATGGAAGGCTTGTTTAGGTACATGGTAAAACAAATTCAGCAAAATACAAGAAATCCTGGAGGAAAATCTCATGCAGTCTGAAAGAACCCTGCATATTAAAAGAAGATTTGTATTCCAGAATGACAACAACCCAAAAAAAGCTAAACAGGAATGGCTTAAAAAAAAAACTATTTTCATGTCCTGGAGTGGCCGAGTCAGAGTCCAGATCTCAGTCCAATTGAAAGTTTGAGGCTGGACTTGAAAAAGGCTGTTCACTCACAATTCTAATTGCAACCTGGCAGAACTTGAGCAGTTTGACAAAGAATAATGGGAAATAATTACAGTGTCAAAATATGCAAAGCTTACAGAGAGCTGTGTACACAGACTTAAGGATATAATGGTTACCAAAGATCAAGCTACCAAGCACTAACTTGATGGGGATGAATACTTATTGTGTTTTATATTTATTATTACTTTAGACCACATTGTAGCGATTTACATTTACTTTGACATTTAAGAGTCTTTCTGTTGATTAGTGTCCAAAAGGCCAAATGAAATCCACTTTGATTCAATATTGTGTAAGAAAAAAATCCGAACACTACCAAGAGGTTTGATAGTTTTTATTGGCACTAGATACCAATATACCATAAATGTATATAAAAGCTGACACGCTACATCTCATCTACATCTCATCTACATCTCATAAATACCCTGCATTACCCATGTTTAATTGTTTTGTATTAAACAAATGGCAAAAACAACACAGGAAACATACATAAAAAACCATATTCATCTATCCATGCTCTTGACCTGCTTATCCTGAGGACAAGACATCCATAGGACACAATACAGGAACAACACTGTGATATATATATATATATATATATATATATATATATACACAGTAGGATCTCGGTTCACAACCATAATTCGTTGTGGTCGTAAACTGATTTTGTCGTAAACCGAAGCAACTTCCCCCATAGGACTGTATGTAAATACAATTAATCCGTTCCAGACCATATGAACTGTATGTAAATATATATATTTTTTAAGTTTTTAAGCACAAATATAGTTAATTAAACCATAAAATGCACAGCATAATAGTCAACTAAATGTAAAAACATTGAATAACACTGAGAAAAACTTGAACAACAGAGAAAACTAACTGCAATAGTTTGCGCTATTTTGCACAGGGAAAAAAATTAACATTTGAAAAAATCCATAATTTAATAAACCACCAAGAAAAATAACATTGCAACAATGCACGCTATGAACAGATTGCTGGAAACAGAAGTGAAAACAAAATCAAGCCCAGTGCGTTCTTTAACTGCCTTCCTACCTTGTTGTGTCTGCATCTCGGGCTGCCTCTGTGTGCGTGTGTGTGTCGCAATCTCTTGCGCGCTGCTCTCTCTGGCGCTGCCTCTGTGTGTGTGTGTGTGTGTGTGTGTGTGTGCGCCTCTCTGCGCTGGCTGTTTGTGTGCGCACGCGCCTCTCTCGCTGCCTGTGTGTGTGCGCACTGCCTGTGTGTGTGTGTCTCGCTCTCTCTCTTGCTCTCTCTCTCTCTTGCTCGCTGCACAGGAAATGCACAGGGAGAGACTGAACATGTACAAACCGAAAGGGAAACTGGCTTGTTCGTATACCGAGTGTGTGGTCGTGAACCGAGGCAAAAGTTTTGGCAAACTTTTTGGTCGTAAACCAAGTTGTACGTGTCCCAGGACGTTTGTGATATATATATATATGTGTGTGTGTGTGTGTGTGTGTGTGTCTGTTACAGGTAGGGCCAGAAATTGGATAAGCCTAGCATTACCCAGGTACAGATTGCATTATCCAAAACACCTGAATAAACCTAGTATTAACCGGGTAAAGCTTGCATTATCCAAAGAGATTACTTGAGTAATGTTAGTTACTCATATTTTATCCCAGCTTTACAGTATATATATGTGCATGTGTGTGTGTATAAGTAAAAGTGAATATCACAACATATACAGTATAATAAAAGAATAATAGGTAATAATTCCAAAGAGAAATTGATTAGTTATCAAAAGAAAAGCAGTATTGTTGGTTTAAAGTGTTTATAGTAATCACACATGGTCCAAAATATAAAGATAGAGCTCAGGGCTTTTCAATCTGTGACCTAGGTATTTTGAGGAGAGTCCTCTTCTTCAGGGATAGATGGTTGATTTCAATAACGGAGATTTATCTTGTCCCCAATAAGGAATTATATCCAAGCAAAGTGACCTCTTCACAATAGTTGTATCCCTGACAGTATATAAACTCTGACATTGAAAATCAAATGGATATTCTCAGGGCAAAAACCAAAATATGTGTATTAATGCCAGAATTTGCAAAAGATGTCTTTATTTTCCTCCACCTTTAAAATACTCAAAATGGAAGCTGAGTTTAATTTTATATTCCATAGAATGGCATATGAAATTTTTTTAAATGTAGTTTAATGTTCCAGTTTTTTAAATCAATATATTGCCATTTAATTATTGACTATTTATTTTTCCCTACTTACATTTTCAGAAACATATTGTAAAGCCTGGATTATGTTTTTTTGACTCTGATATTAAGTTTTGATCAAGGTACTTTTATGCTATGATGCTGTACTTGGCACTATATTATGTGGTTTTACTTTTTAAATGTTCTGGTTTCTACTGTTCTATTTTTCACAGTGATGCTGTGTGAGCTTTAAGTTATACATGCAAACCATTTTCAATCCACTTTACAGCCAAGGTATCCCCGTGTTGTGCCTATCATTATGTAGTGTTATGTGTCTTCCTTTGGCTGTGCATTGATGAAGTTGGTGTACAAATAATACAGAAGTGTGGTGTTACCTAACTGTACAGCTTCACTGTGTAACCCTAGCAAGTGTACCCAACAACATGCTGTCACAGCTAACATATATAACAATACCATATGCAGACTTTCCACTGGGGAACTACAAAGGTAAATATGGGAAATGCAGGTTTGATAGAACTCAATAAAATCCTCAATATAAACAACCCATTACAGAAATATTTAAGAAGTGTTTTTGTAACTGAAAATATATGCAGCAAGGATTTAATGTTAGAGAGCTGTAGCAAGATAACACACATACATACTGGAGGCACCTGGTGCAGGGTGTGATTCGTTTACTAAGATTTAATAAATCTTCACCAGGACAATGTGAAAGAGTGTCACTGAGTAAGGTCACCTATGTTTTACTGCAGTGAGAAACAAGAAGCTTTGCAAAGTCTGCCTTTTGAGTGTTGATCACCATGAATCACTGTGGTTTTATTAGGTCTGTGATGTCTGTCAAATGTATTGCTCTCAACTTCAGCCTCCGATGAGCAAGTTTATGTATTTGATAAAAGAGGGTAATACATTTGTTCAATTCATTACTCTCATTGAGTAAAAATGGATGTCAACAGTTAATATATAAAGCAATAAAAATGGCAGGGAAATTATAGTTATAAAACTAGCGTTTAAAAACTAGTGAATAAAGGTTAAAAAATTGATTGAAATCCCAGCCCAGTCACATTTATGTGATATTTGCACTTCTCCATTTTAACGGGTTTTCTCCACATCCTCCTCTTTTCCTCCCTTGTCTAATGGAGCTTACATTAGTTGGTGTCTCTAATTCACCTGTGCTATGTAGTGGATCTTCATCAAGGACTAGCTCCTACACTACATTCAGGGCCACCTAGTTAGATATCTAACTCCATTCTCCCAAAATTTGGTTTAGTTGAGTCAGATAATGAATGGATGGGTAAGGCCAGCATTACATTACATGGCTTTGAGTTTGAGAGCATGTCACAGTTAATGACTATAGTTGCTGGATCAAGTTGCATTGAAGATATAAGATTACAGAACTACTAATGACAGGGGATGACAGATTCATAATTTATCAGCATTCTTTCATATTATCTATTGCGTTGTGAAAAGCACCATGAGTGTGACACACTTAAATTAGCTGAAAAGGATCATCTCTCTTTATCTTGCCCTGCCTTGTCATTGTACTAAGACCAGGTATTGAATAGTGATTGGTGATGGCTCCAGTGTACCACAACTTCTCCTCATTTTGAGTAGTCCAGAAAACTAGTTTACTTTTGTTTCTTGAGGCCACCTTTGCCCCACTCTGTTCTTCATTATTTAACTTGCTTCTTTCACTGATGATTGATATTATATACATTGCACTTCCAGAAGAGTATTAATTGGTCAGTAAGTCACTGGGGATTTCACCTTATATGACTGGAGGCATGACAGAGTCTAACTATCACAAGAAACCAATTAGATGTCACTAATCATTCATAAGCTGTACAGATAGTCTTAGGCAAGTTTAAAAATATCTGGATGTGTGCATGCTTGATTTTGAAAAAAAATTATCATCTCATTTTCTCACCAATACCAGTCCCAAAATGTTTGGGAAACAGGTGGACACCAAACCTAGACAGGGTGCTGGTCCATATACAGATTATATATATACACTAACACTCAGTCTCTGACATTGGGCCAACTAGAGCAACATCCACATTTTGGGGATATGGGAGGAAAACCAGAGTATGCAATGAAAAAAAAACTAAATTTACACAGGAAGACATTGTAAACTCCACAAAAGTAATGAACAGGCCCTGGAATGAAACAGAGGACTCTGGAGCTGTGAGACAGCAGTGCTGCTCATGTCATCTGAAGAAACTCAGCTTTGAATAATCAAGTTAACATCTGCCTGCAGCATCCTTTAAACACTGACATTAACAATGAACAGGGGTGGTTTAGGGTTCACTGAAGATATTGGTCTAGCCTTTAGGGCAGCAGCTGAAGACTCCATTGTAGTTATTATCGAATTCCAGCATATGTATTTGTCAAATGATACTTTTTATGAATATTGTTTCCATTACATCTACAACAGTGTCATGTTCGGTGATATTTAGTGCTTTAAAGAAACATCGCTTTCCTAAAGTTGATTATTCCATATTTCACTGTCCTCAAGATATTTGTAACCTTTTGCTAGGATGGCATCTCTACCTAATCTTGTCACGAAGAAGCAGAAATAGGAAAATAAAGTTTTAATGCTGGAAAATGTGCACATTGTTAACTATAACCTAAGATCTTCAAGTTCAAATTTACTGTCATGTGTATATAGTGCGATGACATTTTTACTTACCTGTTTCACATGGAATAATGAGAGAAACACCAACAACAGGGTTGAAAAGATAATGAGTACTGCAACAAATATACTGAATGCAGCATGTTTACACACTATATACAAGAATCAATGATGCATGTGTCAGCCACTCATAAAGTAAAGTTAAGTTGTCCCCAAACCCACTGCCACCATACTTACTAGGCATAAAACAATAAACTTAATCTGCATAAAAATCATATTGTGATACAGGCTACATTATATAATAGTCCCATGGTACAGTGCATCTTCTGATCAATGGCCATTATAGAAAAATGAATAATTAAACGATATATATTGTTTTGTTAAAAATACACAATAAATGTAAAGAAAAAATAGACATTGAAAATGCTAAAATGTAAAATTCTTCACCGATTTTGTTTCACCTTCAAAAAATATCTTTAATTAAGTTTTGTGACTGCAAAATGACACCCTTTTGTTTCATTCATCCTGTATGCTTTTCTCAATAATTTGACTGTTTGAAACTCCTGCAAGCTAAAAGGAACCTTCCCTTTTTAAAGTTAAGACGCCTGCTGCTAACTTAAAGAGACTTTTAAAATTGTAGCTGTGACTGACACCTTAATTATATTCCATGAATTAACTAAATTTTACAAAATGAGAGATTCATGTAGCAGTGATGTTTCATGTGAAAATATTGTGAACTGACCTGTAACTTTGAAATGCATGGGCATTGTTTTAAATCTCGGGATCTCATGGTACAGCAAGGAATATAAACTGAGTTATGCAAAATTTGAAAGTATAAAAATGAAAATATTTTGATGGAAACGCACAAGCTTGGTCTGCCACAGAAATAAAACCTTGCTGTACTTCTTTAGATGCCCTACTTTGGGCCCCAGTAAATATACCAAAAATCCAATTGTCCATTGGTCAGTCAGAATATGGAACCAATGCAGGATGCACTTCAAGGCAGAGAAGCCTTTATTAGTTGCATATCTGCGTGATAATCACCTTTTTCAGCCCTATCAAACCTACACTGTACAGTATTTAATTTTTGGAAAACATACAGGATTAAAACACTTAGAGAACTGTTTTTGCAACTTGAACAACTATGCTTCAAATTTAACTTCCCAGCAACACAATTTTTGCACTCAAATCAGAAATTTTGCTAAAAGGAACCTGCCCTATTTTCCAAACATCCCTCCAATTTCTACACCAGAAAAAAATATTTATCAGTCCTGAAGCCTCAAGTAGCATCTCAATCATATATAGAAACCTATCACTTCCTTTCACAGATCCCAGGGTATGATGGGGAAAGGATCTTTCACTTAATATCTCAGAAAAGGAGTAGAAGGGAGCCGTGCATAGAATACACTCTAGCTCCATAGGCACAACACATTCAGTCATTCAACTTAAAATCTTCCATTGATCACTTGTATCTCATTTAAATTTATGCAAAATTCATCTATGGCAACCAACCTGCAAAAATTGTAATTTAGCTCCAGCCTCACTGGGCCACATGTTTTGGAAATGCACTTTCAAAAAGGGGGAAAAGGACATTCTCCCCTCCTTGTTGTTTTTTTTTTTATTAATTTTTGCCAATGCTGTTGGCTCTCTTGTCTTTCTCTTGAGTGGGGATTGAAATCTATTTTAAGTTTGAGTTGAATGTATGAATATTATTTTCTTTGTTATATAAGTTCAACTTGATTACATGGAATGCTATTTTCTTCAAATAAACTAAAAATAAAATAAAATGTTTCTCACAATTTTTAAAGGCAAAATGTAAATAAAATACGTTTATGTAATTTTCAAGGTTCATGTTTAATTCTAATTTTTTTGTATTATTTTATTTTAGTAAAAATCTTGTGAAGAGATGTGTTACTTATTTATTATTTCTTAAATCTGAATTTAATACAAGACTAAATATGTTATAATTTTAACAAATTTTATAGAGTCTACTGTTGCAAGTATCTAGTAATTCATCTGTAAATATTTTTACTTAACTTCTTTACTTAATTCATGTTTATCGTGAGATTGGGCGTATCTCACTAGCATCTAATGAAGGGACTGATCCATCATGGGAAGGTATGGTAGCCGCTAGTTATCTATGTACCGCTATAGTAATCCATCTACCAGTTATCATGTCAGCTTACACCAGTTTCAATCAAAGGAAGTCTAAGTTGATCTCAGTTCTGCCAGGTATGGAAGAATCATCATTCCATTGAAATGCTATAACAACTCATACTTATAATTTAAAATAAACAATTATCATGCTTAATAACATAATACAATTTTCTTGCTATATTCACTGTTATTATAGAGATTATTATAATTTTTCACTGCACTGTTTAGTGCTCATGTGGAGTTTGCCTGCTGAGTTTTTCTGCAAACGCTTCCAGTGAGGGTTTGTATGTTCTTGAGTGGGCACTGGGATGGACTGTCTCCCTGTCAATGGCTGGCTGGTTTCTGTCTTTATGCTGCTGGGATAAGCTCAAGGGGTATGACCCAAATGGAATCAAAAAGATCTTGTGATGTTATATTACAGTAAGTTATAGTATAGTTTCCAACTTGGATGCATACAATATTTTTAAATTATGTATTATGATTATTATTATTAAATATTCACTTTCTGTTCAATCTTCAATTGTATTTTAATGGTTTTCTTAATATCATGTATTTATTGATGTATTTATTTATGGTATGTAAAACCCGTTGAGATAATCCTATATGAAAGGTTGCTTATGCAGCTAAATCCTAACAAATACTTACAAAAGGGGGAGTCGTGGAAGAAAGAATTACAGGAACACAAAGGAGAGATTAACAAAATATGAATATTGACATTCTTCATAATGTTATGTGCAACGTCTAAATATTCCAACAATGAAAATGTAATAGTGCAATAATAATACTCAAAGTCTTGAAATGAAGTAGAATTAACTAGACAGACATAACAAAAAATAAATTAAACAGTTATGCGGAATTTAATTGACTAGCTGTCATTTTCACAGTTTCGTGATGAATAATGAATATGGTGTTTTTTCCTCATAAAAATTTATCATACTTTATGGGTAATGTTGTAGTACACTAGACTGAATAAAGTAATTCCAAAGCTTTGTTAAAAAGATGGTTAAAGATAAAGTGACTTGAGTTACAAGTAACAAATGACTAATACATAATTTGAATTCTAAATAAAACAGTATTTAATAAAAAAAACATAGCATGGTGCAGGACCAGTCTTAGGTAAGGTCAGTTCATCACAGCTCAGCTCACACCCTCACTCATCCAATCCAATTTCATCCGACTCTTCGGTATGGGAAGAAACTGAAGTACTCAGGCAAAACCTACGTGGAAACAAAAAAACAACCAAAAAACTACATGCAGACAGTAAACAGCTCAGGAACTGAAACTAGGAATTTCAATTTGTGGAGCCGTGGAATAAACTACTGTGCTTCCATGCCTTCTACCAGTTTCATTTGTATTACTATTTAAAAAATTCCATGAACAAAAATAATGAACATACACGTTTCTTATACGCACAAATGCAACACAATAATTATCAGTTGGTTCATCGAGAGCCAGTTTTGTGTCACCAGATAACCTAGTTAATAAGAGGAGAAACACATTTTTTGCATTATGTATTGTATAGTAGCAATTTCTAATTGGAAAATTACCATTCTACGATGTAAATAAATGCATCATTCTTTTTTTTTCTTGTAATCAAATTTTCTGTGCAACATAAAAGGTTAATGAATATTTCCACTGAAATCATTTATATACCACAATGCTATATAAAATATAGCCTAAATACTAATTTCTCTTTCTCCTTGCTTCACCACTCAATGACTGGAAGATAAGAAGATTTCTTTTGATTTGTACTTTTTCGCCACACAGTCAGCATTGTGAATCACTGCCACACAAAGCTTTTGGGCATCAATCATTTGCTACACTAAGCATAAAACTGTAGCTTTGACATTTCCTTTTTTTCCACCCCAGAGTAAAAGATCTTCTCTCCTACTAGCACTGAACCAGTAAACAGATCCTCGGACCCTTAGTGAGGCACTTATTTAATGAATAGCATTAGCCATACTGTGATTAGAAATATTTAATGGACATTTGGAAATGCAGATTGTTAAGAAGTTCTCTCTTTATGTTTATAGCAGACAGAGTCGAGGTGCACAGAACATTTAATCATGTTCTTCTTTCTTTGTTTTCCTTTTCACCCTACAGCATAACTTCACTATGTTGGCCACTACATTTGTGTAGTGTTTCACTGGAAATACTCCCAGTTTCTCTAAGCCTTTCTTTTCCAGCTTTCTAATCTACATATTTACTGAGCCAATTCTCAATCTTTTTCCTGTGGAATCCTTACTTAAGCAAAGCAGCTTTAGGGTATTATGGTGCTCTCCTCTGGTATATACTGCCTACTGTGATGAAATAATGTAACCATGTTAAGTACATTTTAAAACCAAAAATACTTAAAAGTCAACTAAAAAAGTATTCCCAAAATGGGTAAAAACATTCATTGACATTATTTTACTTCTCTGCTTGCCTTTGACAGAAATTAAGGTTTCTTTATAAAGGATTGCAAAATTGTTAATGAAAAAGATTGCCATTGACATTTGTTCTACATATTTTAACTGTAGTTTTGATTAAAATAGATAAAATTGAATTTTGTCTTTTATTCATTTTTGATAAACGCTTTGTCTGTTGAAAAAAGGCTGGCTTTGCAGAGACAAGAGGTAGTAGATTTCAGATACATTGTACAATCTGTACTAAACTAAAGACTGATGGTCTTGCATTTACCAGAGTGCCCTCCAGGTTTCTTCTGAAATGCCAAAGAAAGTCTTAGTTCTGAGAGGATGTGCTGCCAGGCTGTATTTGAGCTCTGCATCAAACCACCTGTAGTGTCCCCTCTAAGGCAGACTTGTCATTAAATAATAGAGCATGGAATTGTCACCTGTTTTATGTACTCAGAGAGCTTTAAACAAAAATATGTCTGCTTCATAATGACACTGATAATCTGGCACATGCTTGTGGCAGACATGGTCCATTTCCTGCCAAGGAAAAAGCATATAAAAATATGATTTTACATCAAGCTGAAATACAGATATGTTGGTGTTAGATGGAAAGGTTACTACAAACATACACACAATATGTGTATGAGTGCATGCACTATATATGTTTATAACTGGCAGATGGGCTAATATATATGTATATGCATTATTATACAGTGCCTTTAAAAAGTATTTACACCCTTAGACATTTTCACATTTTATTATTACACAGCACTGAATAACAGTGGATTTAATTTGACTTTCTCTACACATCAACAGAAAAAGACTCTTTAAAGTGAAAAAAGATCTCTGGATAGTGGACTAAATTAATTGTACAGATTGTACAATGATTCTGACATTAAAGC
This sequence comes from Polypterus senegalus, assembly GCF_016835505.1. Lineage (NCBI taxonomy): Eukaryota > Metazoa > Chordata > Cladistia > Polypteriformes > Polypteridae > Polypterus > Polypterus senegalus. The sequence continues at coordinate 140,662,913 of NC_053160.1, forward strand.
TTTTTCTGTTGACCAGTGTCAAAAAACACAAAATTACGTCCAATTCAATGATGATTAATTATAAAAACTTCCAAGGGAGTGAATGTGGGCCCAGATAAATGTTCATAGAACATCATGTTAAATAAATCTTGTTTTAACAAAATGTAAATCTTAGTATAATGAATGTTTTTTCCAGCAAAAATGGGCACAGAAGTTAATAATTCGATGGAAAAAATAATGCTGCTCTAATACTTTCTGTGCTGAGTCTCTGGAACTCTGCAACAGGTTGTCTCAAAGACAGAGACAGTCTGTTACAAAATTTCATGTCTCGGGCAGTCTAGGCGAGCATGTAGGCGCAACATCATACACTGCCGAATTCTAAGTCAGTGCTCCACCGAGTGTCTGAGTGGGTAGTTGTTTTGTGTGTGGATACCATACTGTTCTGAGTTTCGTAGTGCTTCTCAAAGTTTTCTTTGAGATGAACAAAAACAAAATGTGAGAAACGGCACCGGTTTACACCGAGAGAAAAATTAACAATCCTGGAAAAAGTTGATTCTGGAATGAAGAAAAATGACATGTTTTGTAATCGCACCTTCATCTTCATCCAACAACTTGTTTTCAGTCTGTATTTACATGCCCGAATTTCTATTAAAAAAAGTTACATCTAATGCCTAATTTTGATTTTGTATTTTCATACCTGTATTTCTATAAAAAAGGAAGTTACATGTAATCTCTTGTTTTCATTCTGTATTTAAAAAAAAAAAAGGTTACATCTAACATCTCGCTTTCAAATAAAATATTTTTTGCAGTTTAAGAAGTTTAAGAAGAGACAGGAAAATAAGTCCAGGTTTTTCAAGGAAAATACAGATACTTTATCTGTATAGGGCAGCATGTTGGCGCAGTGGTAGCGGTGCTGCCTCGCAGTTAGGAGACCTGGGTTCACTTCTGGGGTCCACCCTGCGTGGATTTTGCATGTTCTCCCCATGTCTGCGTGGGTTTCCTCCCCCAGTCCAAAGACATGCAGGTTAAATGCATTGGTGATCATAAATTGCCCCTAGTGTGTGCTTGGTGTGTGTGTGTGTGCCCTACCCGGGGATTTGTTCCTGCCTTGCGCCCTGTGTTGGCTGGGATTGGCTCCAGCAGACCCCTGTGACCCTGTAGTTAGGATATAGCGGACTGGATAATGACTGACTGACTGACTTTATCTGTATACTTTATATGTACCTTAAAGGACAGGTACAGTCTCAAGATTTCATTCAGGTGTTAGGAGCCATGGCACTTATGATCGCCCTGCTTTAGCTTCCATCTGCAGATTAGAAAAACACCAGCAGCTCGGAATCACTGCTGTGGCTGATGCGTTCTGGAGATGTGAGATCAGGAGAATGTAAGGAAGAGCAGATCAAAGCCTGGTATTAAATGTTAAACATTGTGCGACAAGCACAGTACATGGTAACGGTGATCCTTGAGGACAACCAATTGCTTTGCCCTTGGTTTACTGTTTACAAGATATAGCAGAGCAGCTACAGAGCTGTCCTTGTGCTGCTTCCATTAGAAATAGCAAATTGCTGGCAGTCCCAGACACTATACGTATTTTTCCCATATTCGTTAATAACAAAATTTCCATTATAACGAAATATTTGTATGGTCACATGAGTTTCGTTATAACAGGATTTCACCTACATATATATATGTAAATGGCACAAGTAAATGGTAAAGATCTTCTTTATTTTATAATACCCTCAACTGATCTCTAAATTCTATTTCAGAATAGTACAATCCTCCTTCAATACCTCCCACACAGCTACATCAACACTCTGCCCAACTCTGACTGCCCATACTGGAAATTCAGCTTGTTTTACGTAAGGTCTGCGTGTACTTCCAGTGTCACAGCACTGTGTTCTTCTGCAGTTCTGGCACCCAAGAACCCCAACAGGATTGCTCCATGGGACTGCAATTCCCAGCCTGCTTTGCAGATATCCTTACAGGTATTCCATCAGTGGGATGCTGCCATCATGTATACAGGGGGAAGCAGACACCCTCTCTCCTTCCAGTGTGGCCTCCCTTCCTGACCAGAAACCAGGTTCCATTTTGGTCCCTCTAACAAATTTAAATATACATTCACATATGCACTTGGTGTCACCAGAAGGACCTCTAAATTTTCCCTCAAAAATATTTAATTACAGCTGTGGCATTTGATGTCTATGATAGCTTAAAGTGGGGACTAAAGACCAGTCCTTTACAATAAATTTATGAGTTGGAAATAGAGGAACTAGAAATGGATGAAGGTTTGCTGTTGGAGAAAAAGATCAGGTATAATAGACAGTTAATTCAGAATAGGGACTTAATGATTTTAAGAACTAGAGTTAGAAATGGCAGATGGGGAAAGGAGAGTAAAGATCAGGAAAAGGAAAGGCCAAAACCTGAAATTCAAAACAAGCAATAGTCAAAGCCAGACAGTCAAAAGTTAATAAAAGTACCAAAGTCCGAAAAGTTAGCCAAAATTTGTTCTCAAAAGATCATTCTAACAAAGTCCTAGGGTTTACCCACATTAACTATCACCACAAAAGTTTTGTTTTGGAATCCAAAACTCTAGATACCCATAGTAGTCATCCACCATCTTAAATATTATCTGGGTGATGACATAACGACTCACCACTTGTTGGCATCATGTGATAGAAACAGGACTGCACTAAACTAAAGATGGAACCCAGGCCAATGTCAATCACTTTCACTCATGTCATACATTTTGTATTCTTTGAGAGTCTGTAGATTCACCTACAATAGAGTGTATCACTTGTTTTGTAAAAGATTATTAAATGCCCATTGTTATGTATGTGGAATTTCACCTTGGCAATCCTGAGAAATAGTCTTTGAAAGACATGCATTCCATCCTTGTTCCAGACATGGATAACTGTATATAAAAGCCTTATATTGGTTTATAGCAACCCACAGGCATGATAAGTTTTGTATCAGCAGCAAGATCAATATAGATTATTTGAAAAAATATTTTTGTCAGCATCTGTTTTTTCTCACTGTGTACATTACAAAGTGTGTTTGCTTGCTACTAAGAGTCTGTAAATAAAGAATGAATACACAAGTATTATAATGAGAACATCCTTCACCCTAGTCGTGGGTTGTACACACTGAATGGCACATAATTTAAGTATAATAAATACATTTGGAAAACCTCTTACATGGCAACTTTTTATTGCAAAGCTGCCTCACTGACAAAATGTATACTGGTGTACTGTAATTCCACCTGGTTTGAAGCTGAAAGAAATAAAAGTCTTACAATGCTAAAGGGAATCTTGTGTAGGAATCTAGAGAATGACACTAACCAGAACCATCTGGTTATTTAAAAAGGCACTGAGATATTCTCAGTTGATCAGTTTCATATTTTTTTATAATTTCAAACGCTGAGCAATATTACTAGTGCATTGGTTTGAGCATTTTCTTTTTTTTAAATTAGTTCAGGCTCTATGTAAGTAAACATTTCATGAAGGCTATGTTCAGTATATTAATTTTAAAACAGATAAGCCATAATGTAACATGAGGATAACTACCATTTTGATGTTTGTGAAGATATTCCGTTTAGCCAAGCAAAGAAAAAAAAAACATACATGCTTGAGTAGTTCTAGTATAAAATAACACTGCAGTCAGAGATATATACTGTATATACATGCAGTAAAAAGTATGACTAAATTGCCTTTTGCATGGCACACCATAACTAAAGAATAATATTAATATCTAGAGTATGTTTCCATTTCATCTTTCCTGATACACAACACAATAGAAAAAAATAACTGTAAACAGCACATACTCTGATGGGTGGACTCACTTTGATTGACAGTTGGGGGGCAACAGTTTAAGGAAGTCCAATTTCAGTTTAACTTTTTGATTAGTGATTGTTTAGTCTTTTTTGTTTGAGTGCCTTTATATTCTGCAATATTTGTATGTCTTTTGTGTTTTGTTTGAGAGCTGCAGTACTGCAGGAAATGTAAAGATGGAAGCTATTTCGCATCTTGGCGATTGGTAGTGCTCAGAAGCCGAGTTTTGATAGGCGATTGCCAGAAAATCGGCTTGATCGATCCACAGAGTAGAGAAAGTTTGCTTCATGTGAGCAGAGCCAACCAACTGAGTAGTATTGTATTGGTTCAACAATTGGCTGCCATATAGAAGCTCCAAGTTTATGCCTATGACCAATTTTATTCAACTCCTATAGCGGGGGGCTACAGCAGGGTATACCTACAGATTACTTAATTCATGTAGTGTTTGACGGATAGCAAATTGAAAGGTTTTTTATTTTTTGGAACATCAATATTTTCTATCCGCAGTTGGTTGAATCATCAGATGCAGAACCTGTGGTTTCAGAGGGATGACTGTGTTAATTAGTGTTTTACTTAATTAGCTCATCATTATTTTTTAACATTGTTAATCTGTCTTTTTTATAAACTCAAAAATATTGGATTACTACTAATCGCCTGCACATATTTATTCTCTTATTGCTCAAACACATTTTTAATAACTTCTTTATGCTTCAGTAAACAATCATGAAAGGAAACTGTTCCTTTTACCACTTCCATGATGTCCCAGCGCCAAGTGTTCCAGACCTAATCTTATCCTCATTAATTATTCAATTCACCGTTAATATTTGTGCTCAGTTGTCTTAATGTCCTTACCTTTTGCAATCCATTCCATTGACAGCTTTCTCCATATCCACAAAGAATACATTATTTGGGATACGGTATACAATACATATCTGTTCTGTGTTACATTTCTGTCCTTAAGGATCCAAATCTCTTTTTTTCCCCTCTTCCCTTTCTAAAGCTAAAAATGATCTTCCCAAAGGTATTTTAAGGCATCTGCTTTAGGCTGAAATCTTTTGGTTAGAATTCTCAGTACTATCTTTGATGTATGTGCTAGAAGACTGATGGTTCTGTGGCTAATGCATTTTTGTTGCATTTGATTTCTTTTAGATGAGTGAGAGGTGGCGGAGGAAGTATACTGGCCATTGTACAGTGATATTTGACATTTTTAATAAATGAGCATTTCAACTAGCCCTTCTAGTGTTTCAGCTATAATGTTGTCTATACCTTTATCTTTTTTACTTTTCATTACATTCTACAATGGGTTGCCTGTAGGAAAAGGATGGCACAAAACAGGAAGCTCAAGATAGAGGGAAGTAAGTCCTAGATAGTACAGGACAATAATCTCCAGGACATTTCATAGGGGCATATAGTACAAATTACAGTAAACTGCTCGTCAGACAACCCAACACAGAAGTATACTACTTTAATGTATATAACTATCAGATATAAGAAAAAAAACACATTATATGAAAATACCCACATAAACACAGTATCAACAGCACTATAGCTAAATAACACCAATATTAACAGAGCTGCACTGCTGCATATGACACACATGTCTATTGAGCCACAAATCCTCATGAACCAATATGTGATATTAAAATAGAGAAGAAAATACTCATCAGTCATATGTTATAGTACTGTATGTTTAGTGATTCAAGTTCATTCACTGCCTGCCTGCTATACTGCCTTACATTATGCACTGCATACTGTAAAAGTAATTTTCTGTTAAGTTAGGGTCTTAATGGGTTAGGATTGGAATCCTCTTCCCCGTCCCTCGGCAATTTTATTTTAGCTGTGCATGCCTGTGTCTTTACTATTTCAGCAAATCAAGGTTGTAGGCATCTATGAATTGAAATGAAGACATTTGATAGAATTTTTTTTTACCCCATTATCAATGTGTCGTTTTAACTCAAATAACCAGCAATGCTGCTCATTAGGGTTGTAGTGGTCAAGATCCTAGATTACAGATGAAATTACCACAGCAGAGGAATTTTAATCTGTCATTCCACAACAATTTGAAAATATTTTCCCATGACCTCCCCAAGAAGGTTGTTTGTCCCCCAGGTTACAAACCACTGTGCCACTGCTACTTCTACTACTCTTGTCATGAAAGGTGACACCATAGATATTGGAAGTGTTGGAATTCAGTCAAATTCAGTCTGCTTCTACTTGCAATTTTCAATGTATACTTAAGATGTTGTAGAATACCTAGGATAGAAGAAACCCAGGTGGGTTTGGTCATTGGAACTGTCACATTGTCGCTTAAAACCAAAATAGGAGTGCGGGAAGTCGGCTAACTAGAGTTCTTGATTGACTCTTCCATGTCATCAATTGGACATGTCATAATTATAACCAAAAAGTGTAAGCTTAGTGTTTTTCAAGGTTGTGTTCTTAACTTAAACATTTATTATGATTTAAAAAAATACCATACCTGGTCTTGTGGTTTAAAATGGGGTCTACTGCACACCGGTAAAAACAACAAGATTACAAGACATCTTTTCCAGATCAAACCAAGCAGATTTGTTTTTGAATGTTTTCTTCTTATATTCATTGTTTCAAATGATGAATATCTGCAACCGAATAATAATAAAGTTGCAGCTATGTCATCTTCTGCTTTCCATCTTTGTAATATCATCATTTTACTGTGCCATCTTTTTGCCTTCCATATAAATTAGGTTTACAATAGAGTCAAGCTTACTAAAAAAAGTCTCATGTTCATGAACAGAGGAATGCTCTGAAACAGAAATACAAACCTAGAGAGAATACTCATTTTAACTAACTTTTAATTTTTAATTCTAATTTTTAATTTAATTTAGAACTTTTAATTCTGCCCACTAGAGAGAGCTGAAGAGTTGACCACCTTATAGCATCTTGCTTAGTACTTTTTATCAAACTGTAAAAACTGAGTATTATAGTGACTTTGTTGAAAAAGCAACATTTTTTCCAAGTTAAATTAAAATCCAGAAATCTTGTAAAAGTCATCAAGTATGTTTAATAAGATCAGCAGTGACATACCTGTATGTGGGACAGTGATGAAAAGAACCGTACTATCCACAAGATGTACTTTTTGCTCTATTCCTTCCTATATAATTCCCTCACTTCCGTGTTTTTACCTGAGACAAATGGGCAGCAGTTCAATAGCAATTGAAAATAGTATTGGTAATAGTGGAAAGCCTTTTGAGGTACCACATTCTAACCTGAAATAATATGAATTTATATTGTTTACCAGTGCAATGGTACCTGGGTTTGAATAAGGTAACTTGATTCAGGCTGTCATGCATACGCCTGCAAGGATCAGCTTTCAGGTTTATTAGGGGCATGTACTTCCACTCCAGGATAGGAGGGCATGCTGTCAGTATAATCTATTTTCTTATACACAGCACCACAAAGATGCTCCGTGAGTCCAACTGACTCCACCGTTTCCAATTAGAGTCCAATTAGAGAGTTGTATTTGGATCAGAGCTGACCAAAGGATGGAGCTCCACCAAGCCTTACCCACTCTATTGAGTTACCTTGATTTGTTACTCATCAGCCATTACCTACTGTTTTGTTTTACTTTTGTGCAATTGCACGCTTGTTTTTCTTTTTGTGCCAAAGGCATCGAATTAAACAGGGCCACCCGGCAGGCACCCCAACAATTTTTGGACTCTCTTGATCATAAGGCACAAATATCTAGACCTGTACTGTGAACAAGTGAAAAAAATGTCAGACCTCAAAGGTAGAAAATGACAGGCTGGATAATGAAAGGTAAGTCAGCAACGTGCCAAGATAAAACCTATAAATGAAGCCTATCCTTCTTAAAACCAGAATATAAACCAAAGGTGGTGTCAGAAGCAAAACTGCTAATTTTATAATGTGCAAGATTCTTTAGAATGCATCCATAGTGATATATTATTCCAGTTTATATAAAAGTGTTGCTCAGCAAACTGTCAATGTTACCCTTGCCACGGTTGGCCAAACAATAATGGTGGCCATAATAATAAATGATAATTCATTTCTACTGTGTCTTAATAATATTTCATAACCAATGTATACAAATATTTGAAGGCAGTTCTAAAAGCTATTAGAAAAACCTCTAAACCCTAGGAAAAAATTAACAAAGCCACATAATCATAACAGGAAAAACCCAAATTTACATAATCTAGTAAAGAGATATCCCCATTCTACTCATTCACATACTTTGTCTGTGTCTAGACACAGTAAGACTTCTGGAGACTCATTTGCTGTGAGAATGTACAGTACATTGAACAAGCGACCTTTTTGACTATAACTGATTGCCTTTAATGGAGGAGGAGGAGGAGGAGGCTGGGAGAATGCACTGATTACACCATGTTGCTGCACCCACCACACACCAAACCACCCGGACTGAAATCCAATGCCTTTAATGAATCCAGTTTAATTTTGTGAAATTAGTATAGAAAGGAAGACTTTCTCAGTTGTGTGGGCTACAATTTTTTCAAAACATGAATTTGGCCTATAAGATGTATTTGCAAATAGTCTTTATTTCTGTTTGAGAAGACAGTAATTGATACTCGGTGTAGAGTGTGGGGTAGGATGTTGTCTTCTTTAGCTCCTTTAAACATATCTAACAATAAAGGGAGCGGACATCTTTTTTATAAAATGTAGCGGAATAATCATATGTACCTGCAATTTTCCAACTGTGTTAGCAATGATTTGAGTACTGAATTTCACTACTCAGGGACACTTTTAACTAAAAAATGGACAGGCATGGTATGTTTTTTTTTTTAATTTATGCAAAAGGGTGTCAGCACAATTTACTGTGGCAAATTAATATAAACAGGGATGGGCAAAAAGTAGGTTTACAGTTGTTCACATGGAAAAAGACATGCTGGTTATGATTATTAAACTAGCTTTATTAACTTTATTAACTCAAAAGAATGTCACAGTGCACTTAGGTACAGTCTCGTATTGCTGGCCTTGCGTACTCACAATTTTAAACCCACTTTTGCCCACCCCTGCATGTGTATATGAATATATATCTTATATAATAAACATCTACGTGTGGAAGTGTGGGTGTCTGTTTGGCCCAGAAGTGAGAGGTGGAGTCAGGGTAAGAGCTCTGCCTCCGAAGAAACAGAAAACTCGCTTAGCAGCTAATAACACAAGCAAGGCCAGCATGGCAGCAAAATGAAACCTCAGAAGAAAGACAAAGTCGCTTAGCTGCTAACTTTGGCAAAATAGTATCTCCTTTACATTTCCTCCCACCGCTAATGCACAAGCGATGCGAGCACATCGACAAAACGAAACCTCCTAGGAGAGAGATGCCCAGAGTAGTTCCTTTCAATTATCTGCCATCTCTACTGTACATTTAAAATTTTTTCTGATGATTTCAATAGTTTTTACGACCCCGGGCTTTTTACAGCACGGCTTACACAGCTAATACATATGCAGTATATATCATTATTGTGAAAAAAGTACTTCAAAAATGTTGAAGTAATCATTTTGCACTACTTTATATTGCTTGTGTTTATCATTTAACTTTACTCTGTGTTGAACATAATTTGTGTGCTTGTGAATATAAATGTTGTATGATTTATTAATTTACTATTAGTACATTATAGCTGCAAATACTTAGTAATTCTAAGCATGTGGCCAACAAATCAGAATGTTTCTCACAATTTTACTAAACTGTTAACTGACAGATTATTGAATTACGTAATATAGTTAAAAAAGAACATGATCCTTAAAACAATTTAGGAAACAATACATTAATATTAGCAGATTTTCAATCAAAGCATTTTTACTTATTAAATAAAGTATTACACATACCGTATATCATTATACTTAATTTGTCTTAATTTGTTGCACTTGATGCTCCATGCTCTAGATGTTTCTTACATTTTTCTGAATTCCATATTTGCCTTGTACAATATAATTATGCCAGATAAGTAACTGATACATAGTTTTAATTATATTGCAATTTTAAAATGGATTAAGTACGATTATATCTATGTATTCAAAGCAGTTAATTGATTAAATTTCTAATTAGAAAGTTGTATTAACCTTTCCCAAAAAGTCATTGAATTTTAGCAAATATAAAAATTACTGATTTATTTTTTCTGAATCTTTTACTAGAATAATTAATTTATATTTTTGGATACAACTGTAATTACAATACAAACTTTCCTGACAGCTGGCTGTTAAATGCATGTGAGTAAAAGATCAGTTTTACTAAATTAACTACAAACTTAAAAAATAACATTAGTGAAATTAATTATAGCAGATCCACCTTTTTATTGGAACAATGAAAAAACAGAATGAGTCGTGCTATACTGAGAGAGGAGGTAATTTGTACATTATCAACTGACATCTCTTACTCACTCAGCATGAACATGGTGCTCTACCTTTATAATTCCAGCACATGCTGTCTGTTCTATTCAGCATTCTCAGGAATCACAAGGCAGTGTTTAGACAAAGCACATCCTATTTCTGGTAGCAAGTGTGTCCATGCACTAAAATAATAGTCAGGAAGCCTTTGTTTCGTATAGCACAGAGTAAATATACATAACAAAAATGAGATTCAGATTGTCTTCAAAGTATTGTTGCATCAATGTTTCTGTAAAATGCATAAAGTGTGATTTTTACTTCTGGCCTTTATATAACTTGTGTTAGAGTAATGAGGAGGATAAAAATACAATGTCACAGTGCAAGGTTTTTCCTCCATTATTATTTTCTAGTGAGTTTGGACAGTAATTGAATTAAAAATAAAAGTCTCAAAAATGTACCTATCGGACCTGAACTTGCCCAACATAAGATGCTCTAGGTATGCTGAAAAGGGAAAAGCAGTAAAAGGAGAATATCCAGTCAGTCTTCTGTCAGTGCAAATCACAGATAATGAGCTCAGCAAGGGTAATATTATACAGACACCCTTGACATTTGCAGATTTCACTTTTGTTGTTTTGGTTACTCACAGATGACTCCTTCAGGAAGTCAACAAAAATGTAAAGCGTAGACTATATTTAGCCTCCTGCACATGTAATGGGACTGAGATTAAAAAGCCATGAAGAGATTTTTTTCAATAGGTGGTAAAATGATTCATTCATAGCTATCACAAGTGGTTGCTATAGAGGTGTGGAAGAACACTATAAACGGAGGCAGGGATGCATTGACTTCTCAACCGGATTGGATAGTTCCTTGTCTACCGGAAGGACCCACATAATAAACAGAGGACACAGATGTATGGATGCCCCAACCTGGATAGTTTTTGTTCCCTTTCTCAGATGGGATTGTGTAGTGGAAGTACAAGGTGGAGAATGCATATCAGGACTGTATACATCCCCAAGCTGTTAGCTGGCATAATCCCATGGCTGGATCACTCCTGTGCAAACTGCAGGGTGACCTGGTAATTGACATCCCATAGAGGAGTGGTTACTGTGGTGCTGGAAGAAGAGCAACTGAGGGTTGTTTTCCCTATTGAGAGGGGTTTCCACCTGACCCAGAGGTTCTTCCTCAGTTGTCATGGCACCAGAGGTTCTCATGTGTCCAGCATAAAAGGAGTCACCTTGCCTCACGAAGGAAGTTGGAATTGGGAGAGAAAGAGGGCAAAGCTCACCTGGGGATGCTTAAATGGGAATGGGAAAAATAAGAGGATTGTTTATGGTTGAAGAAGATGCCTGTCTGAAGGCACTTTATTAAATAAAAGTATTTATTTGACTTGTGCCTGTGCAGTTGTGATTAGGGTTTGGGGCTCTGAAACACCTCCTATACTCCTCTACATATAAAATTAAATTTTAAGGCATAGTAAACATTTTTATGTAACTTCCTACATTTGAACCACCTGATACTGTAATACATCACAGTGACAAAACTAATCATGTATCTATTTATTAAGCCTACTTAATAATGTCAAATAAGTTTAAACCATGTCATGGACACACAAAGGTGGAACTGATCTCAGAAGCATCATGACTAAGACAGTAACCAGCCCTGAAAAGGATACCAGTCCATTGCAAGGCCTACTCATACACACAAACGTCCGCACTTTCTAAAGGCAAAATTAGAGTTACTAATTCTCCAACTTTTGGGAAAAATGAAGTAACCAGAAGATTCTAACCCTAAAGCATTGGGTACAAGGAGGGAGCAGGAGCCAACACTGAGTGGGACATCAGTCCATCGCAGAACATGCTTACTTGTGCACAAATCCATATTCACTCATGTGCCACTAATCAAAGTAACACACGTCTGAAGAAAAAAAGACATAAGCACATCATGGGTGCATAAACTGCACACAGGTCATGATTCAGACCTACTCCCTGTGAGCTGTGAAGTTAACCACTGTGTCACCATGCCATGTCAGCCAGTTGTGATATACTAGTACTAATATCATTTGTACTTTAATCAGCTGGATATGGGTATACTCTATAATAGAATAAAGCCCTTTTTAAAATTGAAACCCTTTGTCTGCTTCTGCCTTTCACTAAGTGCTTGATGTTGCATTAAATGATTATTTAGTCAGCACAAAAAATTTGTATGTGATCGACCCAGAATATAACACATTTTTAACTGTACTAGGATAAGCAGGTCAGATGAGAACTGACATAAGTAATTAGGAATGACCATTCTCTGTAATAAAGGTTATTGTCTGATATGACTAAGATTATTCTATTACTTTAGAAATATCAGCAAACACTTCCCAATAGGCAAAAAAGGTTGCAATATCAACTAGACACAGTAAATGTGTATAACGACACTTTATCATATATTATAAAACTACAAAATCTGAAATATCAAAAGAATCAGGTTTGTCCACAAGCAGGTCATAAATACCCACTGTGAAATGCAGTAATATTGAAATATTACTGTTGTGCATACAGACCTGCAAACGTGCTGTTCAAAAAACACTTATTTTGTTTTATGATGTTGGATGCCATCTTATTGTTTCAGATTGTCACATATCTTTGCTTAGTATTAAAGATGTCCCAAACAGAACTGAATGACAGCTGTAAACAGCAATGTTTCTGCTGGAAATGTTTGTGTAACTGCAGTGTTTGTTGGGCAGTAAGTGTAATACATTTTTGTCCACCAGTGAGGTTACCAGTCATGATAAATAGCTAGAAGTGGGATCATTATTAAAGGTGAGAATGATTAATAACAAGCATGTGTGTTTTCTTCTGGAGTGTAAATAAAATATATCATTCACATAATGCACAGGAGGTTGGGGGAGTGATTTATAGTGTGTTAAAATGCATGAAAAGCCAAAGGCTGAGGCCCTTTTGAGACATGCTGTATGTCACAGCCATATCGCAGCTTCATGCATTATAAGAAGTTACCTGAGTCAGTTGAAATATTCTCTCATCCGCCACCTTTCTACAAGAAATGGAGCAGAATAGAACTGATGTCAGGGAAAGAGAAGACATTGTTAATTCAGTCAAAATTCACAAGGAATTAGAAGTCAGGACACACATTAGTTGCAGTTTGGAAGTGTACTGCAATACATTATGTGAGCAATCAGGAAATGAGTAATTATTGAGAATTAGTTCAAAATAACTTAAAAAATGAGGCATGTTTGCCTTCATTTAGAAGACTTTTAGTATCAGAGAAGTAATAATCTGATTATTATATTTTCAGTTTTTTGTTATTGTTATATATCTTATAATATATATTATATTATAATATATCTTAAGATAATTGGTATTGTGTTTTTGTAAGCTATATTTGCTATATGAAATGTCTTATAAATAAATGTATTGTTATTATTATTATCAGGTTTGTGAAATGCTGTAGTTAACTGTGGTAGAATATGTTAAATATGGAAATTAAATTCTAGGAGAGGGTGATGCATTTTTGCAGAAGGCTTCAGTACAGTGACCTAAAGTAATGAACCACAGACACTATTTATTTTAGCATTAAATATTGTGAAAACAGTTATCTACCGCTTTTAATGTGACCTCTGGCAGATGCATTTAATAATACAATAATAGATTTGAGTGCACTTTCTCACTATTTTGCATGAATCTTTCTTTTTTTGATTACTGGTAACATTTTAAAGCTATATGGTTTTATTGTATGTGAGGAGTGTGAAGGGGTTTCAACATGTGGTGTGTCATCACCAGGATGGCAAGGGGACACCATAAGCTTCCATTATAGTCTTCTTGGAAGGAGAGAGAGAGAGACAACCATTGTGGCAGGAAAAATATAACTAGACATGCCAGTGTGGAAAGACCAGAGGCTGCCATGGCGTGGTAAAGTCTGTATGTGTTCGGTGTAGGTGTCCATTAAAGTAGAGACTGGGGCCTGAAGAACACCACTGAGCTAACAATACAGTAGGTGCTGAGGGATGCCTGTCTAATATATTATTTTGAGAGAAAGACATCATAGGACTTTTGGCAAGGTTTTTGTAAAACTTCCAGACAGAAAAATTCCAGCTAACGAGAAGTGGGAGCATAATGCCCATTTACATGTGGGAACTGGAAAATAGCTTGTTGTAAACCTCCAATCCATTATGAGGGCTGATTGTAAGACGTTCTGGTCTGATGACCATGTAGCAATAAATAGTATGACCACCTTGTCCCCCATAAGTGGCTTCAGAGTTTGGTGAGAAGTGACTTTGCAGAGGGATTTTTTTAATGTAGAGGACTAAATGAAGCCTGGATGTGAGTTCAGAACAGAAACTGACTGGAAAGAGGTAAGGTGCCTGAATGGACAGATAAGCGAGAAACAATAAGAAAGATAGGAGTGCTTGGTAGTATTCTGAAAATGGAAAAGGGTGCCATCCCATTCCATTGACAGGGTTTCAGAATCATGTTAGGCATGTTAAGCTTTCTTAAAGCATTTAAGAATTGATAATTAAATGTAACATTCGAACATAGCACCCTAAGAACATTTGGCCTCTGATGTTCTGACATCTTGACCAAGATTACTTCTTGTCTTGGGACACCAGCAACATATGACCCTGACTTCACTTCAAAGGGTTGGAGAATGGTATGTTATGTTATTTACAGAAACAAACCAAAATGAATCCAGGTAATACTCAAATCATACTCTTTCTTTTGGCCAAGAAGAAAAATATAAACATTGACAAGTAAGAAACATTATAAACATTGTGTGATTAAGAATGTGTTTAGATATTAAAGTATAATGATTATTAAACTATAAACTACACTTATTGAATTGGACATAAAATATTGTATAAATTACTTATTTCCCAAAGCTGGAATAACACATATAAAGTTATCCCCATGAAAAGATATCAAAGTTTATATTAACTGTATTCAATGTCCAGCCCTGAAGTTTACTTATACTTTGTTTTTTTTTTAATGTTTAATTAGAAATATACAGAATGCAGCTTATGTTGTCAAGCTAGCCTTCCTCTGAACTTTGAAAGAAAAGTGAGATTAGGGTAACAACAGCACCCCTTTCTACTTCGGTTGGTATTACTTTAACTATATACACTGTATATGTTCAGTATATGCATCTTAGGAGTTGCAATTCTGACTCTGATGCGTCCTAATGAACAATTCTGATATTGTAATGTTCTCTCTGTGACATTTTACCTTTACTGATGTTTAGGTAACTTTCTGATATTACTATTTTGCTCACAAAGTGTTAAATTAGTACATATCTTTCTTATCACTACTACAGACACACACTTTTTTTTAATGTTTTTTTATTGCTTTATTTTATATCATTTTTTTTTTTTAAAAAGCTATCACAGATTTATAATTGTTGTTCCCTGACTCTTTGTTTATTTCATTTGTAATAAGGCAATAATTGTTAACATAAAATGTTGCAGAAATTAATAAAAATGAATATTATAATACAATAATATTAACATTATAATAAAATCTATTGTTGTGTTTATAAATGTCATTGTACAGTATCCTGTGCATTTTTAAAATTCCTTCCACAAGTGCTCCAAATCCTCTAATAGCTTTGTTCAGAACAACACCCGATGGGACAACATTTTTTCACATAAAATATATTGTGGTATCTTACACTACATCACTTGTTTGGCATCTTATCTCACTCAATGGACATAATCCTAACCCGTCTTCCATAATTCAATGAAAAACATATGTCTTATTTTATTATAAATTAGAAAATTATAATTTTCTTTATGAAGAAGATTTTTTTGTATTTGGCAGGAATTCATTTCAGTTGTTCTGAAATAAAATAAATAAACTCCGCTTCTTTTAATTTTGATTTTACAGTATCTATGAGGCACTACTTTGTATTAGGCTATCTAGTCACATAGCTCAATAAAATGATAGGGGATGGGTGTTGAGATTGATATAAAGCATAAATGTATGGGATATTGTACTGATTGTATCCTTGATTGATTTGTGTCGTATTCAATCGAATTACAGAATTAATAAGATAAATAAACCTCCTAGCTCAGTCACTGTCTGTGTGGTGTTCTCTTCATGGTTGTGTAAGTTTTTCCTGGGGTACTTTTTTTAACTGATTGGAATATTAAGTAAAGGTGCATGGTAGCACACTCATTAATGGTGTTGCCCCATAGTTGTAGAGTTAAATGAGCTATAACTATGTGAAGCTTGAACATTCTCCTTGTATCTGTGCAGTTTTTTTTTCTCCACACTCAGTATTTTTTTTCTCCATTCCCAAAAAATGTATGAGTTAATTTAATTCCGAGACTTTAAATTGGCCTTGTATGTTCAAGTGTATCATCTCCTGGAAAGTCAGACCATTCTAGTGTTGGTCCATGTCTTGCATTTGATGCAGCATGGACAAACTCAGCCCTGTGAACATGAATTGAATTAGATGTATTTGATAATGGATATATGGATCTATAAAGTGTAATGTAATTAATCAATGATTATATGATGCTACAGGAAGCCTCGGAAAGACACAAGATTTTTAAGCAAATTCAAGGATACAATTGTCTCTCAAGCAACTGTATGATGTGCAGATTCAACCAGATGCTATGAGATAAGGTACCATTTTTTCTGACCATGAGGTTCAAATATTGTATATTTTTTGGTGTATTAAGCTAACTAACAAAGGATACGCAGATTAATGGCATACTGTACTTTAAAGGAGATTTAGATGTTGCATAACATACAAAACTTGCTGTCAGTGTCTGATTCTATGCCTGCAAAAGTCTGTAAAATGGGGGTCAGTTATCAAATGCCTTGTTCACTAAACATTTCAGTTTTAAATATTATAATTGATAAATGGCAAACATTTGACCAATATAGTTTTCAAAATTAGATTTTTTAAATAAATAAATCTTTAAACTAATTGTTCAAAAGTGAACTCTTAAGTCCATTTAATAAGATCTAGATAAGAACTTAAGGTAGGATGGAACGTACATCATGTATGCAATTCGGAGTCAAAAAGGAGCAACACTAAATTTTTTAAGTGGCAAGGTAATGGAACAAGAATGGCTGTCATGACTACAGTATATGAGAAAAATGAATGTTAACAGGGATTTCAGGCATCACGTTGCATAAAACCAGCACATAGCTGACAGAGGTGTAATGAGGTGAGTTGTGTTTTGAGGTACACATTGGCTCCCTTAACACAGGTAGCACAAAATGTGCATGCCACAGAACATCTAAAAATTATTTCTGCTCAGGTGCATCTATTGCTTCATGCCTCTACATTAAGAAAGTTATGGAATAGTTACAGGAACATGAGAGTGAAGTAATTTGTTGTCTTCCCAGTCACTCTAACTGAACGTCTAGAGATCAACCACCAGCTAATATGCAGCAACCATGGAGTTCAATGTAATCAAAATGGGCATATGTGTCACTCCATTTTCATCACTTTGTTTAACCTATGAAATGTGAGTAATAGTGCCATGTAAATATAAGAAAATGTTTGTAATAAATGTGTCAAGTCATTTTTGTGGTGGATCCCATCCTCACTACATTGTCAAATTAATAATTAATATACCGCTTGATATCACCTCAATGATAGGTGATTCAAAAATTTCATAACCAAGTTATAGATTTGGCAAACTAAAAAAATCAATTTTTAAAAAAAATCAATCTCTCACTTGCCTTTTCTGTAGAATGTTCTTGAGTGTCTTGTGTCATCCCAGTTCAACAACTATTTAATGTGCAGCATCCTGATAACAGGGATGGACTGGGATCAAAAAACTAGCCCTTGACTTTTGCTGAGACTGACCTATATACAGTCATTCTCGTACCAACTTCAGTACATTTAAATATAACATTCGCTATTGATTTGCAAGTAGTGTAGAACAGTACAGTATACTGACAGTCTTAAAAATAAAAGCATAGACTCTGCAGTGGCAGCACTGTTTTTCTAATTCTCTCTGGCACTGAATGCTGATACTTTTGCAGCTGCATTGTCCTGCCTTTTACGACCTATACACTGTTGCCTTGCAGATCCTGCATTTAGCTGAACCTTGACAAAAACATAAAAATGTGTGAGGGACTAACACATGAACAATTTTAGACATTAGTCATAATTAAACTTGTATTCATTGCTTGCTAGCTAATATGAACTCCACTCTGAATGCATTTGGAAAATAGTGTCCATGAAAAATAAAGCATGAAACAATATAGGCTATTAGAAACAATATAGGCTATTAGCCACATTAAAGAAGAAGAAATAAAATCAAAGAGTAGTCTTTTAATTGTGGTCTTGTTTAACACCAGATATTTATAAACTGTAACATTTGTATGTCAGCTCCTGACCTGTACAATTGTATTGACTGTATGTTGCCATCCCACATGGATCCTCGTGTACTCGGAGCTTGCTTCACATAGCATGTAGACCTTTATACTGAATTATGCCTGTTTAGATGTGATGTATGAGGTGAGACAAAAAAATAACCAAATTGGTAAAAAAAAAAATGTATTGATGAATTACAGTATTCTAAACATTGTCACATTCTATATACTCCCCCTCCCAATCTCTACACCGCTCCATACATATCTTCCATTGATTGAAACAGTGCTGGAAGTCTTCTTGCTTGAGGCTTTTCAACAGGCTTGCCGCTTTTGTCTTCACTTCATCTATCGAAGAAAAATGTGTTCCCTTCAGGTCACTTTTGATTTTCAGGAACAAGTAAAAATCACAGGGAGCTAAATTAGGCGAATAGGTAGGATGATCAAGGACAGGAATGTTTTCGTCAGCCAAAAACTGCTTTATGAAAAAAGAGAAAATTCGTGAGAAATTTGATGAATATTCATTGTTCGATTTTTTCACCCGACATTAACTCATGTAGTGATTGTTGTACAAATACTGACTGGGCTATTCACAGGATATACAGTACCTAGCCGGTCGGTGGTTTCAGAGGGCATGTAGGAGGGGATATAGTTCTATTATTCACATCCGGCCGACCTCCAGGCAGTTTTCCAGGAAAGCCCCAAGCCCAGTCCGGTTATTTTTGTGTCTCACCTCGTACTATATCCATGACAATCTTCCTTTGTAACCCATGAGACTTTTGTCAATACTTATGTCACGATCAGGGTCGCATATCATCACAGTTTGTATAATTTCAGTGCTGGGTGATTGTCTTCACCATTGTCATCTTTATTAGTGAAATGTGGGTATTTCTTAATGACTTAAAAACAACACTCACTCATATTTTTGCCAAAATTGTGTGTCTGTAGCAACTGCTTTGTGGACCAGTGCCATCTCTTGACTGGTTTACCCACTATGCCTTGCATTTTCAGGAGGCTGTAAAACACCTACATGTTATCTACAGTGACAGACGGACAAGCAACTACAGTAATCCCTCGCTATATCGCGCTTCGACTTTCGCGGCTTCACTCTATCACGGATTTTAAATGTAAGCACATCTAAATATATATCACAGATTTTTCGCTGGTTCGCCGCTTTCTGCGGACAATGGGTCTTTTAATTTAGGTTACATGCTTCCTCAGTTTGATTGCCCAGTTGATTTCATACAAGGGACGCTATTGGCGGATGGCTTAGAAGCTACCCAATCAGAGCATGTATTACATATTAACTAAAACTCCTCAATGCTATAAGATATGCTTCCCGCGTGGCGCTTGTTTTGTTTGCTTCTCTCTATCTCTCTCACTCTCTCTGCCTGACGGAGGGGGTGTGAGCAGAGGGGGCTGTTTACACAGAGGCTGTTTGCCTAGAAGATACGGACGCTCCTCTACAAAATGCCGCTTTATCGCGGTACTTCTGTATACTTAAAAGCACGTATTGATTTTTTGATTGTTTGCTTTTCTTAGCGAGCTCTCTCTGACATTATCTGCTCTTCACGGTGCTCCTTTGAAGATAAGATATGTTTGCATTCTTTTAATTGTGAGAAAGAACTGCCATCTCTGTCTTGTAATGAAGCACAGTTTAAACGTTTGACTAAAGGGTGTTATTTCATGTCTAGAGGGCTCTAATAATGTTAACAGTGTGGGTGAGTTTATAAGGGCTTAAAATATATAAAAATAACCATACAAACATATGGTTTCTACTTCGCGGATTTTCACCTATCGCGGGGTCTGGAACGCAACCCCCGCGATCGAGGAGGGATTACTGTACAACAAGCAGGTAGTTTACTGTGTCTTTTTAAAAAACGCTCAGCATAGTGGTTCATTTCAACGACTTTTTTACTTTAAATGGGCAATGAGGAACAGCACTGAAACATGGCAGGTCAAAATCTATTGAACAAGTGTCAGTTTCACCGATCAATCCACAATACTATCGCTCGATTTGAACAATTGATCTGTTTCAGTTTGCTCTGAAACTGGCTTTATGACATTTCACTTCCCTTTGTGTTTTTGGTTGAAGGCTCCACCCCACTTATGAACACTAATGAGTTACCACAGAGAGGCAGGATGTATAGAAATATTCATGATTTCTTGCAGAATGATATTATTTCATCCACTAGACGGCAGCAGAATGCTGTTCCAAAAGTTACTCACACTTAACACTGTAAGCAGATCATTACACATCACCCCAAGTCATGCTTGGGTCTGACACCAAGTAGGGTAAAACGTTTGTTCCCAAACTTCCAAAGTATTCTCCTTTACTGTAGTTGCTGCTTAATGAATCATTTAAAATGTTTAATTTGAGCATTGTATTGGACTGTCTTAGGCTGTGTGCCATCCTAAGTAGTCATAATAAATAGGCTTCTAAGTTGGCTACTTCTGTAGACCTTTGCTCATAAAAAAACTTTTTTCTTATGCAGTGCTTCTCTTTGTCTGGAGTGATTTAAGACATTTTCTCAATCTCTTCCATCATCTGTCTCTTGTAGTTAGATTAGGTTGCAAGAGATGCCAGCGGAGTTATTAGAAGAAATCATGTGCTCAGACGGGCACACTGAGAATGTAATGTGGGCATGTCTTACATATTACTGTCTGTGTGTGTATCTCTCTCACTCTCTCTCTCTCTCTCTGTCTTAGATTTTACAGCCTGAATGATCGTCCACTTATGGAGCTATTTAAGTGAAACGTCCAGGCATGACTCAGTTAGTTGTGAATGTGCTCTCCACCGAGTAATTCATAATTTGTTCATAGTGGCAAACTTTGGGTTAATATTCATCTGAATTTGTATGTAATTTAAAACTTCAGATTTAGTCATCAGTTCTTTGGGATAATATTCATCTGAATTCATTTATAATTTAAAACTTTAGATTTGGTTATCAGTTATAAGATAACCCAAAAGTCATAACTGAAAAAAACAACAAAATCTGATGCTAAATTGAAAACATAAATAAAAACCTATAGTCTAAAATACAGAAACGGCTTTCAAACACTAAAGAATTTTCAAATGCATACAAATTCATATGCTTTATATTCACAATCTTGGACGATTGGGTAGTGTAAAGCGTAGACAATTGTTAAATATGCAGATTTCCCTTAAATAAGCTGACATGTGACACCACATGCATTTACATATGTGAGGCAAATGCAATACCTGGCCTAATAGCTGACCCAATTACATGGAGATAAAAGAAAATCATAATGATTTATGATTTGCATTTTGCAGTTTAAACATTATATAATGATAAGATCATCGATTAACCTTCTTGGATTTTGCACGTGGCTAGGGGTATTGCTTTACTAGGAAGCCTATGACATCATGTTGGTTTAACTTAATTGAGACTGAGCCTCATGGATCTTCATTGCCAGAACTTTGATCTTTTGTTAGTTTAAAAAAATTATTTCTGTGGCAATTTATTTTTTAAAGTTAGTTTTTATTCACTTTTGGTTTTAACTTGTTTCACTGAGTACTTTTAGCTCACATATTTAATTTGATTACCTTTACCCCTCTCATGAATAGATTCCTTTGCTCTTCAAAGACATCCACCAAAATCTAGTAACTATACTGACCTTTTCTGTCCACTTTTATAGAAAGATCAAATTGGACTGTGACAATAGCAACAAATTCTAAAATATCATTGCATGATGCTGACACCAAAATATAACTAATTGCTGATAAAAAATAAAACACAAAGGATTAGACCAAAAGCACAAAACATTAAGATTTTACACAAGTCATGTCCTTAGTATAATTCTGCAAAAATATTTCTATGTATTCACATTCTTTTATAATTATGTATTTTATTCCTTTATTGTGTTTTTGTGCTGTCACAAAATGGTAGTTTACTCGGATTCTAATACTTCTGGTATTTAGTGAATTTTATTTTCTAAAATTGTGTACACCTAGTTTTCTTTTTGCCCTTTGGATATTTTTAAGTGCATTGAGTGTGGAAAAGGTGCTTGGCTATGAGAGAGATCTTTGGATTTTTGTTTGCTTTCAGGTAGCTTAGAAGCAATTAAGGTTTTTGGTAAAACAATTTTTTGTTCAGGATGGGCTGTAGCAACCAGCAGGTTTTATTGTGCTGCAATATACCTGGCAGATTCACTGAGATAATCTGGTATAGGATTACTGGCACATATTTTATGATGGTGATATTTTTGATGGTTCTTGTGATATTTGTCAGACACTTGTACTCCTTGGATTTTTGCACATTGTCCAATGAATATAACTCACCACATTGTAGGGTCTAAGGGTGGTATCAGATAGTATACGTATAGTGCAGCTTGTAAATATGTGGCAAATGTACTCTTCTACTACTACTCTACTATTTTCATATTCGTCGTTTGGTTGCTTCATGATTTTTGCTAATATTGAGTGCCTGGTATTATGGTATTTTATTCAGCTCTCTCTTCTTCTTGTTATTTAACTTAAGCAAGAAAATTAATAATTATTAAATTCTTTTGGTATGCCATATTGCCTTACTTTTTAAAAGACATATCATGTAAAAAAACCCATTAAGCTAAATGTTCATCAAATCGCAAAAAAAGAGGTAAAAAACTCATTAAGCTAAAATGTTCATCAAATCACAGAAAAAAAGAGTAATACAATTTTTGCTTTCTTTGAGAAATAATTAAAGTTGAACTTTGCTATGAAATTAAAACTCAGATTCATAATTTGAAACCTTTTCTTAAAGGAGAACAAAAAGTAAATGATCATTATACTATACCATTAGCATGAATGGCAGCTGCTATTAAGTGTTCAGGGAGGGGTGTGGGGGAATCCAGAAATACCATTCTCATCAACAAATACTGCTGTAGATAAAATATTCTAAAATACTTTCTGTTTTTTATATATAATACATTTCTTTATACTCTCACTTTTTACACTCAATTTAGCACACTTATTGCATACCTTGATTAAAAGAGTACATTTACTAAACGTGGGTGAACAATGGTGTAGCCACTGGCATACTTCCACTCAAGCCTTCAAATTCTGGCCTTGCTATCTGTGTGTGCAGTTTGCACTCTCTTCCAGTGTTTATGTGGGTGTTCTCTGTTTACTATGCCACATGCAAAACACATACACAAGTTGAATATGTAGCTCAAGTTTCAAGTTCAACTTTAAGTCTGTTGTCATGTGGACAAAGTAAATTGCGGGTGGTACACGTTAAAATGAAACTGTTACTTGTACAGTATGCCTTCTCATACACAACATAATACCAACTAAAAGACCAACACATTCAACAAGAAAAGCATTAATAGCTGTGAACATTTTAACAGACAATAAAGGATAAAGATTTGGGGTAACAGATGGAGAATACCCCATTTATGTGGCTGATTGAAATGCCAAGGTGAAAAAAATGAGAGAGTAATTCAACATGTGGTTGAATAAGGAAATGACTTGCTCAGAAGTGGGTCTTCTTCAGACTGCTGGTTTCATCTAAGGCAGGTCCTTATATATGTTTTGGCTCGAATGGGAATTACTTCCATTTGAAGGTGGAAATAATGTTGGCAGATCCTTGGATCTGAGGGCAAGACAGGAGATGACATTAGCAACAGTGTCAACTCTTGTACCAGGGTGGTATTACAATGTTTGCCTAAATGCTGAAGATGTTCCCAATGCACATGTCTGACACAGCATGAAACATAGATATACTGTATACAGATATATACAATATACACTCACCTAAAGGATTATTAGGAACACCATACTAATACAGTGTTTGACCCCCTTTCGCCTTCAGAACTGCCTTAATTCTACGTGGCATTGATTCAACAAGGTGCTGAA
This sequence comes from Polypterus senegalus, assembly GCF_016835505.1. Taxonomy (NCBI): domain Eukaryota; kingdom Metazoa; phylum Chordata; class Cladistia; order Polypteriformes; family Polypteridae; genus Polypterus; species Polypterus senegalus. The sequence continues at coordinate 140,687,242 of NC_053160.1, forward strand.
AGCATTCTTTAGAAATGTTGGCCCATATTGATAGGATAGCATCTTGCAGTTGATGGAGATTTGTGGGATGCACATCCAGGGCACGAATCTCCTGTTCCACCACATCCCAAAGATGCTCTATTGGGTTGAGATCTGGTGACTGTGGGGGCCATTTTAGTACAGTGAACTCATTGTCATGTTCAAGAAACCAATTTGAAATGATTCGAGCTTTGTGACATGGTGCATTATCCTGCAGAGGATGGGTACATGGTGGTCATGAAGGGATGGACATGGTCAGAAACAATGCTCAGGTAGCCCGTGGCATTTAAACGATGCCCAATTGGCACTAAGGGGCCTAAAGTGTGCCAAGAAAACATCCCCCACACCATTACACCACCACCACCAGCCTGCACAGTGGTAACAAGGCATGATGGATCCATGTTCTCATTCTTTTTACGCCAAATTCTGACCCTACCATTTGAATGTCTCAAGAGAAATCGAGACTCATCAGACCAGGCAACATTTTTCCAGTCTTCAACTGTCCAATTTTGGTGAGCTCGTGCAAATTGTAGCCTCTTTTTCCTATTTGTAGTGGAGATGAGTGGTACCCGGTGGGGTCTTCTGCTGTTGTAGCCCATCCGCCTCAAGGTTGTGCGTGTTGTGGCTTCACAAATGCTTTGCTGCATACCTCGGTTGTAACGAGTGGTTATTTCAGTCAAAGTTGCTCTTCTATCAGCTTGAATCAGTCGGCCCATTCTCCTCTGACCTCTAGCATCAACAAGGCATTTTTGCCCACAGGACTGCCGCATACTGGATGTTTTTCCCTTTTCACACCATTCTTTGTAAACCCTAGAAATGGTTGTGCGTGAAAATCCCAGTAACTGAGCAGATGGTGAAATACTCAGACCGGCCCGTCTGGTACCAACAACCATGCCACGCTCAAAATTGCTTAAATCACCTTTCTTTCCCATTCTGACATTCAGTTTGGAGTTCAGGAGGTTGTCTTGACCAGGACCACACCCCTAAATGCATTGAAGCAACTGCCATGTGATTGGTTGATTAGATAATTGCATTAATGAGAAATTGAACAGGTGTTCCTAATAATCCTTTAGGTGAGTGTATATTTGCAAGTACTTCAATAAAAATTAACTAATGGAATTGTTTATTTATGAAATTTAAGATAATAAAACTTAAAATAATCTTGTTTGTTCATATTATATAGCTTTTTCTAGTTACAGCGACATAATTCTCTTAGATGTTACATTAACACAATGTTGAAGCAAAACCATTAAATTATTTTCTTTTAACAGAAGTGTGCAGTCTCTGAGATTACTCATTAATAAAAAGTAACACTTGTTTAATACTCAAAACGTGGCATGCCCATTTTCACTATACATAGTTGATTTAAATTAAACAAGTTTTATGTACATGACTGTCCTATATTTGCATAAAGATCTGTCCCTTTTGTTACATTGTGATGCAGAGGATTCCCAAAATTTGTAGAGTTGGAACGAAACTTAAAGACTTTTAGTAAATTGATTTCTACCAAATACCGCAAGTTGTGTGTGGTTGTGAAAGTTGATTTGCCTCCTAAACAACAGCATTACTGTATATACTCGCGTTTAAGTTCTCCCCCGTATAAGTCAGAGCTTGATTTTACCGTATAATTTCCAGTAATTTGTAATGTTGGTCATGTAAGTCGAATACAGAAAACTCACGCTATTGATTCAAGAGATTATAATATGCTAACGCCCACCTGAGAGAGTAACCACAGAGCACACTGCCTTTATTGTGCCTATGCGACCACACCGTAATACCCAAACTATTTCAAAGCAACGTTTGCAGTGTATTGTGTTTTTTGTATTTCACACCCTCATATACCTTTATCATAAGAGTATCCTTTATCTACGATGGATCGTTCAATCAGAAGAAAATATGAAGCTGGTTTTACATTAAAACTCATTGAAGTGGTGAAAGAAAGTGTCAGAGAGACTGGTGTGAGACTGGAGGGAGCAAGAAGATGTAAAAAATAAACAAATTTAAGTGTTGTATTTTTGAACAGGCGTATAAGTCGGGGTCTGATTTTATGATTGATTTTTCGGGTTTCAAGTCCCGACTTGTACGTGAGTATATAAAGTACTAATGTAAAGATTGCACAACATACTTAATTGTTTGTATTGATGCAGTATAAATATAAATTTGAATATTAATTACACCCAATACTCCTTGATGGCTTTAAATAGTAACACAACATATTTAAATAGAATTTAATTTATTAGATGGAAAAACCTGGCATAAAAAATGAATTCAAAAATACATATTTTTAATGTAATAAAAAGTGATGCATATGTTAGATCTACATATTTGTTTTAAATTAGGAGCACTTAGTTTAATTAAATAGAAATCGGTGTCATAATTTTATGAAGTACACCCAAAAGCTATTTTTTTAGTGTATACAGATATATTCAATTGATTTGATTGTTTAAGTAACTGTCCTTTTTATTTTTTTTTTACTTTGTATTCAGGAAAATGCATTAGTATTAGATTTAGATTTATGGGAAATTAAATATTTGTAATTTTTGCCATATTTTTTGATGCTTAATTCTGTCATTTTCCTTTTAATTCACTATTTTTGTGAATTTTTTTTTCAATTGTATCCAAATACAGTTAATGACAAGCACAGCAGACACAAGTGCAGATGAGACTGACTGCTTAAGAGCAACTATTTTAGTGTTACCTATGAGTGCTTATTAATAAACTAGCTGTGAAAGCCTGTGCTGTGAGCCCGGGTCTTAGAAACTATTGAAATCGTCAGAAAAAAAACTGAAATGCAGAGATGTCCGGAAATTGAAAGGAACTCCTCTGGGCATCTCTCTCCTAGGTTTCATTTTGCTGATGTGCTCCTCTCTTGCGGTGGAAGAAAAAGTAAAAGGGATACCGTTTTGCCAATGTGCTCATCCTGCTTGCATAAGAGTATCTCTCTTTTCTCGGCAGTTTTACTTTGGCAACAGAGTCTATTTCTTCTTCCAACTTGTTAACTTGGGGCTGCCTTGCTGGCTGTCTGAGCTTCATGCTGTAGTAGCCTCTCACTTCTGGGCTGGACAGACACACACACTTCCACTTGTAGATGTTTATATATAAGATAATGTGAAAAGTAACCAGAAAATGAAAAAAGATCAAAAAACTGAAAAGCAAAATCGAGTATTTATGCATCAAAATTCCTGATTCATTCAGTAATGAATGCACAGAGTTTAAATTTGCTTAATTAAAATAGGAATTTAAGTAAAAGAAGAAATTAATTGAGATTAAAACCTGTAGCCATTGGGACTTCCAGGACTGAACCTGAGGACTATGATTCTGAATTGGAATAAGTAGGTTTGTAAAAAGTCTTAATAAATGTGCTACTAAAGGTACAATATGGAAAGTGAAAAAAAAAAAAAAAAACTTAATATGGAATAAAAAAGCAATCAAATACAGAGCAAGTAAATATGCTCTGCAGTTGTTTGCTTATCTGTCTAGCTGAATTTGAGCCAATTTGCCTCACTTTAACTGGTTGTCAATATTTCATTTTTCCACATCACTGCTCCTTCCTGAATTCTACTTGACTCCCTGCATCATTTGACAGTGGAGCTGCAACAGTCTGCTGTGCTGAGTTTTATGATAAAACTTAACAGAACAAATGGCCTTTTTTGCTGTCAAAATCAATACCGAGGCTAAGGAGTCTGCCTCATAAAGTTTAGTGTTGTCATTGGAGAATTGTAGCTTCATGTTCAAAGCAAAAGTGCAAATGAAGTCTCATTATTAGATTTTCATTGATGTTTCACAGTAACACAAGGTAGAAATGATCTGAATTAATTACTATTGGGAAAACCAAACCAAAACATACTGGAAAGTGAAGTTTGATGCTTCACAAGTCTATATTTTTGTTAGCTTGATTTTTCATTTCAGAACTAAAAGAAAATAATCCCAAAATATAAACATTAATGAATTCTCTATATTGTTACATGCTGATGAAAAACATGCTTGAACACATGCTGAAGCAGAAAAAGCTCATTAATATTTCACAATGAATTTCAAGTGAAGGTACAGTGTGGAATATTCCCATTTAGCATTGCTGTTTCATAATTGCTGCATATGGGAGATTGTGTCTTCCTTGCTAACTGCCTGAGGCCATATTTTGTTGCTAAAAGAAAGAAAGAAAGAATTTGAATTTTGAATTGAATTTTATTAATCAATGCTCAACAAATCATTTACAAAATCGAAAGTAAAGCAAACAAAGAAAACCCCAACTCACCCCAAAACGAAAACAATACTTAATGCATATGTCAAATAAGAAAAATCAATTAATTAGTTCAAGTTTACAAATTGCCTTATGAACACACCATTTTTCCAAAAAAAGAATTTACATTTGTAGTTATTCTGTAAAATTTTTATTCCAAATACACCCTGGCCTTTACAAGTCCATGAAATATTCTTATCATATCACCTTGTTGTTTATTTAACTTCACTTAAGAAAGAAAGAAAGAAAGAAAGAAAGAGCACATCCAAAATGAAAAATAGATGATATCAAATGCTATAAACATTAATGGCCACAGTAAATGAATTAATTAATAGAAACTTGCAGTTGTCCATATTCTTATGTACTAGCAATGCATTCAATACAAAGAAAAAACAAAATGAGAATGCTATCTTCACCATTACACAATCGTCACAATTAATCATGTACAAATGGGAAACTGCAAAATCACTGATGCAGAGCAGTCTTTCCCCTAAGCAATCTCTAAATTCAGTTAAGACTTTAAAAGTGCAAGAACATCATATTTAAATAAATTATTTAAAAATACTTGTTACACAAATTTTGTACTCACAAATATATCTACAGTACTAAAGCTCCTGTAATACTTCTTATAAAAGGAGTTTTGATTTCACATTAATTTAAATAAGGCACCCAATGAAGGCAACTGACTCTGCCCCTTTTGGTCAAATGAATATAAGACCAAGAAGCTCCTGCAAGTTGGGACCTCATTTGGAAAAGAGGAAACTTCCAGGCAGAACTCCCACCTAAGTAGTGACCACTCTTCAGAGATACCTAGGCTTTTACTTGGATGCTCTACAGCCAAACAACTGTTCTTTTTGCTCTTGTTTGGTCCATTGTGTGTTTATTTGATTTGCCTTGCTGGCATTGAAAGGAGAGACCCAGTTGATACTGGACTGGACTTATAATGGACTTGTGTGTTCGCTCACTTGACAACACATCAGAGTGTTATTTTCTAGTAGCAGATATTGCTGGTTCTTGATAAAGACTGGGATGTGACTTTGCACACGCTCACTGGTTGTGTTGCATTTGCCTAGTTAGGTTTTCATGTGTTTCTCCAAAATAGTGAATAAGTTTACAAATGAATTTGCCCTACACATCTACATGGCTATGGCTTCTTACAACCCTATAAAAGAATAAGTAGGTTCAGAAAAAGGATGGATTAAGGATTAATACAATAAGATGTTAAAGATTTTTTTATCAATACCTTTCACAAATAGATGATTAAAATATTATAATTACATTTTAAATCGATCCATCCATTATCCAACCCACTATTTTCTAACTACAGGGTCACAGGGGTCTGCTGGAGCCAATCCCAACCAACACAGGGCACAATCTAGAAAACAAACCCCGGGCAGGGCGCCAGCCCACCACAGGGTGCACACACACACACACACCAAGGACAATTTAGGATCGCCAATGCACCTAACCTGCATGTCTTTGGACTGTGGGAGGAAAACAGAGTACCCGGTGGAAACCCATGCAAATACGGGGAGAACATGCAAACAACATGCAGGGAGGACCCGGGAAGTGAACCTGGGTCTGCTAACTACGAGGCAGCAGCGCTACCCAATGCAACACCGTGCCGCCCACAATTTAAATCTCAAGGTATAATATGTTAAATGTTAAAAATAGTTAATGTTAAAAAGATTTTAATGTATAAGAGTATAATTATAATGCAGTGTCATACAGCACTCTTCCTCCACTTTCTATCTCTGATTAAGTAGACTGGATATACTCTATACAGTATAAATGGCTCCAGGATGCACCAACAATATAGGCAACAGGGAAGTACTGATGAAAAGATTTGAATGTCCAGAGCCGAATGGAAGTTTGGATACAAGCCACTTTGTGATTTTACAATTAATTATTCAAATTAATGTTCAAATTGAGTGCCAAATTGGGAGAACTTTGGTTTCAAATGCATTGGAAACCAATTGGAAAAAATGATCAAACAATTCACATTTATGGCGACAGGCCAGTTCTGAGTACTTTCTACCTTACTTTTATCCATGCTCCATATTCATTCCTTCTTTGCACGAGCTGCTCCTGCGATGAGATGCAACAGGCAATGCTGTTGCTGATGATGTGATAGCTAAGTGCTTAAACTCGAAACCTCAAGAACTAACCATCCTATAGTCCACTTACATGGCTATTTGAATTTAAACTTCATTGGAAGGCTTTTCATTAAAACATATATTTTATGACATTATGATTGATTAAGACTATAGCAAGTTATTGTGATTAAAGACTTAAGCTAAACTAGTGACATAAAAGTTTCAATATGTTTTTCATTCATACATTTCAGTGGAGAAATGAAACTGATGTTGCAACTATGAAGTCACTAGCTTGCCAGTTCAAACTATATAGTACTGTGAAAAATGTAAGGTTGCACTTGGTGATCTGTTTCCAACTATCGTAGTACAGGTGTCACGAATAATATGAAAAGGCTATTCATCTCATCCATCCCAATATGTACCTAATCTTCCATGACTAATTGTGCGCCTTCCAAACAGCCCTGTGGTATGACTTTTAAAAATAGTTTTAGGCGCATTTTAGGGAAGAAATGAATGTTTCCTTTATTAAAGCCAACTGGCATACCATGTCTTACTTTAGCTATAGCTGTGAAACAATTCTTACATATTGATTTTATTCACTGGAAGGCAGAATGAATGGACAAGCTGTTTAAATAAGAATGTTAAAGTTCTTAATAAACGAAATCCTGCCCTGCAAATTACAGTTCATTTATAATTAAATTAATTTCAGAGAGAAAGGAAATTCATATTTAGTTTCTTTCCTATTTTAAATGAGACTGGGTTTGAACATTGAATGCTGTACGTGTCTTGAATTCTTTGGCTTCATACTGACCATTCAGCACAATGAATTAAAAGCATAAAAGCAACGAAATTAAGATGAAATGACATTCTTTAGAGTGCAATAAAAGCCTGCATTATTTTGAAGAGGGCAGCTGAATACAATGGTCAAAATTCCTTTATTTATGTATCAAAACTCTTCCCTTTTAAAGATTATTCGCCCTACTGATAAATGGTTATTACTTTTAGCGGTTGTGTTGGTGTTTATGTAGGTGAGCATGCTGGAAAATGTTAATAAAGACATGCCATGATCAGTTGATAACCAAATGAAGTTTATAAATGTACATTTTACCAATACATGATATACTGTCTGTGGTGGGCTGGCGCTTCGCCTGGGGTTTGTTTCCTGCCTTGCGCCCTGTGTTGGCTGGGATTGGCTCCGACAGACCCCCATGACCCTGTAGTTAGGATATAGCGGGTTGGATAATGGATGGATGATATACTGTCTGAAAAAAAACAAACCATACTATTAACCCAAAACAAATTCCCCTAAATTAATATTCCCAATAGCCTCATTCTCCCTATTTTTCTTTTCATGACTTTAATTTCCTCAAAAATTGTGAGAATAATAATACAATACGATACAATACAGTTTATTTTTGTATAGCCAAAAATCACACAGGAAGTGCCGCAGTGGGCTTTAACAGGCCCTACCTTTTGACAGCCCCCCAGCCTTGACTCTCTAAGAAGACAAGGAAAAACTCCTAAAACACCTTGTAGGGAAAAATGGAAGAAACCTTGGGAAAGGCAGTTCAAAGAGAGACCCCTTTCCAGGTAGGTTGGGCGTGCAGTGGGTGTCAAAAGAAGGGGGTCAATACAATACAATACAGAGATCAAAACAAATCCTCAATACAGCATAAAAATAAAAAATTTTAGAAGTACCGAGCAGAATTTAACAGTAGATGATATCACATAATAAGATTTGGATATTTTTAGAGTCCTGGAGACCACATCCATCAAGCTGCCTCCCCCATTTGGCCATTCCATGGCTGAAACCTGAATAATCTCTGTATATATAAAGTGATGAGACATCTGTCCAGCCAGTGTCCATGCCCCTGCCCGATGTGGTCTGAAATCCATAAGAGACCGGGAATATCCTGTAAACAAAGGCAAACGGCCAGTGTAAGACAATGAACAATGAGGCATACATGCATGTGCCCAGGTGAAACATTATCCAGGGTCTATAACAGGGCTGAAATGTTCGAAAAAGAAAGGCAACAAGAACCACAAAGAAAGAGGGATGTAAGGGTTAGAATATTTAATGAAAAAAACGCAACAAGACATAAAAAGAAAGAACAATTTAAGGCATATCCAGTGAACAGAGGTTCATACACAATGAGATCAAAACAGGCAAACGTGCCATTGTACCATTAAACCCTTTTAATAAAGAGGTGTTTCGTTACGGTAGTAGTATCTATAATCATAAATGTTCACTAGTTATTCATCCAGGTCCATATACAAAATAGTAGTCACAGCATACACTCAGAATCTCTGCTCCACTAGTGATAAAATATATACAGACATGGTAGCCTGCTCATTCTAAAACCTTTGTTCCTCACTGACGGTATCAGATTGAGCTCTCCATGTTAAATTGTCCTTATAACTTACGAACGTGGTTATCATTTAGCAGGTGATTGTTTCTTTATTCTTGGATATCACAATTAGAACTGAACTGTCTCTACAGTAGTAACATAATCATACTGGCAAAGTCAGCAAAGATAAGTCAATTTGCATCCCAAAAATATACAAGGAAAATCACAGGGATCCAGAGCATATCCCACCAGCACTGGGCAAGAGAGATGGTAGTCCTGGATGGGGCACCAACCTAACTCGGGGCTGACATCCATACAAGAGTACAATACAATACAATTTATTTTTGTATAACCCAAAATCACACAAGAAGTGCCGCAATGGGCTTTAACAGGCCCTGCCTTTTGACAGCCCCCCAGCCTTGACTCTGTAAGAAGACAAGAAAACACTCCCAAAGAAAAAAAAAACTTTTAGGGAAAAAAAAGGAAGAAACCTTGGAAAAGGCAGTTCAAAGAGAGACCCCTTTCCAGGTAGGTTGGGCGTGCAGTGGCTGCCAAAAGGAAGGGGGTCAATACAATACAATACAGAGATCAGAACAAATCCTCAATACAGTATAAAAATAAAAATTTTAGAAGTACGGAGCAGAATTTAACAGTAGATGATATCACATAATATGATTTGGATTTGTTGTGAATTTGAATTGAGAGTGAATTTGAACTTGGCTTAACTTAACACACATATCTTTGGAATGTGGATGGAAAACAAAAGTCCTCAGAAAAATTGCCCATTAATGTTGGGGTGAACATGCAGACTCCACACAGACAGGATTTCAACCCAGGACATTGGATCTGTGAGACAGCAGAGCTAACCGCTGCACTACTGAAGTATTTAAAAGATCAAATTAATAAAACAAGTGTAATGGGACAAAACTGAGAAAACCCTACCAAAACATACACAAGTTTAAATAGTCAATTTAGTTAGTTTAGTTAGTTAATTAGAAATCAAACTAAAAAAAGAACTCAAAAGAAGAATGTATATAAATATAAATAAATTAATCAAATGACTACATTCTTAATGACCAGACAATTTTTTTCAAAAGTTATACTTCCTGAAAACTGTTTGGTGATTACAATAGACTGTTTCAAGTATAATTTCAGATTTACGGTATCACATGTGACTTCGGAGAAACATAAAACTAAGTTTTATTGAATTTATTCATTAAAGGATGCTGATACGTTGCTTTACTTCAATTGACCTAAACCTGCATTGTTGCTTGTTTTTGTTTGTTTGTACTCAACATCTAATACTTTTGGTTTCAGTTTCCAATAACAGATTACCAGCATGAATTAAACTGCTTTTTCATCACTGCAATGCCCTGATGAAACCTTTCACCATGTTGACTGTACCAAGATTACCAGTGAAGAAGTCCAAGTCTGCAAGCTGTTCAAACAGCTGGACATAAGTTGGTGTTTGTAGCTGTCAAAAATATTCTCAGCAACATTCTTGCATGCCTTAAATGTGACTTCCTTCCCAAGCAGATATTTGAACCGCTGGTCATTGATAACGTGTTTGATTTGTGGACTAAACAAAATTCTTTATTTTTGGAATCAGTTGTTCATGGATGCATCCAGCTAAAATATAGAAAACCTTTACCTTCCATTGTTCATCACTATCATTTAATTTTTTATCAGTCCAAGTTTTATAAGAAGAGGACACCAAAATATCTTTGTTGGGTTGACAAGTGGTTTATGTACCACACTTTTCTGCCCCAGAATTCAATGCTTACAGATTTACAGTTCTATAGTAAGCAGTCACATCCAAGCTACAGTCCTACTAGCAGTGTCACTACTTTTAGGTCACCACGGTTATTCCAGTTGTAGATATTTTTGTGTGTATGTATACTTATAAGAGGAAATCACAAAAATAGGCAATTAGCAATTAGCCTGTTTGAGACAGTAAAATTGAAAGTTGTTTTTGATGATCAGCAGGCAAAATTCCGTAAGACACCCCAAAAGTCTTCAAAAAGCAAAATGTTCACTGTCCAGCATAATCAAACTAAGCAAAGAAAAAAGACTAAAAAAATTCCAAAACAGAAAAAATACCTAAAAGAAAAGAAAAATACAAGGAATAGACAGAAACCAACAAAGGCAAAAGTACTAAAAAGGCCAAAAATAATGAAACAAATGTCATGATTTAAAATTCAGTTTCCAAAATGTCTTAATACTAAAACAGACACTAATAGCTATAAAACAAAATCCCCAAGAGAGACAAGACTTGAGCAAAATACTAAAAGTAACAAAAGAAAGAGAGGATTAAAAAAACACCACAGCTAAGGTATGCTAATACTAAACCAAAGTAAGACAGATCTCTCAGGCATCTGTATCGCTAATGACTGCAACAAATGACAGTCTTAATACCTCATGAAGCTCCATTCCCAAATACACAGAATGTGATTGACAGTAAGGGAACTGGGCAAATAATGAGAAACACAAAATAAAATGTAAGCATGATGAAGGTAAGTGATCAGACAATAATAAAAATTATAAAGAATACATGCAATCACATGTTCTGCCACGATAGAAAAGACAGCAGATCTACAGTTAGCCTCAAGAGCCAAGAGATGAAAGGAAATGTAATCTAGAACACGTGGGGGTCAAAAACCAAACAGGACACAAACAAAAAATACCAAAGTGCTGTACTCAAACTAGTCAAAGTCTATAAAAACACAAATCATGCCAGCTCTTAAAGTGATATTTGAATTACTGAACACATAATTTGAATCTATGCAATTATCCCGACACTTCGATGTCAAGGGTGGTGTCACATGTCACATTTCAGTCTAAACACTTGGTAGTAACTGGGGACTGTTTTAACAACAATATGCCACATTTCATTTAAAAAAAAATCACAAATTGGCAGCACAATAACAACATTAAGATAACAGTTTAAAAAATAACATAATCAAATTAACAGAAATGTACAATTTAGGCAAATAAATGGATTCTGTTGATTCTATCATGTTAAAGTGGGTCCATTTTTGCAGTTCAAAGACACTAAAATGTCAGCGACATGGGCTGACATTTCCATTGATTTGTAAACTGACAATACACCATGGAGCCAGCACAAAGAAAGCCAATTGAGGAAGATTTCATATAATATTCTATTAACTTGTTAGAAGTAAACTCCAATTGTTGCTCAGCCTTGGAATCCCATGTTATAATGGTTAACCCTGAGTCAGATTTAGGGTAATGTTTAGTCATTTTCCAACTTGCTATATCCCAACACAGGGTAATGGGGGCCTGCTGGAGCCAATGCCAGTCAACACAGGGCACAAGGCAGGAACAAATCCCGGGCAGGGCGCCATTCCACCACATGGCACACACACACCCACACCAAGCACACACTAGGAACAGTTTTAGGATCGCCAATGTACCTAACCTACATATCTTTGGACTGTGGGAGGAAACTGGAGCACCCGGAGGAAATCAATGCAGACATGGGGAGAACATGCAAACTCCACACAGGGAGGACCCGGGAAGCAAACCCAGGTCTCCTAACTGCGAGGCAGCAGTACTACCCACTGCGCCACTGTGCCACCACCGGTGATGTTTAATGATATGCTTAATGACAACTCTCAGGACTATATTCTGCTGAGTGGATGAAATAACATAATGCTGCAAAAAATCATAAATAGTTTTATGTGTTTTGCCACTAACATATAAATATCCATGAGTGAGGTGGATCTTACAACCAAAACACAATGTTATGTAAACAAGAAATTGTAAAGCCAGTTTTAGAACAAGCTGAAACTGAATCATTAGTTGAATCGAGTGATAGTGATGGCATTTTAAATTGGACATAAGTTGACATGGACAGTAAAACTGATTCATATGGTACTGTACTTCAAACCGCTATAATATGCCTGGTGAATTTGGTCATGTGGAGTGTCACTGTGGTGCAAATAGGTTTGTGGCAAAAAAGGCAAAATGATTGCAATCAAGTAGAAAGACAAGAAATGTATTAGCCTCCTAAGTGTCTTATATACTGTATAAACGTCTACACGTGGAAGTGTGTGTGTCTGTCTGGCACAGAAGAGAGAGGTGGGCTCCTCCGAGGAAACAGAAAACTCGCTCAGCCGCTAATAACACAAGCGGGGCCAGCACATCAGCAAAACTAAACCTCAGAAGAAAGACGCTAACATCAGCAAAATGGTATCCCTTTTACTTTTCCTTCCACCATTAATACACAAGCAATGCGACCACTTCGGCAAAATGAATCCTCCTAGGAGATAGATGCCCAGAGTAGTTCCTTTCAATTACCTGTCATCTCTACATTTCGATTTTTTTTTCTGAAAATTTCAATAGTTTCTAGGATTCCGGGCTTTTTACAGCAATGGCTTACACATATAGTTGTTTATAATGCTGAAACTGTCAATGTTTGTTTCAGGAAAAATGTGGAAGTTACTAAGCCTTGTGCAATGGTAGCCTACAATAACACAAAGGGCACATCCATCTCTTACAGAGGCAACAGAAACAATTTAAGGAAAGTGCACAAAGAAGCACCCTTCTACAGTCCTGTTATGTTTCAAAACATATCATATAGATATGGGAAAAATATCCCATATAAGTCGGGGTCTGATTTTATGATTTATTTTTCAGATTTCAATACCCGACTTATACGTGAGTATATACGGTAAGCCATTTTAGAGTTTTTTTATTTTTTCTCAGATCTCATGTACTAAAATTGATTTTGCAAATCCAAATACAGGACTACAGATAGATAGATAGATAGATAGATAGATAGATAGATAGATAGATAGATAGATAGATAGATAGATAGATAGATAGATAGATAGATAGATAGATAGATGCTTGGAATATGTTTCACAAAAATACAGTTTTCAGTTTATCCATTAAGTTGTGCACTGAATAAGTCAAGTTTATTTACTCAGGATTCTACAGATGCATCACAATTGTGAACATATGGATATTAATTTTGCACAAGTAACTTGAATGATGGGCTCAGGACTGAAAAGTGGCTCAGTGGTTAAAAGTAGGCATAAGTTCATACAATGACAAATCAGTTTCTATGTCCTATACTACACTGTTCACACGGTGAGTCATCTTCCTTAGCTGAAAAAATGGGAAAGTGATGTATTGTTTGAAACATCAATAAATAAAAGTGTATTATTGGTATTTGGCAAGACCTCATCAATTTTCTTCTAAATAGCCTGCCAGGTCTCTGTGTCAGTTTTCTTTTCTTTTAATACCCTAATATAAATGAGGAACTATCTTTTATTGCATGGGTATCGAACTCCAGTCCTGGAGGGCTGCAGTGACTGCAGGTTTTCATTCTAACCATCCTCTTAATTAGTGATCTGAATTTAACTTCTAATTAACTTCTTTTGGTTTATTTTTAATTAGCCTGACTCGGTCCCTTAGTTGTTTCTTTTTCTTTAATTAGCAGCCAAACAATAACAAGACACAAAACAAGCTGCCACATGACCAGCTCACCTATGCCCATCACACAATATCTGAAAATAAAGAAAGATGAATGTCTCTGTAAGGTTTATCTATCACGTAAACAGTTTTGGAAATATCTGCTGTGGCAGAATGAGAGCAGCAACATGCTGTGAAATTAAATAACGGGTTTAATTAACAGTAAGAATTGGTTTCTCATTAAGAAACTGGTTGGAGTGAAATTGGTTGCATTTTGAAGCCCCAATTTAGCTGGTCATCTGTTGGCTTGTTTCACATCTCATTTCTTTTTGGCTCTCCCTTAATGAAAAAAAGAATCAATTCAGAGAACTGAATCCTTTAAACCAGGGCTATTGAAATGGAGGGAAAAGAAGTTAATTAGCCTTGAAAACTGGTCACTAATAGGAAAAGGAATATAATAAAAACCTGAGGCCACTGCGGCCCTCTAAGGCCTGGAGTTTGACACCCCTGTTTTACTGGGTTTTTGTTATATATCTGAAGTGGGCAAGGTGGGGTGTTAAGTTTTTAAGGTGTGTTATGTAGGTTTGTCTTTTTTATTGAATTGTGTTTTGCTTGTTAAAAGTGAGATTTTATGCATAATAAAAAGCAGTTATTAAAAAAGATAGTTGCAAGTGAAAATGTAAACATATGATTTGAAACCTCAGACCTGAGATGCCTCACAATAATGAGGCTTATTTAGCTAAAAAAATATTTGGGAAGGGAGTGAATTGCCTTTAAAAGGGAGTAAAAAGTTCAACTGAAATAATTGCAAACCAGCAGGGTTCTCACTACAGTATGTTTGGAGGTATGTAGTTTTCATTATCACAGGAAAAGTGCTAATAAGAGGAGCATTTTCTAACTGTTCACCATAATAAATATAAAAAATACACATAAAAACGTAAGGAAAAATACATTTTTGTCCAGGTGTTACAATATCAAATGTAACATCTTAAAACTTGACATTCAATTGCTAGTTCTCATTTCTTCTAATACATTTTTCACTAAGTCCCATCTTGTTGCACAGTGGTTAACACATCTGCCTTACAGTTCTATGGACCAGGTTCAATTTTCCTTCTGTATGTTCATTTGTGCTTTCTTCTGGCCTCATGCTGGTGTATCTAAAATTGGTCCATTTTGAGAGTGTGATCATACATACTGTAGGTGCTTCAAGGTGTACTACAGTATAGTAGATTGGCTCCTGCATTTTATCCAAAGCTACTTGGATAAGTTGTGGTTTCTTCTGACCTTAATGCACTAGTAACATTTTTAATAAAACTATAAGTTTTAACAGTGTTATCACACTGTTTTTCTGTGGTGTCTTGGATTCTGTGTAATTACAAAATGTATCTAAACTCTACACTTAGAAATTGCATGCACTATTCTAGTGTCACTCAGTTTCTTCCCATGGTGTTATGAGCAGTGTCTGAAAATTCTTTGCATATGTCCAATATCAGGTAGTATCAAGTCTTAAAGAGAGCACCACTTCTTTGTAGGCTGCACTAATGCTTACTCATATGGGGCCAGTTTGAATATGACAGTCATCTAGCAGACACAGCGTAAACTAGAGTATCAGTAAAAGGAAATACACACTGACATAAGGAGAGAGCAGGTCTCTTGACAGTGGCCAAGCTAAAACTTAAAGCACAGGACAATCTTTTTTTTTTTACTGACAGCTGTGAAATCATTTTTTACAGCTATTTTTTTAATATGTTTTTTTTTTCAATTGTATCAGTTCCTTCTGACTAACCTTTATATTGTAGCACAGGCACTGACTGCCAGATGATTCTTTTTGCTCTTGACATGGCTCTTTTTTGTAATACACTATCCCTAAATGTACCACTCGCCATTGCTGCACTAGATGAAATTCTGTTTGTGATATTGCAGGCTTGCCGTCTTTATAGATGACTCTGTCACTCCTGATTGAATGCAATATACTACAGTCTGTGTAACTCATCTGGCTGATGAGCTCTCCCTTAAAATGTACTGTCCACAGTGACCACTTCCAACCTCTTGAAAACTCTTCCACTCTTCAAAACAGCAAAGTGGTGTACAGTTCTGCTGCGGTCATGTGGCCAATGACAAAAGCACATCAACAGAAATCTTGAGTGCTTCATTGTTAGGTGGCACAACAGGAAACCTGAATGCTTTGTGCCATGTGGTGCAGCAGTATTGTTAAACTATACATAAGAAATCTGACAAATGAAAGGAGATCATTTAGTCCATCATGCCCGTTTGTTTAAAAGCGAGCCCATAGAATGAAGAGAAGGTATTCCAGGATATGAACCCGGGGCTATCAAATGCCAGGTGGTGTGGTGATCCGTCAATTCCAAGTGAGAAGGCAAACCTCTTTATCGGTGTCTTTGCAATTATTTTCACTGAACTGACACTGCAAACATTGTTCCAGGTCAGGGTCTCAGCTTTAAGACCCTCCATCCATTGCTGGCCTGTAAGTCCTCTGTGATCTGCCTGTTCCCTTTACCTGGGCAGTTTTACCACTGGTTCTGCTACACATGGCTCACCTTTTTTCCCTTTTTTCTTATGATATGCTATATGGCTGTGTGTGACTCACAAGAATATCTAATAATTAAGATATTTATGGTTGGTTTTCTATTGCTTTCCAAGACACAGAATTCATAATCACAAATCCAGAAATAAAGACTAAAAGTCAAGCCATGCTCAATCAATTGTAGTAAGTTTTGTAAGAGGAAAAACATATATTTTAGTTCTAAAGTCAGGAAGTCAAATCCTTAAAACAATTACTTGTTTCTGAGTAAGATTTTTAGTATATTTTTATGAAAATTTCAAATGAGAAAAATGTCTAATCCCTTTAATAAATTGGCATCAGCTATCTAACCTGTAACAACAGTAACTGCTACCTAACAAATAGTTGCCCAAAGTGGAAGTGCAGTACACAACAAAAGTGGGAAAACATATATAAAAAAATTGTAAAATGAAACAACCATTAATGGTGATAAAAAAGAAAGAATAAAATTAAAATATCTTATGAACAGCATAAAGACAATTGTAAAAGTAGCAACAAAAGCACCATAAACAGAGCAGAACCTGCCATTGAGAACAGCACCACAGAAAATATTAAGAAATATTAATAAATAATAATCTACTTAGCAAACATGACAGGAAGAACATAAAAACCAAACATAACAGGTCTTCTTAATTAAAAAAAAAAATAATATTATTATTTTAATATTGAAATACCACATTTCAGGTTGCCATCACATTTAATACTTTTTCTAAATTTAAATGGGGGAGTACAACACTTGTTGACTAAATGTCATAGATTTATTTCCTACACTGAGCCTTCATCTTAAACAGCATGTGAAATATTTTCTTTTGAATCAACCAAAGTTGTAATCGGCCTTTGTATCCTTGAATCATTCCTTTCTTCCAAAGATTAGAGGCATTAGAGCATGAAGTTTTTCTAGCACCCTGAAATGAAGCAGTGCTTGAGCTGCTGCATTGTTAGGTAATTCCATTGCCTTTCCAAATATCAGCATTGCTATTAACTTTACCACTAATGTCTTATCTTAAGATAATTGCACACCTTGAATTTTATTTAGAAGGCTTTTTAATAATTTTAATAATTAATTTTTTTTTTTGTGGGTAAAAAAAACTTTTTAATTTAAATGATTTGAATTGCCTCACCAGAGAAATGCCATTATCTATCTATCTATCTATCTATCTATCTATCTATCTATCTATCTATCTATCTATCTATCTATCATTGGCGTAATGCTGCCAAAATGCTTAAAACAATCTGTAATCTGTAAGTAATAAATGGACAAAAACTAATATAACCATTTAAAGTGTCTTTTTAAGCGAGTGATCACATTTATTTTTATGTACCTTGGCAATTATAAGAACAAGCCAAATATAAAATAAGGTATGCAGAAAGCGCAGATGGAATTTACATCAAAATTAAATGAATAAGAAACTAGAGAACCAATCCTTCAAGGGTTAAGGATTAAATTATATACTCTTCTCACAATTTATAATGCCTCAATTACTGATAAGAAATGGGATGCAAGAAGAGACACGGGAGGTAGCTAGACAATCAGAAAACAAGTAAATGCTTGTTTTATTATCTCAGAACTGTAATGTAGTTCTTTCTGAACAAAGAACATGCTAAATATAATTAAAAGTCTTTGTAAAATGAGCCTGAAGTGACCATTATGTTTCTCTTGCTGTCACTTTTGAGAATAAAAGGTCTCTATCATGGATCATGAATAACATGATTCTTCTGTAACAATTTCTGGTGAATTCAGCTACAAGGTTTTGGTTGCTATATTTTTAATATTTGTCCTGTGTTTTTGGAAATCCTTTGAGACACAATGAAACATTTAGAGGTTTTAAGTTTTTCAACTGGAAATTCACATCCCGATCAGCATTTAAATCCACATTAGTGGACAAAAAGTAATCTGTGACTGCATAATAGGAATTGTTTTTCTCTATATCTTTATGACCTTTGGGTGAAATTTGATGAGTTTGATATTAAAGACGTTGAATGTAAAGAGTTAACATCATAGGGTTCCTTACATATTTCATTTTCACTGTCTATTATATCTGAAAGCCAGTACCTGATGAAATGGGTGCATTTTTATACCAATACATAAAAATATGTGCAATAATTGTTTTATTAGAGACAAGATATCTCTCAATATGTTTGTCTAGATTAATAAAAGACAAATAATCAACTGCCTATATTTTACTGTTTATGGCATCTCATTATGACTGCCAGCAATAAACCTGCATGTCAGAGTCACATGGCTAAGTAGTAAGATAATGATTTGTCAGCTTCCTTGTTGTAATGTGGAGTCCAGTTTTTGTATTTGAACCTGATGAATATCTAGTAATATATCGTTAAAAGATAGTCAAAAAGCCAGTAACTGCTGCTCAACAAATAAGGAACTGAAATAATAAAAATCCGGAAAATTAAAACATTGAAAAAAGAAGGAATTGAATCCTGTAAGATTTTAAATGGTGTCATACATTACAGTACATACAGCAGTGACCTATGCTACGGAAATATGTAAAAACATACTCAGTATGCCTTGTTAACAGGTTAGTGAAGTAACAATGGACAGATTTTACTACTGTGGAAATGTTGCATGAATGTTTTGAAGTTTCTCTTTACAAAGAGGATTACATAAACAAGCATTATTATACATTGTGATGTGTATTGTATTGTATTTACCCTTTGTTTTTGACACCCACTGCACGCCCAACCTACCTGGAAAGGGATCTCTCTTTGAACTGCCTTTCCCAAGGTTTCTTCCATTTTTTTTTTCTCTACAAGGGTTTTTTTGGGAGTTTTTCCTTGTCTTCTTAGAGAGTCAAGGCTTGGGGGCTGTCAAAAGGCAGGGCCTGTTAAAGCCCATTGCTGCACTTCTTGTGTCATTTTGGGCTATATAAAAATAAATTGTATTGTATTGTATTATAGATTTTAGGGACCTTCAAAACTCAATTTAAGATTGTTTTGCAGTAATACGGCAAATAGGATGGGCATGTCTTTTGGCTGAATGTCCTGTCCTTATCAGTTTTTTCATTTTCTAATATGGTGTATAATGTTATATGGAAGTTACTTTGTTATATGAAAACAAGTAATTCACTAAAATAATGTGATTAACTCCTACACTGCAAACTGAGCTGGATTAAGTGGCCTTGAAGATAAATAGATGACTAGGAAGATGGATGGATGATTTGATTAGTAATGATGAAGGTTCCTCATGTCTACCACACACTCAAACTTTGTTTTACAGTGTATTTCAAGGAAGACTGCCACTTAGTCTGAAGGGCCTGTCTTTTTACAACCTAGATGACATATGATCATTTATAAATTAAGCTACAAAAGATAAAAAGTAAGGTTAATATACATAATATATCCTATGCAAAGGGGTTAAACTGAAAATCATAATGTGAGAAAACCTGCTTATCTTCTAGTTCACTTTTCTTAGCCAGTATGAGTTTGATATAGCTACACAGACTATCCCTACATCTGGAATAAATTACATCTGCTTAAAATCATTGCTAAGTGTTAATGATTAAACAAAAGGAGAAAGAATATACAAAAACATTTGGCAAAAGAAGAAATCTCTACCTCAATGGCGTAGTGACTACAATAAATGGCAGCAATCTGAAATGAGAATGGAATCAGATGATGGGTGTTGGTATTATAAACTAGCCAAGGTCAAAACCAGAAAAATAAGAATCAAAGAGAAGAGCTCAGAATGAAAAAACAAAATTAAGGGGCAAAGCAAGACAGTCTAAAAACAGGAAAGTGGTTAGTAAATTGAGCCAAGATGTAACCAAACAATATAGACAAACCACACAAAAAGTTTATAACCACACATAAATTAATAATCTCAAGTAAGATTAGTGAAGCTTTTAGGTTTTATCCAGAAATTTGGATGGTTACAAGATTCAAGGTCTCTTGAGATTACAAGGAGCATAAAGGGCAAATAGATGAAAACATGAGCTGAAAATCAGAGTCAAGGACAGGCAGAGGGTCATTACCATGAAAAAAAAAATCAAAATGTTGAACCAGAATTGAAAGTCAAAGATGAAAATCAGTCAAAAGCCTAGCACTAGGGTCTACTTGAATTTAAATCTATTATGAGGAGGTTTTTCAGAGAATTGAAAGACTATCCACCGAGGGATATCAAATATAGTATAATGTCACTCTTCATGATGTCAGAAACCTGACTGACTAAAATTAAAAATAGGTCTTGCCTCAGCATGTCAGCTATAAACAGAATGGTCTCACAATGGCGCGGTCCATAAGAAAAACAAGATAGCTCTATGGAGGAACGCATTTCAAATTTAATATTGATAAAACATGTTGACACAAAAAATAAACTTACCCATTAGATTCCTTGGCCTCTAAAACCTCCAAACAATGTAGACCAAGAAACTGTTTTTTAAAAAATGAAAAACAAAAGGCAGATCATGAGAACTGGGGCTTAATACAGCATTTAGGCCTGAACCAGTGCCACTTGGCTTGCCTCTCTTGAACAGCCTAGCAAGTATAATGCCAAAACACACTCCTAACTCTTTATTTCACTAATGACCCTTGCCTTTCCTACTGTCCACCTGTGACACTTTGACCTCTGCTCCCCTTCCAACTTTAGACTCATGGAATCTCTGATCTAAGATAACTAAGCTCTGGAGCAACTTCTTGTTTTAAGACAGACCTGTTTAGCTACAGGTACCCATAGTTTACATCTTCTGTAGCAATCCATAATGTCTCTGCTACCCTGTGCCCTGTATAGCGCTTAAACGGCAGGTCTCAGAAGCAGCATTTGTGTTAGTAATTCCTCTGATGGTAACAGTATTCCACCTGTCCTCGGTAGAATATGTCTGCTGCTGCCTTACTCATCATGAGTCATTCCTCCAAGGCTTCTCTCTCTGTCTTTCTCTCTGCTAGATAGTCAAGTGACCTTGGCACGTATCAATTTGCCTGCTGTCTAGCATCCCTTAAGAGTATTGGATATTTCCTCCCAGGCCACTTTCTTTTACAGGGGAACATGCTGTCTGAAAAATAAGTTCTTATATATTACAGTCTATTGCTAGCTCAGACACACACATATGCACATTCTTTAAAACAGGAGGTGAAGGACAAGGCACTTGAACACTGGAAAAAATAGCGCCCAGCTTCACTTTTAATGTAAATCTGGCTTACTTAAACAAACAATTTGTTAATGCACAGGAAGGTAGCACCTCATTTTAGTGTTAAAATCATGGATGGATTCTTGTCTGGGGCTGAAGTCTTGGCTCTTCAACTGTGTCCAGGTGGTTTGGTCTGGGAAAATGGATGGCTCAATGAATTCCAACAAAACAGTATTGAAAAGATGAATTATTTTATTAGGCAGAGTGCCAAAAAGTTGCACAGTGTGTTAGCTGCTCTTGTACCATGTTACTCAAATACTGCTTAAAGAAATAATCTAATTAATAATACCTTAAATGCAGATACCTCCCTCCCTCTTTATTTCTCTGTAACTGGAATATTCTGGCACGTTTCTGATTATAATATATATTTTTTCCACTTGATCTTCAGCTCTGCCTTCTTGGTTTGTCTGTCTCTGTATGTTTACATTTGGAAGGGGCATTGACTCCTACCTAATATTCCTAGTATGAGCTAAAATATTTTATATATGTAAATACTTTTAAACGTGTGGATAAAAGTAAATGTAGGTGTACATACAGTATATAGATATTTCAAATATATCTGCATAACAAATTAATTTATCAATTAAAATGACTTACTGATTATTGAATATATTTGCACCTCACTTTATCCCCACTGATTCTCTTCGGCAGTAGCACAAGTTACTCTTCATCTGAAACTTACAGTATATATTAACATCTACATTTGGAAGTGTGTGTATCTGTTTGTACAGGCCTGGAAATTCGAGGGCATGAAACTCAAAGAGCCGGCAACGCGGCCCCAAGTTAACGAGTCGGAAGAAGAAAGAAATACGAGACTACAGCATGAAGCTGAAAGAAAGCGACTCCGTCCCTAAAGTGAAACCACTGAGGAAAGACAAACGAGAGAGAAACTCGCTTAGCCGCTGATAGGCAAGGGGGGCAAGCACATCCGCAAAATGAAACTGCCAACTCTGCAGTTAAATTTTTTTTATGACAATTTCAATAGTTTCTAGAAGCCTTGGCTTTTTACAGCATGGACTTTCACAACTAGTCTATTATAATGATTGTGAATCCTGCTTTAGATGAATTGTGCTTTGTAACAAGGTGTGTTATTCTGCTTAATATTCAATTACACAATAGAAGGCTATGGCCATAAAGAAATGCACATGGACATCAACATTATTTATAGGTGCCACTTCATTCAAATAAGGCACATTTGTTAATAAGAGATCCAACGTGTAGCCAGAAAAGATTCCACACACTATTACATTACCATCAACACCCTGTACTATGAACAGAAAACAGGTCAAATGCATAAAATAATTCTTTTTTAACCAAATTCTGGCATTTTTTGCTATAGTCTATCCTTTTCATGTCCAACATTTTAGAGAAGTCCTATTGTAAAGAGTTGTTATTTGAGTATTTGTGGCCTTCTTTTGCTTTTAATAGGTCTGGCTTAGATTCTCCAACTACCATTGACAATGCATTAGCGCCCACATTACTGTCATGCCTTTGACCTATATTCTTAATTGTAAAATTCTTAGTATATCAGACTATAGTGCCTGAAAATGCCCAGAAACCATTTCTGAGACACTTGACTGACTACCTTTAGCACTACCAATCAATCAAAGGTTAAAGTTGTGTTCACATGTTTTGTCTGTTCGGAGAAGTAGGCTTTTTCCATTAGTAAATACATGTAAGAAATTAAGAGATCACTGATTTTATGTTCTCACTAAATGTATCTTCTTTTCTTAATTTAATTTACTTCTTACAAATCCTTTCCATTCTTTGAAGTCATATTTTATTTTTCCACTCAATCTTTTTTCATGTCACCATGCTCTGTCATTTGACTTTACACCAATATTTGTATTCATTCACTTATTCATCATTCTTAGCCATTTAACTTTACACTAGTATTGAAGCAGATATTCAATGCCAGCTAATCCTCACCATTAATGGAAGCACTCAAGTCAACTTGTGCAATATTCCCTTTATGACACTTTCAATACCTTGTTATTTCTATGCTTCAATAAACTCATAGGATTCTAAAAGATAAAGGGAATCAGCTCACTATTAAGTAATTGTAGCTAAATTGGCCATTCAATGCAGTACATTCAAATATTTATTGCACACTGCAGAATATACACATCATTTTTTGTAGGCCTATTTCTCACCTTTCTAAGATAATTTTATCTATACTTTCTAATCCCTTTGTCATTTTTCATCAGAAATCTATATTATACATCTATTTATAAAAATTATAAAATATTTTTAAATTGTGTATGTGTATGTGGCATTTTTCTGAATAAAGATATATACCCAGGGCACTTATCCATTTATAACATCATAGCTGAACTCAGTTGGTGGAAGGTGGAAAATAGTGGTGCAGTTTACAGAAGTATACTTTATTTCAAATGTGTAGACAGTGATTGATTCAAAGACCATATGCTCCAGGACCTGAAAAAACTTTAGGCCTCCTTTTCCCCACCCCTGCCATCTGCCAAAACTAACCAATGGACATGTCAAATAAAGATATGTTATTCAAACATTTGTTTTTTTTGTATTTATGGGACATCAAATAACTTAATTATATTAGTTGATCAGAGAGCTATTTTATATTGGTTGGAGACGGATGGAGACCTAAGGATAGAGCTGCCAGGGAAGAGGAAAAGAGGAAGGCCTAAGAGAAGGTTTATGGATGTGGTTAGAGAGGACATGCAGGCGATGGGTGTAACAGAACTAGATGCAGAGGAAAGAAAGATATGGAAGAAGACGATCTGCTGTGGCAACCCCTCACGGGAGCAGCCGAAAGAAGAAGTTGAATCCTTTATTTACTAATGAACACAATAGGTTGGACATTGAAGTAGTTGCATCCTTTCAGCATTCAGTGTCATTTTCCAAGGTGCCTGTTTTGCTTGTTGTTAACTGCCATTATTAGGATAAATCAAAGTACATAACATTTGATCTGGCTTTTATGTAAGTAACATATAAATGTTAATGCTTTGGGCACATGCACCGTCCAGATCTAAATACTAGCATGGAGAGTCGCTCGCTTGCGTACTGAAGAGTCTATAGCTGCAGGAGGAAGCTGCTGTCGCTATACTCACAAGCAGACTGCGTAGCTTCCCGTGTACAGCGCTGGCAAAAGTGTGACGTGCATTCTTTCTCCGATGTAGAACCCCTGTCATCATCTGAGTTCACCTCTGTTATAGGATGTCTTTATGTGAAAACAGCAGTGTCAGATCGGGGGAAGCGTGAACGCGACTGAGAAAATAAAACTGAATAAAAAAACCAAACCTAACCTTTACAAGTATCATAAATTTATACCAGCTGTTACAGACTCAAATCAAATGTATGTTTTTATTTTAAAATAGTATGAATAAGAGCAGTTCACTTCTCAAAACAGAGTCGTCTGGGATCAAACCCATGAAGTTTTGATTACCAATCAACAGTTGATACCATTACGCCACCAAGGAAGTCATATCAAAGGGGTGTCAATGTCACACCCTAACGCGGGTTCTTTTTCTGCAGTTATTTTTGAATAGAAGTGCACTTGTTCTGTTATATTTTTACCTTTTGTGGAAGTGTTAATTTGATATTTGGAGTTTAGGTTTTACACATTATACAGTTCATGTCTAGATTTTGTCAATTATTACTAAAACATGAAAAACATTTCTGTTTTAACAATGTGTTTACAAAGATTTTTGTAGACACAGAACATACATGAAATGTATGTATTACAAATAACTCTAAGAAACTGACACAGAGGTAAACAGACGAGCTGAGAAAACTGTGTGGCGGTGGGGAGATGTGACAACAGGCTGCTTGCTACTTGTTGCTTATCGACACATTTAAAAGACAAAAGAGACTGATGGAGAGGTGCGAAGGGATTTAAGGTGGGATGGATTTATGTTTTTTCGTAGGCTTTGGTAATTCTAGTGATAAAGATAGAGCTGCCAGGCAAGAAGAAAAGAGGAAGGCCTAAGAGAAGGTTTATGGATATGGTGAGAGAGGACATGCAGGTGATGGGTGTGACAGAGCAAGATGTAGAGGACAGGAAAATCTGGAACAAGATGGTCCGCTGTGGTAACCTCTAACGGTATCAGCAGAAAGAAGAAGAGGATTAGAGAGCATATACTATATAATTTACACAATTATTTGTGTATACATGCTCTACATTAAATAATAAAACATACAGTAAATAGCATAAATCCATGCAATAATGCACTCTACATTAACAAACATTGGACGCTAATGTGATCACCATTTCCTTCACCACAAGCAATCACAACAATTATAGTCACTAGTTCACTCAAAGTGAGTCTGTCCTCACTGAAGTCTAATGAACAGTGAGACACAATGATTTGCTGACACGTAACATATTTATAGTTTCAAGCTGAGCTCAGAAAGCCTCATGTTGCACCAGCAGTGGGGTGTTCATAAGCGATTCTGAACAGATACAAACAATAATGATATAGTCATCAACATTATTTCTGTTTAATATCCTAACTATATTGCATGCTTACTGTGGGCAAAATTGATGTATTTTTGATAAAATATGGGTAAATATATAGTTTTGCCTGTTGTAAGCATACAATTGAGTGATTTGAGGTGAAGATTATGTGACAAGAGATTTTGTATATCGCTTGCTGTGGTCCAGTGTTGGTCTCCAAAGAAGCCCAATCTTTCAGAAAGTTTGTTATCTCTGTTCTTCATGAAATTACATGATATTAAAAAATTTCTCAGGCATCACTAAAACAATATGGGATTAGTAACATTAAAAAATAGCACTTATTCTGGGAACAGTGTTCCTTTAACTGTAACTGGTTCAAGCTAATTAAACATGATCCCTATATGACAAATATGTTCTGAAATTTTTCAGGTTAAAAAGACAGAATTTTTGAGGTGAGATAGTTATACTAAGTAATCATGGCACTGAAGAGTGGCAAACTGTTGAATGTTTATTAACAGAGTCAAATGAAAATTTCACTGCACACCGTACATGGGACACTAATGCCCCTGTACACCTATAAATCCTGTAACTCATCTAGCAGATGTAGACTAACACCATATCTAAGACCAAAACACAACTTAAGAGGAAATACAGAACAGCAATTAATACATTAGTTATCCTACCTTACAGAGGCTTTTCTGTTGCTGCTATCTTACCAAAAACCTGACATTTCAGGGTGCCCAAAATCCCCTTAGTTTAATATTCCTGAGGGTCCCCTTGACTTCTAGGCCATGGGCTGACTACTAAAATATCACTTACTTACTGAAAAACATGTATATTTTGGTTTGCTTCTTTGTTAATTTATTCAATTTATGTGCCTTAGTAACTAAAGATCATGTCTTTACTCTATATACTGTACTCAAATGAGAAGATTATTGTGTGAATATAATTTACTAAAATTTTGGAGCTCATGTTTCAAAAACAGTAGTATAGAAAATCATTGTTTCTCAAAGAACCTGAAACTGGAAAGAGCCTAAATGTACGCTCAAATATATTTGCTATAGAAACACTAAGATAGAAAAACTGTGTTTTGTCTGCAGGTCTCAAAAAAAAGCCTTAAAGACAGTGTAGCCTTTGCTGTGAATTTTCAGGTTTCACATTTACATCTGTTCACTTGAATTTTATTTCTGAGCTTCCCACACATATCTATGCTTGTTCAAATAGGTGCAGTCCTACAAATATCCTTAAACTGAGAGAATGAATGGATATATAAGTAGCTTATCCAAAGCAAGGCAGTTCACTGCACATCCCTCCACTCTCCGTACTGGCAAATTATAAATGTAAATGGCTCCTTGCTGGCATTAGATGTGCAAAAGCAGCTTTTCACTAAAGTTATTAAAAAGATAAAAAAAAAAAAAAGCAAGTATCACTTTTGAAATGTAGTAGCTTAACATTCCCCTATCTTGTAGAAAATGTTTTTTTAGTTTGTGTAAAATGTAACAAATGTAAAATATATAGTCAGTATATTTTTCCTGCTAGTGTTTGTGAATCAATAACATATACCAAATAACATTAGAAGAAAAATGTATGAAACAGATATGTTAAAATCATCAGTATGTCGTTACTTTAAGAAAAATACTTAAGCAAAACTAAGTATTTTATAACTAAAATTTTAGTTCTGAGCATTTGCAATTGCATTGCTCTTTCCCTTTGTTCATAATTGCATTTTCCTCATCCTGGTCTGGCTGGTCAGTGAACTGATGTCTTTTTTATTGGCTTTTGTAGACGGTACATTACAGTTTTAGACGTTTTTTTTAAAAAAGCTATAAGTCATTTTAAAGTGTTTTTTCCAGTCAATGAGCCCCAGTCATCTCTTGTGCCACCATTAAAATTTACCTGATCATTTGAACTACTGTACTTTGTCCAGTCTGCAGTAGTGTACAGCGGGTATTTCAAGGATCTATTTTATCCTTTAAGGAATGGCTTTCTTACATCTACTTGCCCTGTCAAACATGCAGCACAAAGTCTCCTCTTCACAGCAGAAACTGAGACTTGCTTGTTTCGAACATAGTTAAGCTGTGCTTTGACCTGTTGTTAAAGATGTTGTTCTGTGAGGTGTGTATCATGCAAACTGGTGACCCTCAGAAACTTGTCTTCTGATTGGGTTGTGACTTTGGGTCTGCCAGATCTCTTCCTATCAAAGTTTCTTCCAGTTTCCAATTTCCTTTGGATTGTGTTGGACACTGTACTCACTGACACTTTGATTGCTTTGGAGTTTCTCTAAATGAAAGGCCTACACTTCTAAGGGTAATAATGATCTGTCTCATTGCATTTGTTAATTGCCATTTTCTTGTCATTAGCACTGGAATATTATCCATGTAGTATTTCAAAGGGTGTAGTCTGTTACAACTCTGCTTTAAGACAGACAGAGGGTTTTTAAGTAATCAACAGAGCTTGGGACACCTGTGCAAACTGCTTCAACTTCCATCCATCCATCCATCCATCCATCCATTATCCAACTGCTATATCCTAACTACAGGGTCACGGGGGTCTGCCAGAGCCAATCCCAGCCAACACAGGGTGCAAGGCAGGAAACAAACCCCGGGCAGGGTGTCAGCCCGCCGTAGGGCTCGCGCAAACACACACACACCCACACACCAAGCATACACTTGGGACAATTTAGGATCACCAATGCACCTGACCTGCATATCTTTGGACTGTGGGAGGAAACCGGAGCACTCGGAGGAAACCTGGGTCTCCTAACTGCGAGGCAGCAGCGCTACCCACTGCGCCACCATGCCGCCCTCTGCTTCAACTTGCAAGGCTTAATTTACTTTAATTGTTATGTGTAACTTATTAGTTGTTCCATGAAGAAGACCCATTTGTAATATTCTGGTATTTCTTTTTTTAATTTTTTAATAATCTAATCTTTACATTTAAACCTCTAGAAGTTTACTGCCTACTTTGTCACTATTTTAGGTCATTCATTGTATTTCGACTTTACAAAATTTGAAGAAAAAACGAAAATCATATGGTTTTATTTTTGTATTATTTTATAGTCTGGAAGCATAATCTTTTATCTTTTAATTGAATTTTCAATCACCACTTTTTATATAATCTGGAATTTAAAATAATTTCATTGCCAGTGCCTCATAAGAAATCAAAGGCATCATCATTTCTAATTGTCCTGTATTGTGTTTTATTTATTTATTATCTTAGTTAACATTGGATAAGGGACAAGTGTATAATATATGTATAAGTGTAAAACATTGTTCTGCTGTTATGGACTATTTTGGTGCTTATTTTATTCCCTTTTATTTTAGTTTTAACTTGAGTAATTGTGATTTTTTATTTTGCACTGGAAAATTGCACCTAAAATTTTGTTGTACAATGTCTCATTGCTACAGTGACAATAAAGATTTTGATTTGATTTTATTGATTTGATTTGATTTGATTTATTACTTCACTTTTGAAACTTGTTTCTGCACAATTACTTAACTCTGAGTTCAAAATTACCACCCCAGTTCATAAGTACTATATATAACCACGTATAAGTTGGTTCTTGAAACCCAAAAAATCGATCATAAAATCAGACCCCAACGTATACCTCCATTCAAAAATGCAAGACTTATTTTTTATCTTTTTTTTTACATCTTCTTGCCTCCTCCAAACTTGCATCAGTTTCTCGGATGCATCGAATTTTGTTACAGCAGCGTAGTTACCAATTTCTTTTGCTACTTCAATGATATTAATTTAAGACTAGCTTCATATTTTCTTCTGATCAAACGCTCCATCGTAGATAAGGGATGCACTTAATGATAAAAGTGTATGAGGTTGTGAGATAAAAAAAACACAAATCAGTGCAAACGATTGCTTCGAAATAATTTGGGTATTACCGTGTGGTCACCTAGGCACAATACATAGGAAAAAAGGCAGTGTGCTCTGTGGTTACTCTCTTAGGTGGGCATATCATAATCTCTTGGACCAATAGCGTGAGTTTTCCGCATTCAACTTATACAACCGACATTATAGGATACCAGAAATTATACGGTAAAATCAAGTCCCGACTTATCCACGGGAGAACTTATTTGTGAGTATATACAGCATATCATTAGTATTTTATACATTTCTCTGTTTCTATGTCTTATATTGTGTTGTCTGTTACATGAGAAAATAAATTAGATGGCTTGGAGAATATAAGTCTTAATAGCTGCTAGTATATAAAATACCTCAAAGCTTCAGGGACCCAAGTTTCAGTTGGTTCAGTTCCTGCAATAGCCACATTTCCACTGTGTTCATATGACTTTGAGAGGAATCTCGATGTCCTGCCTTCTTAGGTTACTTGGTAATTCTAAATTGCCCTCACCAGAGTATTAGGCTTAAGTGTGCACTGCCATGGAATGGCACCCCAAGCTGGTTTGTTTCTTGACTTGTGCCCAGTGCTGCTGAGATATGCTCTAAATTGGATTAATTAGCTCTGAGAATGTTGTTTTATCACAGCTTATATCCATTTGCATTTTCAGCCCAAAACCCAAAAACACATACAAAATGGTTTCAGTAAGAATAGACTGAGTGTATGTGTTACTTTGCCCTGTGATGGACTGGTACTCCATGTAGCACTAATTTCTTGCTTACCTCCCAGTGCTTCTGGGAAAGAACCCAGCTCCCTGCAAAGATGTCTGTTTTTATACACTGTATACATGGAGAGTGCCCTCCTAGTGTTTCTCCAAAACTGGAGTCATGATCAAGAGCCTAAAATAGTAAAAGTTGTGTGATTATTTAAAATAATAAAACACTCAACAGGCCAATAAATAGGAGCATGTAGTCATTCTGTACCTTCCCTATAAGGTTTTACTCTTGGCTATTTGGAAGGGTGTCTTGTATACCCTTAGCCCCGCAAATCCCACCAAAACTACATTCCCTTCTCATCTCAGATTTCTTTTTGTCTTATAACCCTAGTCTCTTGTCCTTTTGCTAATGAGCTTGAATATACTTATGGCTCTAAGTTCAATACAGCGCTGGCTGGAGATGGCTTTAAACCCTCACTCTGGGTCATTTCCTGGCTAACCCTTACAAACACTTCTGGGGTCATGACAACTCCTTTAGGCTAAAGAGACAGCACCTATGTGCTCGATAAAGACCTCAAAGGGCAAAGTATCTGATACAATTTGCACACTGCTTGCCTCTTAAATGGGCAACACTGCCCATCTAATCCCATTCAGGGATGGTGTGCTGCCCCAAGCTCCTAGGGAGGAAAGTACTGGCTACAATCTTAAAAGGTAACATGATCCCATCTGTGCCAAATGAGATGCCATGTGCTGGCATTCATTGTCCAAGAGGTCTTGCAGCATTTTACAACACCAGGCATTCCTGGAATCTGTTGGTTTACCTTCCCTCTAGAATCTTGAAGTGCAGTAAGCCCCAAGGATTCACTCTAGGTCACCACTCTGTAGCTTTTGTTCTAGTGTTAATGTGAGTTTTACTCCCAAAGCACTGTGTATGGCAAGGTGTACTACCCACTAGTGCTTTTTGACCTTCCACAATGGTAGACAAAAATGTTTTGTCACTACCAGCCTGTTTCTTGCCTGGCAGTTTTCTATGGGACAGAACCAATCCCTGTGGTATCTTGATTGTATATTTCATAGCTGAACACCGCTTCATCTCTCTATATATATCATCCAACATCTGTAAGTATGTATGTCTGTCCGCTTTTTACGAGAAAACTACTTAACGGATTTCAATCGGGTTTTTTCTATAATTTGCTTGAGCATTCTGGTTAATTTTGCGACTTCTCTCATTGCACTAATAATCATAGTTTGCTTGCAGGAACAATTTATTTGCACTAATTCGAAACAGAGAATGCGGGCCGAGGGGAGGGAGAAGCTTAACATCAGGAGTAGAGAGCTGGGCAGGGCCCTCCTCACTCACGCGCCAGACTCTGTTCAAATCGCTCTACCTCTGGCCACAATTTGGAGCGGACCTTGCCTCCGCTTACCTAGCGATACCTGTTTGTTTATTGATTTTTAAGGTCTGCCCTATGTCACTATTACGTGGGTGGAGCCAAGGGGGATGGCTAGTAAGTTATATATGTATATTAGATGCGATTAAAAAAGCAACACAGTGATGCGTTGAATAGTGCTTCTGTGTCACAGCTTCAGATTAATGAATTTGAATGCCAGCTAAGGTGCTGACTATGCTGGGTTTATACATTTTCCTAATGTCAGTAGGAATTTTCATCTGAATATTCTGGTTTCTATTCCACATCCCAAAAAGTTGCTGATTAGGTTATTTGGCGACTCAAAATACATTCAGTTTAAGTAAGTGTTCCCTGCAGTGGATGGACATCCAATTCATAGTTGGTTTTCAATTTTTGTTCAAAGCTGCTAAAATAGGCACAGGCACCCACAAACATGAACTGGATGGGCACTTTAGAAAATGGATTGATATGGTTCAAAAGTAAAATCTGTCAGGCAGAAGGATGACAAGTTTGAAAAATGACTAGTTTTATCTGTTTACAAGGTCAAAAGACATCTCTCAGTGACCTTAGTCTTACATTTGTCTTTTTTTAGCCAGTACATGCTCCACAATGATTTAGTGCTTTTGAAATAATGCAAACAGCTGACCTGATGGCGACTTAACCAACCTCAACACAAGAATTCTAAAAGAGGATTAGAAAGATTTCTCTGGTGAACACTGGCGGGACAGTAAACACACTGCGGCTGGGCAGCCACTCTTGCATTACAAACTTTATAATCCTCTGTGACCTCTATCCCCCACTCTCTACAGCTGCTGTGAACTCCAAGTCTGAGCAAGTGTTACATATATAGAAAATAAAATCCGTCTGTCAAAACTTATTGCAGAGATATTCGGCTGAGCTGTCTCAGTTCCAGTTTACAAGTTGGGTCACTGATCGTTAGGAATTGTCAGGCTATAGCTAAGTCAGAAGTTGTCAACAGCGTGTAAAACTCACTCTCAGCAGAAAACAAATTTGCCTGGTTTCCGTTAAGCATGGAAAAGTGATACTAAGATATTTCCCTCCCTATGTTGTTATTTAACTTTGGTTCAGAAACACATGCAGATTTGTGTCGCTTTGTCTGTAAGATTCCCCCTAAAAGAAATTTGAAAAACTGCAAAGTGAAATTAACAAGTTAAAGTTTATGAACTTGGAAGTATATGTATGACTTGAAGAACCCGCTCAGAACTCCATAACAGCCGGTTAAGTTCAGGAATTTAATGAGAAAATAGGAGAAGCCGTTGACAGTCAGCTGTCATTCATTGTCCATTATTCAAGGAGCCTGAGGCATTCAGCCAGACATTCGTGAGGTTCTCTTTTTTCCTCTTTCTTTTCCCCTTTTCTCTTGTTTTTCATGGGGGATGGGTGAGCCTGTTGGGGGATTCAGCAGTGAAAAGACTTTTGTTTTGCTGTCTATTTTGCCTCCTGACTGTGTCAAATGCTCTGTGCCTCTCGGTTCTTTTTAGACGTCCATTGCCCAAGTTGGCTAGTTAGCATTCAGAAACAACCAGAAAGATAAGAAAGGGAGTGGGGGGTAGTGTGGAGGGCATTCTTAGTAAAGCTGCAAGTAGATTATTAGAGTACCTCAATGTAATTTTACAGATACATGTGGAAGGTGGTCGGCAAAGCAATACCATTACTCTGCTACTGTCTTCCCTTAGTTAATCTGTGGCTTCTTATTTCATTTCATTGCTTTTCCTCTGGTAAAAGCTTCTAACTCTTAAAAAGCTAATAAATAGTTAATCCATTTAAGGTATGTTACACTGTTGCCTTATTAATCATAAAAATTTAGAATATAATATTTTCATTTTATAATGCAAATGAGTGTAAAGTATGCATGATATGCAGAGATATCAATGCCAACCCCTGGTATGAATAAAAATGCAGATAACTGATTACCTTAGTCACCACAAAGATCTACCAATACATATTTTCATTGTGAAGTACAGACACCCCATCCATGGCTAGTTCTCCAACTTATAAAAGGACAAGTGCCTGGGTGTGTGCCTGAGTATCTATGCATTTATCCGGTTGCAATGTCTCTGTTATACACCACTTCATATTCTTCTTCTTGTTTCGGCTGCTCCCATTAGAGGTCTCCATAGTGGGTCATCTTGTTCCATATCTTCCTGTCCTCTACATCTTGCTCAATTACACCCACCACCTGCATATCCTCTCTCACCACATCCATAAACCTCCTCTAAGGCCTTCCTCTTCTCCTCTCACTTTAACATCCTACTCCTAATATACCCATCATCTCTCCTCTGCACATGTCCAAACCAACACAATCTCGCCTCTCTGATTTTGTCTCCCAACCGTCCAACCTGAGCTGACCCTCTAATGTACTAATTTCTAATCCTGTCCATTCTTGTCACACCCAAGGAAAACCTTAACATCTTTAACTCTTCCACCTCCAGCTCTATCTCCTATTTTTGGTCAGTGCCACCATCTCAAACTATTTAACATAGCTGGTCTCATTACCGTCCTGTAGATCTTCCCTTTCACTCTTGCTGGTACCCGTCTGTCACCCATTTCTCCTGATACTCTTCTCCATCCACTACACCCTGCCTGCACTCTCTTCTTTCTCTATCTTCTACACTACCCATTACTCTGTACTGCTGATTCCAAGTATTTAAACTCATCCACCTTCTCCAACTCTTCATGCATTCACACACATATATTCTGTCTTGTTCCTACTTACCTTCATTCCTCTCTTCTCTAGTGCATATCTCCACCTCTCCAGGGTCTCCTGGACCTGCTCCCTACTCTCGCAACAGATCACAATGTAGTCCACAAACATCATAGTCCATGGGGACTCCTGTCTGATCTTGTCCATTAACCAATCCATCACTATGGGAACTAAGAAAGGGCTCAGAGCCGATCCCTGATGTAATCCCACCTCCACATTGAATGCATCCATCACTCCTACCGCAGTCCTCACCACTGTCACACTTACCTCATACATATTCTGTACAGCTCTTACATACTTTTCTGCCACTCCTGACTTCCTCATACAATACCATAACTCCTGTCTAGGCATTCTGTCATATGCTTTCTCTAACTCCACAAAACCACAATGCAACTCCTTCTGTTCTTCTCTGTACTTCTCCATCAAAACCCTCAGTGCAAACATTGCATCTGTAGTGCTCTTTCCCGGCATAAAGTCATTCTGCTGCTCACTAATCATCACCTCCCTTCTTAACCTAGCTTCCATTACTCTTTCCCATAACTTCATGCTGTGGCTCATCAATTTTATCCCTCTGTGGTTACTACAGCTCTGCATGTCCCCCGTATTCTTAAAAATTGGTACCAGTACTTCCTGGTTCACTCTTTCCATGTCACCCAACCTTCTCTCTCTGTCATTCTCTTCATTCATCAGCCGATCAAAGTACTCTTTCCATCTGCTCTTTCTATCTGCTGCTATATATACATTTCACACGGGATTTGTAAAAACAGTGCTAATGTTTGTGATGAGCCATCTGTTGAAATTAGAAATGCATTGTATTGTATTATTACATGTATTACAAAATACATTCCAAGGAGTAACAATCGAGGACTAACTAACGGTGGAGAGAAATCAGCTGACCACCTTAATAAAAGGGTAAGTGTCTGAGTGTGTGTCTGCCCCGTTGCTAGGGTTCGGAAAAAAAAATGTAAAACATGTAGAAGAATGGTCAAAAAATCAAAAATGCTAATAAAAATACCAAATAAGGGTCTAAAAATAAGAAAATTGGTTTTATCAGCCTATTCCGTTATATGCCAGTAGTGTGGTAGCAACTTTCTTGCACCTGCTTGGGCCACGTGAACAAGGTTTAAAGCTATAATGCTAATAACTGCTAACTGCGCTTTCTGGACAATGAATGATTGAAAATAACTCTGACAACCGACACATTTTCCCAGCAAAACACTTTGAACATATGAATGGTCAGGTCGATCAGCAATGCCGAGAGGAGGAAGTGAAAATAGATAGGTTTGTCTGAAAGGGAAAAGAGAAGGAGATTGGGTGAGTTTTATTATAACAAGACCAAATGGACAAACCATGTATCAAATAAAAAAATGACATCTACGTTGATTACTTAGATCTCCACCTATTTTATCCTTTACTATGGTAACTTGTTTTGATTTTGTGTTTGGACTAATTTCATTTTTATGTATTTTATTTTTGCATTACAGTATTATTTTCCAATAGTACTTTTGTAATTTCAGTTCATAACTTTCCAATATTAATTCAGCTTTTCTGTATAAGAATTTGACTTATCCTGATATCCTGAACTTGCCTTCTAATTCCACTTCCTCAGATTTGTCTCTAAGCATTGCTCTTGAAGATGTTATCCTTTCACCATCACTCACTTTCACCCTCACTCACTTTCACCCATTGAATATATTTCTTCAGTGATCCAAGCGTGTAATTTCTTTCTTTATAAAATTTAGAGTATTTAACCCTTCTTCAGTAATTATGCCACACAACTCTCTCCATTTCCCATTTCTCTCTTGCTTGGACTATTGCAACTGGTGGAATGTTTTTAAACTGCTATCATACTTTTTCAGCTCTTCCAGTTGAATGCTTGACTGGCATTCTCTGTACCTCATTTCACTCCTACTACTTTTCTACTTTGGTGTCTTTACTAACTTCCTGTTGCTGCTAGGATCTAGTTCAAAACATCTGTCTTGACCTATGGTTCTCTGAATGGTTTTACTCCTCCATATCTCCATTCTATGGTATCTCCATATGTCCCTTCAATAAGTTTCCATTCTAGCTGTACTTGTCTGCTAAACATCCATCCTGTAGCTAGATGTGCCATGAATGGAAAATGTTTCCCCATTCTTGCTTCAAAGCAGTGCATTAATCTCCTCTTTTATGTTACAACTTTACCCAATTTACTCATGTTTAGGGCATGTTTGAACTTTTCATTTAATATTTTTAAACTGATCAGTGTCTCCTTTGCATAATAACTGCTGATGTACTGACAAATAGTTTAGGACACTGTTTTTTTTGTCTTATTCTAGTTTCAAGTTTAATTATATAGTAGTAATGCTATACCCTTCTAATTATTTTTGTAAGGCATCTGCTAAATAAATTAATAATAATAAAAAGTCCCCAGGATCCTTTTGTCTAATAAATTTGGATTCCAAGCACATTTAAAATCTTGTGGAGGGAGTACCTATTGAAACTGGGGTGAACCATGTGCTTTTATGACTTTTAGAACAGGAGTTTGGTTGTTTACCATCACCTAAAGACTGCATTGGTGGAAATTAATGGTATAGACCTGGCAGTGCAGTCTCACAATTACCAAATGAGACCCCCAAATTAATGGAATAGCAGTGTGGGCCCCTAATTAATGAAAAAAAGATTTGCATGTGGAATCCATTTCAGGTAATCTGAGAATTTATGTCTACCTTTAAGCGAGAGTAGAGGTCCAGAGTTATGGGACACCTGTTATTGCTAGAGAAAATGATAGCAGAATGACTCCAGGGATCCCATAGTCCAGTATTTGCACTAAACGTTATTCCTGGGTCTTCACTCTACCAGCCACAACAACCTTAAAACTTGGAGTGAATTGGACAGTGGAGAATGATTTAACTAGAGTTTTGTGTACAGAACTAAGGAAAGCAATTTGGAGGAGAGTATTTGTTTACAACTCCACCAAGACAAGGGCACATCACCTTAAAATAGTTTGGCTCAGTGGGCAGTTTGGGTTTTGTTTTATCTGTTATTGTATTACTTTACTAGGGGGTTCCCCCTGCTCACTTCAATCCCCAACCCCCCGGCCAGTCACTTTGCGTCTCTGCCACTCGCGTTGTGAAGAGGGGGACTGAACATACACCAAGGAGATGCGGTCGATCCTCCGAAACCCCCTCGTAAAACGGTGTTACAATGAGAAACACATAGTTTTTTTTTTTTACCTCCTCTTTGCTCATTTAGCTGGTGGCTTGCTGCTGCTGGCGTGTTACATGATCTACATCTTGTGCGGCACTTCAAACATTTGAAAGCCTGTACAGCAGCTGTCCTACTCTTTGTCTTTTATTTCTGGCCCCGGGCTTGGTTAAATCTTTTGGCACAAAGTCTTGTCTAGCAGGACGTGAGTTCTTGATATTTGTTAGTTTATAAAAATGGAATAAGAATGTGAAAATCTAACAACATCACATTAAAGTTCAATAAATTCTGAAAAGAATGATACCAAACATATATATGTAGGTTTTAAAATAAGTCTGATTTAAAGCGTGACAAAAAAGTGACATAAAGACGTCACATAAAATCGTTGCACTTTTAGGCTTAGGATTTATATATAATATATTATATTATACCCTTTTAATATCACTGGTTTTAGTGGACTTCATTCTGGGCTTGAAGATAGCTCTTCAATAACAAAAAAGCGCCCCTCTACTGGTGACACTCTGAAATGAATTTTTGATCTGAATACTGTTCTCTTTTAATTTCTATCATTTTCCCAAACTTTTACCTTCTATCAATTTACAGGTTGGCCAAAGATTTTTTCCACTTTAGGCAAGCACTGCTACTGTAAAAGAGTTTTTTTTTTTGGTTCTCTCTGTCAGCTGTGTCCACTTTGTTCCACTGTAACATATTCAGGGATGGTTCCTGATTCTGTCTTATGCCATTATCAAACCAGTTTTTCCCCTCTCTAACACATTTCCTACTAACTATGCTTTTGTGCTCTGTTTTTGCCAAAACATTTTAAAATGATTGTACTTGAGTGCTGTTAAGTTCATTATTGTCTCAACATAGAAAGATCCTGAACTATTTAGGTCTTTTACTATGTATGCACTGTATATTAACTAAATCCACCCCATTTGAGCTATGCTCTTCAATTAACATTTACTCTAATTAAAATAATACTGATCACCAAAAATGCTGTTCTTGTTGTGCATACAGGATATCTCTTGTGTAGTGTATATTTTAAGAGTGTTTAATGCCAGTATAGAGTGGCACAGTGGTTAGCAGTACTCTTTCATGGATCAGTCCTCCTGGGTCTGAATCCTATGCTCATTTACTGCCTATGGTGAAATGAATATATCCTGCTGCCCGAAGGGTTTTTTTCTTCAGATACTTTGGTTTTCCTGCAACATTTTAAAACCCAAGTGCTAAATTAATCAGAGGTTTTAAACTAGACCTGTGTGGACTTGTGTATACTGTACATGTGAGGAAAATAAAGAAAAACACTTCTAAATGTATGCAAATGCAACATCCCTCATTAGTGTACTTTGATACTACAGTTTATTTAATCCTACAGTTTCTCTCTAAATCTGACAGCCATCTGCAAATGCATCTCATCCATTTTATCAGAAGCACTTTGTGCTAAAGTCAGCACTGGTATCATAGAGACATTAGTACACCAAGACCCTAAATTTCATAAGAATGTGGTTCATAATCTGTTTTCTTACTGTCAGGGATGCCAGGGGCAATGACCCCGCCGGGACGCCGTGAGGGACCGAATGTGGGCCTGCGCCCACCCTGGATCACGTAGGGGCTGCCTTCCTGGTTGCTCTGGGGGCCACGGGTTGAAGGCATGGAAGCCCCACCCTGTAGGGGCCCGTGGTCACCGCCAGGAGGCGCCCCAATGCCTTGGGGACCTGTTACCTCAGCACTTCCGCCACACCAGGAAGAATTAAGAGGACACCCGGGGAGCTGCCGGGAGAACAGCCGACACTTCCATCACACGTAGGCGTGGCCAACGGGGGTGTGTCAGAAGCACCTGGAGCTCATCCGGGGAGTGTATAAAAGGGGCCGTCTCCCTTCATTCGAGGCTTGAGTCGGGTAGAAGCAGGACGAGGCAGAAGCGACTGTGGAGGCGGCCCGAAGAAAGGAATTTTGTGGCCAGGACTGTATGGATTGGTGTTTGTTGTGCACTTTATAGTGAGTCTGAGTGACTTTAAATTGTAAATATTTGTAAATAAATACGTGTGGTGGTGATGAACAACATGTCCGCCTGTCTGTGTCTGGGTCGGCTCCACATTACATTATCATAATAAACAATATCATGAGGTACTTTGCCATTTCATAGATGCCAGTTAACTGAACCTTTCTAATAGTGATTTTTTTTTTTTAGAAAAGAATAAATAAAGACCGGTAATATTTGCAGAAATTTATTTAAAAAAAAAAAAAAAACATTATGGATCTTCTGAGCTCTCAGACTACTTTGAACAAAAGTCAAGTCATTTTAAAAAAGGTTAATAAATGATTGTACCTGCACAACTCTAAATTTTTTAAATTACTAGAGAACTTTGCCCCCTGCTCGGTTTGCGCGCCAACCCCACTGCCTGCGCTACAAGCTAGCCTCTTTGCAGTTCTGCCACTCATGTATGGGGATGCGGATGTACAATTTAAACAGATTTTTATTTTCATGGGAATTGTTACATATGCATCAACGCAACGTATAACTGCCCATGATTGAATTTCATTGCTTTCTCTCTATTAAATAAAATGACTTTTTCGAATGTTTGGCTCTGAGATTTGTTAATTGTCTTTGCAAAAGCTATTCTAGCCAGAAACTGTTAACGTTTTAATACGAACAGCATCTCATGATCTCCTTTGTTGTCTAATGTTATCCCCTGAAGATGTACTACGTTACCTTTCTTGGATACATCCTTCTTTCTACAGTAATTCATGCGTTGTAAGACCAGACGCTGTTAACTGTTGTAGATATTCTTTGGGATATTGTAAGTTGTTGCTTTCATCATCCGCATAATCACCACCAACTATTTCAGCATAGTCCATTGATACATATTTAATCAATTTGCTGGTTAACCGTTCAACATTTTTGGATGCATTTAAACAATTTGATGTGTAACCAATCGATATTTTTGGCATAAATCCATTTGACTTCCTTGTTTCTCTGTGCTAGGATTTTTTATGTTGATAACCCTTTTCTTGATAAAATTCTTCAATAAGATTTGGACATAATACATCTTCTTTAATTGGGAACTTAAAGTGAGGAAAACGTTAAAATGTATAAGAGTTGAGAGCGCAGGAAGTGTGTCTGAAAAAAGCATTCACATGAATGAGAGTTCAGAGGACCGTGGTCTTGTTTGAAAATGTTTGAGAGGAGGGCATGACTTGAAAAAATCTCAACGCAAAAGTCTTGTCTTGCGGAACTTGAAAAAATCTCTCTTCCTAAAAGTCTCGTCTCCAAAAAGTCTTGCCACGTTGAAGGATTGTTTTATATAATAGAGACGTTTTAACCTTGTATTGGTGTTAATTGTAGTATGTAAATAAAGACTGATTGACACGATAGTAAGCATAATAGAAAGAAAGATATGAATGGCATACCTGTCAGTGAACATGCTTTAATACAGTTCTGAGGTTGTGGGGAGCAATAGTCTATTCTGAAACCATCGGATACAAGGTAGGCAGACATCTTCCCTGGACTGGACACCACCTTTCCATCACATGGCAAATTTTGGTAAAATTTTGTTATACCAAGTCTTTTTTCGCCTATTTTTTTTAAAATGTATAATGATGCCTTTTTTAACACAGTAATTTTCTTTGGCATATCCTTTCCTGAAATTTAAATTAAGAGATACAATACATTAAATTAAAGTACCAAAGAGATAGAGTAAAAGACTTAAAAGGAGATAAACTTGAGGCAAAACAAGTATGTGCATTAAGCAGCTGTGTTGCCTGTATCTGTCAGTAACTTTTAATAAACGTTGTTACTAGCATGCTGTAGGCATCAGTTTTACAAAGGATCTATGAATATGAAGAAGAACTTGATGTATGCACTACAAAATAAGCAACAATATGCATTCTGTGACAGAAGAACAATGGCTGCAGCTAAACTGCTATATAACATGTAGCCTCCATATGATGTTACTGGCTGGATGAACTGGCCTAGCAGCTTAGTTATGTGAGTGAATGCTACAATAGTGCACATTATCTATATTGTTTAATACTCAAAGTTTGTTTTTTTTTATTGACAGCATTTGTTGATAAACTTTGTGAAAATACTTTATGTTTGGATAATGATTATCTGAACAGCTTATAATTCTTGTTGCA
Source organism: Polypterus senegalus (assembly GCF_016835505.1). Classification (NCBI taxonomy): domain Eukaryota; kingdom Metazoa; phylum Chordata; class Cladistia; order Polypteriformes; family Polypteridae; genus Polypterus; species Polypterus senegalus. Next base: position 140,729,559 of record NC_053160.1, read on the forward strand.
TAGCAAGCATTGTAGAATTAATTGGCATGTCTAATTAATGTGATGCAGGTTGAATCACTCAATGACTTTTAAAGACATTTTCATAGCATGATATAGGCAAAATTAAATAAAGGTTTGAGCTAATGGACCTGTTACATCAACAAAGAGATGCCAGCAATATTGTGTAACTGACAAGTACAATGTGTGCCTCACATGGCATAACATTCCCTGAAAAATCTGAAAGATATAACTTGACTTTTTTCATTTAACTGTCAAATGAAATCAAATTACAATATTAATAGATGTCAATCATTTGCTGGGCGTTGACTACTTAAAAAGTATTTATTATACCTTACAATAAGCAAACTAAAAATATGTTATATTGAGTAGGCAAGGTCTTTACCTAATGCTTTATGCTGGCAGAATTATACAAAAGAAAATCATAAAAGTGGTAAAACAGGGGTTATAAAGGCCCTACACTGCTCTATGCTGTGTCCAGTTCTAAATGAATACACAACTGAGATGCCAAACCATTCTGCCCAGACCTCCCCCATTCTCGCCAGTTATGAAGTGATGACCTCACAATTGTATTAGCCTTTTGTTTCTTGCATGACATTCTGTGGTCGGGGTTAAGAATGCTAGCAATCTTTTGTAGAATCACCAGATCAGTTATTTCAACTATTCATGCCATTGTCCAAGGATCAGAAAATATCTGATTTTGTTATAATTGTGCATTGTGTTCTTTTTTCCCTATAAATATTAGATTTACTCCATTTGATAATCATTCTTGAATTAATACAAAAGATCAGTTTTGTATTTTAGTAAAGTATAGAAAACAAGTGTAGAAAACTGTTTTTCCCCTATTTATGATACCTTGTCTTAGTTAGACTGAATTTTAAGTGAAAGTATTATAATTTTACCCTTCAATACAAATGTACTCAACATATTCCAAAATAAGAAAAAAGGAGTGAAGATTTTCAAAGTCACGTATTTATACACGCCAAAAGACCGTTCTTAATATCTAAATATGCTAAATGGGTGAATTCTTACTGGAGATTTGGAGCACCCAGATTAAAATATTATATACTCACTTAGAGAAAGTAAAATTCTAATGTCTTGGGACATTATTTTGATGTGACAGGCTAATGCTACCCTTTTTGTTATTTACAGTACATTTGCAATATATGGGGAAAAGTTTTCAGACTCCACATAGATAGCGACTACATCAGGAATGAAACCCAGTTATTTGGTGTTGCTTGCATACATATTTTATATCACAGGTTAGTTATATATACTGTACCTATTAAAAATTCTCACCCCTTGGAAGTTTTCATATATTATTGTAAATACAACATTGACTCACAGTGGATTTAATTTGGCATTGTCTGACACTGATCAACAGAAAAAATACTCTTCAATGTCAAAGTGAAAACAGTTCTCTGCAAAGTGGTTGAAATGAATTACAAATATAAAACACAAAGTTATTGATTGCATAAATATTCACTCCCATAATATGGTACATTACTAATGAAGCCAATTGGTTTTAGAAGACATTAGTTCACTGAAGGTCACTTGTCTGAAGTCAATGGGTTTCAAGTCATTGTTCTATAAATACACCTTATCTGGATTCTCCAATGTATGGTGAGTCAGTGTGGTGGCCTAACCTACATAATGAAGACAAAAGAACATGCCAAGCAACTCAGTGAAATGGTGACTGAAAAGTCAGGGTAAGATACAAGAAAAATGTCCAAGTTATGGTGTCCTGTTAAATCAGTCATTAAGAAATTAAGTATGGCACAGCTATAAACCTGCCTAGAGCAGGCCATCCACAAAAACGTAATGCAAGAAGAAGACAAGTGAGGAAGGCCCCACAAGAGGCCTACGATAACTCTGAAGGATGTACAAGTTACAGTGGCTTCAATTTAATGGACAGTTCTTACAAGAACAACTTCACCAGTCAATCACAGCTTTATGAAAGAGTGGCAAAGGGAAAAAACACACACATGACATCTTGGATAGAGTTTAACAGAAGGCACATGACAGACACTGATGTCAGCTGGAAGTAGGTTCTGTGGTCTGAAGAGATATTCACTGTGAAGCATGGTGGTGGCAGCAGTACCATGCTGTGGGGAGGCAGAACTTGAGCAATTTAGCATAGTAGGTTGGAAAAAATATCAGTGCCCAGATGTGCAAAGCTAACAGAGAGAGAGAGACTTGTGCATTTGTAATCATGGCTAAAATTGCAGCCAAAGGCGCGCCTACTAAATACTGACTTTAATGTATTTAACACTTACATGACCAGTTATTTTGTGTTTTATATTTGTAATTCAAGGGTGGCACGGTGGCACGGTGGGTAATGCTGCTGCCTCGCACTTAGGAGACCTGGGTTCACTTCCTGGGTCCTCCCAGCGTGGAGTTTGCATGTTCTCCCCGTGTGTGCGTGGGTTTTCCCTGGGTGCTCCGGTTTCCTCCCACAGTCCAAAGACATGCAGGTTTGGTGCATTGGTGATTCTTAATTGTCCCGTGTGTGTGCTCTGCAGTGGGCTGGCGCCATGCCTGGGGTTTGTTTCCTGCCTTGCACCCTGTGTTGGCTGGGATTGGCTCCAGCAGACCCCCATGGCCCTGTAGTGGGATGGATATTTGTAATTCATTTAGATACAATACAATTTATTTTTATATAGTCCAAAATCACACAAGAAATGCCACAATTGGCTTTAAAGGCCCTGCCTTTTGACAGACCCCTAGCTTTGACTCTCTAAGACAAGGAAGAACTCCCAAAAAGACCCTTGTTGGGAAAAAAATGGAAGAAACCTTGGGAAAGGCAGTTCAAAGAAATGCTCCTTTCCAGATAGGTTGGGCGTGCAGTGGGTGTCACAAAAAAGGGGATAAATACAATACAATACACAGAACAGAACACAAGTAATCCGCAATGCAATGCAATAGTGCAATAGAAATATTACAAGTAAAGAGCAGAATTCAACATTAGATGATATCACATACAGTAATAAGATTTGGATTTGTTCAGAGTCCTGGCGACCTTGGCCGTCAAGCTGTCTCCCCCGATTGGCCATTCCACAACTGAGTCTGCGCTGGGCCAGCCAATCCAAAGAAAGGACCCCTCTACCCGATGATTCCTGCGATCCTCCATCAGAGCTGACTTTACCTTAGGCAGGCAAAACTTGAATAGTTTTTGTAGACACTGTATATTTAAGTAAATGTAGTACCTTTCATATTAAATATATATATATAATGAAGCAATCATTAATGAGTAGCAAGCAGCTCCCAAAATTGGGTTTCATTCCTGCCCTAATCAATATCTGTATGTAGTCTGAACCTTTTCTCCATATCATCATGGGTCTTCTCCATGTACAGTGGGTCTCTTCTCACGTTCCATAGATTTCCTTCTTCGCTTGCTTGGTGACTCTAAATGTGTCCATTGTATGTCAATTTGTGTGTATTTGTATAAGTATGTCCTGTGTGCACCCTGTCAACAGCTGGTACCTGACAGTAGAGACTACTCTACGACATTAAATAGGCACAGAACTAAATGGATGGATAGTTGGATCATAAAATACTGTAGATGTCTTTCAGTTTTAATGCTTTTAGTTTCTGTTACCTGTCATGGACTGGTGCACTGCCCAGGGTTATTTTGCTGCTCTCTGTATCTTTGCATAGGATTAAGCAGATTTACATATGCATGTCTGTAGTCAAATCAAAACAAGAAAAATGATGAAACAGTTTAAATATATTTATTTACTACTTTAATAGCAATACTAGTTCAATTTCATGTGGTAGTAGTATTTCTTTCTAATATAATAAATGAAGACGTCTCTTTTTTTGAAAATGTTTGAATGATATAGTCTATTAAAAGTCATCTCAGGTGAATTTATTTTGACTTAAGATAGCAGCAAGGTGCAACAAGCTAAAACTAAAAAGTATTTTTAACCTGTTTACAGATGCTTCGTTATCAATATTATTAATTGACCAAATTTGTAAAATTTACAGTTGTGTAAAAAAATGTACTTAATTTACCTTTTAATTTAAAAAAAAATTAGCACACAATCTTGTAAAGCCTTTATGCGGTTATGTACTCCTTATATCAGAGAGGAATAGTCATATTTTGAATTATTTATAGCAGATGAGAGGTTTAAAGTCTAAATGTCGTGACACTTGAGAAATTAAATCTGTAAGTTATAATTCCAATTAAGACACAGGTCAAATATTAAATGTTTTCACATGAGAAACAATCGACATACTGAAGACGATTAAAAGTGACTGCAGGATTTTATTCATTTTCTCAAATAAATATGTATGCAACAGAGACTGATGGAAAGCAAACTTTACTTATTATTCAGCAACGTGAGGCATATTGTCCACAAGCACTACAGGCGAGGCACTGGGGGACTTCATTTCTTTGTTTTTAGTTGAAACAGGCAAACACAGGGCAGTGATTTGCAAATTCCAGATGGTCAGGTATCAGAATTTTTCTTAGCTGATCCAATACTTTTTCATTTGTGTTTGTTACACAGCTGCCAATCTACCTTGAGATTCAGAAGTGTTCTCTTTGGACCCAAGATCATTCTAACACAATATACTGTATGTTGTAACCACGAGGGGCATCACTCAGCCATGAACATCAGACATAATATCACAACTCTGGGTTTAAAAGAATAGATTTGTATTTTCACTGACCTCTTTTTCAGTGCACTTAGATGCAAATACCACAATATAACTAAATAAATGTCTTCCTCTCCTTCTACTCATTCTGCTGAGTTTTGCATGCTGCCTCCCAGCTTTGTTCCCTTGAGGTGAGGTTCCTTTTCATCTCAGACTTGGTTATGGTTATGGGTATGCTTATGATGTCACTGCATTGCATGTGATGAGCACTTCTTGGTCATGTGGAAACTAGTGTTGTCCTCCCCTGGCAGCACCCTCTGACAGTACCCAAGGACCCAAACAGGGCTGCACTTCAGTTTCCATACAACACTGCAGGTATCATAATTGGGATCAGCACAGAGGCACACTACCACTTTCTGTATAGGGGAAATGAACTGCTCTCAGTATCCACCTTCACCCACTCCATTCATTATTCCTCATTTCCAGCTGGGATGAAGATTGTACGGTGTTCTCACCGGGTTGTATCTTCATTCTCACAGTCCTTCCATTATGGCCTCCTGGCACAGCAAGAAATCTTTCTTAAACCCAGCCGGGATGCCCGTCCATTCTCCATGGCATGTTAACTTTTATCCAGATTACCTAAAACTATCCTAAATCCTGTTTTTATAATTTATATTTAGTTTAATTGCAAATATTAAGCAGCTGAGCATAATGTCACTTTACTATAATTCTAAACTGTTATAGTATATTTCCGGGAAACAGATTTGAATTTGTTATATGCTCACAGCCATTCTTGACCTTTGCATTTCAAACTTGTTGCTCCCTCTTTACGAAAAATCCCAGTGATCAATGGAGGTTTTAAAAAATAATCCATTATCTTCTCAAGCAGCTGTCATGTAAGCAACAGGATTCCTGACAAGATGTTTTCAGTATTGTATCTCCATGGCATTTGCCATTCACAGGGCTTGCTGACACAGGCAAAATGTTGGACTGAATTAACAAAATAAAAAAAAGGAGCAACGCTGAATCAAAGTGCTAGATATATTTCTGCTTGTTTGAAAAGCCCTGACCTCAGCACCTTGATAAGAATTGTATAAAGAAAGGCTCACCATGTACAGAAGTAAGCTATGGTCTCAACAGTGTGAAAGAGCTGGTACTTGTCATTGTGGGATTCTGGAATGCCTTTATCAGGTGCTGTCTTCATGCCAGTTTGTAGAAAGGAATGCTTTCAATCCTCGGCTACCTCTGTCTGCTCAGTCATTATTAGGTGTCCAAATCTGAAATTCAGCCCCACCAGAGGGATAAAGCAAAATGATGTAAATGAAAATGAATTCAATTATTTAAAAAACATTATATTTTCCTAATAGAAAAATGGAAGAAATAGAAATCAAATAAATTTGTACAAACACCCCAAATTGTAAAACATGGGAAAAATGTACTTTTTGCATGTATGAATTTCATTCTGAGGAGCAATGGTTAGCGCTGCCATCTCACATCTCCAAGGCTTTGGTTCAATTATTGGATGTTCCTCCATGTCCACATGGGTTTGTGCCTGGGTATTTTTTAATTGGCTAACCATCACCCCTTCAACACCTAACAGCGAATGTGTGGTGACAGTACCTGCTCAAAATGGCTGCCATTGCATCATTTAGGTGGATGCTGCACATTAGTGGTGGTTGGAGTGGCTCCCCCCACTCTCAGGTAAAGCACTTTGAGTAGTGAGAAAAGTGCCTTATAAATGTAATGAGTTATTATTATTATTATTATTATTATTATTATTATTATTATTATTATTATTATTGTTAAAGGTCTCCATCACAATTTCTGTAGCCCAAAATATTCATTCACTCACCAGAAGTATGTTTACAGCAAATGTAAGTACAAAGAACAAAAAAAAAATTTAAGAAATCCTAAATTTAATTAAGTGACATGAACACTTACATGCTAGACTACATCTAGGTAGGCTGCATTGTCTAATGACTGTAAATTGGGTCATCATGGAAGAATCTGGTGTTGCTTGGGTCCTGTTGTTCACTTTCAACCAATGAGATTTAAACTCAGCCTCTAACATCTGAAACCTGGAAGTGCACTAAAAAGAACTAAAATTGTCCATTTGTAGATACAAAAAAACAGTTTTCCGTTCTCATTCACATAAATCCTCTGAGAATGGACAATAAAAAAAACTTGCATTATTTAAATTCTTAAGGAAACCTTTATTTTAACGTGTCATTAGGTTGTGTGCCTTCAGATATACAGTCACCCCCTTATGATGTCAGAGGCTAACTTTAAAGCTGATTTGTAGCACAACAGAAATATGCCATTTCAGATCCAACATCCATCTTGACTAAGTGTGAGTGTGTATGTGAGCTCTGTAATGGACTGGTCTCCTGTCCAGATTTGGAATCTAATTTCCTTTCAGTGCTGCCAAGGCCATCTGTTAATGGTAATAGAATAAGTGGGTCCAGAGAATGGCAGGATGATTGGATGATTTCATATTGCCACAGTTAAAAATAATTAGATTGTGTCTTCAGAATGATCTGCTTTTCTGTTTTCTTTTATGGGAGTGATATATTTATGATTTCCTTTCACATCTTCACTAGTGAGCTGACAGTATTTTTCTAGGCTTTTGTGGTGTTGTAAATGCCACAAAACATCCAGCAAAGATACCTAATTATCATCATTTAAAACACTCATCTTTACATGTAGTACTTCCAAAGTTAAAGCCAAGCACAGGCTGTGTTTTGTGCTACAGGTATGAAGAGGACACCTGGTAACTTCACTGGCCAAGCAAACAAGACTTATCAATGGTAGCCTCACATGTCCCCATAATAATCAGTAGAATGGCAAGAGAGCCACCTCACTGGATGTTACACTCTTGCGGTATAGAAAGGACAGTGACAGAAATACCTGCGTGTTGCTGAAGTGGAATACACTGTGTCATATACTCAAAAAATCACTGTTACACAAATGTCCAAAAAGTCTCCAAAATTTGGTAATCCAACACAAACAAATAAAAATAGCACATGGAAATAAGCAAAAATATACAACTTCTTGCATTTTAAACTCTAACCGAACAAACCAGAAGATTGGATACCATATATATTCACGGATAAGTTCTCCCACGGATAAGTCAGAACTTGATTTTACAGTAGAATTTCAGATATTTTATAATGTCGGTCATATAAGTTGAATGTGGAAAACTCAAACTATTGGTACAAGGGATTATGATATGCTAATGAACATCTGAGAGAGTAACCATGGAGCACATTGCCTTTTTTATGTGAGTGCAGCAATGCACTGTATCAGCATGTGCTCCTAACCTCTCTCTCTCTCAATTGTGGCTACATGACCACACAGTAATACCCGAATTATTCCCAAAGCAACGTTTGCACTGATTTGTGTTTTTTGTCTCTCACATCTTCATACGCCTTTATCATAAAAGCATCCCTTATCTACAATGGAGCATTTGATCAGAATAAAATATGAAACTGGTTTTAACTTAAACGTTGTTGAAGTAGCAAAAGAAATTGGTAGGAAAATTCGATACGTCTGAGAAACTGATACAAGATTGAAGGAGGCAAGAAGATGTAAAATAAAAAATTATGTGTTGCATTTTTGAACAGGCATATAAGTCGGGGTCTGATTTTATGATTTATTTTTCAGATTTCAATACCCGACTTATACGTGAGTATATACGGTAAGCCATTTTAGAGTTTTTTTATTTTTTCTCAGATCTCATGTACTAAAATTGATTTTGCAAATCCAAATACAGGACTACAGATAGATAGATAGATAGATAGATAGATAGATAGATAGATAGATAGATAGATAGATAGATAGATAGATAGATAGATAGATAGATAGATAGATAGATAGATAGATAGATAGATAGATAGATAGATAGATAGATATTTTTAGGAAGCTCTGGCTGTTGATACCCAAAAGTGATCAGTACTGAAAAGAAGACAGTCCCAGTAGAAATGATGGTTTGTTGCTTTGTGGAATTTTATACAACCAGAGAAAGCAGTTTTATCTGTTGGCTTGGAATGCTTTTAAAATCTATTACTAGATTGCAGTAGTTAGTGATGAATTCACTTTCTCCTCACAAAATCATCAATCTGCCAATCTTGTGTCCCACTTATTATGAGCACTGAGCAAAAAAAAAATAACAGACAATTTCAGTTAGACAGAGGAACAGGAAATGAAATATACCATGGAAAAAAAATGGAAAGGACTGGCTGTAGTTGTAGCACCATAAGTACTGAAATGTAAAGTTTCAGTTGCTAAACTGAACTTGCAGGTCAGAAACCATAACAAGGATCCTAAAGCAGACTCACAAAAAGCTTGTTTAGTCCTGCCAAGAGGTGGAAAATGGCAGACCAATGGGGCAAACTAATGACGTTCAGAAGCTGAAATGTCAGTAAAGAATAAAAGAGTCTTAACCAGAAAACTAAGCCTATCAGAGGGCAAAACTACAAAGACAACAACAAATTAAAGTGAATACACTGTCAAAAGTCTATTGCCTGGAATCTGAAACATGAGATATGCAATTAGGATTACTCAAACTTGGATGAAGAATGTACTGTGTTGCTGGCTTACAAACCATCACCCTGATTATGTCACTTGATGTGACTTCCATAGTTCATTTCCTAGCAACCTATGGCTGTGTCTGCACACACAATGGCAGCACCCATAACAAACAAAATGGCATTCCAGTAATTTCAAGATAAATAATAATTAATTTTAATTGCACCAAGATGATAATCAAATATTTAAAAACAGATTAAATTTGAAGAAAAACATCTGGATATCACATCAAAAGACTAAAGTTATTCTTTCACACTCAAGGTTCTCCAAAAGCTTGGAGTGATGATTTCACAATAATCAGCAATAGACACCATTACTTTAAACAATGTGAAATGGTGTTGCAAAAGCATCATTAAAATAATTATACATTTTACTAACATTGAGAAAAAAAATAACCAATATTGAAAAGAATCATCCAAAAAGGCTTAAAAACCACAAAATCAGGAATCATGAAACCATTTATTAAGTTCAAGGTCATGGGCAGATAGTGTCCATCTCAGCAGCAAGTAGAATCTATATGTGGTTAGGGTGTCAAGGCAAAAGCAGGGCACACTCATGCACACTCTCACTGACACTTACATATGCCCAATTAAGTTAACACATATATCTTTGGGATATGACCAGAAAATCTCAGTACCCAGGGAAAAATCAATGCAGTTGCTAGGACAATGCCCCATAAAGGCAGAGGAGACCTGGGATTCACCACTGTGCCACTTTGTTCTCTCTCCCAGAGTCATTACTATAATTGATAACTTCAAATCTAGTCAAAGATGGTCTAATCAGAGAAGTGAGTTACAAAACATTTTTTGCAGAGAGAACATCAACTATACTTCTTTTACTTTTTTTGAAACAAACCTTCACTTTTAAAATGCAAGACATGAAAATTAATTACTGTATGTCTGATGTAACATTACAAATATTAATTTTATTAGCAAACAAGTTTTTGATTTAGTAGATAGTACCTAAATCTTTGACAAGTATTTTTCTAGGCCTTCAATGAAGGATTTGATAGCCTTGACCAAGAATAGCTTATCCTCACAGCATAAGTGTCAAAGAAGTTCAGTTGCCAGGTTGCTCAGAATAAAACAGAGAGGAAGCAAACTTAAATTGGTTTATGTATTTAGTCAAAAACAATAGCTGTATATCACCATTAATCACAGGCACAATCACAAAGCACTACCATAATTACATGAAATGACTGGAATGACTGTAGAGCAAGAAAACTCAAAAGAAGGAAATGTTCTGATTTGGCTGGCACAGCCAAAATCTGTGTGGCTGTATTGGTATAAAGGAACCCCAGTAGCATTTCTTGACACACTTCTGTTGAATAATGTGTTGGCTAAAAGTCGTTAGTGTTAGTGTGTTCAAATGGCACTTTTTGTTTTTATTCACTTCTTCAGTACTACCTTCAGGGAGGTCCAGAGTGCATCCTTTAATTTAGCTTGCCCTTTTAATTAGCTTGTAAATTTAGTGGGCCTCTCTTAAGGTGTTTTTTTCAGCCCAACATACCACAGTATAGAAAATTGCACTGTCCATCACAGAGTTATAGAAAATGTGAAGGATGTAACTTACCACATTAAAGGAATGCATTCTCCAAAGGAAATAAAGTTGAGACCAGTCAAATGTGTCATTAATGTTGATCCCCAAGTACTTGTGCGAGTGGACCACCTCTACATCCATTCCTCGAGTAGTGAAAAGACACAGAGGCTCTTTGGTGTGATGTCTTCATTTTTTTTTCCTTAAAATTAAATGATTTAACTTATCAAATCAACAGGGCCAGATAATATTTACCCTTGAGTTCTTAATGAGGCTGGAAAATGACAAATATCATCCCATTAGAATAAAAAGGGTGACAGGGCAGATCCAACCAACTACAGGCCAGTAAGCTTAACATGCATCACAGGAAAATTAATGGATGGAATTATTAAGGATAAGATTGAGCAACACCTGGCAAAGACAGGAGTTATTCTGAACAGTCAGCATGGGTTCAGAAGAGGGGGGTCATGTTTTACTAACATGCTGGAATTCTATGAGAAGGGAAAAAAAGGATATAATCAAAGTGGAGCATATGATGTTATTTATCTTGACTTTCAGAAAGCATTTGATAAGGTGCCATGTGAGAGGTTGGGCATCAAACTAAAAGAATTGGGAGTTCAGGGTGATGTTTGTAGATGGGTGCAGAATTGGCTCAGACACAGGAAGCAGAGGGTGATGGTGCGAAAAACCTCATCAGAACTGGCCGATGTTAAGAGTGGTGTTCCACAGGGGTCAGTGCTAGGGCCGCTGCTGTTTTTAATATAAATAAATGATTTAGATTGGAATATAATTAACAAGTTGGTTAAGTTTGCAGATGATACCAAGACAGGTGGATTAGCAGATCATTTGGAATCCGTTATATTATTACAGGAGGACTTGGATAGCATACAGGCTTGGACAGATTTGTGGCAGATGAAATTAAATGTCAGTAAATGTAAAGTATTACACATAGGAAGTAAAAATGTTAGGTTTGAATACACAATGGGCGGTCGGAAAATCGAGAGTACACCTTATGAGAAGGATTTAGGAGTCGCATAGGACACTAAGCTATCGACTTCCAGACGGTATTCAGAAGCCATTAAGAAGGCAAACAGAATGTTAGGTTATATAGCACGATGTGTGGAGTACAAGTCCAAAGAGGTTATGCTCAATATTTATAATGCACTGGTGAGGCCTCATCTGTAGTACTGTGTGTAATTTTGGTCTCCGGGCTACAAAAAGGTCATAGTAGCACTAGAAAAGATCCATAGAATAGCATCTAGGCTGATTCTAGGGTTACAGGGGTTGAATTATCAGGAAGAGCTGAGCCTATACAGTTTAAGCAAAAGAAGATTAAAATGTGACATGATTGAAGTGTTTAAAATGGTAAAGGGAATTATTCCAGTGGATCGAGACTGTTATTTTCAAATGAGTTCATCAAGAACACGGGGACACAGTTGGAAACTTGTTAAGGGTAAATTTCGTACAGACATTATGAAGTTTTTCTTTACACAAAGAACGATAGACACTTGAAATAAGATACCAAGTAGGGTGGTAGACAGTAAGACGTTAGGGACTTTCAAAACTCGACTTGATGTTTTCTTGGAATAAATAAGTGGATAGGACTGGTGACCTTTGTTGGGCTGAATGGCCTGTTCTCATCTAGATTGTTCTAATGTTCTAACTAGTTCCTTGGTTTTGCTGATTTTAAGATACAGACATTTCTCTTTGCACCAAGAAAGAAACTTCACCACCTGACTCCTATACTCTTATCCCCTTAATAAAATAAACTGTATATGTGTGGGATCATCTGAGAATTTGTGCAGGTGACATGACCTGGTGTTATATTTATAGTCTGGGGTGTACAGACTGAAGAGAAAAGGAGTGTTCACATCCGTATCAGAAATACAGTCCTTGAGTCTTACAAATGGTAGTCAACCCAACAGATAGTCCATGATAAGGAAATTTAATGGACTTGTGAAAGCAAGAATCTATTTAAAATATAATTTCCATCAAATTCTTTTGGGGGAAGATGGTATGTTCATGAGGCAGTTTGTAGAGTTGAGAATAATGAGATGATTTTTCTTATTTGAATTTTAAATTTGATATTGGTTTCTTTTTGGGGTGAGTTCAATTCAAACCTCAAAAAATTCCTCTAGGACATAGGCTCATCCACCTGCATATCTCAGAGATTACCCCTTAAGAGGGCTGGCTGGATAGTATTGAAGGCGCTGGAGAAATCAAAAATCACAGTGCTGCCAGGTTTGTCTAGGTGAGAATAAGCTTTGTGGGGAAGACAGACAATTGTATCCTCCACTCCAGTCTTTTTCCAATAGGCAAACTGCAGTTTTTTGGTGGTCTACCAAATGACAACTCATACAGTCCAGGACCAGTCTCTCAAAAGTCTTCACGATGTGAGACATAATTGGTCTGTACCACAGATCTTCTTTGAGTCCATACATCATTGATCTGGTTATGGATGTGCTGTATCAAAAGATTAAAGTGCAATACCCCTGATGCTTGGTTTTTGGTGGTGGCAGTATGTTATGTAGCACCAGAATGGAGTAAGCGAAGAGAAAATTAGAAGAATGGAAAATGACTTTAGAAAGACAGGGAACTGAAGATAAATAGGAAGATGATCTAATATTTGAGGTTTAAATGAGCTACAGAAAAAAGTAAATATGTTTAAATACCTGGGAACAGTGGTAGCCCAAGATGGAGAACTACATGTACAGATAGCCCACAGAGTGAAGTGTGGGAGGAACAATTGGTAGAAGGTATCAGAAGTATTGTAGAATCAAACAATTAAGGTGCGGTTTAAAGGTACATTTTTAAGACAGTGGTAAGACCAGCAATAATATATTGAGCTAAGTAAGACATAGGCAGTAAAGGGAACACAGGAGATGTGGCAGAAATGAGAATGTTGAAATGGATGTGTGGAGTTACCCAGAAGGACAAAATAAGAAATGAGACAATCAGAAATACAACGAACGTAGGAGAGATTTCTAAGAAAGTACAGGAAAGTAGGTTGAAGTAGTATGGGCATGTGATGAGGAGTGACAATGGATATGTTGGTAAAAGAGTAAAGCCAATGGAAGTACAAGGGATGAGAGATCAGAGGAGAATGAAGTGGTGGTGAATTGCTACAGTAAAGGAAGAGTTAAAGAAAAAGAATTTAACTGGGTTTAAGGGAAAAGAAAAAAAGTGCTTGAAACTGCCTTCCTGTTATGGTAGGATATCATGACATCATTTATACCAGCATACTTTGTATTAAGAAATGAGATCATATATAATGTTTAACTTTGTGCTTGGTTCTGTGATAACAGCTTACATACAGTATAATACTTCTTATAATTCTGTAAACCATATGTTTAGACATGACTTTTAATGATTAACTATTTTGTGACCTTCAGATGTTATTTACCGGCACAGGGACATTGCTAGAATGTACTTTTTATCTGAGTGCTCATTGGTAGGACTGAAATGTTAATACGTAAATGAACCTAATTGATAACAGGAGCTGTTCTCTTAAGACAGCCTGCTATGGACAGCCTTGATCACATACTGAGCCTCCTCAAGTTGGTATAAATAAAAGACGTCCTTCAGTTTAATTTACTGTATAGTGATGACTTGAGGCGTGGAAAATTAAGCTTGTCTAAAATGTTTTCAAGTCACTTGTGGGGTTTAATTCTAGTATCGTATTTAATGTTTAATGATAGCTTGACATATCAATGACCCTTGCTGCTACAAGCCACAATCTGCTACAACAGGTTCTATGCCATGAAAATGTGTTGATTTGTAATCCATGTATTGTATATTCTGCATCCCCTTAAGCTATGCCAGCAGACTTCAAATATATTGATTTGCTTTGTGCTAGTGTTGCCTGTTTTAATAGTACTGATGTGATGGTGCACAAATGTTAAAATCGTCTCCAGACTAATTTCCCCTGATCTGGAGTATTTACCGATCAAATGTCATTCATTTTACCTTCCTAGGGAGTTCAGTTTACATTCCTCTTCAATCCAACACCAGCAATTCACTAAATGATCTGTACAACATTATTGAGGAATATCAATGTTTACATCCTGAGGGATTATTTATTGTTGGCATTGGCTTACAGAGGAATGCAAACAGTGAACAGAAGAATACTTGCAAATTTCCACGAAAGATAAAATAGACAGCATTTGTTTATTAAATGCTCCAGATCATGTGCAGATTTTTAGATATGATTTTAACATTTGTGCAGTTTAGTTTGACCCATACAAAACAGAAAAAAACATTTTGCTGCATTGTCATGTCTGTTATCTTAGTGGTTAACCATGTTTTAGAGAAACAAAAACCAGCAGTTTCTGATGTCTAGTTGCTGATCCAGACTTGCCTAAACGTTTTCTAGTTTATTACCCAGCAACAGCATGTTGAGCAGAAAATATTGGACAGAGAATCACAGTTGCTACAATGTTTTGCTCTGATTTGAACACCTCCTTTTTGATTCTCTTTTCTTACATCTTTTTATCTGGGCATACCTTGTTGAGTTATGCCAGTGGTGCTGGTTGCATATAGCTAACAACAGCAGCTTAGTGCTTTAAGAGGCCAAATGTTTATCAAACATTGGTAATAATCAGATGGTACAAATAAGAAAAACAACAAAATAATGCACAAAAAACCCCACAAATGTCTGTGAGGAGAAAGATGCAACACATTTTAATAGACTCTGTTTTTTTTTACTTTGTGCTCTGTTTTAGGATTATTTCAGGGGCTGTGCTTAATCTGTATAGCTTGTTGTGTTCGTTTTGTCTACCACTAGTTTTATGTATCCTGCTTTAGAATTTTATCCAATACCTTCAAGAGAGGCTCATCAAATTAAGAAGACACGCTTAGTTATGGGACACATTCTAGACCAGTGGACTCCAAGTCCGGTCCTAGAGGGCCACAGCAGCTGCAGATTTTCATTATAAAATAGTGAACAGTTTTTGCTGCTAATTAACTCCTTTTCCTTTCATTTTTATTGACTTGTTTTTAAAGATTTGTTACCCTGAATTTCTTCCTTGTCTCTCTGAATTGCTTCATTACTTTCAGAAGACCAACTAAGTCAGGGCCTCAATCTTCACCCAATTTCACTCCGACCAGTTGCTTAATTAGTCGCCGATACTTGTTGTTAATTAAACATGTCCTTTAATTCCATGGCTTGTTGCTGCTCTCATTGTGCAACAGCATACATTTCTAAAATTGTTGATCATCTCTTTTCTAAGAACACTATTAAAATGTTTTGGGGCCACGAGCAGATGAACATTCCTGAGACCTTCATCTTTCTTTATTTTCAGATATTGCATGATGGACACAGTTTGCTGATGTTTTGGCTCATTTTATATCTCATTATTGTTTGGCTGCTAATTAAGGGAAAAGAAACAATTAAGGGACCTGAGTCTTCAAATGCAAGACAATTAAAATGAATTCAAAAGAACTTAATTAGCACCAAAAACAGGTCACGAATTAAGAAAAGGGAAAAGGGGAATGAAAACCTGCAGCCACCACAGCCCTCCGGGACAAGAGCTAAGGACCCTCTAGACCTGCTGGTGGTAGTAGCAGAGGAGTGAATGAAAACAAAACATGATGGCCATTATTAACAATGTGCACATCCTCCCAATGACACACTAGGAGTGAGTACTTTTAGCCCAAAAATTACTCAAATTAATAAATGGTACTGGGGATTCTTCACACCTTCAGCAATACACCTTTATATTGCATTATTGTGACTGCTCTGTTAGCATTATGCAAGTAAAAAGGATTTTTCTTTCGTAATTCATTGTGTGAATTAAAGGGGAGTCATTTTTCTTGTTTTTTAACAATATTTTTTATATTTTTTGAGCCTCTTTTAATTTATCTATTTATGATTTAGTGTGTTTCCTGATGTCCTAGCTAAACTGACCAGCACGACCTTGTCCATAATGTGTGGTGAGCATAATGGTACAAACATGGCTGTTGTCATATCATCCATGTAAATGCTATACATTGGTGTTGGTTGAAGTGGTTCTTTACTGTCTATGTAAAGTAATTTGAGTAAGTTAGAAAGTTAGAAAAATACTATCTATCTATCTATCTATCTATCTAAAGACTATCCAAGGGAACTACAATTCCCAGGCATCCCTACTGGTATGCACTTGAGTGATCCAAACAACAGCATATGGGTGGTATATACAGCTGTGATAAGCAGTCTCCCCCGTCCTTCCATTTTATAGTTCCATCTGGGAAAAGTAACATTAACCATCTTAGTTGGGACTTGACCAAACTCCAGACCAAAATGGTAAGCAGGGAATTTGAAACACTATGGGGGCATGGTGTGATATAGTTCAAACTATCTATCTATCTATCTATCTATCTATCTATCTATCTATCTATCTATCTATCTATCTATCTATCTATCTATCTACTCACACATATCTGGTATAATCTTCACATACAGTACTTCTCTGGTACTTCATTCTCCCATGTACAATTTGATCTCTTGACGTGTCACTCTGTCATAAGCCTTCTTCAAATTAGTAAGTACCGTATGCAAGCTGTTCTGTTCTTCTCCTTGCTATTGTATGAGCTGTCTCAATTCAAAAACTGAAATAGTTGTTCCCTTGTCTGATGGAAGAGGTGTTGACAAAGCCAGAAGGGGGCACTTTCCCTGCGGTCTGAATGTGGATCCCAATGACACAGTCTTTCAGATGAGACATAAATTGGAGGTCCTGACTGTCTGAGGACATTAAAGATTCCTGGGCATCCTTTCTAAAGTATAGGGTGTATCCCAATGTCCTGGCTAAATTGCCCACCACAGCCTAGTCATTCTAGCCCTCTAATAATTGTCTATCTCTAATTGCTACTATCTCTCACTACCTAACAGCTAATGTATGGTGAGTGTACTGGTGCAAAATGGCTACCATCCCATCATCCAGGCGGATGCTGAACATTAGTGGTGGTTGAAATAGCTCCCTTTCTCTGTGTAAATTGCTTTAAGTAGTTTGAAAAGCTCGATATAAATATAAAGTAAAATGGAAGTTCTAATTATTAATAATGTAAAATGTAATCATTATTCTGTGGTGGGCTGGCGCCCTGCCAGGGGTTTGTTTCCTGCCTTGCGCCCTGTGTTGGCTGGGATTGGCTCCAGCAGACCCCCGTAACCCTGTAGTTAGAAAATAGCGGGTTGGATAATGGTTGGTTGGTAATCATTATTGTTATTAATACATAATTATTATTATTAAAGCTTTCCACAACTTTCTTGTAGCCCAAAACACCAGTTCACTCATCAAAAATATGTTTACAGAAATGTAAATACGAAGAACAAAATAAAACTTAAGAACAAAATGAAAATTCATTATTTGGCGTGAACACTCACATGCTAGACTACAGATGGAACAATGAAGTCACATCAATATACATTGCTACACTGTAGGTGATACATATGCAAAAATAAACATTTGTTGTGTCTCTGCATTTTTTTTTACTAAACTCCTATAACGGGAAAGAATATTTCAACAGATTTTACAGCTAATTTTTGAACAAAACAACATTATTTATGTAGTGTGAAATTGTGATTACCTACTTTAGAGAAAGCTTTGTCTTCCTTTAAAAAGTTATACCACCTGTAGTACTTAAGATTCATTCGCTGCTTTATTCTGTTGTGTATAATTTCCACTTAAATGATTAAGTCAATACATCATTTATCCATACTGCACAACATATACAGTAAATACACTATCACTCAAACGTTTGGATACACCGAGAAATTTTCATACTTTTGCTAGAAATTGGTACTTTTTTATCAAGATGCCACTGAATTGATTTAAAAATACAGTGAAGACATTACTAATGCAGCTAATGGCTATTACTGCGTAAAATTACTGTTTTTTAATGTATTATTCACATATGAATGCAAAGCACCATTCTCTTCAGCCATTCTTTCATTGTCCTAATGGTCAACTTCCTTAGCTTATCCTTAATTAGTCATTTTAAATGATAATTTGTTATTAGGGAAACCTTTGTAATTGCAATTTTCCATAGGTTTGTTGTGGAAGGTGGTGGACAGATGTGACAGATTGTGAAAAAGCTGAACATTTTTTACAGGTGTGAGAAGACAGTACACAGGCCAGGGGGCATACAGCTCCCCAAACTCGGACACAACAGACACAGAGCCCAGTGTTGCCACACAGCGCCCATTTATTTTAAGTGGGGAAGTGCTTTTCTTTTTCCCCCTACTACACAGCACAGTACAATATAAAGCATAGTCTTTTTTCTTTCTCTTCCTCTCTCATTCAGTCCTTCTGCAAAAATCCGTCTCTGGCAAGCTGCATCCAGCTCCTCCCGACTCTGGCTCACTCAATGCAGTGAGGCGGCCCCTTTTATAGAGCACTCTTTCCAGCCACTCTTCTGGGTGTGGCAGTAGCCCTGCAGAGGAGGGCTCAGCCATTCTTCATGTACCCCCTGGTGGTGGCCACAGGCCCCAGCAGGGTTGAGCTTCCATGCTCCAAACCTGTAGCAAGCCAGGGGGGCTGCCCTCTGTTGTCCCGGGGGAGGTATTGCCCTGAGTAAGCTCCTTCTCCCAGTCCTTGCGTTACGGAGGCGTCCCAACCAGGTAAGAATCCCAACTGTCCGTTACACTGGATAGAAAAAGAAGAAGGCCCAGATACTCAATTGCATAGGAGGATAAGGACCTCAATGTCTTTAGTTTAAGAAACAGTTGGCTTCTTCCTTAAATATATGCCAAATGCTAGTGTCATCTGCAACAGAGAGAATATGACTCCAGGATGCTGGCTTAAAAAACAGATCTGACAAATAAAAAGAAAAGTTTAAAATGGGCAAAAGAACACAGACATTGGGTGGAAAATGACTGGAAATACATATCATTAATGCATTTTATAATGTCCATTAGCAGCATTAGTAATGATCTAACCATTTCTACTTGTCGTCCTTTTAATGTGGAAAATGACGGTTGTGATGTCATTTCCTAATGTTTGTTTCCATGCCAACAACAGTTTTACTTTTTTGCAGCTGTACTCAATTCTGGAAAAACAAAAGATTGCCAGCCAAACAAATTATACAAAAGTATTGTAAAAATGGTTCTGCCAGAACCAGTTCTAGAGAACTGCAAGGAAGCCACTCAAAATCATATACAAAATCTTATTAGTGTAATGTTGACAATGCATTATGCACCTCATACCAATAGTAAGAACAAAGAGACCACCTCACATTATGCAGGTAACTAACCACAAACTCTAAAATTTATAATGAAAGCATTTTACAATTTTACTGAGAGCTACAGTGTTTCTTTCTTTCTTTCTTTCTTTCTAACTACTATCTACAAGTGATACATTCTATTTGCTATTTACATTTTACTTTGATTGCATTATGCACAATATTTTAGTTAAGGTTTATCCAGTGGACTCGCCAGTTTGCCAATACAAAAACAGTTCAGCAGTGAAAGCTTCATGTTTTATTAATAACTTTACAGTCAGACCTTGAACTCCCATGACTCTGTTTAAGTAATTAAAATAAATTTTGGATGAGCATTCAGGTAAGCAGGCATCTGAAAAAGAATTCTCTAATCTCTGAGTATGATGTCTGGCTGTTTCAAAAATAGCCATGTATTGCACCCTGGGTAAATGAGGCCATCCCAATAAAATATAATAAAGTGCAAGAAACAGGAATAATACATGAAGATACTGTAACTGAATTTGTAAATGCAGAAGTTCAATGGAGAATAGGATTTCAAAATTAATTATCTGGAATAATTTTAGAGCTCTAAATCATATGCAGCTTGGTCAGTTGTATATAACTCTTGAAGAACTGCATGCAAGCCTGTTGCATAGTTTCCATATCCATTTTAGAGATTACAGTAATCAAGTATGTTTTAAATGAAAAGCTCACAATGTAAAAAATCATTATTTACACCCTTATAAAACAAATTTTATATATAAATGCTTTTAGCTCTGGATTTTATCACTCTTACTGGTTAGTTTACTACCTCACTTTACTACGGAGACTCAGTGCAGAAAATATTTTAAGTCTGTTAATTAGAAGTGTTGCTTTCCACGCAGTCACTGAAAGCAGACTTCAAGCAGAACATTCTTATCTAATGCTATTTTCAAATCCATTTTTCCATCTTTGTGGTTTCAAATGAATCACAAACATTCTTTTTATTTTATTGTACTCTGATATTTTAGGTGAGTAACTGTCATATGTAAAAGTTAGTTTCAATCAATTTAATTTAAAAATGTTTTAAGGATTTGTTTTCTGCTAAATTATTTTAATTTGCAATTGGTATTGAAGCATACTGAAAATAAAATTGCCAATATTATGTTTCATGTTTAATTTCGGGTGGCATGGTGGCGCAGTGGTAGCGCTGCTGCCTCGCAGTAAGGAGACCTGGGCTCGCTTTCTGGGTCCTCCCAGCATGGAGTTTGCATGTTCTCCCCGTGTCTGCGTGGGTTTCCTCTGGGTACTCCGGTTTCCTCATACAATCCAAAGACATACAGGTTAGGTGCGTTGGCTATTCTAAATTGTCCCTAGTGTATGCTGGGTGTGTGTGTGTGTGCCCTGTGGTAGGCTGGCACCCTGCCTGGGGTTTGTTTCCTGCCTTGCGCCCTGTGTTGGCTGGAATTGGCTCCGGCAGACCCCCCCGAGACCCTGTAGTTAGGATAT
The DNA here is from genome assembly GCF_016835505.1 of Polypterus senegalus. NCBI lineage: Eukaryota > Metazoa > Chordata > Cladistia > Polypteriformes > Polypteridae > Polypterus > Polypterus senegalus. The sequence continues at coordinate 140,750,937 of NC_053160.1, forward strand.
AGCGGGTTGGATAATGGATGGATGGATGTTTAATTTCTGTATTAATTTTTAGTTATTTAAATAAGAATGTAATAAAACTGCAGTATATTAATTGTAAATTAGCACTTTGTTTTATCAATAAATTCATTCAGCATCAATGTATTAAAATGTATTAAAATTAGTACTTTGTGTTTACCAATTCCATGTTAATTGGCACACAATTCTTTTGTGGTGTAATAGGAGACTTGAAAATGTTATCAAAAGTAATGAGAGAAATGAATACCTGTGATTTGTAATAATATAATTATCCTCATAAATAAATATCCTCAGAGACAATTACGTTCAGTACCTGCAGTCAGTAAATTCTGTGCTGTTGTAAATTGACTACCTAGAAATTTATTTTTTTGGTTTTTGCAATGTTCTTAGTAGAAGCTGTGAACGGGAATATTAGTTTAAAGTCTTATAAATTATTTCTACTTGGGTTTAAATGTGGGAAAAACTTTATTTTTAGTCGTACTATGCCATTAAAAAAGTTTATTTTTGTTTCTATTATACTATTACACAATGACACGACACCATTTTGTTTATTTTATGGGCACCACAATATCATGGATTCTAGTACTAGGATATGTTTCCTAGTTTCTGGAGGACATAGTTTTGTGTGTTGAAGCAATCCTTCACTCACCGGCTGTGATTTAGATACACTTTTAAAAGCAAACTGTTGTTTTGTGTGTATTGTATTTTTGCGTCTGGTTTTGAATTTGTCATAATTCAATGCAGAATATAAGTGGTTGCAGTGCATTCACATGATTAAAATTGTTTTGCAAAATATGTATGAAGATTTTTTTGTTTGTTTTAGACTAGTTTTCATGATATTAAACATTTTTTGTGTAATTTAGTTTTCTTGCGGGCACTCATTTTAAATAATTTGACAGTTGCTATGCTGTTGTTAAGTAAGGTTAGACATAATTGTGCAGCATGTGACATCATTGGGTGAGATGCATAAAGGTCAGCATCGTACACTTTCTGGTTGTCCGCTATTGCAGATAGTGTACAATAAGTACTACAACATATACTGTAGTTAATGTTTTTGCTTAATCTTTAAAGAAAGTCACATTGGTGTTTATACAAAAAATAATCAAGCGTATACAGATTGTGCTCCCAGCATAGTTACATTAATAAAATCTGTATTTTCCTTTTTGTCAAGCCGTATACGTATTGTCCCTTTGTACAAGAGGTCTGTATTAAGACTAAGTAACTTCTTTCATCTTTTTATAGATGTAAACTAATTGTTGTGCTAAATACTATAGACCATTTTTATACAACATCTGTCTGCTCAAGTATATGATAAGGCTGGATGAACAGCATAAGTGGTGATCAAATGCATGACATGACACAATTTACAAGGACTTCCATAACGTCTATATTATCATTCCACACATACTGTCTTCATGATGTTACACCTTTCGGCATCTGAGCAAGAGCAAGTAGATTTTATTGAAATGGAAGGGAATACAGATAAAAGTAGACTATACAAGCTTGGGTCCTCACATGGTTATCAGTGAAGTTCTTCAGGATTCAGTGCTAGGACTTTTAAAAAAAGTTAAGAGTACATTAGAACACTCTAGATGAAAATAGGCCATTCAGCTCAACAACGCTTGCCAGTCCTATCCATTTAATTCTTCTAAAAAAACATTAAGAGTATTTTTGAAAGTTCTTAAAGTCTTACTGTCTACCATGCTACTTGGTAGCTTATTACAAGTGTCTATTGTTCACTGTGTAAATAAAAACTTCCTAATGTTTTAAAGTTTCCAACTGTATGCTAAGTGTTGTTCAGGGTTTCCCAACCCGATAACTAAAAACATGGTATGTTTTGCCACAGATAGCTCTGTAGTAAAAAATAAAATGTTGGTTAACCTTTTGGATAGTTATTCCCTGTACAACCAGATTTGCTGTAAGACTCACAAACTAGCTAGCAGTTGCAGATTTGTTGGCTGCACTTTACAGTAATATAGTACCCCCTACTTGACTTTTTATATCTCTTTTTTCTGTGTCTTCATCCCTATCTCTTTGGTCTTACTTCTCCTTAAGTTCCACTCACCTTGTGCTTTATTGGAGCCTCTACCATCTACTTCTCCTGACCATATTGGTGTTGTGAGGTTTCATAGACTGAGCTGGGGCTAGGTTTTGCTCTGATCAATCAGAGATACTCTCCTCTAGGTGCACCATTGCCTACAGTGTATTGGGCATTGCTATTTGGGGCAAAGTTTAATTTAACAGTTTTAAGATTTTGTGGTACGTACAAATGGTATTTTCGTGTGTTAAAGTTAAGAAAGGTTACATGCCAGTTCATCATTTCAGATTTTAATTTCTGTCATTCCTATTGCTGTTTCCTCTTATGAGCATTTTAACATCTGAAAAAAATAAAACAGGTATAAATTAGCATTTCTGTTTTCAGAGACAAGTTTTACTATTGCTTTATCAATTTTGGTTCTTGTGCTGCTGAAGTTACATGTGACTATGCAATATCGGACCGCCTCAGATTAGAATGAAACGCTATGTTTGTACAGTGATTTCTGCTTTGAAAAAGTGATGTGCATGCAATATAAAAGTTTAATAAAACATTAGGCTATGTCATGAAAATTATACAAAAAAACATGCTTTGCTTAGACAATAAAGTGCACTAGGAATATTTTGTGCAATACACATTCCTTGCAATAGACTCTGTTTAAAGATGAGCAATCAGGCGTTTTTCTGAGCTATCCTATGCTTATACATTAAGGTAACAACTTTCGACAAAATTTTCAATAAAACCATTTTAACCAGAGATATATTCGTGCTTCTATTATCAATTGTCCTTTTTTCAATGTCCTGGTTTATTTTCATTGTCAGATTGTAAAGTAACAAATTCACAAATGATGAGTTTTACTTCTCTAAAAATTTATAACCAGGTATGTATTGTGTCCAAACAGGTGAATAATTTGCCTTGTTTCCCCTGGGCTCCTCACCAAATAACCAAAGGCTTCTGATAAGGTGGCTGTGAAAACAACAGCAATGTCTACTAGTTTAGTTCTGCAGTTTCCATCTTCATGCAGAGATGTATCCACTGAAAGGCAAACTCTATTAAAACTTATATTACATATACTGCTGAAGCACTCAATCAGAAAGAGCTGTGGCAGAGATTGTTGTGTTGAGGGCAGCAAAATTTGCTCTGCATTTTCTCATTCCTTTTTTGAGTTCGAAAATAACTGTGAGAGACTAAAATATAACAAACAATCCCTCTGCAGTCAACAATCAAATCTAGTCTAGTGAATATGGTCATTTTTTTAATCTTAATTTTCTTCAGTGTTTGGAGTGTCCTCTTTAAATGTTTCAATGTAGAAGACCCTGTAGTTGGGATATAGCGGGTTGGATAATGGATGGATAGATGTAGAACTTAACAATTAAATATACAGCCCAGTCACCAATCCTGTTATTCTTAGTATTGGTGTGTGCTTATCCACTTAAAAAGTAATCAAATGAAATTGCAGTAGGCTCTTAATAAATAGTATCAAAAGAAATATGAATGAAATCATGTGACAATGAAACAGGTGAGACCAAATTTCTACAGATTGCTTACATTCTGTCTGCCTGCAGCTTATTGTTTCAATGGGTATATAAAAAGCAAAAACATTCTAGGACACCAAAGGAATTTTGTGTGAGATAGTTTGTAATTGTGAAAAAGTGGCATGAAAACCATGAATACTTAATATTGCTGAAGAGATGGGAACATTCAAAACTATTTTGCCTTGGACCAGCATTTGAACTTGTGTTACTTTAAAACTTGACATGTACTTTGCTCGCCCAAGAATATTTTTTAAACTGTGGTTTTGAAAGGAGTTAAAGTCTCCTTGAAAAGCTTCAAGTCAGATTGTAACCCACCAATGCAGTTTTACAACTGTCACTTAACCTCTTTGATTGTGTCTTAAACTCAGAATTATGAACTTTCTAAACATGCAGTAATAAATTATTGCTTTCTATCTGTAAACAAATCCTTCTTTCATTTTCATTATAGTAAAAAATATAACAAAGTGAAATGGTCAGCTTTACTTACAATTGGCGGATCATTAAGTGGTGTAATAATTTTGTCTGTTTTCAAGATTCGGTTAATTTATGTAAAAACACTTTATTTTTCACCAATCAGCTTTAGATAAATGGGATACTCTAGAAACTTATGAAGCTTATGTAAAGTGCCAAATTAGTTAAACATATTAAAAGTCCTAGGTATAAGAAATAAGACTTTAAAAATGTAAACGTTCATCACAGAACAAAGTACAAAGTTAAATGTTATACTGTATACTGTATGATCTCATTTTCTATTCCAAAAAGGGCTGGTACAAATGATTCTGGTATATCCTAGCTTAACATGGAAGGCACTTTCAAGCACTTTTTCTTTTCCCTTACACCCAAGATGTTCTTAATGTGTAGTGTTGACATTATCTCTATGTCTATATGGATTTTTCGTCAGATCTTCTAAGATGTGTTTGTGACTTTAAATGGCAACAGAATAAATGAATTTACTCTGTAGTTGATTTATGCCATCTTAATTTTTAGATTTTTGCCAATTGTGGCATAGTAGGCTTTGTCTCAACAATGAACCTAAAATTGGATTAAGTCAGAAAATCTTGAAGTTGGCCAGTACTCACCAGTTCCAAAACTTCTACAGTTTGGCTGTACCTTGGCTTTTTGCTGTGTATTGGTACGTCTCAGAGTCTCCTGGTGCTGATCAACTACATTGGGATAACTGTACACTGTATATTAGAAGTGTACCTTACAGTTACCATTACAAAACACCATTAAACAGGATGTACTAATTTACACAAGTTGACTTATACTTCCTTCTTTTGTTTTCTTCTCTACTCTCCAGTCCTGTTATTTCTATTTGTGGCAGGCATGTTAAGTATGGGGAACTTCACAGTTCTTTATTAATGTTATCCTGGTTAATGGCATGCAATGTGGTGTAGTGGTTAAGGCTTTGGACTTCAAACCCTGAGGTTATGTGCTCAAATCCAGCTATTGACACTGTGTGTTATATGGCCTGTCTGTACTGCAATTGGAAAACCAAAAGAAATGTAACCAATTGCATCATAAATGTTGTAAGTTGCCTTGGATAAAGGTGTCAGCCAAATAAATAAATGTAGTTGACAATCTTCTTCTTCATTCAGGTGCTCCCGTTAGGGGTCACCACAGCAGATCTTCTTCTTCCATACCTTTCTGTCCTCTGCATCTTGCTCTGTTACACCCATCACCTGCATGTCCTCTCTCACCACATCCATAAACCTTCACTTAGGCATTCCTCTTTTCCTCTTCCCTGGCAGCTCTATCCTTAGCATCCTTCTCCCAATATACTCAACATCTCACCTCTGCACATGTCCAAACCAACACAATCTCGCCTCTCTGACTTTATCTCCCAACCGTCCAACTTGAGCTGACCCTCTAATGTACTCATTTCTAATCCTGTCCATCCTCGTCACACCCAGTACAAATCTTAGCATCTTTAACTCTGCCACCTCTAGCCCTGTCTCCTTCTTTTTGGTCAGTGCCAACGTCTGCAACCCATATAACATAGCTGGTCTCAGTACCGTCCTTTATACCTTCCCTTTCACTCTTGCTGATACCCGTCTGTCACAAATCACTCCTGACACTCTTCTTCACCCATTCCACCCTGTCTGCACTCTCTTTTTCTCCTCTCTTCCACAATTCCCATTACTCTGTACTGTTGATCCCAAGTATTTAAACTCACTCAATTCACCTTCACCAACTGTACACCTTGCATCCTCACCAATCCAATGACCTCCCTCTCATTTACACACATATTCTGTCTTGTTCCTACTGACCTTCATTCCTCTCCTCTCTAGAGCACATCTCCACCTCTCCAGGGTCTCCTCAACCTGCTCCCTACTATCGCTACAGATCACAATGTCATCAGCAAACATCATAGTCCATGGGGACTCCTGTCTAATCTCGTCTGTCAACCTGTCCATCACCACTGCAAATAAGAAAGGGCTCAGAGCCGATCCCTGATGTAATCCCACCTCCACCTTGAATGCTTCTGTCACTCCTACTGCAGACCTCACCACAGTCACACTTAAATGTAAATGACAATGACAGAATAAAATCCTAACCAGAAGACACTGTTTCAGAATCAAAGAGAAATCAAATTCATGCGCAGGATTTGTTTACAGAAACTCATACTAGTAGTGAGCAGCCTCAATAAATTATCACCACTCTTAGCTGCTCCATCATTATGGAAAAAATATATATAATAATCAATAACATCAGTGTAGGTGAATAACCTGACCATTGGTCATCGGAACAAAAGGCATGTTGTTGTTCTTAGAACGATTGTCTCATTATCATATACAAAAGACTAAAGTGCAATGTATGCAGCAAAGTGGTGTCACTGGCAACTCAGCCAGAGTGTAGACTTAGACTGTCAAGATTTCCTTCTTCAGCAATAAAGCTCAACAGCAACATTATTTATGGAAAAAAGTAAGAAACACAGAGAGTCAAAATCACACTTAAAAGTAGCAGACTCACATAAAATGACCTCACACAATCAAAATTAAAAAGAAAAAATTAAAGAGATTCATGAACATGATTTGATTTGCCCAATTTTCTGAACCGTTCTGAACATGTGCACCTGTTTACAGATATACCAAAATTGTAGCTAAATTTTCATTTCAATGACTGGAATTTGTGTACCTTCATTAAAGAATTGTGTATTGTAAACATTAGCAATGTCTTTTACTATTATTCACAGCAGAAATATCATACAATATTTCTGATACTGTCTGACTTTCATGCCAACATGCCAGTAAGGATAGTGCTGGCACTTCTTTTTCACTTCAAGAACTGTTAGCATGGATAGAATGCCATTCTACCTGCTGCTTTTGCCTTTATTGCTAATATTAAGTAAAAAGGTATAATTGCCAAAAAGAAAACAACTTTCTGATGTTCATAATTCACATTCACAATAAAGTACATGTAAGATATGATATTTCTGTATATATATACTTGTGGGTTATGGCTAACCACTACCACAGTAAGGTCACATCTGTGTGCTTTATATAGAATGGTAGATTCATATTTTATAGATGCTCTATATATTCCTGCAACATCTACTGCTATGTACCAGTGTATACATGTAATTGTCAACAATTTACATATCTCACTTTTTCATTATTTTTTTAATAATATTTAATTAATTCTGGTTGTCTGAATTGGCAAGCATGCTTCTTTACAGAACAGAAAGCCTGTAGATCTTTAATTATGTATAATATTCTTTTGCCCTGTTTTACAGAAACTCTGCACTGGATTCATTCAAGTCATCTACTTGAAAGTTTGAAAACCTCCAGTGACAGGAATATTAATGTGCCAACACTGTCATATCTGTTTCAGCTCATACATATTCAATGTCCCCCTGCTCTCAAAGATTTATGTCAGACTTTGCTGAAGTGTGGTTTTCACCCATTTTAGATAATAGCATGCCAAATTGATCTTATCGGGCACACTCAGTACTTTCACAGGCAAACTTGTGGCAGCCCCAATACTTTTTCAGAATGCCAGGGCACCCGCTGCACTGAGGTCTGTAGGAAATTTAGGACAACTTAAAAATCCTTCATGGGGAAAATTACAGATTTTAGAAGATTACGGTCGATCCTGTGGATTATCTTTTAATTAAGAATGGTTGAATTGTGCTCACTCTGCTGTAGCAAATGCCTGGCTGTTAATGAAGTTTAAACAGACTTACTTTATTTAATTACAGCTAATCACTAGAGTACGAAGAAGAATTGTCTTTGATCTAAACAGAGAATGGTAATCTTGGTGGCAGATAGCATCTCTTATTCTCTGACTCTTTATAAACCTTTCTACAGGAGGTCCCAGATTAACGAAGGGTTAATTGAGACAGTCCCATTACCCACAAACACATCTGTGAATTCATGCATGGGACTGATAAATGCTGTCACAGAGAAGGTATATTGTTTTCAGACAGCCTGCACTTCCCATGTGCCTTTCCACCTCTGGGGTGTGTAGTGCAGCACAAGCCTAGTTGTCTGACATGAAGGACTCGAGGGGCCCAGAGGCTCAGCTGGATCAGTAAACGAATGAACATGTAGGGTGGGGTCAGAGTGTTTCAAGCAGGCCAGAGGTTAGAGAAGAGTAGCAGGGAAAAGAGCGAAGCAGGAGAGGGCACTCGTAAACTGACCTATTTCAGTAGCCAGAAAAGGCTTTTAGCTAATGAGGTTATAAGATACATGTTAGCCTTGAGAGCAACAGAAGAGTCAATTCGCCTTTGTTTCTTCTTATTCCACTTTAAAAATGGAACCCAGCCAATAATTGAAAACAAACAAAATAATAAAATGCATTTTTTTGAAAATTATACTGTTTGTAAAATATGCATTACCAACCATTCAGATAATAATAATGGTTTATATGTTACAATTGAATAAATCACATGCACAATAATAAAATGGAAAAGTATCATCGTTTCTGTTCTTTTTCTTCCTCAACAATGAAAAATGTTAAAAATGAGACAGAATGAATAAATAAAAAGACAAACGCAAACAGGTTAGCTAGTTTTGAAACCTGACAGTTTTGCTGTAAGCTGCTTTCTCCCCGCAGCCTATTGTTTATAACATATATGATGCCAATTGCCACCAGAGTTTTCAATACCTCCTTCTTTAAGAGCCAAGATATTTTTTCTTTTTTTATTATTGCTGTACATGCCTTGCAATACATGGATCTTTCACACAAATTACTTTGGCAAAGTCCCTGCTGTCATTTCTAGGAAATGTTATCCATAATTGGCTTTGTTATATGGTATTTCAAACTTGAAGTTTGACTTAACCTAATTTCTTCATAGTGTGCGTAACAATGCTATTGCAATTTTTTGGACGAATTCCGTCAAAATAGGATTCATTTCTTAAATGAATGTAGGTTTCCTAAGATATTCCAGATAACAATCACAAAAACTGCATGAAAACTTGACAACACTTAAAAAACACAGTTTTGAGACATACATAGCTCTCTGTCTTGTGCAAAATAAAATATTTAACATTAATGTTTATTAACAGGGAAGAACATAAAAGCCCTGCTTCCCTGACAGCCCGAGTACACTTTGATGCATTACATGTTACAAAATAAACTGAAGGGTCTTTTTTATTATATCTAATATTTTCAGCCTTTTTTTCAACACAAAAGTGCATTATTATAGTTTAAGTCTGTTTCTTAGTTAATTTTCTTATGTAGAATCTTCTACCTCATAGATTCTTTTTAACTGCACAACTAAAAATAACTTTATGTATTCATATGTTTAATTTGCAGAATTTGCTAAAACATGGTACTTTTTACTTTTTCTCTGGGTACTGTCTTCAAAATCATACTTGGAAATAGGAGTGTATGAAAATTTAAATTAAGAGAGAATATCATAGAAACATACTGAGAGTTCTTCTATAAGTTTGGAGAAGCGCCAGTGTCCCAGACTTACTGTAAAGAAGAATACTGAGACCACCTTAAAAGACTCCTGTTTAAATACAGTGGACCCAATGAAGCTTGTCATTTAGGTGTTCTTCTCAGTTTGTAGTCACTCTTCATTCATTTTCTCTTGCTTTCTCTCTCTCATTGGGATTCATTTCAATATACAGTAAATCGTCCAAGTCAGTTGAAATTCCAAAGGCTTCTTTTTATGGGATGCATGTGGGGCATAGCTTGACTTCGGAGAACATAATTTGCTTTATACAAATAATTCTGATCAGTGCTTCTCTTTGTTTGAAATACCATTTAAATTTCTCCCCATAATACTGCCTTGTATGACTCATATTTAACTCACTTAATCCAGTCGGAACATCAGAAATTATCCTGGCACCATTAGTTGCAAAGCAGGAAACAACTAATTCATCATGGGGTCCACACATATATGCACACACTCATTCACACTGGGACAAAGTTGAAGTCACTAGTTACACTAAAATGAACGTTTTTTAAATGTGAGTAGAAGCCCCATAGAGAAACAGCTGGACATATCAGATGGTCTTTTTGTATTCAGAAAGAGCAGGACCTCACAGAACAGTAATACAAAAAGGTGTATATATATATATATATATATATATATATATATATATATATATATATATATATATATATATATATATATATATATATATATAATTATGAATATTTTAAGGTTTGGCAGCTGTCCAGCTTTGACAAATAAAAAAAAACATGTTTTACTATTCTGTTTTTACAAACCTTAGCTAGACTTTTAATATCAGTATTTTTTGCTCTGATAACTAGGAAAGTTTTGAGTTAATCCCTGAATTGTAATCCCATTGTATCCAGACATACCCTTCTAATAACTCAGGTTCAGTATAAGTAGCTGTTTCCTGCCAGGTTGCATATACTGCTATTTCGAGGTGGAATGATGAGAATTCTAACCTATTCCCAGTTATGATAGGTAGCCAGAGAAAGAAGGCAGTTAAAAACTAGGAGATGAAGTGAGATAAGATCTAGAGTTAATAGCTAAAGCCTTATTTTATAAAAGACTAACAATTACACTTATACATTTATGATTTGAATAGTGAGAAAAGTGCTATATAAATGCAAAGAATTATTATTATTATTATTATATGCCTATCCTTCTGTGAGCTCTGTTATTTGTTTATGTACATAATAATCTGAAGAGGGGACGTTAGACTTGAAGCGACCCAGTGAATGAAAGTAAAGTATCAGAACTGCAGCTACCCATACACATGCACACACACACAATATTTATTTTCTATTAGTTAAAAAAAATTAAATATGGTCAACCAAGTTAGCTTTCCAACTAATAGTATTCAAATCAGATGAAAAATCAATCAACGGCAATCTAGTATGGATTTTGTAACCTACTAGGTGTTCACACAGCAGATACAGATGGTTTTCATCCTACTTTTTTATGTTTGGAAACTGGCAAGAACAGTCAGATTTGTTTTTGTTTTGCTGCTTTTAAAAGTTGCTCGTGATTTCAAGATTTGATACTTTATGGTAATCAGTCTAATTGACAGAGCAAGATGTAGAGGACAAGAAGATATAGAACAAGATGATCCGTTGTGGCAACCCGTAACGGGAGCAGCTGAAAGAAGAAGAGGTAATCAGTCTAATGTCATGCAGGTTTTTTGGATGATCTGCTTCATAAATATACTGTAAATTGAAACATTGAACATTGTTCACTTACTCTGCCAGAGTAATATTCTGTTTCACTTTGTTGTAGCGCACATCAAAGTAAGGCTGATAGGTTCATTCTTACCTCCACTACTGAGTTTTTTATCTTAATAATCTCGATAATGTTACATCCCGTTACTACCTTTTAAAATTTAAAGATTTTATCCCTGACTCTCCTATTTCATGACAGCATTTGTCACCTCAACCCTAGAGAAATGAAACACTCTATTGTCTTGTATCCCTCCTAAACATATAAACATCTTGTAAATACAGTAGTTCAAAATTCTGCTGCACACTTATTGAGTCAAACTAAGGCTCATACTGTAGTTGCGTTGCCCATATTCTGTGTAAACTTTGCTGGCTATCAGTGAAGTACTGTATTGATTGTAAGATTCTTGTTCTCACTTCCAAAGCACTCCATCACCTGACTCCCACTTGCTTTAAAGATCTTCTCACAGATTATTCACCAGTCCATTCACTAATTTTTTGTCTTCTCCTGGTGTTCTTATTGTCCCATTTGTCCATCTATGGGAGATTAGAGTTTTAGTTATACTTCTCCTCAGCTCTGGAATTCCTTCACTCACTTCTTTATTTAAGAAATACCTTTAAAACTCACCTTTTCAGACTTGACGTCGCATTGAAATGAATTATATCTTGTGTGAATCTTCAGTAAATTTTTTTTATCATATTGTTAATACGTGTGCATTTTATAACTTATTTTTAATGCTCGAGTTTTATGCCTTTATCTTCCAATGTGTACTTGAGTGTCTAGAAAGGAAATTATCCTCTCTCTAAAATCTTGATTTTGAAATTTAGACTTTTGTGCCAGCTGATAACAGGTTCTTTTATCATCAATTCTTGTTTTTAGTAAAAAATGCCAGTCATCCTTTTTATATCCAGCACAGGTGTAATTAGTCAAGTTTGTCAGATGAGCTACACACACACATTTCACCTCTTTCTGTAACCCGCTCTATTCAATTTTTAGCTCCATGATGAAAAGCCTTGTTCCTATTCTTTATCACTAATCCATGGCTTAATGTTAGGCTATACCTTAGCTGATCTGACTATAATTAAAGCGACCTCAAAGTATAAGACATAACTGCTTATAGTGTCAGTCAATTTATCAATATCCACATATAACTCTTTAAAGACGGTCCACTAAAAGAATTCAAAATGGTCATGCAATCAGTTGGAAGACTCCAGAAGCCAGATTTCAGTGTGATTAATTGTAGGTCTTCCTCACTTAAACACTTATGTAAAGGAAAGAGGAGGACACAGCTATGATCAGATGAAATGTATTTAACATTCCCATAGCAAATGTATTTAACATTCCCATAGCACTGATTGAATTCTCTATTGTGACAAATTGGGAAAGTGACATGCTTATAAAAATCACGTTGTCATTTTTTCAATGCATGCTGCCTAAAGTCACTCAGTTCATTGGGAGGCAGTGATTCAGTTTTCTGTCTTACCCTAGAGATATTGTCAGGTGCTCCATTCAACAGTGCCCTCGTCTAAATACTGTATATATGATCATAATAATGTCACCAATTTACATTTTTCTTTAATTAAAAAAATATACATATGTATGTGTGTGTATAAAAGCAGAATACATTAATATACTGGAAAGCAGAAATGAAAGCAAAAACAAAGGCAATGTTTTATCAAGCAGTATCTGCAGTATCCATTTTTCAAAATCTTTCAAAAAGAGATGTTTTCTATTTTTTTTTTTTTTTTATCTTGTTTGAAAGACATCAGCAATTCTGCAAACACTTTTGTTTGAAGGCCTAGTTGTTCTTTTTGTTGGACTAAAGGCCTCAGGTCTCTAACACCCACTGCTACCTTGATCTTCTCATCCATCAAAGCTCATGATCAAGCCAAGCATTTGGGATGACAACAGGGGGATTTGTGATTGTCTTGGAAATGTAAAATAAACAGTTTTTCTACATATGCTAATCTCATTGTTTATTGACTGTTCACAGAGCAGGGACATAATTAGGGTCATTAACAAAACATAAGAAGCTCAGAGTTTGTCAATAACTGACCTTAACAATCTTGTTGTGTTTGGTGTAACATGCTGTTAAACAAGCTGGTCTTTTCATGGGAATACAACAGTCAGAGTGTTTCAAACTGCAAATGCTTGCTGTTTTTTTTTTCTCTGAGAGTTTTTTTCCCCATCAATGTTTGTTACTTCCAGCTCTTCACAGTATGTCAAATCTTGTTCTTCCTTTATATTATTTTCCCCTTTCCATTTCTCTTCTCAAAATGTATATGGCATACAGGTATAACATGTTGAATCCCCATATTCAAAAAGTTATTTTGTGCTTGTTAATTGTTGTTGACTTAAGCAGAATATAGTTGATAAAAAGAATGTGTGAAGAATTAATTATTGTCTTTTTTAAATGTGCACCTTTTATTTTAAAAATTAATTTTAAAAAAGGCAAAGAAATGTATGAATAGCTGTTTATCTTTAAGAACCCAGTAAATGGAGCTTAAATTTGGTAAAATGGATCTATGACAAAAAGCCATTAAACCAAATCGGAGATGAAAATGTAATAAATCAGAAATCCAATGTAACATCTCAAACATTTATTGAAAGCGTCTGAATACACAGATTGGAGTGAAGGATGATGCAAACCTACAGCCATTTTTTTACAGCCCGCTGCTCTCATTCCCACTGTTGGGACACATGGGATGCCACCAACACAACAAAACTTCAGGATCTCTGTTACCTGTTCTCCTAACTCACTGACTGTTCTCCTAGTCCTCTTTCTTTCCTAGCCAATCCATCTCGATCTCTGGACCTTTTCACTCTCCTATATCTCCTCTTTCAATACTCAAAACCAGGCACGGTGTGCCAAGCCATTCACTTTGGTTACTCCTTTACAGTGGGAATTGGATTAAATCACCTACGTTGCGATGCAACTCATCTTTGCTTACCTGGTACAAGAATGTAAATCTATTACTAGCAGAGGTGTTGTCAATAACACCTCTTTTAGTGATGAATGTAGCATCTTTTACATTTATTTTGAGAATGTAATCATACTCACACTCAAGAAGGCTCACCTAGGCTCTGGTTATTCTGTCTTCTTCTGTCACTCAGGCAGATTCCTGGACAACTTTTAAATAAGTGGAGCTACCATTCTAGGGAGAATTTTAGATCAATTCTTTAAAACCCTCCGCAAACTTGCTAGTTCCTGTTCACATGGCCAGGGTTATCCTTTTCCACGTGATCTTGTAATTTTATTATCACTATACCAGTGCCCAGTGACAAAAAAAAAAATCTTAAGGGGTTTGGTATTGACATTAGAACAAATATCCCTAGTAGTTTACACCCCTTCAAAAAGTATAATATCTTATCAGGTCCAAAGGTAATAAATACCATTTCTCTTACTCACTGTGCAGGTCAGACAGTTTGATAGACAGTTGCTTTTAATTAATTATAGCCCAATATAAATCTATAAGTGATCAATGACTTTGTGGAGATTGCATGTTGTCTCTGTATACACTAATGCATTTTCTCACAGTGTTTGTTTTCCATGTAAACAAGGTTGGCTGACATGCGTAATTGTAACATTATGAGTGATTTTGTGTATATTTTGAATATACCTTTGAATGAACTGACACACTGACCAGTTTTGGTTTTTGACTATTGTGTCAGATTAAGTTCTGGCTCTTCTGTGACACCAAACTGAATTAAATGAGTGTAGGAAATGAATTGATGTTTGGATGTAATACTATAGATTCCTTCACAATATTCAACGAATCCATGGACACACAAATTTCACTTTACTGACTGAGTAGCTTGAGTCAGCTGAAATTAGCAAAAATAGTCCTTTCAGGATGTGCGTCCAGCCTCTGGCTTTACTTCCTGTCCATAACTGTGTGGAATGCCACAGCTGTAATTTTATGATCAAGTCCATTGGGTAGCAGAGTATGGGAACATTTGAATATACAGTATTTTGATGGGATTTTGTTTGTTTGTTGCCTGTATTTGTGTTCTGTGCATCATGTCTTGATGACATCCTGAGATGTGTAGTGTTTATCACCTTGTTACGTATGCCGTGCCAAATGTACACATGCAAGTAAACACTGATACATGATGTCATGGGAACCATTTTTGTATATTAGCACAGTGACAAATATTAAAGAAAGAAAGCCCTTGTTTATGGAAAAAGATGATGAGATATGCTATCCATCATAATCGTTTAGCATCTGAGTACTAATTGCCATTGCACTCCTACCTTTGGAATTTTTCCTCACACTAAGTCACCTTAACATAGCTGAATAGAAAATACATTCAACAATCAACTCCCCCATGGTCCTGTTTCCACTGTTCGACCATAGATTCCTACTCATTTTTCTTCAATGTTCATGTCCTTCATTCTCAAATGACTGTTTTCAGGTGTGTTAAACTTTGGAAGTTTATTCAGCTAGCACAGATGGCAAAATTAAAAGAACATTTTTTGCTGGGAAATAAGGCAATGGAAATAGGACCAAGAGATAAATAGACGTTAAAAATAATGTCAAAAGTTTAAAATGTGAAGATGATAACACCAAAAATAATCCTAAATTTAAAGTTGAAAGTCTGAACCTAATTTACCCAAAAAAACCAATAACACACTCACAAAAAATGATGTCCTTTTAGAGTATCTCAAACTTTGACAATCTAGAAGTCAAAGATGGTGACCTTTATATTTAATCACACTTGATATCACACAACATGCATTCTTTAGCAAGAAAATAGCAACCACTACACAAACCAGCATAAAAATGGTGACTGCTGTAACATTAAAAATGACATTGTAGGAAGACACAAATTTATTTTAGTAGCATTAAAACAACAGAATCTGTTAAAAAAAAAGGGATAGGATTCAGTGACCCAAAAAATGTAAACCAGTGGCATGTCTCCCTCATGTGACTCAGAAAACCTTGTACTGGTAAATGAATAAATACCTCTCATGTGTAATGGAAGGATAACCTACTTCATGGACCACAATCTGGCATGGGAACTACATGCAAGCAGCCAAGACTGAAACTGACTTTGTCAAAAAAGATTTTAATTAATTAGAAAAGGAGATGGAACATGAAATAGGGGCAAAACAAAAGAGAGTCAATTTAACATAATCAGAGTCAAAAAGAGAAAGACAAAAGCACTGAAGTCTAGACAAAATAAAACCTGGTAGTCAAAAATAAAGAGTATAGAGGTCTTAACATAAAGAGTAATGCTTTCCCTTACTAGAGTAAGTTGCTTTGAAAATTCACTGTAAATATGTTTTAAATACCATTTTCAGTACAGTCTGATTCATGGCATCACAAGTAGAATAATTTGCTGTCACATATGTCACTGTTATCTTCCCTGGCTGGGGTTCAACGTCATGTTTTGTGTCAATTTCATTCATAACTTGATTATTTTATTTATGTTGACTATGTGCACCTTTCTTAATTTTTGATTTGTCTATATATATACTCTAGCTTTGTTAAGATCCATGTGTTTTGTAGGCAGTCACCCAAAAAGTGGGGATACCTACCAGTCACTTCCAGGAACTGACCTTTACCCTATAAATCTAGAGGGTCTTCCACATTTCATGGCAGATAAATTTTGAATTTTCCAGGCAGTGATAAGTTCATGTGTTTTTTTGTGAAATTAATGTGCTATGTGGTTATTGAATTTTTGACATTTCGCTCTGTATTTCAGCTATTCTTGAGATTTTGTATCGAGACTTTATGTTGTATTGGAGTGCCTTATTTTTTAGGGCAAATTCTATTGCTTTTGTGCTCCATGGAGCTATATTGTTATTGAAAAAGGTTTTTGTGAAGAATAAATCTTTTATTTTATAAAAATTCTGAGAGGCCCTTTTTCAGTCTAACTAGTGGGTAGTTTAGGAAAATGTTTGGGACTTACCTGCTTTGTGGACTCCAAGTTCATGCCATCCAAAAAGGCATTGTTGCCATATACAAAATGGTAGTGCCCACATAAAATAACAAAATAATAATATTGGTAAATGTTCTCATCAATTAACTCTAACACACTCCTGCTTCTTGATGGGAATTGTAGCCTCCGTGTAGGCATCAGTTTTTGGATTGCCCCCATCCCATTACAACTCATTTTCCAATACATCATATAGTCTATACTTTAATGCACAAGCATTCAGCTGTTTTGCATGGCTAGCAAACAAGCAAACAGACATACAGCAACAGCTTGACATTTTATTTACGTAGATTGTGAAGATTGCTCAGGTCTTTTATGAAACATAACGTTGGTTAAATTCTGAAACATTTTAACGGCAGTCAACAAGATCAAGGATGACAAGAAACACAAAAACACCGTGTTTTTCTTGTGTGCATTCTGGGAAGAGTGATGTTAAAGTACAGTACAAGAGCCCACATTTCTAAATTTAAAAACATTTTTTTCCCACAGGACTCTTTTATTTCCTACATAATTCTTTAAAACCTCCTTATGATGCAGCTGCATTTACTTCATTCTACTCTTAAGTATGTATACTTTAATTATTACAGACCTGTGAAAAGTCATAGATATTTGTCTTACTTGATTTGATTATAAGGTATTGTTCAAATAGGCATTGTACTAGACTACCGTGCATAGAAAGTAACTTTAAACTAATCTAACCCTAACCCTAATCCTAACCTTAATACCGGAAACTTAAATAAAGATTATTTTTTAAATTCAAAGCATAGCACATGAAGCCAATTAATACAACCGAAAGACTTAAATTTTTGACTTATTAACATTATACTGTAGAAGTAAGCACTTTTTGTTCTGGTGCTTTTATAAGTGGGGTTTATCCCTTTTAAGACCATGTGTCTGCTCAGTTAGATTTCCTGGGAAATCACCTAGGTAATTAAATACATCCCTACACATTGGTCTGATATTCACAAGAACAACTGTGAACGTGTTTCCACCACTTTTTAAATCATGGATATGTCAACACCTTTTTTTAAAACAGCGTTAGAGACATTGCTGATTGTCATAATGTATTACCCATTTGTTCACTAGTTAGTTAGGGACTGTTTATTGTCAAAGTCTGAATGAGTGTGGGTGGGCACAGTGGTGAATTTTACATCCAATTTCCCTTTGGTTTCTACCTTTGGAAAAAGAAATCCCAAAAACTGAGTGATGGATGAAAATCTTGCACATTTGTAACAAAATATTATGCGAAAGAATTGCCAAATACATGTTAACTTTAGATGCTTCCAAATTATTTTAAAGCTTACTAACATAAAGATTCTTTATTATTTTGGTTGGTCATTTTTTATGCCTAAACATAGCAGGTTAAAAATTTTGTATGATCTCACTCAGTGCCTCTAACACAACAGAGACTCTGGAATGCTAGAGTTTATGCACTATAATAATATCAGGGTGTGGCAAATAATATTGGGAGTAAACACAAAATACACAAAGTCTTGATAACAACTATCAACCCAACTGGGCTTGGCTTTAGAAAGAATGAAGTTTTATTTCATAAAGGGAGTCATGGCAAATTGTCAAAATGTTAATTAATATTCTATTGCTGCTATTAAGGACTAGTTAAGAAAACATTAACAGAAACAAAATCGTTTTGATACTAAAAATGTATGTGCAGTTAATATACTTCAACGAATGTAAAACATTTAAAAATATACTCCTTCCAAAAATGACATTTGCTTATATGTTACTTACCCTGTGTAGTTTTAGTGTTGGCCAAGAAACATTTTAATTTCATGTTTTTATGCAGATGTATGATATTACAACCCTGTAAACAGCAAACAATGTGAAAAATGTCCATGTTTAAAAGAAAAACATTCTCATATTACCTGGGGTCACATAATCCACATGTCCATATGCTCAAAATGTGCAAAAACATATTATTAACGGTTTCTTCTGGGAATAACAACATTCATAATAAAACAGAAAAGGTGTATCCATAATTACCATAATTCTGTGCTTTTAAATTGAAGATCCGCTTCCCCCAAGTCGTTCATTGTTTAAAGGTCCTGTGTTTATCTCACTTCTTGGCCATCACTACAAACTACATGGGGGTAAGTAAAATATAAAAAATGTCATTTTTGGGCAGAGTATTCCTTTAACAGACCTTGAAACATTCATCAGTGCTTTTATTTTCATAATCGATTATTGCTTGCAAAGAAAGAACAACACCTGGACAGAACCTTGTAATATAAAAGTGTGAATATGGCCAGCCGCTGATTCACTGCATGTAGAACACGATTCATGACCAGAGCGCTTTCTGGGTGGAGTCTGCAGCTTCTGTCCATGATTATATGGACTATTTAGTACACTCAAATTTTCTTTTCCAATTCAAAAAGATAAGATGACATGGTAATTTTCATATCAGTTGATTCTTCCCAATTATAGTATGTACTAGCCTTCCCCTGCAGCTCTGCCCTTGTAATAGTGAAACAGAAAAGTGAGGAGGTCCCTGCCTGGCTCCCCATTCCTGATGTCACCCTTCTCTCTTACCTCACCTGCAGCCTCTGTCTCAGATTAGCACAAATGTATCGCTCCTGCAAGTGAACTATAATCATTAGCACGATGAGAGAAGTCATAAAATCAACTGGAATGTTCAAGCAAATTATAGAAAAAAATCCAATCTAAATCTGTTAAGTATTTCTCTCGTTCGCTAGCCAAGCAAAGGTAAGGTATGCCCTGAGGCCGGCATGTGAGTGAGATGGGCCCTGCCAGCCTTTCCTTGGCATGCTGTGTGCCATTTGGATTTGCGCAAATAAATCGGTACCTCAATTGAACTATGATACACAGCGCAATGAGAAAAGTCGCAAAGTCAACTGGAATGTTCAAGCCAATTATAGAAAAAAAACAGATCTAAATCAGTTAAGTAGTTCTCTTGTGAAAAGCAGACAGACTTGTCCATCATAGGCTGCATTAATAATGGAGATGAGTCAGAGTACAGAAAGGTTATGGTGAACTTTTTCTTGTGGTGCAGGGACAACAACTGCAACTCAACACCAGCAAGATAAAAGAGCTGGTGGGTGACTTCCAGCATGTCAAGGAACCTCTGAGACCAGTCACCATTCTGGGACAGGATGTGGTAATGGTGCAGAGCTACAAGTACCTGGGAGTTCTCATGTACATCAAACCAGACTGGTCTGACAACAGTTGTATGCAGAAATTATTTGTATCATTTTGTTTTAAGTGCCTTGAGCATGTGAAAGGTGCTATATAAATAACATTTATTATTATTATTATTATTATTATTATTAACACAGTGGCACTGTACAAGAAGAACTAGTGCAGACTGTACATGCTAAGAAGACCCGGGCTTTTGATTTGTGCAACAAGCTGCTGGAAATATTCTACCAGTCCATAGTAGCCAGTGTGTTGTTCTATGCTGCAGTCCCTGCAGTTTTTTATATTTCTCCTGTTCTATGCATCTGAATTGCTTCCTGGTAATAATAACATTTATCTAATCTAACCTAATCTAATATTAATTTGCCACACAAAATTTTGTTATAAAGGGAAGCATTTTTTTCACAAAATGGAAGCTGTGGGGCTCTGCCTAGTCATTGTCCATTTGAAGTCTGCACAATCTCCTTTTGTCTATGTGGATTTTTCTATGGGTGTTCCAGTTTTCCTTCCATATTTCCAAAATATGCTCTGATTAGATTGGCTCTGGTGTGTGAGCGGGTGATCTCTATTATGGACAATGCAGGTGATCTCTATGATGGTTTCCTGTTCAGGACTGCTTACAGCCCTGCACTTGCTGCTGCTGGGATGGGGCGAAACAACTCTGAATTGGATTAAGCAGATTTGAATACTGTGACTTTTTTCTTTCTGTTTTATTAATTTTAATAATTATATATATAAGCTGCCAGTATTTCAGTGACAGGTTTGATAATTTAATTACATTAATACATTTTTTTAAATTACTGTAAATTTCAAATTAAGAGTCTTTATTTAATATTGCATTAATAACAATATCATATCATAACAATAGTCCTTCAAATGTACATACAATAATAACCTGGTTTTCTATGTGTTTTCCGGCTGTGGTATCTAGAATTGCTTAGTACTATAAATTTTGTCCAGATATGTTGAGATCCAGAACATAATTATTTAAACACCATTAACAGTGCACTGCACAGAGAATACACTTGACTTCAGCAGTTATAGATTTCATACTCTTTCTCTTTACTTTTAGCATTTGTTTGCTCAGAGGTTGATGTGCTTGCTGCTTCCTGAGCAGCTCTTCTTTTCTCCACCCTAGCGGCCCGTTTCTTCTCTTCTTTCGTTGACATCATTAAAACTGATTAAGTCAGTGTTTGTGTTGCAATTACTTAATACGTTTTCTTTAAATTTTCACTTAAGCTGGCACTTAAGTCTTCAATCTGCCTCAAGAATGATTTAGGATATGAGAAAGTAGGAGAAGTGACGGCAAAGGTGGTAGGGATGAGAATAGCTCCTGTACACATGAGCCGCACGGCCGCCCTGCTGGCCACTGCCAAGAGTTGATTCTACAATAAAATAAAATAAAAATAAAAAGATGAATAACCTTGGAGGTCAATCATTACCCCGAAAGCAGATGCTAGATGTCACATAGTATATGGGTACCAAATTTCAGGTCAATAGTTCAAACGGTTTAAAAGCTACAGGTGATTTAAAATCCTGGACAAACGAACAGCCATGGTGGCGTATTAAATATAATGATTAAAATTTCCAAGGCATCTGCAAGTGAATGAAAACATACTAAAAATTGCTGAGCCACCTACATTCAAGTGTTTAGTGCCACATTTACCTTTCAAAATAAAATCAATCAATGGTAATAGGGAGAGTTTTATTCCAATTGTAGAGTGAACGTTCTAACGCAAACTTGATATAACCAATCACAATAGTAAGAATCATACAAAAGTGGTAAAATATATTTTTATTTTTTTAGTGAAAAGTTAAAACAGAAAATTAATTGTTAACTATGACTAGTTTTGTAATACTAATGGTGAAGTGATGTGATTCTGAATTCAAGCAATTACACGGTGGAATAAAAGTTTCTGTTTATCAATCAGGGTTTTTTCAAATGAACATCTTCAATTGAGATACTATAAACAGAAACACAAGTACGGATGAGACATTTTTGATGCCTGTATTTATTTGTTTATTTCCTTGTAATGTGGGCCAAGTAAATACAGTTACTAATTTTCATTGAACAGAATTTTGCTTCAGTTCAGTAGTTTTTAAAAGAGTCCAGATAAAGTGTACATGCACAAATCTAATGCATTTACAGCTTTCAACTTTACTTAAAACAGTTAGCAAGAATATCCCCAGGGTGATCAAATGTAGCAGACGAAAAGAAAAATGTGTCAGCTTTGAATACTATACTTCAAGAATTTAAGTTCTTTCGGTTAATTTGTTTTTGCTCAATTTACCTTAAAAGCTACCTGCACTTTTTAAGAGACCAAAGGCTGTAGTGATTAAGTATTAAACAAAAGTAAATGTTTTTATGTTCTCATTTCACTGGAATGCTTCTATGTCGGATTACTTCTTTTAATTGCATATTTTGAATAAACAGAAAACATTTTGCTTGCTTACACGCTGTTTGAGACGTGATCTTTTAGCTTGCCTGCATGTTGTTTAATTTAGCAGCCCACACCATCTTCAGAAATTTCTAATCTAAAATTAAGGCTCAGTGTCACAATGGTGCTTAAATTTAAAAATGAAATAACGTACAATAAAGCAGTGTGTGGTCCTCAGCAGGTTGGAGCTGACTGCGGTGAGCACTTTAAAAGATATAGGATGTGCTCTAATGCTTTAAGCATGTTGATAATAAATAGACATCTAACTGTTAGATGAATATTTTAAAAGGCTTGTTTGGATGCTGATACTCTTGATTCTAGGTGTTAGAGTTGCATTTAATACTTTCATGTTTCATCATTCAATTTGATCCTTGATCCCCTGTCAATACAAACACCTCTTAGTAGACATTTTTTCTTGGGAAGTGATATGTTTAGGTGAAGTTTAACATCATTTTGTGATCTTTTTTAATACTGGAATGAAAAGGATTACATAAAATATTGATGTAATGATAATTGATTTTCAAAATATATGAAAACAAAAAGAACAATACCCCCACCCTGAGATACCAACAACAAGGGCAGCAGCCATATAGTCTATGGGAAAACTGACTCAAACAGCCTATGGAGGAAAGCACACTGTAAAAAGTAAGACGAAAGACAAGGGAGGAGAAACACTATCACAGAGCAAACTTCATCCATCACTCACTAATTACACATCGTGAAGGCAACTTTTAATAGGAGAATTGGAAGAATTGTTGCAGATTTGTAGCCTAAATGAGTACAAAATTTCCAGAAGGGGGTTTATACCAACTTAGGTGTGGTGGAAGCAAACATAAGAAGCCTCTTTTAAGTGAGGGAAAAAGAGAACAAGGAAACAGAAGCCCAAGAGAAGGAGGGCTTGAGGAGACAGAGGATGATGGCAGCATAGCTTATGTTATTATTTCTGTGATCCTTTATGTGGTTACAATTAGCATCCAACATTTTATATAAAAAAAATCTTAATCCATGCAAATCTTAATCGTGATTTAGAGATAAGATATTTAGGAGGTCAGGAAGTTTCTGCAGTGGTTTTTAGGACTTTGACATTTTCTTTTTGATATTCACATTTCTCTGTTTTCCTATTATCGACCTAGCCTGTACCTGTGACTGTTATTGTGTTTATCTCTGCAATTTCATCTTGTACCCCAATTTTATTAGATTTTGCCATTGTTCATAAAACTCTAATGAAAAAACAGCAAGGAAGAGAAGGACATCTACATTAAGAACAAATGTATTGTCAGCCATTTGATGGGACGTGATAAAACTTGGTTTGATTATGCCGATTTAGAAATCACTGCAGTTGATGAGTAAAGACTTTTACCAGTAGCCAAACATTAAAATTCAACAGTGATAATGGATGGTAACTGAAGCAGTAAGTCAGACTCTTAACTTGTTTGAGTAATAGGGTTTTCAAATCCGCATTAATTAAGGGGATACGGTGAAAAGTATAATATCAGAAATGGGCATAAGTTAGAGCAGGGCAGACAGCTGACTCTAAAAGTTTGATAGAAACTTGGAGACTAGGCTATTAGGCCCTGGAGGCTTTTCAGAGCTCACCAAGTCCAGATTCAGTTTGAATTCTGCAAGCAAATATGAAATATCAAGAGCAGAGGCCTCCAAGCCTAAGAGCTCTGAATGGCGTACAGTATGGAAAAAGCAGTCATCATCAGCGGAAGTAGAGTTAAGGGACAGATAAGGCACCCTTCTTTAGTTTTATTGTCTGAAATCATGGAAAGTGAATTTCTGATACAGGAGCACCTGTAATTTAAGGCATCGAGATCAGGAATCATAGTATCATGCCCTAGTATAGTGAAACATAAACATTGTAGGGTTTGATAAAAGAGCATTTAATTCAGCCCTTGTGCTTGCAATAACAGTTTTATGCCACAGGTCCACCACACATGTGTACAGTATGTGTTATCCCAATGTGAGAGAAGATCTTCAAGATTGGAAATATTTTACAAGATTCATAAGGCAAATCACTATTAAAAGCAACAGAAACATCACAAAGCAAGCTTCTAAAGGCTATTCAACAGAAGACATGGACTTGAGTTGGTAACAGAAATAAATTACTCAGACTGCGAAGCCAAGTAAACAAAATATTTGGGACCAGTAACGGTGTACTGCACGATAACGTGCAGTGAATACACTTGACTTGAGCATTCATAGTTTTCATACTCTTTTCTTTAATTTTCCACTTAAGCTGGCACTTAAGTCTTCAATCTGCCTCAAGAATTATTTAAGATATGAAGAGGTAGGGGAAGTGACGGCGAAGATGGTAGGGATGAGAATAGCGCCCATTTGCATGCGCTGCACGGCCGCACTGCTGGCCACTGCCAAGAGTTGATTCTACAATAATTTGAAATAAAAATAAAAAGAGGAATAACCTTGAAGGTCAATCATCACCCTGAAAGTGAATAGTAGACGTCATGTAGTATATGTGTACCAAATTTCTGGTCAATAATTCAAACGGTTTGCAAGCTACAGATGATTTAAAATCAAGGACAGACAAACGAACAGCCACAGTAGCATATTATATATAAAGATTCTAGAGAAAAGGTGTATTGAATCTCCATCATCATGCCTGAAGAACAAAAGAAGGTATAAACACCTGATGCACAACAAACTTATGGGGAAAGAAACAAAAACACAATTTATGCTGGACTGGGAATAAAGGTTTATTATCTGACAGAGGGATGAATTAAATAAAATGTGTCAACTACATTAAATCATTAACAAATTTACACAGGAAATGAGTAGGGGATTGTATCTGACACTTCAGGAGAAAGAGAAATGTATCCAGAATTGGGCCAAGTACTGTGTTAGAACATGTGCTAACAAGAAATTTTAATAATAAAATTCAAGATTGTTTTTGTCTGATCCTAACCAAAGGAGGTGTCATGGGGAAGGTCATTAAAAACATAAAGCAATTCTAGATCTTGTTGTTGCTAGACTAGAAAGAGAAGAACAGTATTTTCTTTGTGGAAAATATAAGTTACCACCTACCACCATTCTGTATTCAAAGGAGCAAGGTAAGTTACACCTTATGTAATATTTTTGGTATTGTTTAAATGGGAAACTCAGTAAATATTGAACACTTGAAGAGATGGAAGTAAAAGAAGAACGAAACAGACGTCCGTGATGTGCATCACATAGTTGGCTTTAACTTCTTGGCTTTCTATAGAAGAGACAATGTAGATGAACCATTCTGACAAATGTCTGGTTGCATCATCTGTTAATGTATAATATAGCAAGAATTTCTGAGTTGTTAGTCAAATGGCAGATAAAATATCAAATACTGTATACGGTGTCTATGATGAAATACCTTTCCCTATGTGAAAGAACATACTGTAGATGAAATACTAGTTGATTTCACAGGTGAATAACCATGCAATTTATCACTTATGCTAAGAGAAGTGATGATGGGCAGACAGGATCCACTAAACAAGGCCCATTTTAATGTGTTGTGATTATATGTATTCTCAATGCCTCCTCATCACCCTACATACTTTGCGTAAGTGGCAAAAGTTACCATCTGTGGTAACCGCAGCGGATAAAAAGGAAATGCACATTTTGATTTGGGAAATGATGGAAATCTTAGATTTGCTACACCTGTTCTGCTCAACACAGTGGTAATTTTAATTAGGTTAATAGTGGTAACTATTTTCTATAAGTACCTTCAGAGCATCACCTTTGCTGATCTTTAATACTACTGCTAATAATAATAATGATAATTAGAATGATAATATTAATAATGATGGTGAACCACTTCACCCACCACTAATATGTAGCATTCACCTGGATGATGCGACAGCAGCTATTCTTGCATCAGTAAACTCACCTCACATGAGCTCTTAAATGGTGTAGTGGTGAGAAAGTTAGCCAATTAGAAACAGGGGATGACTAGGGGGCCAGGATAACTAGGCCATGGAGAGCAATTTAGCCTTGACATCTGGATACCCCCTGCTCTTTACGAAGGATGTCCAGGAATCTTTTATGGCTACAGAGAGTCAGGACCTCAGTTTTATGTCTCTTCCAAAAGACAGTGCCATTTTTGAAGCAGTGTCCCCATCATTGTATGGGGGCATTAGGATCCACATTTAGAACACAGGGAAAGTGCCCCCTGCTGCCTCCCCCTCCCCCCAACACCTCTTCCAGCAGAGATGTAACCACTCTTTCTGCAAGCTGGACATCAATCATAAAACCTTTCCTTCAAAAAATATCCAGAATATATGCTTCCTCAAATTGGTTCTTGTACCACATTATCACATTCTTCTTTATGGACATTTCAGAAATCTTGTTTAACACCAACCCTTCTTCAGCAGTGTGGAATTTCACCACAGAGTAAGAGTCTCTGTCCTCTGTGCAAGAAAAAACATCTAAATAAATAAAATAAAATTGTAATAACTTTCTAGTTTTGTTGCTTTAATGTTTCTTTACATTCTTTTGAATGTTTTATGTGTCATTGGTGGCAGCATCTCAAGTTTATCTTTTATTTGTTTTCTTTTTTGAAGGAAAATATTTACAGCATTCCTACATGCATTACCTTGAGTGCTTCATTCATCCACAGTAACCTTGTGTCACTGAAGGTAGTTCATCATGTACATGAAGACAAAGGCAAAAGCTGTTTTATTCATAGTAGAATTAGGAGATCTGAAGACTAGATTTGTAAATGAAATTATAAATTATTTTTGAAACTCTACAATAGATATTAAATGTCTACTGTATTTTATTATTTACATTACTTTTTGTGGAAAAGTATTTTGAGAAAACCATGCAATATTACCACATATTATGGATACAATTTAGAACAAAAGTATAATTCATTTGTTATGTAAGAGAACAAAACACTTTAATAACAGAGGTTGGAAATACACTCAATACAGCAGTACAACCTTTGTTTCCCTGTCCTGTCTCTTTTCCCTTCCCACATCACACTAACACAACCACCTATTCTCACCAACATCAGACAGCAATATGATAAAAAAAAGACTCCTAATATTCCTAATATACTGTACAGAGTAACCCATATTTATGTATATGACTGAAAAGGCGTTATTATCATAATGGAACATTAACATTAAATGATTTTTCATCTCCTGTAATCCATGGCGTGGTCTACCAATGCTCCATCCAGATCGATACATGCCTGAAGACAAAGAGCAATGTTGTCACAGGCGGCTTGGCACATCTCTATTGGTATCCAATGAAATTCTTCTGTGATAGCTGCATGTAGCTCAGCCACATTGTGGATGTGATGTTGATACACCTGCGTCACCTGTACATGGCTGCAAAATTGGCTTAAACTCTGTGATGAAAGGGGTATGGTGCAAGGACCTTTATCGGAGCAAGGTGATGTTAAATGTGGTGTCCCTCAGGGTGCTGGGGCCACTATTGTTTTTATAAAAGTTAAACAATCTGCACCTTGCGATGGGCTACAGATGGTGCCGTATACTTGTTAGGTTAGGCTCTCTCAAGTCCCTGCTCAGGATTAAGCAGGTTTAGAAAATGGTTTGTTATGCTATATAAACAATCTGTATAAGAATATAAACAACGAGCTGGTTAAATTTGTAGATGATAGAAAACTAGAAAGATAATCTAAAATCAGATTCATTTTTGCAAAGGGATCTGAACATATTGGTACAAGCTTGGGCAAATTTGAGGGATGCAATTTAGTATAAGCAAATGTAAAATATTACACCAAAAATGAACTAATCTTTGCATTTATATTTACACGAGTTATCAAATAAATTTTAGATTGTGAATATTTATCTCTGAAAACCCTGCAACCTTTGTTGCTAAACTTCAATAAAATAAAATATATATATAAAAAATACTATTTAAAAACCACAGTTATATTAATTTAAAAAGTGTACTAAAAAGTAAAAAATTATTGATGTATGAGAGACTTATTTTTTACTTTTTTAGTACACTTTTTAACTTAATATAAGTGTGGTTTTTAAAAAGTATTTTATATATATATATATATATATATTATTTTCAACTTTTTAGTCTTGGGTTTGTTTTAGTATAATGTTGTAATCAATATTTGAATACCTATGGTGGGCTGGCACCCTGCCCAGAGTTTGTTTCCTGCCTTGGGCCCTGTGTTGGCTGGGATTGGCTCCAGCAGACCCCCGTGACCCTGTAATTAGGATATTGCGGGTTGGATAATGGATGGATGGATGGATATTTGAACACTTCCTTTGATGTTTATATGCACATATCTTCATACAAGTTGCAAAAAAGTGGATAATATTTCTATCCGCTACTAGCACCATCTATTGGTGAAATCTTGAACTATTCTTCATATGAAAATTTCATTTTTTTATTAACATGGATTAATTGATCAATTAGTGAAACTAATTATTGATTCATGTATTGTCATCAGAAGTGAGAAAGTGTGCAAAATTTCAAGTCATTTGGAAAATAGGAAGCGGGTTAAATATCGATAAGACGATTTGTACCAGACAACAAACAGGTGAAGTTAATATAAGCGTGGTAATAATAATAATAATAATAACATTACAATAAAAAAATTAATCACAAAATAAGCAAATTTAGATTAAACTACCATGTGCCTACTGCAGCCTTCCACATAGCTTTGCAACACAAATTGTATATCATGTAACACTATCATATAAAACTGTGTAAATTTCTAAAGTTACATAATTCAGGTCAGAGTCATGGTGAATACTTTGGCAGTATTGGGTTCAAGGTAGAAACCAGTCCAGGATGAGAAACCATTTTATTGCAGGGCACACATCTACATTCACATGGGGCTAGAATAAGCAATTAATTTAATAGACACCTTTGGGGATGTAGGTGGAAACTGTAGCCCTTGGAGACAATAAAATAATATTTTATGTAAAGTCAAACTAAAATTAAAATTATTAAAAATATTTATATACCTTGTAGGTTCTTGAATGGTGCTATATTTGAAGTAAGTGAATTGAATTTGGCCTTAAATAAGTCCTTGATAACATTACGTTTTTATGTTTAAATTGTTTTGTTGGACTTTTATTCAAACCAATACCTCTGAAGTACTAACAGGATTAAAGTGACCTTGTCTGCGTCACTCAATGAGGACATGGCAAAGACTGAACTAGTAAACTTGAGCTTTATGATACCTATAAGGCTACAATACCTGAGACATCTGAGTAAATTTAACTATACTTCTAACAAAACACTGATCATATGCAAACTTGGTATTTTGTATTATTCTTTTAGTAGACATAAAGACATTGTTTTCTATGACAAGTGCCTGCTGTGACATAAGGCTTAGGTGCCTTCCTTTACTGTCATAACTGCTTTAATTAATTCAATTCATTGTTGTGAATGTACAGTAACTTTTGACTAACATGAATGCACATCTGTGGATCATTTCCAAAGTACAACAACTGAACAGCAACTGTGCAAATACTTCTGAAAATTGAAAATTTTGTTTCTTGCACTCTAGGCTGTACTATACACTTATGTCTGTCACTTTTAGATTAGAAAGTTCACTAATAATGAAGGCAAAATAGCATGAAAATTTTGGAAACACTGCCAATTAAACAGCCCTCCAGTTCTGCCAAATGAAATAGTTAAACCAAGTAGTTTCTATTTGTCCAACTGTTTTTAATTTTTCTTTTTTTAATAGAAGCATTCCACTACACAACTGAATGTTTGGATTTAACTTTTTTGCCAGTCCGCTTCATTGTAAAGCTTTTTACAAACAATCCACCCTCTGTAAAGCAGGGGCGTGAACCCCAGCTGAGCAGCTATAGAGCCCTCAAGCACTCAGATTGTTATTTCTACTAGTGGGAGGTCAGTGTTTAGTTGTGGGAGGCAGATCACACTTTGACCTACAGCATTTAGACAGCCTTAGTAGATGCATATATCTCAAGGACTTCCTTCGTCTTTAAGTTAAGCCCTCTTTATTGTTTTCATTTTGTATTGGTTCCTTGCCTCACAGTTACTGAAACCCTCATGATTTAAACTAAGAGGTCCTTCTGAAAACTAATGTTGCAGCCATAGCCAGGTGGTGCTCATTAGAAGTCAAGCAAATGTCATGTGTTCTGTTATTTATTTATTTTTTTTTCTTAGGAAATTGTTATAGCTCTGGGCATGCCATCTGGGGTTGATGTTCTACAGGTGGTGTTATTTTTTAAGCAACCTTTATTTCTATTTATTTTAGGTTATAATTTCTTCACTGGTAATGCACTAATCTACAGCATAATTATATGCTAATGACTTTAGATTTTTGTCTTCACCTTTGATCCTTGATCTTGGCAGTTCAGTTCAAAAGTCAATCTGTCAACAAATGTTTATTTTACATTGCAGATTTTGAAGTGGACTGCAAGGTGGCATAATGATTCGTTCTGTCACCTCAGAGTCCTAGAGATACGGGTTCAAATCTTGCTCAGGATCACTGTCTGTGCGGAATTGGCATATTCTCCTCACGAACAAACTGGTTGTCTCTGTGTGCTCTTTTTTCCATCCAAATCTTAAAGAAATGTGTGTATTTGAATTTATGCGAATATTTGAGTGCAGGTTGGTCCAATGTTAGCTCCTGTTATCTATTCAGTGCTGCCAGAATAAGCTCTAGTTCCTTAAAGCTCTGTAATGGAAAGATGGATGCTCTGATCATTTTCTGAAAGTATAAAGGAAAATATTGCTTTATATAGGAAAAGAACAAAAAGTCAAGTGAACAAATGCTTTCATCTCTTTTTATCCTTTCCTCAGATTTCAGAAGAATTTCAGTGATGGTTAATAATATTTAACATATTCAGTGGAATAGGCATGATGTCCCAGTTAACAAATGTATTTTCTGACAGGGATTGTAATGATTTTTCTTTTAGGAGTTAGCATCAGAATATTTGGGGATCTTAGTAGAGATGGTACAAAAAACTCATTATACATGTATATCTTTTCTTCAGGTTATTTGGAATAATCCAGAATCAAAGTCACTAAAAGAAACATGAGTGAAAAACAGATTTTGTTTTTCTAAAATGTTTCATTTTTTATGGTTGTTGTCTGAGCTCTGGTCTCTAACAACACCCTTAACTCTAAATATCTGAAGTTCGGATGTTTCTCTGTACACACTGCTTTATTCAGTGGTGCAATTGTGCCATATTGGTGTGCACACTACATCCATGCAACAGAATTGTTGCTCCTATTGAAAATCACATAGAGCAATTAAAAATCAGTACCATAAGGAATAAAATCTAATAATGCATGAGAATAAAATGAAAATGTCAAAAATTAAATACTAATGTGTTCATGACCATGTCATAATTGATATAATGGAATGAGAGTACAAGAATACCTGCAAACAGAAAAAATTAATCAGCCACAAGTTCCAGACAAAATTAATATTCAAATGGTACAACAGTAGTTTTTAACACAAGA
Source organism: Polypterus senegalus (assembly GCF_016835505.1). Lineage (NCBI taxonomy): Eukaryota > Metazoa > Chordata > Cladistia > Polypteriformes > Polypteridae > Polypterus > Polypterus senegalus. Next base: position 140,783,130 of record NC_053160.1, read on the forward strand.
TCATTTTAGTGGCTGAAAGATTATAGTCATTCTGTAACAGACCCAATGTGAAATGCAACCACTGCCATGAGGTCCAATGTATTATTCAATTACGTTTGCTTTGGGGATTTGAAACTGAAAAGTATTCTGGGAATTTAAAAATGGATATCACATGGAAGTCTTTGTCTCAGATAGATGGATATCAGTTATAAACTGGTGCCTCTACTAAATCTTAAAATTAAATAAAAACACAACAAATTGTACAGATGTTCTAATAGTACTACATTCCATACTCTATTAATCAATTTCTTGGAAATAAATTAATTAAAAATAATAATGCAGCCTATTCAAAGATGAGTGTGGATACTTAAGATCGTTTACTTGTGGAAAGGAACATTTGTGTACATGTAGGCAGTTACAATCAGTTTTTGTGGTTTTATTTTTATACATATCACAATAGGACCAACAACCTTTGTGGCAAACCACCATAACCACAATAACTATAAGAAACAAAAATATGATAAATGATGTGTTTATTATGAATAAACTACTTAAAGGAAGATTATTTAGTCATGGAATCACACCACAGTCCATCCCAGTGTCACATTTTTTACTGTGGTAACTGCAGGTGGTGGGCCACAAAGCCATGGTGTCTACATTACAGCCCCCCCCATAAACAGCTTCCTTAAAGTAACGGCTAAAGAAGAGCTGTTTATGCAGAAACACACTGAAAGCAGTGCAAACCAGAATGCTTCCTGATGACATCAGCAGAGCTCTCCCTTACACAGCCCTAACAGTACTGTCTCCACACTCCATTCATCCACAGTGCATCTCCTGCCAACTACACCAAGCATTTTGTCATGGAATCATACTACAATTCATTTCAGGTTGCACATTTTGCAATGTGCTAACTGCTGGTGGTTAGCTGTGTACCCACAACATCTGGATTACAAGGAACTCCAGAAGCAGTTTCGCTAAAGTAGAACTCCATTAACTGGTTTTGCAGGGACAGGCTTTACGCAGTGCAAAATGGAATGCTTCCTGGTGACATCAGCTTAGCTCTCACTAACTCAATCCCCAACGTACAGTGCAGCACCACCTCCACAGATATATATAAAACATAAAACAGAAAGAACAAAGTAAACACTGGAAAAACAAAAGTTTATTAATACTTTGGATTTGTCTAAATGGGTTTTGAATCCCCAGCTTCCTATCAACTTCCTAAGTATCACCAAGCACTTTCTATCTCACCTTCACTCTGTATCTCTGTCCCTCTCTCTCAAGTCAAGAATCTCTCTTCTGCAAGTTAGCCTTCAGATCAAACCCTCTTCTTCACTTGACACTCAATAAACACTTTGCCATAAAACAACTTTAATCCCTTTTCTTGGCTCATTTTAGGTCAAGTCTCAAGATCAGTTCTGGGGGCAGCAGTGGACTCACTTATGCTAAAGGGACACCAAGGTAAAAACCAATTATGACGTAGGGTGTTACTGAACCCTGTGAACTTGACCCAGACACAGACAGGCGGACATGTTCAAAGTCACCACCACACGTTTATTTTACACTATTTACAAAGTCACAAAATCAGTGCACACAAAAAACCCCAAGTCCCCAAAGTCCTGGCCAAACAACACCTTGCCTTCCTTTGGGCCGCCTCCACTCTCTCTCTTCTTCGTCCTTCTTCCACCCGACTCCAGCTTCGAATGAAAGGAGACGGCCCCTTTTATTTCACCTCAGATGAGCTCCAGGTGTTTCCCGGCACTCCTCCCTGGACACGCCCCAGTGTGGCGGAAGTGCCTGCTGTTCTCTCGGAAGCTCTCCGGGTGTCCCTTCTTCTCTTCCCCCCAGCACTTCCTGGTGTGCCCGAAGTACTGGGGTCCAGGGTTCCCATGGCACTGGGGCACCCCCTGGCGGTGACCACGGGCCCCTACAGGGTTGGGCTTCCATGCCCTCAACCCGTGGCCAACCCGTGATCCAGGACGGGCGTAGACCCACGTCCGGTTCCTCACGGTGTTCCGGCCGGGTCGTTGCCCCTGGCATCCCTGACAACCCCTAAACCATTTGCACATAAAAGTGATGGGTCTCTCAGGCAGCTATTAGAATGTTCATACCCTTAAAGGGAAAATAATATGCTGTACCTTTGCAGTTAGGCAGGAGAATGCTGGCCTCCTGTGAATGTTATCAAAATTCACCTTTGAATAGGCAACATTAGCACAACCACCAAGCTGGCAGTAATGCATAACCATCATCGTCTTAAAACCTCTTACCAGCCTTCCTTGGCCACGCTCTATCTTTAAAATCAGGGTCAGATGCCTTGATATCTGCACCATCTAGCATCCTGGTAAAGCATTGCATGTTTACACCAAAATCTCTCCTAAATTTGTGTCTTTAGCTTACCTTACGTGGGTCTAGGAGCCCTGCAATTCCCACACTGGCTTCTATAGGACCTTTTCCCGTCACCAGTATGACTTTCTTTTTTGTGTAGTTCTTTTCTAGGATATTTTTCTGTCTTTTCTACCTTGATGATTCACTTTTATTTGGCAACCTCTTGCAATCTGGGTATCACTTCACAATACATTTTCTATATTTTTGATTAAATTTGATAAATTACCACGAATGAGATTTAGTTGAAAATATTCCTTACTAATTATCTGTAAAGTATTCATACCTTGTTGACAAAAGCATTTAGTACATGTACAGTACCAGATTTTCAGTACATCTTTTCCTTTGCATTACATTCATATGCTTACATTCAATGGGACTTTCTATATATTTTTAACAAAATATCACACTTTGATTTATTATACTGATAAATTATGTACAGAATAAGTAATCCTTTGTAACAATACTGCAAATATTACATCATATTCATATTCAAATATACATATTTAGCTGAAACCTTTATCCATAAACTGTGGAGTGGGAAAAATAAGCAAAAGCACTGGCTGACAAACAGCAGGAGGCTAAAATATTACAATAGGCAATCTGAGTAAGCATCCTCCCTTAATAATTAGTTACCTGAAAATGTACTACTAAAATACATCTATTATAACTGAGAGAAGAAAAGATCTGCAATAAAGAGATCACCGTTTTTCATCTGTAAAAACATCAGACTGCAAGGTTCAAGCTTGACAACAGGCTATTGCTCAGATCCAAACTTCAAAAATTCAAGACAAATTAATTTTGTCCTTTGAACTAACAACTACCAATTCATGTTTTAAATTATGAAAGTATTACATGCCTCTTTGTATCCAGGTAAAGTTATCTGATCTATCTTGTGATGTTCTGAATTCTGATTTTGGATGTATAGTCAACTAATAAGAATTAGTGCAGCTAAAAGTAGAAAAAGTCCCTTTATCATTCTGTCTGACTATACCAAAGAGATCTTTCTATTCATCAGAATGGTAGAATCAAAAATCAAGTAGTCTCTTCCACAACAATTTAATTGTTCTAATTTTGTAACCATATTATGTCCAAAATAAACTTTATACACTGCTACTTAATGTCAGGCAAGACCCTGAACATTTGTTGTAGCTACATTGTATAAACTCAAGTATGTCTTGGGAAGTGAATGCTAATTTTTGTTAAATGTCTTTCTAATACGGTAGTTTTGTTGTATTTTTTAATTATTAAAACCTCATTCTCCTAAAATAATTCTAAAAAATCAAGAACGATTGCCGCTTTCCATCTCATCATTTGAGTTATAACCTTGGTACACATTAACTTCAGAACGATATAAATGTTGTGTTTAGTGGTGTCTCCACTTAAATAAGCATTGTCTCAGGACGATTTTCTTGTAATATTCTGAAGTATCTTTTGCTTGCTTGTACCATTCGTTATAATTGTATATTTGTATGTTCCACCTGATCGGTGGAAGTGAAAAAGGTTTTTTTTTTTTTTTATGGATAGGGCTTGGCTCACTTGATCTTGCTAAAGTATTATTACAGACAAACTTTGAAATTTTTACATTTTTCTTCATTAGCTTTTCACAGTTTTAATATGAACTTACTCATGAACTTGAGGTTTGCTTTTATTAATTCTGTAATTTTGTTTTTATTATTTGTTATTATTATGTTTTTGCCTTTTTTTATATAGTATCTGTCTTTGCATCCCTTTGTTTTGTTTGACAGCCATTGAGACTATTCACATGTTAAAACACTAAAACATTAGAAAATCTTTGACAAGAACAGGTCACGTAGCCCAGCAAAGCACACCAATACTAGCTAGCTAATTTATCCAAAATAACAACAAAGATCCTAAAGTCCTACACTTCATGTTGATAAAACATTTTAAGCACTTAATAGCTAAATTTGACTTAATGACACATGGCCATTGCTTTCACCAGAAGTCCACTTGTTAGTATGACCTCTGCTCATATTTTAACTAAAAATTGCAAGAGCCCAAACATTCTGCAATGTGATTAGTCACATGCACAATTGATAGGAAATACTTTCTTTTGCACAGAACAATTTAAAAGACAGAAGATTACACAAAAGTGTTATGTAGCAAATTAAACTATCATACAGTAGCTCCTTTTTTATTATAATTCTTTTAAAAGTAAGAATGCCTCATTGCTTGATGTGGGCAGAAATCACTAGAAATTTGGTTTTGGGGTTGAAACCTATGAGATTTACAACTCATTTCACTTTCTCCTTCAGTAAAGGAGATTGCAGACTGTTTTTAAGACAGATGTAGTAAAGCAATTCTTTAAAACAAGTAACTTGATATACAGTAATCCCTCGCTATATCGCGCTTTGACTTTCGCGGTTTCACTCTATCGCGGATTTTAAATGTAAGCACATCTAAACATATATCACAGATTTTTCACTGGTTCGCCGCTTTCTGCGGACAATGGGTCTTTTAATTTAGGTTACATGCTTCCTCAGTTTGATTGCCCAGTTGATTTCATACAAGGGACGCTATTGGCGGATGGCTTAGAAGCTACCCAATCAGAGCATGTATTACATATTAACTAAAATTCCTCAATGCTATAAGATATGCTTCCCGCGCTGTGCTTGTTTGCTTCTCTCTATCTTTCTCGCTCTCTCTGCCTGACGGAGGGTGTGTGAGCAGAGGGGCTGTTTGCACAGAGGACACGGACGCTCCTCTACAAAATGCCGCTTTATCGCGGTGCTTCTGTATACTTAAAAGCATGTATTGATTTTTGATTGTTTGCTTTTCTTAGCGAGCGCTCTCTGACATTCTCTGCTCCTGACGCGCTCCTTTATGACGGCGCTCCTTTGAAGATAAGATATGTTTGCTTTCTTTTAATTGTGAGAAAGAACTGTCATCTCTGTCTTGTCATGGAGCACAGTTTAAACGTTTGACTAAATGGTGTTATTTCATGTCTAGAGGGCTCTAATAATGTTAACAGGGTGGGAGAGTTTATAAGGGCTTAAAATATATAAAAATAACCACACAAACATATGATTTCTACTTCACGGATTTTCACCTATCGGGGTCTGGAACGCAACCCCCGCGATCGAGGAGGGATTACTGTATATTTGTATTAAATTAAAGCAAGGCATGAACTTAATTTGTAAATAGTGTAGTAAACCACTTTTTTTATTTAAGTCAAATAATTCCTTGAATGTACATTGAAAAGGAAAAGTTAAGAGAAAGGTAATGCCACTCTTTGTTTTTCATCTTGGAATTAGTATTCACTTTTTTCATTTTTATAATACCATGAAAGGAGATGATTTTCCTTATGTGTCGTTTTCAATGAAACATTGTCTTTTTGTTTTAAAGAATTTGTTTTGAACCTTGAAAGCTGCATTCAATAGGAATGGGAATACATCAACAGCAGGGAAATGGTTTATTATTAAGCTAGAAAATGTGTTTTTTATTCTTTAAGGTGGAATTAACTTTGATTGTTGCACCTTTATAATTAACAAAATTACTTTAATGCTAAATTGTGTTTTTTTATTTATAATGCAAACTTATGTCTTTAATACTTGATTTAAAATGCAGAGCTTAGTGGATTTTTCTTCAGTATGAGTGAGACACAAAATGCTCTGTATTTCAGTTTGCATGGAACTGTACATGGCAAAAGATTAGGGTCCTAAAGCTGAAAATGCATCATCCCACATAAATGATATAATAGCCACTATAAGGCTATTCAATTGCTTCTCTAAGTGGACTACCTGGAGAGACTTCAAAGGGATCAACACCTACAATATTTCACTGCCTTCAAGTGGGTTCAACATGGACATGACTGTGGGGGAAAATGCATAAAAATGCTGCCTTGCACAAGCTGAGTAGAATTTATGCACCACCAGGCGTTTCTGCTTCTGTACCTGTTTTCTGACTTTCATATTTAACATTTTTTCAAAGCTACTGTAACATGAGATTGGGTTAACATTATTCTTGCTGCAAGTACAGATTTTTCTTCATACTCTGGTATTAGGAAATTGAGAAAACTCCTACAGGTAAAGAATAAACACATAGCAGGGTGTCAGTGAAAGAACTCTGCTCGTAAAAAGTACTGACATTTCTGCAGTAAAGTGTTTTATGCATCCTGTAATAATAGCATGTGCTTCTTCATATAGAGGTGATGTTATGATTTACAGATTGCCTTCTAAATTACCACAACTGTTACCAAATCAATAGGATCAGGTTTTTTATCAGACCTTAAGACACACAAACCATAATGAAGGGAGATCATAATATATCAACAAAAATGAATAAATAAAAATTAAAAACCTGCTTCCTTACATATCATATTAAAAGGTTTATGCCATGGCTATTAACAAGGGATAATTCTCCATAAGGATCACAGCCATCAGGTCACAACCTCCAAAACTAGCTCCAAACCCCAATGGGCCAAACTCTCATTAAAATGTACAAGCACTCAGTTTTGCTGCCAGACTCTCTCAAAGAAGATTTCTATTGATTCCTTGCTAGTCTGCCATGGTCTAATCCTTGCTAGGATATTCTTTGAGGGGTGTCTTCTGGAACACCCAGGGTACTCATAGGGCTTACTACCCCTTGAAGGTTCTTGTCCTACCACAAACTCTTCAGCTTCTAGCATCGTTTCCATCTTTCTTTGGCTTTCATCAGCCCCTGGTCTCTTCTTAGAGTAGCTTAGTACAAATTTGTGCTCAATACAGCTCACGATTATAGTCATGTATACATAATACAATAAAAGTCTGTGTCTACCCATATACATGTGACAGTACAATGAATATAACATGTTATATTAAAAGTAACAAACACTCATGTAGCTGTTATTGTGCAACCATAATGAAACATAACAGATTCATTCAGATTAAAAGTGAACCACAGAAACAAGTAACAAGGTATTACTGTCTGTTAGTTTTGTCACTATTGTTTGTGTTTATTGTTCTACTTATGGGAATTACATACAGAAGTGCTGAGCTTTTATGCATACAACGCACAATGCCAACAGAATGTCATTAGTTTTTCTGTACTGTATTCACTAAATATATATATATATTACAAGCACATCTGGTTCCACAAAATACAGATAGGACTAAGACCTATCTGAGTAATTTAGTGTGAGACAAGAATGTCACCCCTTCTGGATATAATCAAACCAACTGATATTATCAGTTTGCAATAAATGAAAAGGGCGTTGAATGTGCTTCAGTATGAACATTGTGTGATGCACCAGAATAAAAATGTGGAGAAGAACCTGCTTACCTCATGTGGAATTTCTTATAAAAAAAACTGATATCCATCGAATGTGTTCAGGGAGATTGTTTTCCTGAACTCTCCAACTAAGACCACCAGGTGAGATGTTGTACTAGAGAGAGAAAAACTCTGCACTAGTCTACAGCACTGTTGCAAATGGTTCCATGGACTATTTTATTGATGTTTCTTGTACCTTCAAATAGAAAAAGCAACAACACCAGACATTAAAATCGTGCTTAAGTGAACTACTGAGGTATTGGAGAGGCTACAGGATGTGTTCAGAGAATCTTGTGCTGGGTTAAAATAAATATACATACACTGTTACATCTTACTTAATTTTCTGCCAGGAAAACTGCATTTCAATAAAACAAATATATAGAATAAAGGCAACCCATAATTTCCAAAGAACTGAACATGTTTTGTATAGCTATAGGGTAAGAGTAGCCAAAGGGATATGAAACAGAATGCAGAAAAGCTAAATATAATCTATAGGAGTCAACTGTGAAAAATGCAAATATAAGGAAACGCTGGAAAAATATTGTTACAACAATAACTGTTTCTCAGTATGGAATGGTAAACAAATGATTACGGTGTACCAATGCTAATTTCCTCCTTCAACTAATAATGTAAACAGTTCCCAATACAGATTTGGGAGGCAGTCTTTGACCACATAGGACCTTGATAATGACCCTGCAACACCCTGACTTATCTCTCTTAGACCCCAGTTCTCCCTTCTGACTTCAAATCATGTTTCATGAACTTTCACATGAACTGTCACAAATAAACTGGACCAGACAGACTCTCTCCCTCCACACTAACGCCAGTGCTTGCATACTTTTTAGATGCCTTTGGCTCAATGCAGATTGCATGCTTGTTGCAAGGTGTCAATAATTATGTTGATGCCCAAAAAAGCAAAACATTTCCTGACTGATGCTTATAGACCAATTACAGTGAGCCATATGATAAAATCATCTGTCTTGTCTGTCAATGATTCTGTTCTTGAACCATTTCAGTTTGCTTATGATACTGTAAAAGGCGCTATATAGCACCCGACCCGGCACAGACCACGCAGAGGCACGTGTACACAAACACACAGGCTTTATTTTTTCTTCAGCTGTGTGACACGTCTTCTCCGTGCCACACAGCCCAAACACAGTCCCAAAGCACAAACTCACAATTCTCCACCTTGCTCCACCACTCCTCCCAGACAAGCTTCGTCTCCTTCTTCCTCCCAACTCTGGCTCCCCGAGTGGTGGTGGCTGGGCCCTTTTATAGCCTACCCGGAAGCGTTCCAGGTGATTAACCACCTGGTCCTGATTGCACTTCCGGGTGGGGCTGAAAGCTCGTCCAGCCGGGCTGTGGGAAGCAGGCAGCTCCCCCTAGTCACGCCGGGCCCCAACAAAGCTGTGGAGGACTCCATCTCCCATGGAGCCCTGCGGGCAGTTGGGGAGTCACCGTCGGCCAGGGAGGCTGCCACCAAGAGTCCCGGGGGAGGTATTGGACTGCCCATGGTGGCTCCCCCGGAACATAAGTAGCAGGGACGTCCCTGCCGGGCATGGGACCTGGCTGTCCTTCACAATACCAACAAATGAGTTGAAGATATTGTACACATGGCACTCTGCTACCTTTTGCTGTATTTAGAACTTTCTAGATACTTAGGTTAAAATTCGATTTTATTCTGGTATTTAATACACTCACAGCAGAGTTTCTCTGTAACAAACTCCTCAGTATGAACTTGAACAATACCATGTGCCTCTGTTCCCAAACCCTGAGCTCTAATGAGTACTTCCAGTGACCTATGTGTATTATTGCTAACATGTTTTGATGACAACCTGAACAGAGAAGGTTCCATATCACTTGGAGGTGGATTGGCTGGCTAGTGTACCTAAGGAATCAGAAAAATGGTGGAAATGATTGTGGAGTTTAGGAAACACACTGTAGTCTTGGATATAAATGTTCTTATTGTCAGTAGTGTGGAATCATTAAAATTTCTCATCCCCATTATTACTCACAGTCTCTATACGCCTGTAACATGGCACACATACATCTCACATAGAGTCGTACCGTTGGTCGGTGTATTAAGGGGAAAGGGTTTTCAGATTGTGGGCTACTTTTGTTTTACTGGCGGAATTCATACATTTTGCACATTTTGAGTGTACAACTGGATGACTTGATGTTAGATTTTTTTCATGGATATTTTGATTTTGTTTGTTGTAGTCTAGCATTGGTCACCAACAGCTGCCGTTAACACATACACTTTGTTATCTCCATTCTGCATGAAAACAAGCGATTACATTTTTTTCTCAGCCTTCACTACAAACCACATAGTATAAGTAACATTTTAAAAATATTTCCCTTTTTTAGTGCCACATTCCTTTACTTTTTATTGTTGTCCTTAAATGGTTAATTCACTGGTTACTGAAACCTTGAGATAAATCCAGTATATAAAATTATGTTTATTAATTTATTTCCTTTTTGAATATGACCATATGTGCAGACGAGTACTATATAAGAATACATTAAGTATACATTAATATATATTAGGGTAGCATGGTAGCGTAGTATTGCCATAGTTATCATTGCTGTTTTACTGCTCCAAAGACTTGGATCACTGTATGTGTGGAGTAAACTTTATCTCCATGTCTGCAAGGATTTTTTTTGTCCTGTAGTTTTCCTTGTACTAAACTTGTACTTGTTCTAAACACGTGCTTGCTATGTTAAATGGCGAGTACAACTCTACGTGTGTATGTGAGTGTACCCAGTATTGAAGGGGTTTGGGGCCTCCTTTGAACCTGATACTGATACGACAGAGTCTGGCTCCAAAATGGAGGAACACACTGTACTAATAAGTGTTGATGCCTCGTAAGGTTTGGAGTTTGAATTAAGCTTCAGTTGTATTGACCCTCTTTGTTAAATGTGTACAACAAGCTTTTAAAATGTTAGAATGTGTATCCTTGCTTTGACTGGGTGAAAAAAATGAGTGCAGAGAATGTTGCTCAATTACTGTATAATATTTCATTTTAACCCAATAAGTCATGTAATGCAATGAAAGAATATGGTGTTTGTCTTGCATCTATTTTATATAGTGCCTTTAATAAAGAGTGGTATGCAAAACAACTAACAAAAGCACATTAATTATTAGAGGAACACTCTATTTACAAATAAGCAGAGTTATATAAAAAGTAAACTAATAGCACATTTTAATCTATTAATAATAAATTTGTTTAGTCTTCTAGCTGTCAACCATACACATATGTTGCCTGCTTCTAAAAATATATTTTTTAAGTAGAGCATATTTAAGTTTTGCATCTCATGATATATTTGTATGTCAGGCTTGGGTCCGTCTGTGGACTACGCAGTTGACAGCATGTGCATCTTTGTTTCACAGACAGTATGAATGAGATGAGGGAGAGGAGGACTAATTTAGCTCCCACATAACCCAGGTGGCCAATCTCTGAGCTGGAGAGAATGAAGGTCGTCAGCAAAGTCACGCTCATAGCTATACATGTGTTTGCAAAGCCCCCCTAAGCTTACAGTCCCTGGGCCTAGCTTGTTTCATTAAGGCATTTGAACTGTTATCATGTTACACATCTAAAATAGTGACCAGCAAAGTTAATGCCAAAGAGTGTTGACCTTTCTCCCCTTTGTAAACGAAAACAGCTTAAGCTAAAGAGTCTAATTTCCGGCCTTAAATAATCCTAAAAAGCTGTGTTTTTTTTTTTTTTTTGCACTTAAAATCCTTACATTTCTTGCATTTCTGTGATCAGTTATACACATTGCTAGCTTTAAGATTGCATAGAAGCTCTTTTCACAATTTTACTTTCTTCTTTTTAAATCAACGCTATGTTTAGTGCCATGACCCTGCTTCTCTGAATCTCAGAATGACTTGCATTTCAGCAGCTAACTCTGTTAAGGTCAGCAATTTTCCGTTTATTTTGAGAATACTATTTACCCTCTGGGGCTTTTTAAAGCATTTCTGCAAAACATCACTATGTAGAAAATGGGTAGCATAAACTTGATGTGCTGCAACTGCCAGCTCCGAGCAAGCACCTCAGTAAGGAGATTATTCAAAAAAGAAAGAAACAAAGGAAAACATTTTATTACTAGGAATTGATTTGTTTAAAGGTAAAATTATTATTTTTTTACTTTCAGGTCTGACAGTGTTTTAATTGTAAAGGTTTCTACCTCATTCAGTTTCAGCCTTTACTTGATTTGCCACTAATAACATTATGCACCATCACAACGTGCTTTACAGCCATACAAATTTATAATCCAGACTGGAACTGGTAACCTTAAGACAACGTTTTTGTTTCAACCTTAGGTATAAACTAAAATCTTATATTGACAGTATGACCAGGTGGTGCATAGAATCGACCAGAAATTGAGGACAAAAAAAAAGGACATTTTAAAAGTAGAGAAACTTTAGAGTGGTAAGGTACTTTACAGTCCATTTCAGAGATTGAATGACGTCCTGTTACAAAAGAAAGCAGGAAAAAAGTGTATTATCTACAGCAGGGTTTCTCAGTAATATCTTGGAGGGCTGCAGTGGCTGCTGTTTTTTGCAGATTTCCAAATCAGAACTTGTTTATTTACACCAAAATGTTTTTGGGGCTTAGTTATAGTTAACTCACTTATTAAGATTCAGCACAAAGATATTTAGGTTTTAATTGTTGCCTGTTTTCTGATCCAGCCATTGGTTAATCAGAAAAGAAAAAATATACAGTGTGATAAAGGTTTCTCTTGAAAGAATGAAAACATTAATACACCATTAAATAGCAAGGTTCACTATTTGATTGACCTGATTTTATTTTTTCTCCAGCCGTCTGGAGTTTTTTTTGTTTTTTCTGTCCCCCCTGGCCATTGAACCTTACTCTTATTCGATGTTAATGTTGATTTATTTTGTTTTAGAATTGTGTCTTTCATTTTTTTCTATTCTTTAATATGTAAAGCACTTTGAGCTACTGTTTGTATGAAAATGTGCTATATAAATAAATGTTGTTGTTGTTGTTGTTGACTTCTTTTAACGAAACTGGTTGAAACGAAAACCTGCAGCCACTGTAGTCAGTCAGGACTCTTGATCTACAGGCTCTGTGTAAATTTCACAGCTGACAGGGTGTCATACATAACATATATGAATAGAGATATCTAGGACCAGTTGCAGTGTTCCTGAGATAATACTCTGCTGGCAGTGGATTAAGACCAAACTACAGTAAGGTACAAAGAGGAAATGATTGTCTAAGTGCTGTGTCAGTGAAAGGGGAATAATATCCATCCCAAGTGTAACTAATCTGCAGCTAGTCTTGTTTTGGCCTTAGGTGTAGTGTAATCAGTTGGTCATCAGAAATTAAAGTCTTGTCCTCACTCAACTAATGACATGCAGCTTCTGTACATAGTCCTATTGATTTAATGTAAATGGACAGAGCACAGGGAAAAAAGTACATCCTCATGTAAACTTAATAAAAAACTCCATTTGTTAAGTTACATTAGATTGAAGTGAGTGTTGCTGTCATTATTATGAACATTACTTGTATTCACTTTGAGCATATGAAAAGACTTTGAAGTCTATGGAAAGTATATAGAAATTAATGATGACAAGAGGTACATGTTAGTAGAATTGTATCTGAAGTATAATTGCTTCTCAGTAAATCATTTCCCATCTTTCAATGCACACAGCAACAGTGCAAAATCCAAACGTTAGTCTTGTTACCATAAATACATACTAAGACCAAATCAGCACGGCATCATCCCTGGCTGAATGCACAGTGAAACTGACCAACCTTCCAGCAAAACAAAGGCATAATCCTAAAATGTGCTAGAAGTATTGTGCAATACAATGAAAGAGGTTTGAGAAAAAGAAACTCTACTACCTAGACCATGGTAGGATTTTTGACCAATATATGGTCAACCAGTAGGGGAAATGATAATCTTTTAAGTAAATAATTTTATGTTTTTGTGTTTTGTGTGATTTTTAGCACCAATTAAATCATTTATGTCATGCCAGTTTATTTCAGACTCACTACAATACATCACCTCTTTAATCTGTCAAGATCTAGGAGTATTTGACTGCCATTTTTGATATTTCATTAGGTTGTTCTGGTTTCTACACAATAATATAAATTTCAGTGCATACATTGCAAACTCATACTTATGATTTTGGAAGAATATGACTGAGACCAGATAATACTTATCCTTGAGCGTTTTAGGAATTTACCAAATGCATACATAAACATTAAAAGACATTCTTCAGAAAAGAGATTTGTAAATACTGGAAGCATGCAATTTTTTTTCCTTTATATAAAGAATGTGGTCAGGTTAATGCTACTAACTTTAGGCCAGTAACTTTGTAACAGTCAAAACCGCTATGATTCACCATGTTTATAGCAATGTGCTAATTACCTGTCAACCACAAACTGCATTCAGACTCCTTCCTGCAGCGCAGACAGATTACATAGATGATAAAATTAATTTATACAAAAGAAACGGGACCCAGAGAAATGGAGTAGTGGGTCAAGATATAATAAATCAACTATATTCAAATCATACAAACACAACAACAATATTCTGATTCCATAACTGCACACCTCTTCCCCAATATATACAGTATACAAATAACATGAAAAAACATGAACCGAAAATATCTCACAATGTCCACCCAGTTTTGTCTGTTCATAAATTAAAATATCCCACTATGTTTCCAGGTCTTCAGACATGCTATTCCTGAATAAAAGCTTATTATTTGCTCACTCAATCTTGATCCTCTTAACTGTCTTAAAGTGTCTAAACTGTCCAATTCTTTTGGCATACTAGAAGCTCTTCGAGGTGGACACCTCCAGACTATGTAGGGTTTCGGAGCTCCACTGAGGCATTTCCTTTTCTTTCTTTGAATAGCTCACACCTGTAACTTCTGACATAAAGCTCAGGCTCTATTTTTCTCTTCTTTTTCTGCCTTTTCATGCTTTTTTTTAGCAGTACATCTGCGTCCGTTTCCATTGCATCCTCCCAGAAATTGCTGTAGCAGACCCATACCTCACATAGTTCCTCCACATTGACATATACCCAATCCGCCCATCAGGCCTCACATTGCTGTATTCTATATGTGCTCAGACAGAGACAGGGTTCTCATTGTTAATAAAACAACAGAGTGACAAAAGAAAAAGTCAAAAAATAAATTTATGTGGCAGTGCTACATCTTTAATGTAAATGATGGGGAAAAGTAATGGAATCGTTTATTACAGAAAAGATCAATCAACACATACTATATCAAGATGTGTATATATATTGTAAGGGAGAGACAGCAGCCCTACCCTAATGAGATGCCCAAGCAATGGAAGGATGGGGGAAGGCAACTTCTCTAGCACACTGCCTCGCCCAGAACACTAGATATCAGTCCCCCTAGGTTACAGCAAGGCCTCGGATTCCCACAGGGCTCCACGGAAGTTGGAGTTTGGCACAGCCCTGTTGGGTTCCGTGAGGGCCGCCAGGGGGAACTGCAGAACCTACTTTGGGTTTCCATCACACCTGAGAGTAATTCCAGTTAACACTGATGAGCCACCTGAAGTGCCTCCCAGGTGTAACATAAAAGGAGCCTGAGTTGGGAGGAAGAGTACAAAGCTCACTAGGGAGGAGTAGAGACAGAAAGAGGGAAGAAAGAAGAAAAGAAAGTGTTGTGTGCTGTGAACATTGTACTGTGCTGCTTGAGGGAACAGTTTGGGAAGCGTTCCCACTGAAAATAAAGTGTGTTGCACTTGAACTTGTACCTGGTGTCTGACTGTGTTGGGTCTGGGCAGCAGGAGCACCCTGTATATAAATCCCCTTCATAAACCTCAACCTGGACCTTGGGGTTATAATCCCATTTTTACTGTACCATGTAAAACATGCATATGCATATGTTACAAAATATACTATAAAAATGCAATACTTTATTCTTTCTAAATTACATTTATTTATGACTTCATTTGACAGATTATAATGACCAAGCCTAATTAATCTGTTTCATATGCAGCATTAATAAATAATAGTATGTGAAAACATTTCATACATATAATATTAAAAAATGATACTCTAATTTTTATAAGAAATTTAAACTTTAAATTGCTCTTCTTTTTCTACTGAAAAATAGCAACATGCTGTTGTTCTCCAATACAATAACTGTAAAAAAATTAAACAGTACTATTTCAAAAATCTCTTAAACCAGTTCAGAGTACTGTAAAAAGCATTTCTATTAGAAACCTTTATTGCCATCAAATATTTGTAGCACAAGTTCAAAATGGAAACCAAATAGCATTTACACATTTTCTATTAAATATAGTATACTATATACTATAGTATGCTGATTTATGTCATTTATTTATTTTTTGTTTTTGTCTTTTTTGCTGTTTTCTTTACCATAAACAGCAACTCAGACATGTACACGCACCAATGAAATTAAATCATCAATAATCACTATCTAAAAAGAAGTGCGTTTCAAAAACCTTGACTAATGATTTATCTGTTCTTTATGGGACTGATCTCTATCAGATTGATTAATGTTCCAGCCAATCATCTTCCAGCAAACTGTAGCATGTACATACACCAATAAGTGATGATTAACTGCCTGTGTCGCTGTTATTTATACAAAAGCCAAAAGCAGAAATTGGAGGCAGCTCTCTTCTATAGATGGAAGTGCTTTACATAGATGCAGTAGTTTGTTGTGTAGGTCATAATGCTTGAAAGGAATGATTCTTGACTGATAGGAAGAAGACCCTAGAACTACAATTTATTTAGATTAATCCATGTTATAAGATGATGCATGCTTATCTTATATTACTTGTGTACTGTGCATATAGATTTCAGAAGAAATGGAAGGTAAATGAAAAGAGAAAACTTTCTTAATTAATGGAATCAATCAGACACTTGACAGCTATTAGTTTTTTTTTTTTACATAATACGGATTTGCTCGGCAGTAATGTTTTTGTAAGGTTGTATAAGCTGTGACTTTGCTAACAGTGCAGAATGATTTTAGGAATTCACTGTCTGGAATCAAATAGTACCAGCCTCTTACTGAATAAAAGATATAACCTAATGCATGCAAAATAAAATACAAAATAAATAAAAATTAATCAATATTGCGTGTGAAATATTCATTTATTTGTCAAACAGTGACAGTAGAATTATTTTTTACAATTACTTTAAAATCCTTTTTGTAATTTTACTGAGCTAAAAGATCATGTTACAATGTGTAAAACATAAACCGATCAGTAATACAATCAACCCAAAATTTCCAAAAAGTGAATAAAATAGATTAAATCACGATGAACACTTGGAGCTCTAGCCTTTCTCAGTATGGTTCAAGTGCTAAAGTACTTTAACTATGACAGCCCATCTGAGATATTAAATAACATTGGGAATGTCTAGTGAATATCGACATAATTACAAAAAAGGTGCTTTGAGATGGTCTTTAATTGGGAATGACATTTTTAATAATGTTCAAGTTTACTCCATTTTTTTATCTGTTTCGGTGTTTCAAGCCAAATATTTTTATTTGGTTAATTTATACAGGGTGGCCCACAGATGACTGCATTATTTGGTGAAGAGAAAAATGATCAGATTTGGTACTCATATTTACAGAAGATGCTGAATGTGATCTCCTTTGTGCGTCAATACATCTCTGTGCCCGTTTCAGCATGTTCATGTACATTTTTTGCAACGTCATGAGATTGATTGGAGATGGGCCACCCTGTATCATGATATCTTGAAACCTGTGAACAAAGTAAAAGCTAAATCTTCATAAAAATTCTTAGAAACAATATGTAGCATGAAATTTCACTGTCTTGTAAAGTGATGTCAGGAAGAAAAAATATTTAAGGAAAACAATAAAATGAATGGAAGGATCTGCTACAGTGCAAAAACGTGCGACTTTTGGATTACCAGCACAATTCATGCAGCTTATTTTTCAGGTAAACTGATTGAACTGGAAGACACAGTTTTCTTAGAAACTGAAACATTAAACCATTACTTAAATAAATATAGTAAGAACAAGAAGATGCAATAAGGAGGTTTGGGGCACCCATGATTAAACCCCATTTAATTGGAATTCAAAAAACAAACAAAACATGATTGAGAGCATTAAAGAAATGCCTTTTTAAATATGGTTGTTTGGTTTTGACTAACTTGAAGAAGGCGGAGCTTCCAGTTATGTGCATTTCCAGCAGGAAGAGGCGGGTCCAGGTGGACAGACACTGGAAGAGATTTAATTCAATTAATTGTATAGTGCTATTCTCTTACTGCAAGTATTTGCTCTGTAAATAAATTGTCAGGTAAAATGAAATTATGGGTTATACTGATTGTTAAATTAAGAATTAGTACATATATATGGAGTCTGCATGTTCTCTCTGTGTCTGCATGGGTTTCCTGCAGGTGCTCCGGTTTCCACCCACAGTTCAAAGACATGCAGGTTAGGTGCATTGACAATCCTAAATTGTTCCTAGTGTGTGTTTGGTGTGTGTGTGTGTGTGTGTGTGTTTGCCCTTTGGTGGGTTGGCACCCTGCCCGGGGTTTGTTCCTGCCTTGTGCCCTGTGCTGGCTGGGATTGGCTCCAGCAGACCCCCATGACCCTGTGTTCAGATATAGTGGGTTGGACAATGACTTATTGACTGAGATATAAAGATCAGGATTTGTTAAAACAAACAGAAACATGTAGAAAAACGATTAACATAAATGGAAAACAAAAAAATCTGAATGTTATATACAGCAATTGTTTGCCCTTTTTATCATTCTTAACCATTTTCAGTATGAAAGTACACCTGTCATGTCTGCACCAAAATGTACTATCCATTTTTACTCTTCTGCAGTTCATGTATGTTGTATTTACTTTTTAACTGAGCATTGAGGTTAGTAGTGTTATTTATACAGTATATGACTTGTAGAGAAAAGATGTTCTTCTAACAAGAGTATCTGAATATTGGGAATATTCTGTAACCTCCAGGTCACTGTGACTATGATGTTGTAATGTTTTAAAAGGTATATTCTATGTTTAAGTAGAAAGTTTATAACATTTTTATGTTAAAATAAGTAACATAGAATGATATGTCCTTGTTTATATTTTTCGCATTCAATTGCAATGACATATCTGAGAATGTACTATACATTCCTTGTTAGTAGTATTGATTGACGAAATTCGCTAAAGCCTTTTTTCGAGATAATATGCTGTGTTCCCCACAAACCTTGTTTGCATAATATTTTCCTGGAAATTCACTGCACAGCTGGCTTAGATTAACATTTTGTTATAAAAGCCTCCTGATATTGGTGCAAAGGTGTCACCTGTTGCATAGCTGCACTTGGATCTCAATCCGGGTGGATTGCCGTGTGGTGGTTGCGGCAACACACTGTAATCAGCACATGTTCCCAACCTCCTCCTCTTCCTGATACTTTGCAAATCCAGAGAGAAATCACAGAGCTGTAGCAGCCACATGCACAACTTTAACTCATGCATAATATAAGATCGTTGTGCACGAGAGGAAAAAAAAAAAGCTGTTTTAGTTTCCAACTTATCTAAAAAAATAAATCAATAAGCAAAAAACTTGCAATATTTTCCTTTGAGAGTTCATTAGCTAAGCATAATGAGAATATATAAAGTTGATCCCTGTAGGATGACAGCCAACACCACATGGCTAATTATGCATGCAGAGTAGCCACGTGCACAGCTGTAATCCCAAAACAAGAGTTAATCGCTTCCCCTCCCCTCATCAGAAAACAAAAGGCACGCTGTGAAATAATTTACAGGGTGTTTCTTTCTTCTTGATTGAAAAAGAAAGTGTGAAGCATCTGCACACATACATGTTAAACAAAATTGATGCTCCTGCTGCACACAAAGCTATAATTTCAAACAACCGAACCATCCGTTCCTATGCCACTGCTTGGTGACATGGCCAATGCATATCCCAAGAGTGGAATTTTGTGAGCACAATGATCTATATTTTATTTGCTTATTGCTAGTTTGTGGCTATTTGTTGTATTTTGTTTGTAGTATTCACTCAGTATGCATTTTTGTTGTTTAAGGCATGATGGTGCAGTGGTTAGCTCTGCTTCTTCACAGCTCAGATCACATATTTTGCACTATTTACTTTTTCCTAGCCCTCAGAGACCACCACTGCACTTTTATAATCCACTCAAACCAAGTACAGTTCCTACTTCCCCATTGACTTCAATACATTTTGCAGAGTTTCCTACAATATAATGAGTGAAAATTACTTTGATATAAAAAGAACCACCATTTACTGAAGTAACCAATATAAATAGAAGTTGCAGGATTTGTATAAATATACACTTACTGATCAAATTTCTAGGAATGCTATACTAATACTGGGTAGGGCCTCCTTTTGCCTCAGTTTTTTGTAGCATAGATTCTACAAGATCTCTGAAACATTACTTTGTGATTCTGATCCATGTTGACATGATTGCATCACAAAGTTTCTATAGATTAATGCACTGCACATTCGTACTGTGAATCTCCCGCTCTATCACATCCCAAAGGTGTTCTATTAGATTCTTATCCTCTAACTGGAAAGACCACTGGAGAACACTGAACTCATTGTCATGAAACCAGTTTGAGATGGCATTTGCTTTGTGACATTGTACGTTATCATACTGGAAGTAGCCATTACAGGATCTATAAATTGTGGCCATGAAGGGATCAACATGTTCAGCAACAATACTCAGTACACTGTGGTATGCCAGCAATGACTGATTGGTATTAACGGGCCTGAAGTGTGCCAAGAACACATTTCCCACACCATTACACCACAAGGCTGGTTGGGTTCAGCCTGTGTGGATTCATGATGCTGCTCCAAATTCCGACCCGGCCATCTGTGTGCCTCAGCAGAAACTGAGATTCATCAGACTAGGCTACATTTTTCCAGTCTTCAGTTATACAGTTTTGGTGAGCCTGTGCCTACTGCAGCCTGAACTTTCTGTTATTGGCCGGTAGGAGTGCAACCCATCCTCCCATGAGCCTGGGGTTAAGAAATAGATGTATGATTAAACATGTTTTCATTATTGGCAATATATAATTTCTTTTTTCACTTTTTATTCCCCCCAAATCTCATGAGTTACATTATGCCATGTTATTATATGGATTATTTTTAATATGATGTGCAATTCCATGTATGATAAGGTTGTTTATACCCCCAGTTCAATTTGCACTAGGCCTTTTTCACATGGCTGAAATGTTGGTTTTTGGTCCCATATCACAGAAAGTGCATTCAGGTTAAGACTGTTAAACACTGGTTTCTTTGAAAACTCATCAAACACCATTTGCCTATATAGTTTTCTTGCTTTATTGTTCTGTAAACACCATTTGCTTTTTTACTTCTTTGCTTTATAGTATAAGGATACTCACATTAGGAGATGAAAATGCCAAGAATGTCCTTGGTACTCTATGACAGTTTGATGGATTGACATATACTTTGGCATGTCTAATGTTCGTCATGACTTACACTAACCAGCTGGTATTTCTACTGGACAGCTTTAAAGAAAAGTTCAGGATGTCTCCTTGATTCTCGGGTGCAGTTATTGGTTTAGAGATATGTAAATAATTCTGATTTTTAGCCTAATAGTTTGGCAATAAATGTTTAATTCATGAATCCTGAAAAGACTGCAACATTATATACAAAGAAAAAATAATATTAATACATTTGAAAATACCTTTCCAGACACTATTATAAAAAAACACTATTTCCCAAAATATTCAAGCAATTTTATGAACTTGGAAATGAAGTTATAATAACAGACTCAGTGTACTGTAAAATAAGTTCTAATTAATTATACCTTCAGGGTATGGCAAACACTAGGCTGGAATTTTGCAGAATAAATGAATGCTTGTCATTACCTTGCATTGTTTCATTTTATTATTACCTTTGTTAAAAAAAAGCACAAACTACAAATACAGCCTATTTTGTTAATTTACATTAATAGCCACAATTATAAATAAAATAATTGATGGTATATTGCTACTTTTATATTTAGAAGAAATTATGAACAAATTTTTTTTTATTGTTAAAATGGGGAAAGTAAATCACTCTATGAATCACAAGTAAAACTATCAGTTGTTGTGTATATTAACATTTGACATCAGTCCAACATCAGTGATACGGTAAATGTTTAAAAAGTATAATGGTTTTAATTACCTCCAAAGGGTCAGAGTGGCCTAATAGATGGGTTTAACTGGAATCATGTGTTTTGAAGTGTGATACATACTATTGTCTACAGTTTAAAAATTAATTTAGAAATTAATAAAAATATATTTTTATAATATACTACACTAGGTTTAATTTAGACTTGCAGCGAGCAAGCCATTCTGTTTTCCATGTGAAATGGATTACACAGTTATTATGACTGAACATAGAAGAAAAGTATCGTGGCATACTAATGAATTGGACCAATAATTTTAAACTCCCAGATAAATGAGTTTGCCAGTGCAAATCAAACATATGAACTAGTAAAGAAGAATGCAGGACAGAAGATAAAAACAGGATACAGGTGGGACTTGAAAGACAATGCTACTGATTTGCAGTCACACCTGCCAATACTATACTGTGTAGGCCCTTTCAGACTACAAAATGCAACATATTATGATGTATGCCTGAGTAAAAATAAAATATCCTACACCGTTGTTGAAAATAAGGGCTTTCGACAAATGATACAGGTTTTTGAACTGTGGTATGCTATACCAACCAGAAAGCAATTGAGTGAAGCTATTGTACCAAGACTTAATGAAGATCTTAAATAAAGTATCACCATGTCTCTCAGGTCATTGGAGAGAATAGCCCTAACTTGCAATAGCTGAACATCCAGGGCATCAGATTCCTATGTGGCAATCACAGATTAAAAACGACTGGGCACCTGTGGCAGATGTGTTGCAGACAAGCACGCTGCATGCCAGTCACACCAGGAGCAACCTTGTTGCCTATACACAGAGCTGCTGTGATGACTTAATGTTGTTCCAAAAAACATTCTGGCATTTCCAATGAGCTGTACCATTGCATGACCGCATCAATCACAAGTTTGTGTTTTGCCAAGTACACATTACTTCTCTTCTAGCAAGTGGCTATCTGTACTACTACAGTGGAAAAAGGTTGAAACATGCCTCGCCCGCCAAAGCAAGCAGGCACTTAATGGAACTTTCAGAGCAGCTTACAAAATACAAAAGTGGGCATGTGTGCAAAGCAGCTGAGTTGAAGTAGCTCCATAACAGTGGCGTTATAAGTCATGATGGCTGGTTCTTTTGTGTTTCATTCATTGAATGCCGCTGCCAACAAGCATCAGCTCTAAATCATTGTTTTAAAATACTTCCTTTTTTGTCTGAGGAATGTGAGGACACATTTTCGAAACTTATTGACTGCTACACATGGGCAACTGCAGATATGTATAACTTTTAGAATTAAGAAAGACACAAGTCTTCCCACTGCATCTTTACTTTTGACTAATTCAAGGTTATTTTAAATGGTAGGGGAATAAATTTGGCTAAGAGTTCAGTTGAAAGGTGTCTACATGGAGATTCATAACACATGAATAGGTAATTGAATAAAATTTTTTGTAAGAAACAATATTTAATTTTTCTATAATAACATTATTCACAAGATGATATAGATACCTTATAAAATAGATGCCATTACATTGTATTAAAACAAGGAGCCCTGATAATATAATAATAATAAAAATATGGTATAATAAAATAGGTGTGGACTCTGATGTGGCAGTGCATATGTTAGTTAAATTACGGTGAATTTTGAATGAGTGCAGTGGAAGTGAATTTCTTTTTTAAAAGAGCACTAATATTTTGTTCTCCATCTTCAAAATACTGATGTCAACCGTTCATTACTAATCAAGAATTGTTTCTTAAATGTCATTTAATGCTTATGCTTGCTATGAAGTCACTATGTAGACTGACACCCTTCAAATAAAGTGTGCGGTAGATAGGAGGCGCTCTCGCGCCCTTGAACCCCTGTCCACGACTCCAAACACCAGGTAAAAGTCCAAATTCTGACTTTATTTAATCTCCACAGTGTACAAAATACCCTCTCCTCCACTATACTCATTAAATTACTAATCACAATTAATAAACCAATCCTCCAGCTCCCAGACGCGTTGCCACCCTTCCACCCAGCTCTGCTCTCCGTCTGGGAGCTCTCACAGTCCTTTTATATCTCATGACCCGGAAGTGTTCCCAATCCCCAGTCCATGTGATTCTCAATCACTTCCGGGTCAGGTAAAAGTTCTTTTCTTCAACCCGGAAGCCCGTCGCTCTTCCTATGACGAACTTCATAGGGCATGAAGAAATCTTCGGTCCTCCCTGCAACTCCCTCTTGTGGCCCCCATGGCATCCAGCAGGGCTGTGCATAAAAACTCCATTGTCCATGATACCCTGCTGGTCTTCTGGGGACCTCCATGCTGCAAGGAGGGCTCCACCTGGCGGCTTGGGGGTATTGGCCAGGATAAACGGCCGGCCATCCTCCACAAGTGGTACTGAAAATTGTCACATTATATTAATGTTCTCTATGCAATGGTAAAGTAATTTCTAAAACAAAAAATCACCACTTCACATATATCGTTGCAAGCTAATTTAGTCAAGATAAAATAAATATTGAATCAAATCGAGCATGGTGAATTGGAATCGAATTGAATCGAAACATCAGTACTGACACCCAGCCCGTTTATCATGGTATACTGTAATTTTTTTCACTATTAAATTAACTTTTCGGTGAGGCTGGATTTTTCTGGGCCTTAGGGCCATGAGATTAATGAATTTATTTAATTTCCCTAATTGTAGCTTTATATATATACTAGCAAAATACCCATGCTTTGCAGCGGAGAAGTAGTGTGTTAAAGAAGTTATGAAAAAGAAAAAGAAACATTTTAAAAATAACATAACATGATTGTCAATGTAATTGTTTTGTGACTGTTATGAATGTTGCTGTCATCAAGGATTTGATTATCATTATTTCTTTCAATCAGGTTCGTATTTGGAGAATGTGTTGTGTTCAAGTTACATTCCGTGTTTGTCAACCGTTGTAAAGATAACAGGTTTCATTCATCGAAGTGATCACTACCCAAATCAGTACTCGTGAATCTAAGATATTTAACAGGCATTCCCGGTATTAAGTTGTGGATTTGCCTGCGAATATTCAGCGTGTCTATGAACGTAATTAAAACTTAAGCTTTACACCTTGCTTTCCTATTGATATGTCTGCAAAGGCTTGTTCAGCTTCAGAGGGTTGTTCCTTTCTTACTGCATCAATAAACAGCTCGTCTTCCTCTTTATCTGAGACATCACACACTGCATGCATGGGTTTACCTTTCCCAGTCCTGCAAACTTTAGCGAAGTGGTTCAATTTACCACATTTTTTTACACTGTCTTCCTTTAACTGGACATTGACTTTTCCCACCATGTGCTTTGTTTCCGCAGTAGCTGCACTTATGAATTTGCTTGTATGCATCACTCGCTTCATATTCTTTTGCTGCCTCCTCAATTGTGTAATGCGTTTTTTGTTTGTTAGCTGTGCTATCGATATCAGAATCATCCATTTCTAACTAAGTAAACTCATCAGTCATTAGTACTGCAGCTATAAACCTCATTCACATGGACCAAGCAGATGCAAGACAGATGCTACCAAGCCACTGTTGCTGTTGTATAATGTTGGACTACAGATTTGGCAGATATAAAATGTTCTTATTTTTAGATTCTTATTTTGTAATTTTATTATCATTTTTGATTTTTTGACCATTCTTCTTATGTTTTGACAATTTTTAATTTTTCTTCCTAACTCTAGCTACTGGACGGACACACAAATACACAGTCACACAAACAGGCACTTGTCCTTTTATTATGGAGGATAGATACATATGAAATAAATGTTTTACACAATGAAAAAATAATGTGTTATTTTTCATTTATTTGTGCAACCTTAAAATTAATTTAAGTGAAACATCAAGTAACAATTATGAACACCTTAGTCACAAAGCTTGCCCCATTTTAATGTGTCTAAACCTGCCGTAAGCTTGCTTCGATACATTCATACATTCTGACCTACAGGGAAAATAGGATCTAGCAGGAAGAATGGCAGAATATCCTTTACTACTCTGAGTGAATCCTTATGTGCTCTACAGTGTAAACTAATTTGTTTTTACTTTCTGTCTTCTTAGATATTGAATCCTTTCAACTAATTTGAACTTGTTTTATGATTAGCTTTGGTGTCTTTCTTTCTAGTTTTTAATCAGGACCTTTTTAAAAATTATGCTATTTGAAAAACATTTGCCAAGTCATTCTGATTTGTCCCATTTCAGTGATACAGATGTGAAACTTTAGCAGGCATCAGAGAGAAAGTGGGTCGTCCAGATCTGGTAGGGGGTTATAAAGCCCTCCTGTTAGAAATGTATTACAGATTGCATGCATGCTTAATCAATTTCATGAACACAGGAGGCAAAGTCTACTCTCACAGCACTGGATGCAAGGCAAGAATCATAATAATAACGCTGCTCTTATGCTTGCAAAGTTCTATATTAGTTTGGTTAACATATGTATCTTTTAATAAATATTAAATTATGAGTAATAATCTATCATTAAAAATAATAGTACTTTTGATATGGGTTGCTATATGTGTCAGTTTAATAAGCTTATTTTAAAAGGGCTTAAAACACGTGCAGACTATTGACAGCTGTTTATAATGACACCATTGTTATTTTGTTATGCTGCAGAAAGCAGAAGCCAAAATTTACATGTTAAGATTGACTAATGTTTTACTGCATAATTAACTTAGATTTTTCAGTAACTTACTGTTATATTATTATAATTGTAAAATTTTGCAAGTACTCTACCTGTTCTTAGTTAGGAGTGCTACACTATAATGAAGTGAATATCCATATCCATATGACATCTAACTTTTTCAATTCTCAATATTGGCAAAACCAGAAATTAAGGTGGCTGCTTTTGTAAACGTCGAGTTATTGTAGCTAACAGAAAACAAATTTAGTCACTAGAGGGTCATCATCATGCATTTGAAAATGTGAAAGGATATCAGAAGCACCCACATAATATCCTTGTGGTCAACTTGTGTATTCTACACAGATAGCGGCCAGACTGGGAATTGAACTCTGGTCCCTGTAAAGCAGCAGCTAAAAACCATTATGCCACCATGCTGTCTTTACTTTGCAATGCTAATAATTATAACATCCTTTAAAACCCTCCAATACTGTGATTGTTTTTTTGTGGCATTTAATTATCTTTTTATTTACAGAACAAAGGTTATTAACCATAGCCTGATCCTTATTTCCTGAACTGATAGTTCATTGAAGATTAATATTCTCTGCCAAAAAATGTGCCAGAAATGTGAAAAAAAAACTTGGTTTATAAACATGATGTGTATGCTAACAAAACAGAGCTCTCAGTCTTTGTCAGTGAGCCCTCTGTGTTGTTTTGGGGGACCATGCATTAAATTGGACACATCCATGTGACTAGAACTTCTGAAGCTTTAGTGTAAAACTGAGAGGACCAGCACACACTTATATCTTATGCAGTTATTAGACCACCTTCCTAAACACAGTGTAGATATTAAGATAATATATGAACTGGAAAGAAAGCTAAATATCTACCTTTATATATATATATGTATGTGTGTGTGTGTGTGTGTGTGCGTCTGTGTAAAAAGGGGGTTATTTTTGAAGGAAGAGTAAAGGTAAAACAGTAAGGTATGAGAGCTCTTCTTTAATCTTCCGACATGGAGACATAAAGCCTTGTTAGAATAATTACATTATACTGAGTTTATCTGCCACCAACACATTTTTGCCTCCAAGGAGGATCCCTTGCTAATTGTGATCTGCCAAGGGAAACTGTTTTAAACAGTGCCTACCTATGTCTCAGAGTCTTGTAAAAGTAAAGACACAATATTGGTAATGACTTCGGGAAAAAGGAAAACCTTATTTGCTCGCCCTTGCTTTTGTCCATCTCCGAGGGGGCTCTCAATGCCCTCTTAAGCCTCCTTATTTTAATCAGTGCAAAATTCGAAAATTCACTGACAAGTCTCCCAAAGCTACACCTTAAGGTAACAGGCTTTTATCTGTACCCTGATTGCTTTCAAGCTTTCAATTAAGATGACGTTACAAGCTCGCCCTAGCTTGAAGTAAACTCACTTTTACTTCCAACAGTCATGTGCAGAGCTGCATGAAAGTGCTAAAGTAATTACTGTGTTTAAATGAAAGGGCTCATGGTGTGGAATCCTGGCCTGCACTCTTATTTAAATTAATGACATTATTTTTTAGTGTAACTTTTGGATTTTCAGTCGACTAAATGATTTCAGTAGCTTTAAAATTAACTATTAGATTATTCAGCACTCCTCAAGTGCATATTTTACATAATTACTACATAGACTATGATTTTAGAACCATTTTTGTTTCTTAATTAAGTTTAAAAGTGTGTTCTTTCCTGAAAGGAAATACTTCTCAATATTAAATTTTTTTACTTATGTTTTATATATTATATATACGAAGGGGAATTCAAGCTAAAGTTAAAAAATGGAACAAACCTTAACAAAACTGATAATGTCATTTCTCGATGTAGTCTTCACCCTTCTCAATGCACTTGTGCCATATGCCTGGAAGTACCTGGATTCCAGCAGAATGAAAGGTTTTGTTTTGTTCTCATCTACCAAATATTAGGTTAAGATAGTGATACATTAATATATGGAAAAGAAACGAATGAGAACCTGTAAAGCTTTGTGGTGTAGTGCTACAGAAGGATAATGAAAATTAGCTGGGCATAGAAGGTGAAAAATGAAGAAGTCATGAAAAGGATAGATATACAAAAGAGTATGATAGAATAGATAATGAGAAGAAAGATAAGATTTGTGGGACATATTTTGAGGAGGTAAAGAGGGAAAATGGTGGCATTTGGTGGTAGAAGGCAGAACAGATGAAACCAGAGACAAAGGAAGACTAAGAAAAGTGTGGAGTGATGATATAAAACAGTGGTCAGCATTAAAAGAATGGGAGAATAAAAAGAAAGACAGAATATAAGGGGAAGTGAAAAGCCATGGTTGCCAACCATCAGATCAAGAAGGCACATAAGAAGATGAGGGAGGATGATGAATCTCTTGTTATTACACTGTGCAGATATTGTATTTACTCCTAAGTTTCACATGGATGTTCTCCTATAATCCAAAGAAATTCTGTTAAGATGTCTGGCAACTCAAAGTCGACTTTGCCAATTAGTAAGTGTATGTGTATGCCATGTGATGGACTTTCAATCAGTTTAGGAATAGTTGGTGCATTGTACCTTTTCCTCCTGGAAAGGGCCATGCCAAGTAGCATGGCCTTGTATATAACATCAACTATAAACCACTAGATTGGTTCACTTTCTCATTCCAAATGCATCTGTCACCCTAAGCAACTTATTGAATTACCAAAACTCCTGTTGTAAAATATAATATAATATAACCTCCACTCTTGCAAATTCCTCTGGGATATACAGTGTGGCCCCGGCCGGGGGAGCCCGGCCGGGACGCCCAGGAGGACGTGAGGAGGGCTTGTGCCTCCTCCAGACCGCGAGGGGGCGTCCGTCCTGGTTCTGTTGGGGGCCACGGGTTGAGGGCATGGAAGCCCTTCCCTGTAGGGGCCCGTGGTCACCGCCAGGCGGCGCCCCGATGCCGGTTTATCCCGTGCGGTTGCCGGTCGGGGCAGG
The DNA here is from genome assembly GCF_016835505.1 of Polypterus senegalus. Taxonomy (NCBI): domain Eukaryota; kingdom Metazoa; phylum Chordata; class Cladistia; order Polypteriformes; family Polypteridae; genus Polypterus; species Polypterus senegalus. Next base: position 140,812,468 of record NC_053160.1, read on the forward strand.
AGCCCGGCCGGGACGCCTTGGAGGACCGGAGGAGGGCGAGTGCCTCCTCCAGACAGAGTGGGGCGTCCGTCCTGGTTAGGCAGGGGCCTCGGGTACAGGGCTTTGAAGCCCAGCCCTGTAGGGACCCGTGGCCATCACCAGGCGGCGCCCCGGTGCCTAATTATCCCGGGAGCCCGGCACTTCCGCCACACCAGGAAGTGCCGGGGGGAAGACTTTGTGTGGCACCCGGAGAGCTGCCAGGAAGACGGCCGATACTTCCGCCACGCTTGGGCGTGGCTAGAGACGGAAACACCTGGGGCTCATCCGGGGCATTATTTAAGGGGCCGCCTCCCTCCAGTCATTGGTGGAAGTCGGGAGGAAGTAGACGGAACTGGAGAGAGAGGACGGGAGGCGGCCAGGAAGGCACAAGAGACTGTGGGCCCTGGACTTTGGGGGAATCGGTGCAAGAAGGCACTGGGGGTGCACGTGAGCGAACTTGTACATAGTGTATATAAATAAAGTGTGTTGGGTGCAAAACATGCTGTCCGTCTGTCTGTGGCCGGGCCAGGTTTCACAACAGTTGTTTATAAGGATTTTTTCAACTGCTAATGAAATACTTGGAGATAATTATCATGCAGCATATTGTAGTAATTTATAAATTGTATGTTTCAGAGTCATCCTGCACTACTGCTTGATTCAGTTATAAAATGGGTGTTTTCTAACTACACCTTCTGTGTTCTCCCAGTGTTCTTGTGGTTTCTGGATGAGCTCTTCTTTTCCTTCTCCTGTCTGCAATACTTCCAATTTGAGTGGTATCCCTAAATTACCTTTCTACGGTATGCAGAGGCTCATGATTACTCTAAAGCAATCAGTATTTCATTCAGATGAAACCATATGGTGTACACTCACTTCTACATGGTAAGACTGCAAGTTCTTCAAATAGAATTCCCTGGTGAGTCAAGTGGAAAAAAGAATTTATTTTGTCTGCAACAGAGATTAACTAACTTGTTTCTTAAGAAAGAAAACTGAAGTTATAAGTCTGTCATGTAAGTTCCTTATGGGGTTGTTACAAATACCATAACACTAACCAAAAAATCATGCAGCAATTTTATAAAAATTTACCAAATCAGTTTTACTTTCTTTGTTTGAGCTATAGTCTCTTCTGATTCTTCCATAACATTTCTTCAAGTTGTGACGTGGATCACTGCATATGGCCATCTTTCATAACATGTCTTGGTGCTGTAGATCACCTGGCATGTGCATCAGATTTCTACCAATGCTGCATCATAGTGGCCAGACACATAAAATGGGGGTGCCCACGTGAAACAATGACACCAATTGGTGACTTAATGATTGTTTTTTCTTTGTTGTTATCCAACCCCAAAGACAACCCAAGTCATTGTTTTTGTAGCAGCTGTAAAAGAGGAGATATTACAAAGTTAAAGTTTTGGGGAGCACCACCCTAGGTGTACCCCATATAATAGTTTTCAGCACACAAATCAATGTGCAGATGTCTTTACAGATGCAAGTTCAAAACAGAACTGGAGAAGGATAGTGGCCCTCTTAGTTATATAGGTCTTTGACAAGGAGGGAAGGTCTAGGAGGGTGGTCAATGGAAGTGACATCAGCACTGGAGTGGCAGTTAAGGTTCCATTTTGCCAAGGGATGAAGAAATAAGGCATTAAACCACAGTGCCACCCCGATTTAGCAGGTTATTCCCATCACCTTAAGCTGTTCCCCATAAACACGTGTGTGACACAGCTTTATAGATTCCTTCTCTTGCTCATGATGGCCACCACAAAAGAAAAATCATCACCATTTGCTCTAATTAGGCTGGAAACCTATTTTCTAGTTTATAATATTGCTAAATGTTGGATCTTAAAGATTATGGCACCTAGCTATTTCAAAAATCCATCCATTCGTTCCTTGAACGTCATTAATCCATCTCAAGCTTGTAAAAAGCCAGAGTCCTTCTGTGTAGCATTTTATGCTATGCACAACCAATCCTTGGATGGAAGACCAGTCCACCACTGGGTACACACACTCATTTTAGAACTGGTAGTCAGTCAGACATGTACATCTTCGGAATGCTAAAAAAAAGTTAATCCAGTAAAAAAAAGCCACAGAAGCATACTAATAACATGCAAAGTACAGTCACATACTGACGGAACTGGTACCTATGAGTCCACTGATTAAAAAGTAAATAATAATAAAGTATTTTTTACTCAGATATTGTACTAACTGTGGACTGTATGGAACTAACTGTGGAAGAAGGATGCAGATGAAGACAGGAGTGCAATTAATCTATGTTAGTTTATTAAAAAAATTAATAAACAGGTGAGTAGTATGGAGCTTTCTGCTTGCAAGTCAGAAAAACTCTCAGATCCCCATCTTCAGGCTGCTTATACAGTTTTTTACCTCTCTGTGCCCTTTTCCAAAATACTTTTACACTCACTTCAGTGTTTCCTCTTTTTGCAAGTTTGTTTTTGTATGTCATCACATGTTTATTCTTTGACACAGAACATTCTTTTGCTAACAGTTGCTTTTAGGAAATTACAAAATATTCTTTAATTAACAGTTGTCACCCTGCTTTAAATAGCCTTGCTTAAACACACACGTATATTGTTATAATATCAGTACATTAGTAATGCATATATTTTAGCATTGTATTGTATGTTGTAGCTTCCACATGGTCTAAAAAGAAGTGGGAAAAGATAAAGATAAAAAAGAAGAAAGTTAAAGTGCTGTACTAATACAGGCCTTAAAAAGAAATTCTGTTTTTTTTTTCTGTCCTGGTTAGATCAATTTCATACACTTTTAAATCCAGAATTAACAAGAGAAAAGACAATTTATTTCCTTTATTAAACAGAATAACAGGTTTCAGCCATGCTACCAGAATTATAAAGGTTTCTCTAATAACCAGTTTGCAGTTAAACATGATTAATTAAAGATGAGCTGAGACAGTTTACCATTAGAACACTGGGATAATTTTGAGGCTTTGCAGTCATAAAAGAATAATACATTTTAAGCCATTTCAAGCAGTACTAGCCATTTGCAACATTAGTTCAGTCTTGGCTATATTTTAAATCCATTTTATGGTATCATAAAAAAGTACCAATTTCTATGAAAAAAATCAAAATTTATGGGTGATTCCAAACTTTTGAACAGTTGTGTGTACACAGTACATATACATAATGCACCTAATATGTATGTTTTTGTAGCTTTTAAACAGCATATAGGTTTACCTTATTCTAAAGACAATTTGTTTATCTGTCTTTTTTATTCATTTAGAAACTACAGAAACCTATAATAATGCACTTTCCTTGATAAGTATGAAGTAGTTGCAGGCTGCTTTTATTGGGTTGCCATGCATTTTGAAATAGCTAGACCAAACAGCAAGCTCTTATTGGTACAACATGATTTAACTGCCGGTTTGCACAGCCTTGGCCTAGCATGTCAAATGACTCACAGTGCTGTAATGTGTAACATTTGGATACTTGAAAGCTTCAAAGTCTTGGCTTTGTCTTGAGGGGCCTGTACTCATTGCAGCTGATCTTTCTCTGGATACTCTGGTATTCCTCCCACATTCTTAAGACGTACATGTTAAGTGAACTGGTGACTCAAAATCAGCCTCAGATGAGTGAGTGTAGCTGTGTGCATGTGTGTGCCCAATAATGGACTGGCTCCCCATCTGAGGTTGATCTCTGTCTAGTACATAATGCGGCTATGAAAGGCACTGACCCCTGAACTTGAATAAGTGGACCTGAACATGGATGGGAGACTTGATTGTTATAATTGTTGAGTAGAACAGATAGAGAAGGTATACACGGCTATTGATCTGGATGAGAACTGTTACACTTTTAAGTTTTGCACTGGCTGCAGGTGCTGTACATTCAGTACACACTAAAGAATAGAAGACTATGAAACAGAAAACAAAATGCAGGTAAAAGAAAAAGATACATTATGTCTTGTGTGGTTCATATTGATTGCTTTTGTTGAACTCAAGGCTAAAAGTTCCCTTCTTTATTTTTGTCCAGCGCTAAATTACACAGCCATTTTTCATTTATTTGCCAGTAGTTTATTTCACATTTTATTGCAAATAGTTTTAGATAAATTATCAGTCCATTTTTAAAACACCTTTCTTGCCCATCCTAATCTCAAATATGTCAGAAAATTTCCCTTTATAACAAGTGCACACTCAACAGGTCATAACCATTTAGTACATGACTGCTTGGTGTCTTTTTGTATGGTTGTATCACAGGCAGTGTCCCTCAATGGCTAAGGTATTGAACTTTAAACAGCAAGGCTGCCAGATCAATTCCAACTTATGGCTCAGTTACATAACCTGGCTCTATAAAACTGTTACAATTCTTATGTAAACAGTCCTAGTGTATCCTGATTTTGTTAATTGCTTGTTGCACGTTAAAGGACCTCTATTATTATTTGGTGCTGTTCCAAGTGAACTTCATCCTAGGGATGTAAATAATTGGTTATCTTCTAGGTCCTGTCATAGTAACTGCTCTGTTAGCATTCTGCCAAACTTCATTGTATAAAGTGCCTTCCTCATTCCAGAGTTATCACCACAGTTATGTCTTAGTAACCAATCACTAAACAATTTGTCAGTCTTCATTTTATACAGTACCTTCCATTAGTGATCCCCCCTAAGATTCTGGCCACAGATACAATTATATTCTAATGACTGCACAGTCTTAATCTTGATTATTAATTCTCAGTGATACTCATATCAGTGTTTCAAACTTTGAGTCATTTGGTAATGTCTACTCTTGGTGACTACTAGTGATAAGCGAAAAAAGCCAAGTTTCAATTTGCATACAGTTAACTGAAACTAACGTTAAAATCTGTGTAGCTAGTGCCTTCACAATTGCAAAACGTGAAACTCACTAAAAGCAAGATTTTAGTGGTTTTAAAAGTTTTTCTGAGGTAGAAAACAAGGAAAATTGCTCCCAAAAGACTGTCAAAGTTCTGTGTTTACCTGTGTTTTTTCCGCCACTATGTATTACAGGTAATCACATGCGAGCCAGTAAAATGAATTCTGTTTATGCCTTTCAATCCACGTTACCGTGGTGCACTGTATGTTTTAAAAATCATGACATGCTGCATATTTTACACATGAAAACACGCCCAAGGATGTCTTCGTGCACATTACTGTTTTCTCCTCAAGAAAACTCGCTATAAAGAAAGGTGCTTGGCCCCTCCACCACCCCTCATCAAGCAACCGCTCTTCCTGATTTCCTGGTTTCTCCTGATGACAACTCGCATACTGCAAGCGTAATGGAGCTTTGAGTTTCATTTCTGTCTTTGATGCATCTTTGATATTGCAATAGGCAAGACAGTTATCATAATTGGCAAAGTTGGTGTCCTCTTACCAGTACAAACACAACACACGTCTGATGGTGCAACAAAATGTCTACATGTGACAGGAAACGAGTGATTTTTTTCATCTTCTTTTTCATTAGTGATCTTTATTTAAATAGTAAATGACAGGCAGGCGCATGCGGAATGAGTGAAAATGCTTCCAGACAAATAATAAACACCTTCCTTCTTGTGTCAATGGTACAAATTTCACAGGAAGCATATTATTGCACCATTTATTTTGCACATTTTTTGGGAAGTGAAATAGTGTTTTTCACAAATTGTTTTGCTCATCACTAGTGACAACAAACTTAAAATTCTATCAATCTTTATCTTGTTTGGTGTGTTTCTTGGTGGTTAATACATTGAAGAGATTTAAATATTCACATCTGATAATAAGTATTTTTAGCTAAATATAGCAAGTGATCTAGTATGATAAATAAAGCAGAAGGAATTAGAGGTCAACCCATAGCGAATCATCTAATCAAGTATAACCTATGGGGTAATTATTTCTTATTATAAAAGTTAAGGTTTCTGGCTAAATTAGAAATATTTTTATAAAAGAAGTTTTATAAAAATGGAGGGGCTTTAGAAAAATTACTTTGCCAAAAAGATTGAATGGGTAGAGGATGATGAGAGGCTTCACCCAATGTTGAATAAAGGGTCACCCAGTGGCCTTGTGTGTGAGGGCTTTAGATAATAAATATTTGCAAAAGTGGAGAAGCAAGCACATCAACTCAGCATACAAGTGGGGAAAGATGAAGTGGAGGACGAAGAAGAAGAAGAAGAAGAAGTGATACAGACTTTAATGACCAACCAAGTTGGAAATAGAAAATGAAAAGAAGACAGAGGATTAGTGTAGCAGAGCCTCAGGGACTGAAATGTGCAGAGACCAGAATTATCAGAAATATCCCCAAAGAAGCAGATGCTTTGATCCGAGAATACAGGAAAAGCTGTGGGTTTACCTCTAACACATAGTGCTGAATTTCAGAAAATCAGGGTATGCTAAAGTCAAAGGCACAGTAACTTGGTCCAGAGATTACTTTCACCTTTGGCTATGACCCTAATTGCCTCTCCACCTTACGCCAAAGGTGAAAGTAATCTCTGGACTAAGTTACAGTGCCTGTGACGTTAGTTTTAGGGGAGTGGGGAGTGATTAGAGGAGCAATTTTAGTCTCAGTAGACACCGGATCAAGATAGACCATAGCACAAATGCCCAGTGATGGAGTTCTATGTCTCTATGAGATATTCTCCTGCTAGTTATTTCTCTTATCAGAGTGGAATATTTGAGTGGAGGTCACTTTTTATTCCATAAAAAGTAAAAAGAAACTGTTTGATTTACATATTAAATTTAGTAATTATATCCTTGTCATATCTTATTACATCATCTTTTTTTATCTACTTTTACCATTGATCTGCACTTGTATGCAGCAAATGCATTTCAGAAGAGCACAAATGGAAAACTGTTCATTAAATTATTCTGAAAATAAAAAATGATCAAATTTCTTTTTTTTTTCATGAACTGTTTTTAATTAGGGCGGCACGGTGGTGCAGTGGGTAACGCTGCTGCCTCGCAGTAAGGAGATCTGGGTTCGTTTCCCAGGTCCTCTCTGCGTGGAATTTGCATGTTCTCCCTGTGCCTGCGTGAGTTTCCTCCAGGTACTCCGGTTTCCTCCCACAGTCCAAAGACATGCAGGTTAGGTGCATTGGCGATCCTAAATTGTCCTTAGTGTGTGCTTGGTGTGCGTATGTGTGTGTCCTGCGGTGCGCTGGCACCCTGCCTGGGATTGGTTTCTGCCTTGCTTCCTGTGTTGTTTGGGATTGGCTCCAGCAGACCCCCCTGTGAGGATACAGGAGGATGGCCAATGACTGACTGACTGTTTTTAATTAAACATTCCATGGAATACTCACTGTTCATGCACCACCCAAGTTTACTTCTTATAGCAAAGTCAAAGAATAAAACATGACACTAACAATCAGTTCCTTCTAATTAAAAAAAATCCTTTACATTTCCTTTATTGTTTAACCAAATTAGACAGATTGTGGTGACTGATGCTTCTCATGTGTAATGTTATCTGCAGTTACTGTGATTACACCATGTGGAAAGGTATTCAGCTGCTTGAACTGTCACCTAGGGCAGACTTTGTCTTTTAAAAATAGGTTGGCGCCTGACATCTTAAAAGGTCAAGGGCAGGTGGTGCGAACAATGGCGGGTTATTGCTGCACTTTTAAATATATCATGTTAACATGTTCCATTCCCGGCAAAAGGGAAATCAAACCATTATATTTTATTACAAATCATAGGTGGTCACTTCCTAGTTAATTTTCAAGCGCTGCAAAGAGTAAATGTAGCTGTCTGAATCTTTTATGGCTTCTCAGAACTCGGCAATACGCAGGGCAATAAGCTAATGTCACCTTTATGATTACTTTTTGGGATAAATTTTACAGCACTTTGACTTTTCTTTTTATGGACGAACCTTAAGGAGTTATCCTAACTAGCAATGAAATGGACAAAAGAAATCTTTTAATTTAAGCCAAACCTGATGTGAACAAACAAAGCATCTTAAGTAAATAAACAATGGCATTTTTCAGAGTTGGGTAGTGTACATACTGTTGTGTGCAACTCAAAAAACCCTCTTCTTGTCATCTTGATAGGTTTAATCTTGTAATGGGGCAGGTGGTGAAACTATTGGATAAATGCTGTTTTTTAAATGAGTGGCAGAGACTGAATGAAGTCTTTCTTTAAGTTTTTTTTTCTTTCAAAATCACTTTAAAAACAAATGTAAGTTGTTGCTAAAATGTGTTTCTTAATTTTTTGTTTGCAAGCAGAGGGCACATTTTATGCAGTATATCACAGCTGCCATTATATCACAGATCACACGGCCATGCGGCATCATAGTGACTAGGCACATGAAATGGCTGCACCCATGCAAACAAGCACAAACATAACGAGCTGACAGAAAAACATGTTCTCAAAAACATTGAGATAAAAATAAAGAAAATATGTCAAAATATACCAACCAGAAGTTATTTATGTGTATTTTTGTGCCTTTCTAAAAATATTTTTGTCTTATTGCTGGCAACAACTGTCCCTCCCATATTAAAAAATCCCAAGTAAGTCACATTGCAGTATGACAGTCATTGCTTACATTCATACTTTCAGTTACGGATTTACATGTTCATGATGTCTGTGCTTTGTTTGCACTTACATGCACTTACATGTGCCATCATGCCAGTCAAGTTCAATATACTGTAAACTGATTGCAGAGACACTGGAGATGGGGCCTTACCTTTACTAGACATCCAGACACCATGTATTTTTCAGCAAAAGTTTCTTTCATTTTTGGTTGAAACTTTTGGTCAACATTCTTTGTATTTTTTTCTTTTTTTGCAGGTCCGTTGATGTTTTGTTTGCTTCATATGAGTTAGCTTAATTCAGGGAGGTACTCACAGCATCCATTGATAGGGTCTGTCTATGCTTTTGCACTGTGTGTTCTTCCTCTTTCTTGTTTCTCTATGTTTCTAAAACACTAACAACTCATTGGCACATGCTGTATGTACATGTACAGTATATGTTTTACTATACCTTTTCCTCAACTTCTGGCCCCATTACCACTATGCTTGTGAACATTCACCCTAACTCACTTCTTGGCTCAATTGGGAAGTCAAGGATCCATGCTATATATATCAGGTTGGTAACTCTTGTGCTCTTTGCAATACTTGTCTTAACTTCATCCATACATCCATTATCTAACCTGCTATATCCTAACTACAGGGTCACTGGGGTCTGCTGGAGCCAATCCCAGCCAACACAGGGTACAAGGCAGAAAAAAAAATCCTGGGCAGGGCGCCAGCCACCACAGCTTGTCTTAACTCTTTTCTCCTAATGTTTTTTTCAATTTTCATTGAGTGTGTATTTATAATAAAATAATTCCTGCCATGCTCAAGAAGAATTAAAAAATTAGGAGAGGCCATATGCTGGTGTACTTGTCTTAACTCAACAACTTTATTGAAGTTACAATGGGATTAAGGGGTTGAATTTACTAATGTTACCTCTACCTGCTGGTATTGGGTAGTCCTAGCCAGTTGCTTCAGGTGTCTTCCTTATGCCTGTTTAAATTATAAAATAATTTTTAACATAGAAATATAAAATAACAGTCTCTACCAATGAGCTCTTGCCTCAAATGGCAATTACAAAAACACCAGTTTGGTCAAAACAGGAAAAATAATCATTGCCATGAGACAAAGAGCCCTATCACTAGCTGTGAGTGACATTTTCCAAGTCCATTATATATATATGTGTATATATATATATATATATTTATTTATTTTATATATATATATATATATATATATATATATATATATATATATATATATATATATATATATCAGGTATAGCATCTTCCAAATAATACAAAGTGTTCACATGATACGTGTTTCACCCTTATTGGGGCATTTCAGGTGTATGCAGTTTTTCATCCCCTTATAGGGATCATACCTCAGACGTCAGGTGAAGCCTCTGACACTATGCCACGGTGGCTGGTTCAGTTATTTGGCTGGGTGAAGTTCAGAGTATTACATTCTTTTAAAGTCTGATTCTCAATCTTATTATTAGGTGGTTAACCACCAGGCAACACTTGTGGTTGGTTGGCCAGTCCTCTCAGCTAACTGATGTCCGAGGTCCAATACGGGCGAAACATGTGTTGTGTACTCTTTGCATTGCTTGGCAGATACTGTATCACATATCTGTGATCTGCTTCTTGCAACTGAGAGGATGTGGTGGATGTTTGCCAACTGGCTGACCAACCACAAGTGTTACCTGGTAGGTAATCACCAAGCAATCAGGTTACTCCCCCTGGCAGCATCCACAGAACCCAAAAGGGCTGCAGTTACTCTGGGTTCACAAATGACTCTGCCAAAAGAAAGCAATTGTAAAGACAAAAGAAGAGGATCAAGAACTGAACCCTGTGGAGCTCCACATGTTTTGTATTTATGCTCAGGTACAAGAGTATGTAAAGCAACACAAAATTACCTATTTTTTAAATATGAGCAGAACTACTTGAGCAAAGCACCGGACAGATTTGCCCCAATATCATGACAATATGTATGTGATGGATTATGGTGTCAAATGTTCCACTGGAATTTAATAGGACAAGTATGGATAGTTTATTTTGCATCAGCATTTAGACTAAAGTAATTTTTAATTTTTACTTTGGCTGTCTCGGTACTTATCCTTGTATGAAAGTCTGATGGTAGCTTTTATCTAAAATAATATTTCTTTTAAAAATCATTTAATACTACCTTTTTAAGCAATCTACTTAAAATTAGATATACCTCTAAAATTGTTGTTGAGTAGTATTGAATATATATACATGCACTATAAATTACTGTAAAACATAGCCTTGTTACATACTATGCAATATCAGCAGTATCAAATACACCTCCAATTATCTTTTCTTTTAATTCTTGTGCTATTGCATTGCGTGTTCCTGACTTCTTTTCATGAAGCAGGAAGTGTGGTGTTGGCAAAAGACAGAATGTCATGGTTATTTTTTTTATTCAACTGTTTTTTACAATTATAGCACAGTCTTGTTATTCACTTTTTTTGATTAGAGATGCATATTAAGTCAAAACTGGAGATTAAAGCAGCAGTCCTATTGTTGGCAGTCCACTTGCTAAGCCACTAGGATATATCTAACATAATAACTACATAGTATATTGAGTGGGCAAAAAAAATATGTTTGACATATAAACTCTAGAGCTTATTTCCATAGTGAACACATTTATGAAATGCTGTACATGCATTGTGTACATTTGTCCACAATTGCAGACCAGTCTAGTTAACTGATTTGGAAAGGGTCATCCAATATGTCAGTGTTTAGAATTGACCCTTTAGCTTCGTGTTTCGTAGTCTATCACCTTAAACCTCTAGGCCATATACAGATGATGCTATAAATCAGAAAATGAGACTCAATGACTAAAGAGGAAAATATCAACTTCATTTAAAATTCAAGGGAGATGAGTAAGTTCTTCAGTTTGAATAAACAGAGTTGGGGTAGAGCCGCACCCTGTCCTAATGTGTTTGATGGAGTGGCACACCAGGGAACTCCAATTGTGTGGAGACAAGCCTCCAGGAATCTCAGGGGCTGTACAAGATTTTCTGAAGTAATTAGAGCAGACAAAAACTCTGTTGAGCATGTTTCAGCTTTTCAAGCAGTTTTGAAGATCATTCTTAAATGGAGTGCCAAGCCTAGCCAGCTGTTAGTTCTGGGGTCATACTAAAGAGTACATTATGTGTTAGGCTATCACAAAACCATTTGCAGTCTGTTAATACTTTGTGCATTTCAGTAATCCACATGTGAGGAATAATGAAAGAAGATGGAAAAACTGCCCAAAATTAATTTATTTATATTTAATATTTACTTTCATGACTTTTCTTTAAAAGAGCAAAATATTACAAGATGTAAGCTCATATTTTTTTAATCCAAAACTAATTAACTAGCACATGGACTTGACAGTGTTATAAATTACTGTCCCTTCAGAAATTATTTTACTCAGAATCTTGACTAACCTCCAATCATTTTATACAAAGAAAGATACATTGTTGATGTTAAAAGAAGAGTAAAGAAGCAAATGAATAAAAACATGATGAAAATTGTGTTTTCTTTTTGCCAAATGTTTTCATTTATTATACTTGAAGACTTAAAATCTCCTCAATTCCTTCAACTGTGTGATGCATCTGAGGAAGATTTGTACAAGAAATTTTTGCATACTTCATGATGTACACCCCATCCCCACTTATTACATTTATTGCATCCAATGCTTAACCCCTCTGCAAGTCTAAACTGGATTAAACAGTTTGGAGAAAGATGGATGGACTTGTGAAACATGTAACACAGCCAATGTCCTCTTGCAGTACGCATCTGGAATATATTTATGGGTGGTTTGGGTATCTTGCTTGAGTTATTTGTGTTTTCTGTCTTACTTTGCTGCAGTAATATGAGCTGGTATAAGCCAAACAAGTAGGTAGAGCAGCCTATACATATTAAGGGATGATCAAATCTTATTAAAAAATGAAGGACATGCATCTCTGATAACAGACCATAGAACTGTTAGATTCAGAGAGTGTATGGCAACTTTATGTATGATTTGCCAGCAAAGAAGTGGTACAGTAAAAAGGTTGAAAAAAACTTTTATTTATATAGCATATTTTTATACATGGGCAATGTAGATTAAATTGCTTTACAGCTAGCAAAATAGATAATAGAAAACATTATAAATGTACAAAAACAACAATGTATTTTTATATCATCCAAAATCACACACCAGATGCCTTAATGAGCTTTAACAAACCAGCCCCCCCATCCCATCTTTAGACTCTGTATATAGACAAGAAAAAACTCCCTACATACCAAAAAGGACAAAAAAAGAAATTAATTTTGGGAAGGGCATTTCAAAGAGAGACCCGCTTCCAGGTGTGTGGGGAGTGCAATAAGTGTCAAAGCAACACTAGACAGAAAACACAAATAGAGATAGATAGAAAGATACTTTATTAATCCCAAGGGGAAATTCACATACTCCAGCAGCAGCATACTGATAAAAAACAATATTAAATTAAAGAGTGATAAAAATGCAGGTAAAACAGACGATAACTTCATATAATGTTAACGTTTATCCCCGGGTGGAACTTAGGAGTCGCATAGTGTGGTGGGGTGGGGGGGGGGAATGATCTCCTCAGTCTGTCAGTGGAGCAGGACAGTGACAGCAGTCTGTCGCTGAAGATGCTCCTCTGTCTGGAGATGATCCTGTTCAGTGGATGCATTGGATTCTCCATGATTGACAGGAGTTTGCTCAGTGCCTATCGCTCATGCCTACAATAGAGCCTGCCTTCCTCACCATTTTGTCCAGGCGTGAGGCGTCCTTCTTCTTTAGGCTGCCTCCCCAGCACAGTACCACGTAGAAGAAGGCACTCGCCACAACCATCTGATAGAACATCTGCAGCATCTTATTGCAGATGTTGAAGGATGCCAGTCTTCTAAGGAAGTATAGTCGGCTCTGTTCTCTCTTGCAAAGAGCATCACTATTGGCAGTCCAGTCTAATTTATCATCCAGCTGCACTCCCAGGTATTTATAGGTCTGTACCCTCTGCACACAGTCTCCTCTCATGATCACGGAGTCCAGGAGGGACCTGGGTCTCCTAAAATCCACCACCAGCTCCTTGGTTTTTCTGGTGTTCAGGTGTAAGTGGTTTGAGTCTCACAATTCAACAAAGTCCTTGATTAAGTTCCTATACTCCTCCTGCCCACTCCTGATGCAGCTTACAATAGCAGTGTCGTCAGCGAACTTTTGCATGTGGCAGGACACCGAGTTGTATTAGAAGTCCGATGTATATAGGCTGAACAGGACCAAAGAAAGTACAGTCCCCTGCGGTGCTCCTGTGTTGCTGACTACAATGTCAGACCTGCAGTTCCCGAGACGCACATACTGAGGTCTGTCTGTAAGGTAGTCCACGATCCATGCCACTAGGTATGAATCTACTCCCATCTCTGTCAGCTTGTCCCTAAGGAGCAGAGGTTGGATGGTGTTAAAGGCGCTAGAGAAGTCCAGAAACATAATTCTTACTGTACCACTGCCTCTGTCCAAATGGCAGAGGGATCGGTGTAGCATATATATGATGGCATCCTCCACTCCCACCTTCTCCTGGTATGCGAACTGCAGAAGGTCGAGGGCCAGAATGTAGGTGTACACTATATTTTTAAAAGTATAAATAGGATTGAAGTCATCTTAGTCTCAATATTAGATGACCATGATATGTCTCAATAAAAAATGGCTACATCCAGAAAACAGTTCTCATCATTTAGGCTTAATCCAGACCAGGGTAATGGGGGTGCTGGAGCATATCCCAGCCAACAAAGGGCACAAGGCAGGAACAAACCTTGGACAGGGTGACCTGTACTTCACAGGGCAAATACACACAGACACACACACCAGAAACACACTAGCTCCAATTTGGCATCATCAATTTACCTAACATGCATGTCTTTGGACAATGGGAGTAAACCAGAATACCCGGAATAAGCCTACACAGACAGAGGGAGAGCATGCAAACTCCATGCTGGGATGACCCAGGACACAAACCCTGGTTTCTTCACTGTTGAGGCACCGTGCCACAAAGACTTTGCATAATTTAGCTTTAAGTAGTAAGAGGTGGAACAGGTCAGGTGGACGCAGAGTTACTAATGGGAGTGTTGTCTAATCATTCAGTTTTTAATCTGAATGCATAAATAAATGCTTGATCTAATGTTAAGTTAGGACTGAATAAAAGGTTGGCTTTTGCTAGCAACAATGGACATAAAGGTAAGGGATAACCCTAGATGACTCCAGTTAATGGATCATGTGTGCTATTGGGATATGGGAGAATAAAATCATGCAGTCACCTCAAGATCTTTTAAAAGAACTTGCCATCCATTGGCAATTTTGCAATGTACTGTGGTGAAGATTTTGTAAAAAGTTCATAAAGGTCTTACTCATGATGTGAATATATTTTTTTCTTTCTGTGGTCCTGCTCTATTTCATTTTTTTTCAGTTTTCATATACTTCTGTTGCTGTGCATGGTGTTTCAAACCAGTCTTGAAGTTATTTACTGTACCCAAGGACATTTTAATTTTTGCTTGTTTCTCTCTATCTCTCTTTCTCTGATTACAAGACCTTTAAATTAGAGGAAGTGAAGGCCTGGCAACTTCTTATCTGAATAAAACACTTGATTTGGCCTCGACTTGTGGTTGTTAATGGTGTGTTGGAGTTAAATAAACTGATGTTTAAGAGAAAAATTGAAACAACAAATGAGGAAGGTTTTTAGTTAATGGCGCAAATGATTACTTCATTACAATCATTAGTGTCAGATGCAACATATATAGTGATGTGTCAATAAATAAAGCAAATTGTCAATACTGAATTAAAAAAAATCTTGAAATGAGCTAAGTTCTGCCAATGTCAATAAAAATGTGTCAATAACAATATAAATAAGCAGACCTTCCTCATGCTGAATTAATTGACTGGCATGAATGACTGGAATTGCTCACAAGGATTAATTGTTCGAATCTCTTCATAACAGTTCTACAACAGTTAATGAGAGATGGGTTAAATTTGAGAAGTGAAAGGAAAAGTTACAATTGTTTAAATAACTGATTAAGTGAATTTTGTAACTTAACTTTAATTTAGTGACAAACTGCTTAATATGAAAAATGCACATCATTATGCATCCTAAATATTATTGACCATGTAGTTCTGTAATGTCAGTTTTTGAATTCTTTTCTGGCAACCCAGAAAACAGGAAAGATCAAACTGACTCATCATTCAATTTTCAGTTGCATGGTGTCTGGATTTATATTAAAGGGTTCAAACAGTCACACCAGCATTGGTTTTATATTAATATTTTACTTCTGTGAAACAATCAATGACTTTTGTAACAATTTTCTGACCCCACTTTTTTTCATCAAAGAAACAGCACATATACTCAGCAAAAAAAGAAACGTCCCTTTTTCAGGACTGTGTATTTCAACAATAATGTTTTAAAAATCCAAATAACTTTACAGATCTTCATTGTAAAGGGTTTAAACAATGTTTTCCATGCATGTTCAATTAACCATAATCAATTAATTAACATGCACCTGTGGAATGGTCGTTAAGACCTTAACAGCTTACAGAAAGTAGGCATTTAAGGTCACAGTTCTAAAAACGCAGGACACTAAAGAGACTTGTCTACCGACTGTGAAAAACACCCAAAGAAAGATGCCCAGGGTCCCTGCTCATCTGCGTGAACGTGCATTAGGCATGCTGCAGGGAGGCATGAGGACTGCTGATGTGGCTAGGGCAAGAAATTGTCATGTCCGCACTGTGAGACGCCTAAGACAGCGCTACAGGGAGACAGGAAGGACAGCTGATCATCCTCGCAGTGGAAGAGCCCGGATCTCAATCCCATTGAGCACGTCTGGAACCTGTTGGATCACAGGGTGTGGGCTAGGGCCATTCCCCCAGAAATGTCCAGGAACTTGCAGGTGCCTTGGTGGAAGAGTGGGGTAACATCTCACAGCAAGAACTGACAAATCTGGTCCAGTCCATGAGGAGGAGATGCACTGCAGTACTTCAAGCAGCTGGTGGCCACACCAGATACTGACTGGTACTTTTGATTTTGAGCCTCCCTTCATTCAGGGACACATTGTGAAACATTTTTAGTTTATGTCTTATGGTGTTGACTCTTTTACTGTTCATACAAATATTTACACATTAATTTTACTGAAAGTAAAAACAGTTGAAAGTCAGAGGACGTTTCTTTTTTTGCTGAGTATATATCACCAACAAAAGGCACAACCTAAACGGACCACCAGCCTATCACATGATGAATTCATGCATGCACACAATGTTATCTATGATGGCCTAATCTAGAGCAATCAAATAATATAGCATTTATTGGATGTGAGACAAAATTAGAATACCCTTAAAAACACATATACAAAGGCAGGATGAAAAGGTAAACTCCAAACAGACAGTGACTTAGGCAGGAATCAAACCCTGAAGCAGTAAAGCAGCAGATCATTTTGCTCCCATGCCACCCTAGTAACCAATCTAACTTATTTTATATAGTGCCAATAACTTCTTTTCATGATTTTTCTTGACTGAATGCCAAGGTAAGGAATGCTGAGTATCTCACTTGGGGGTTCCTGCTTCTTTGCTTTTTGTGGCTGATGTTATTCCTATTTTTGCCTTTGGACTAATCTTTGCTATTGTAGTGGCTCTGATTTTTGACATCTTGGCATGCATTCTTAGTCACTTTTTTACTATTTATATTTGTTTTGTGGTTATTGATATTTTTTATCACCATTCTAATGATGCAGTTTTGTGCTCAGACCTTTGGATGGTCACCACCATTTCACGAGTGTCTACATACTGTAGCTGTGGCCATATTGTTTGTTGTTTTCTCATAATCAGGTCCCTGACTGTCATTTGACTTCAACTTTTGCCAATTCCTTTGCTTGTCCCTGTTATTTTCTTTTAATATTGTTTTTCTGTACACTTATTCGTACTTATCCTTGAGCAATGTGCACTTTCATGGCTCACAGCAAACAATAACTCGGACGAGATTTGAATCAGCTCCTGCAAAACTGATGACAAGTGCCTGTATTTATCAAGTGTCTCCTAACTGTCTCAAAAATCTACAATTTTGGTTTTCCTTTTAGGAGGAGGAGTGAAAACTTTTTATCAGTTTTCCTAATTTAGAAATCTAAATTCTGACTTCACCAGGATTTAGGAGAGGTTGTAAACTGTCCTAACTCACTAGGAGTTGCCAGATGGTCGCGTTCAGACAGAGATATTCACACACACTCTGGAAAAAAGCTGAATTGTTTGGAAATGTTGAACAACAATGAACTTGTAAAAAGATAATAATTTGACAGAGATTGAATAATATTAACAACAAATCATGTATGTTATGTGAGCACTCCATCTAGGCAGACTAACCATGCACTGTTGGCCGAACTGTGTTGGTAACGTTGTTTTTTAGCCGCAGACAAAGTGCAGCTTTGCAATAGTAATGATTTGGGTATGTCACAACCAAACATTTCTTGAAGTTTGCAGCAAATTTTGAATTCCCTTACAATGCATAAGGTTATATGCAGATTTATATTTATCACCACCACTCTATGTGAAGTTGTGTTAAAGCAAGCTGCATTTATGCAAATCACTGGTCTTCCAGGAGTTGTTGGTTTGATTGACTATATGCACATAAAAATCAGTAGCACATTTGTGGTTGAGCACAAGTATGTGAACACACACACGGGTACTCATGGATTCATACTATATTATATTAGACAACATATTATTCTGAACATAGGCTGGACTAGATGGGTGATTTTCAGCAAAATATCACACAGATGTGATGAGCTCTATCTTTTACAAAACTCTGGAACATTCATGTTACATTTTACAAGCCGGGGAACGTTCAAGAAGGCAAGTGGAGTCACCTGGGGCATTGGATAATTAGAGCCCTGCAGAAGCTAAAGGGAGAATCACTGAGAGAGGCATAGCACACAGCTCTCAGACAGGGCCTTCTTAAAATATGGGCATGCTGGGCAGTTGCCTGGGGGCCCCACGAGCATAGGGGCCCCATAATAATCTATGTACAGTATGTTGTGACTTGCTGAGTGGTTGTGTAGGCAGAGGCCCCAGTGCACTGCATTACCCGGAAGCCTATAATGCTGACGACAGTCGGAAACACTGGAAGAGTGAATGCAACTTCACTAACAGCGTAGAAATAACATTAGATGGTTTCAGTAACTATTATTTTCTGAATTGTTCCCAGTGTCAATAACAAAGGAAAGATGATTCTTTTGAAACACAGCTGTGGATCATTTGTAAGTCTCATTCAGCGTGTGTCGTTGTGTTCTTTCTATTTTGGTGCTCATTATAGTGTTATTCTTGATGCTGCTGCAATGTGGCAACAGTAATATGCAGCTTAGTGTAAAATCCTACCTTATTATGTTTTCCCTTTCCTTCTTCTACTGCTTTGATGATTATTCATAAAACTACAAAACATTATCATAAGTGCCATTTTGATGCTCAGGACATCATTCATTTTCAAATGTGAACTCCTACTCCTAGTTGGAAGCAGGTGTTGGACACTTCATAACTCCTCATGTCCTACTCTGAAATAGGACAAATTCTTACCCTAGTCAAACTTTTATTAAAATCCTAGGAGTGATTCTGAAATGCTTGATAAATAAGGGCAATGGTCTTTTTAAGAAAAGAGAGACTTACTTTCTGAAGATAAGAGGAATGCAGCTTCATCAAGCAACAGAGTTAAAACAACTTGTTTTTTCCATAAACTGAAAGTTGGATTGTTTTTGTGAAAATCATCAAAATATTGGTAGAGCTAAGACCTTTTCCTCACCTATGGTCTCAGGATCTGAGAAAGATTAAAACAATGTGATGGCTGGAACAAGTAACTAAAATCTGTTTCCTAGGCTAGACTCAATTTTTGTGTTATATTGTGGAGTTCAATAACGTGGGAAAATCTTTGAGTAGAAATGCTGGATCAGATCGATTGGTTAAAGTGGTTTGGGTAAGGAGTGATGGTGCTCTTTGGGTGTCTTCCACGGTAGGTGTGCCTAACAAGACCAACTGAGAAAGTAACGAGTAGTAGACCAGGGCATGCTGGAGGGTTTATTTGCTTCAGATGTCCTATGAGTGCCTTGAAACTCCGTGGATGAGGAGTAGATTTTTATAGGATCAGATTTGTCTTGTTTGTCTCAACATGTTGCCATCTCAACACTTAATATGTTAAGTGAGTGGAGAGTAAAGCATATCTTGCCAATTGTGTTAAATCTTTCACAAATTGCATAGTCTCCACTTTGCATCTATCTCATTTAACGATTTGTTGGAATGCCAAATGGATTACTACAGTATATAATGTTTATTAGTAATCTGACCTACTTTGAAACCCAAATGGATTTATTTTTGGTGTCAAACCCTTAATTTCCCTAAATAGAATTCCAGTATTTGTTAACTTACTCCAAGTGTAACAAATGCCCCTTTCACATATACAACCCAGGAAATTTCTGGGATTTGTTCAGTCACCCATACCTGGGTGACCCAGCAGTTTCCCAGGTCAATAACATTTACTCATGAAAGTTTTATCACAGAGAAGTGGTTATGGATCCTCAAAGGTGAGAAAAGTTCCTTATCTGTGAAAAACTGGTTTTAATTTTTTTCCGGTTGTAGAATATAAAATATAGTTGAGCCACAATCATCCTGATTTGGTTTCATTAATTTATGCATTTAATTTTTCCAGTATATTTGAGTCACACTTAAAACAAGATGAATTGAAAACGGAAAAACACCACAGATTAATGTGAAGTAGCAATTATACAAAGTTGCGTGCTAGTGCATTTTTCCTGTTTTGGGAGGCTGGTCTAAGCTCAGTTCTCACATGGTGAAAGCCAGACCTTTTGAGGTTCCTTTCCTCTTTTTTCACTGGGAAGGTACATGGTACAGATGTGTTTGGCAGTATCTAGGCTTAATTTTTTTCTTGGTTTAGCTCAAACTTAACTTTCATATTTCAGAATTATTTCCTTCAATCCCTGTACCTGACTTACAGTGCCTTCAGAAAGTACACAGACCCCCAATCTTAGCTTATGAACTTGCCCACAGCCCTTTAAAGGCAAGCTGGGTCTTGAAGTCCAGTGTGGTTTATTCATGTGCACTCTGTTGGATGTTGGTGGCTTTATGAATATTGTATTTTCTTTATTTTTTGATTTTTTTTAACTAATTATAATTTGCTTCTTGTGAATTTCATGTAAGGATTAGTTTTCTTTGGATTATCTTGCAGACAACTCATTTTGACTTCTTTTTTTAGCTCTTTTGGAATCCTTTGTTTTTTATATACACTAGGGGGCTTTGCCCCCTGCTTGCTTTGCTCGCCAACCCCCCAGCGTGCACTACATGCCAGCCACTTCACGTCTCTGCGTATGTGGATTTCACTATTCACCAAACAACAAATCTTTTAATTCTTGCGGACAGGCCTCTTCATTGGGAAGAAACACTAATTTTCCCTGATGGCAGCACAAATTAGATGATCTACAAGTCTTTTAAAGTTTAAAGCCGAACAATAACTACATACAGTACTTCTGTCTTATCACCTATGTCCATATTTTTGATGTCTTTTCACTGTTCCGTTATTTCACTGAGTAATAATTTCTGTTTGTTAGTACTAATGCAATCTTTACTATCAGTCTTTTGAGGCTTTCTAATTTTAGATAGATAGATAGATAGATAGATAGATAGATAGATAGATAGATAGATAGATAGATAGATAGATAGATAGATAGATAGATACTTTATTAATCCCAAGGGGAAATTCACAAATTTTAGTACTTTCATAATCTCTTGCTCAGCATGTGTATTGTGCCAATGTTTTAGAACCTCTATACAATGTTCTATTTTGTCTTCTACTCTTTGTCTTTTATTTCTGACCCCGCTTGGATCTGGGAGCGCAGGAACTGTGTCTGACAATAGCATTCACACGAATGAGAAGTGATTGGACCGTGGGCATGGTTGTAAATGTTTGAGAGGAGTGCAGGACTTGTGAAAATCTCTTGGCAAAACATCTCGCCTCGCGGGACCTGAAATTATCTCTCACAGGAGTTAAAATTATCTCCAAAAAAGTCTCGTCCCAGGATTTCCATTTATAATAGAGAGATTTTTATTTACAAAGATTCATGGTGGGAATTTTCTCTTTAAGCTATAGTTTTACTATTCTTGTGAGGCATATGTATTGTTATTTTGGGACTTTCAAGAATATGTTGAACTTTTGAAGACAAAGCCCCATTTGGCCAGGTGTAAACTGAAGTCAGAGAGTCAAATGGTCACTCAGGCTGCTTGAAAGTGAGCCTTTTCTGGACAGGCTCAGTTGGATGCTGGCCTGCTTTCAGCCCTTTTTTAAAGGCCTCACACATTTTTTTCCATACTTGTGTATGTATGTGTGTGTGTGTGTGTGTGTGTGTGGAATACAACAGGTTCATGCACTCGACCTGGAAGATTACCTGCAAATGCCTGCATGTGTGAAAATAACTACACACTCAAAAGGCAGGCCTCATGGGAACAGACATAATTATTAGGTGTTCAAGATTCTGTATAAAAACAGAAGCTATCAGGGGCACCACATTATGAACTCTTTCATTGTACAAGTCCTTTACTAAGATGTGCAAAAAATAGGTCAAAAGACAGCGTGCTTAAAGGAATCCCACATCTGAAGAAGTGTGGTATTAATGAGTAAAAATTTGTTCAACAGATGCTCTTTGGTCAAATGCCTTGATAAGGTCTGTGCTCAGAGGGTTGCATTATTTCAACTTGATCTTGATGTTCATTTGTGATTTTAATATTAAGATGTGGTCTTTGTTTCGTAGAGTTACATTTTATTTATACCTCTTGGCAATATCTAAGCTTAATTTTTTTCTGGGCTTAGTTCAAAATTAGCTTCCGTATTTGATTGTGGCTTTTGGGCATTCAGTGCAGCTTTGTTTCTTTTTTTCTTGATGAGGCACTGTTTTTTTTTTGACCATTTACTTTAACAGATTTTATTTTTGCACCTTGGATCCTGTTTTAGGTACAAACAAGGCTTTTTTTTTGGATGGCCATGTTTTCCTGTTCTTTGGTCTCCCCATTTGCCTCATCAAACCTTTCCTCAAAGAATGCATCTCTTAACTCACCTCAGCCTCTAATATTCCCATTCAATTCCAAAGACACAACCTGAGCGATGGAATAGGCTTATCACTCAATTGAGTCAAGACCTGATGATGCCTTCTCTGTCTTGTAGTCAAACAGAGTAACAGCAGCAACTGATAACCTTATTAATGTTAACCCACACCATAATTTATTTAGCATAAGCAGAGGGCCTATTATCTTTGTTTTAAATAATGTTACATGCCATGCTTGACTTTTCAAAACTTTCTAAACTTCTTCTGATAATTGGTGAATGTAATAAAATAAAGAATAACACTAACAAATCAAACCCATTAATGAGGCTGGCACCATAATTACTGTTATGCTTATGCCTGGTAATGTGCAATATGCTTAATGTAGATAATTAACTAAGTCATAATATTTTATTTAGATCAGCAAGGGTTCTATTTCCATCACTTCTATTATCTATTAGTCTATCCCTCAGTCTGCCTAAGTGGTATTTCACCTCATTATACAACACGTTCTGTTTTTTACAGTATGTGTGCTCACTAGAGGGGAGCTGTGTCTCTTTAAAATACTGGGGACTGCTGCTCAGCATAAGAGCTCCAATTTTTAAATATACACTAAATGGCATAATTATACGAGTAAAGTAGCTGTAACAAATGTGTGTGTAGTGTAAACACACTAAAATTGCAATTATTGCTTACTGTACAACCAGCATTCAGCAGATTTCAGGCTGAGTGAGATGTTAATGTAAGCAATTTATCAACACATTCCCAGGCAGGAAATGAGAGGATATAAATTTTAGGAAGATTATTACATTATATTATTATCAAACAGATTACATTATGTGTTTGGAATGTGGCTGGAAAAATGCCTTAGATTAAATTTCTTTGGTGTGAAGAAACAGCCAACAAATAAACAAATAAAAATGGAATAATAAAATAACTTGTTTAGCTGTCTTTGTCTTTATTAAATAATGGTAGAAGATACCATTCCAGTGCTTCACATTTTATTATGAGATTCACTATTAATTCATTTTCCGAATCATCTTTTGGTAACACTTTAGTTTAGGTACTGCAAAAATGACATCTATTACTCATTTACTTCTACGTAAGAATGGCTTAACAAACACTTATATGGGTCTTCATAACATTTACTGAGCTCCAGCAAAGTATATTCATCTCTGCAATGTGACCTACAAACAAAACTTCACTTTAAAGTGGTCTGAGGTGGCTTAAATTTCATTTGGTATTACTTATTTAGTATAAGACTTGTGAATCCTTTATATTAACAAGTAATTTTGCCATCATGTCAATATGCCATATTGCACAGAGATGACCAACCTTCCTACTGATGTTATGTAAGTGTTATGGTCTTGTTACATAACAGTAAATAAGTAATAGATGAATTTTTGAAGTTCTTATGTTATCCATTTTTTTAGTACAGCGTTGGGAGGAAGAGTTGCATCTGTCATCAGAGAAGAAGTGAAATTGGACAGGATGGTAGTTAATGTTAAGGCACATTCACATGCACAAACACACTCATAGAGGACCAGTTTAGAGCTCCAGTATTCAAATTCTTCAGATGTGGGAGGAAAAGTGGTGTAATCAGTTAGAACCAATACAGAAATACAGAACTAGCAAACATCACAGTCCTAAAGTTCACAGTAGCAGTGTCTTTATAAAGAATTGTCCAGGTAACCCTAAAAAATGAAGTAGAGTGAAGAACAGTTTAACATCTAGGAAATTAAGCTTACAGAATGTCTTAAGCAGCATACAAAAGTTTAATTCTGTCATAATAATGAGACATATGAGTCATGAAAAAGGTTTGGGGCAGCCACCCGTATAATTGAGTTCCTGGCTGCAAAGTCGATCAAATGAATACAGCACTGATGTGCACAAGACCGAGTCGAAAACAGAACTGAGGGACTAGGGAAAAGGTGTAGGATTTTAAAGGGGAAGACAGGAAGTGAGATCATAGGGATCGGGCTCATGGTCTTCAGCCATTGGTTCGAGTCCGGACATGACATCACAGGGGCTGGGGCCAGCAAGGTCCTCAATAGGCTCGGTCCCGGAAGTGACATAGAGAGCCAGGTGGGATCTCCCGTAAATGGTCTACAGGAAAGGGAGAAAAAGAGTCAGTGCACTCTACCACATGCCGGCATGCTTCGGAACTGCCCTTACTCAAGCCCTTTAGCTGCCTCCCATGCGCACGTGTGTGAGAATTCATTAATACATTCCTCTGTATTCAAATTACAATCTCACCTTAACACTAAGGAATTAAGCATTTTTAATCAGTAATGGAAAGCGCATCTCATGTTGGCTGAAACAAGAAAATGGCTCGCCTTTTTTAATGTTCACATCCAGCACATCATTTTTAAGAGACTACAAATTGTCTAAATAATTACTTACTCTGGACTAAATTTATTCTTGAAAAAATTCTAGCTATCTAGAGTTAAACATTTTATTGGAAGTGTCTAGATATCGTTACATTTTACATGACAATATATTCTTAATAAGAATGAACAATAATATATTGTAAACCCCACATTTTTTTTCTCTATTAGGATGCACATTTACAATATATGCATCTCTAGATTCATTATTACAATCATGGGATGGTCGGGGCGGGGGGTGCAATTTATTATGCATTTATTATAGAATGATACAAAGCAACCTGCACACACTAACATAATGAATCTTTGCATTACTGATTAATGGCCTATGATGATGCTTTGGAAAGCGGGACAGTGCCCATGCAATGAAAGCTTTCAAACTGTGAATCCTTGCTTTTTTAACAGTACAGGAATACAAATCATAGCACATGGCAGTGAGTGTGACTCGGGAGACTGTGTTTTCTTTGTATGTGTGAAGCTTTAAAAAAACAAAAACTGCCAGCTGAAGTTTGTGCAATGCACAAAACTGCTAAAAATGACATTACAGATGTTTATTTTTTAATTCATTGGAACTAAGTTAATAAATGGTGCTATGCAGTATTTACAGAAATTAGTGGTAAGTATATAGTACAAGGTGACATACAGTAGTAGTATTGTAGTTGGCTCTGCTGTGTTACAGCTCCAGAGGCCTGTGTTCAAATCCTGGCCTGTGTAGTATATATGTGTATGGTACAAAGGTACAGCATATATGACAATTCTCATATATAAGTATTATGGTTATTCTGTCATATTAATTCTAATGGCAACTATTCCCTTCAATTATATAATAATATCTATAGAAGCTGCTATTTTCTTCAATTTTAATCAGTTTAGTCAAGAATACATTATTATTTATTAAGATAATCTTTAGTCTCTTAAATTTTTTCCCTTCATATTTCTACTTTTCTTTTGACTTATCTCGATTGATCTTGAAGTTCTGCGGTGGGCTAGTGCCCTGCCTGGGGTTTATTTTCTGCCTTGCTCCCCAGAAGGGACTGGGCGGTCTCTTGGTCTGGAATCCCTACAGATTTTTTTTTTCTTCTCCAGCCTTTGGAGTTTTTTTTTTTTGTTTTTTCTGTCCACCCTGGCCATCTGACCTTACTTATTCTATGTTAATTAATGTTGACTTATGTTTATTTTTTATTGTGTCTTCTATTTTTCTATTCTTCATTGTGTAAAGCACTTTGAGCTACATTTTTTTGTATGAAAATGTGCTATATAAATAAATGTTGTTGTTGTTGTTGCATTGGCTGGGATTGGCTCCAGCAGACCCCCGTGACCCTGTAGTTAGGATATAGCGGGTTGGATAATGGATGGATGGATGATCTTGAAGTTAATTGATGTATCTGTTACGTTGAATGAAATTAATGAATATTATTTATTTTTTACAAAATTGTGTGCTGGAAGTGAACATTATAAAGTTAAGCTGTTCTCGTGTTTCAGCTAAAGTGAGATGTTTTCCATTAAAAAGTAAAAAAAAAATGTTTATTCACTTGAAACTGTAATGCGACAATAGAAGAATCTAACACAGTTCGTTCAAAAGGTGAATCGACAGATGAACAACTTACAAGGGGAAATGAAAAGGAGTAGTTAGAAGACAAGTTGGGGCTGATAACCAAATAACACAAAGACAAACAAATGTCAAAAACACAAGCAGAACTTAAAAAGGTTTTCCTGCTATACAAGGTGAGACACAAAAATAACTGGATTGGTAAAAAAAAAATATTTATTGATGAATTACAGTATTCTAAACATTGTCACATTCTATACACTCCCCCTCCCGATCTATACACCACTCCACACGTATCTTCCATTGATTGAAACAGTGCTGGAAGTCTTCTTGCTTGAGGCTCTTCAACAGGCTTGCCATTTTTGTTTTCACTTTATCAATTGAAAAATAATGTGTTCCATTCAGGTCACTTTTGATTTTCAGGAACAAGTAAAAATCACAGGGAGCTAAATCGGGCGAATAGGGAGGATGATTGAGGACAGGAATGTTTTTGTCAGTCAAAAAAGAGAAAATTTGCAAGAAGTTTAATGTTGATTCAATTTTTTCACCCGATATTATCGCAGCAACTCATGTAGCGATAGTGGTGAAAATACTGACTGGGCTATTTACAGGATATATCTAGCTGGTCGGCACTTTGAGGGGGCATGTAGGAGGGGATATAATTCTATGATTCACGTCCGGCTGACCTCCAGATGGTTTTCCAGGAAAGCCCCAAGCCCAGTCTGGTTATTTTTGTGTCTCATCTCGTATGTTATCCTTGTTTTGGTTTCAAAGCTTGGACACTGAGAGTAGCATACTACTATTTGAAATAGCATATTGACAGTTTTACTCTCTTTTTGGCATTTGTTTTGAGGTAATTCAAAACAGCACCTACTGTTAAACTTCTGATTGGTCAGTGGTGCAATGACATCATAAGTCATGCCACCAGGCAATCTGGAGATTAGCAATAGATATCTGTCATGAATTTCCCCTTTACAAATACTAAAATCATGTTCGTAAACATGTAAGCTTTAATTGCTTTATTTTTCTTAAATTGAGTAAAGAAATTCACAAACAAAATAAAAACTAAAATAAAGAGCAATTTAGAATTCAAATATTAAATAATAAAACAAAAGAAAATACAATTAGTCAGTCAGTCTAACCCTCTTTGTCTTCGCGGGGGGTGCTGGAGCCTAACCCAGCTAGCTTAGGGCACAAGGCAGGAACAAACACACACACATACCAGACACACTCTAAGGCAGGGGTTTCTTAACCTGAGGTCCGTGGACCCCTAGGGGGGTCCATGGATAGATTTCAAGGGGTCTGAGATAGTCAGATAAAAATTAACACTTATATTCACTATACACCCTATAGTGTATATATACAGTAATTCATACTATGTATATGAATTAGTCTTGGAGAATGCTGGTGTGCATTGACATAAGCCTACTCTTGTCTGGTAAAGCGAGCTATGAGTGTTCTGATTCCCTTTGCTACTATATACCTTTTGTAAATCAGGGTTTTCAGCATTGGTTTCTATCAAAATGAAAAGTTCAAATAGACTGGATAGATTGGATGTCAAAGATGATATGCATGTCCTCATTTAACATAAAAAAGCACTGAACTAAAACATTTTAGAAAAGACATGGGAAATAAAAGGACAACCTGCTGTAAGTATTGATACATTACTTGTTTATTTTTGCTGTTGCTTTGTGGAGTTATATGCGAGAGCATGTGAAAATGTAGACTCAAGTGTTTTTTTCCGATTTTGCTGTTTGTCTGTTCATGGCAGGAGTTCAAAGCATCAGTTGAAATCTACTGTTTGAGACCTTTTCATTAATGTATAAGATTTGTGTAATTACTAGGAAGCTTTTCATTTTTTTTTTGATGACTTTGTATGACGCACATACTGTAACAATGTGATCACTACGAGTGTTTAGTAGACACCGATGGCTTTCAAACAAGGTATTGTTTGTGTCTGTGTGTGGTGTAGTTCGTCTCTATGATGCAGTGAAAGGTATTTTAAAACATTTTTTGAACCCACTTTGGCTCTGTACAGGGCTCAAGAGGATTTGATTGGATCAAACATGAGAATAAGAAAGATCAAACAAAGGAAGGATGTGTGCATATGACCCTTCATTACAAATGATAAATTTTATCAGATTGAGCAAAGAAATAGAAAACAAGAAGGCAGAACCCTGAAACTTTAACCTTCAGAGAAACCTGACTAGTCAGTATGCTCATTCATTTACAGTATTTTACTTTATTAACTATTTGTCTGACTCGACCAAGAAATACTATTGGTTACATTTTTGTTTTGTTTTTCCAGTTGGAACGCAGGCATGTGGTCACACAGTGTCAGTAGTGGAGTTTGAAATCACAACCCTGGAGTTTGAAATCCAGAGCCTTAGCCACCACGCCAAACTGCCTGAACATGCTTATTTTAATGCAGAATTGCAGGACACACGACTTTCCCAACACCAATCGAAACAAGGCAGGAATCAATCTTGGAGAAAGTAACAATCATTCAGGAATTCTCAGTACTCAACACACTTTACATTAACTTTGTTGCTTTCCAATCTGTAAAGTTGCTAAAACATCTGCTTAGTACTCTTGGAGGAGTGCTGTGGAGAGCACGGAATCATGTGGGTGGTTTGTTGGTTATTCTCCAATTTTTTGAAGTGATAGTTATACATTTTCCCATTAAAGTACTGCAGGATGATCACCAGCCTTCTTATAGCCCCATTTGTTGGCTCACCATTTATACTTAATGGCACTGATCCAGGAATAGTAAGCCTTTGGGCAACAGGTTTAATAACGCGGCTGCCTAAAAAACTTAATAAACAGACTTAGAATAGCTAATCAGTTTCTGTGCACAAAACAAAACTCCTACTAAATTTCATGGAAAAATAAATTCAACTGTGGTAGGGAATTTCTGTATTAGCATATTAAATGTTGAAAGAACACAATGGTAAAATGCTCAATTAAATGTGCTGGACTTGTCCACTAACTAATAAATTGATTGAAATAAAAACAATATTTAAGGACTGGGTAATTGGTTTGCTCTATCAAAACATTATCACCCAAATTAGGTAAATTTCTTATTTAGTTCCTTTCAGAAGCAAACTTGATTACATGTACAAAGGAATCTGTATATAAACATCAAAGTCCTAAAAAAATGTAATGCTTACAGTCATATCAAGCATTTCTGAAAATTCAGCCTAAAATTTAATGCATACAAAAGTAATTATGCAAATTATAAAACATACTTAATACGACTACTCAATATTTTAATTTCACAGTGTTGTTTACACAAAATAGCTCTAGCTTTCAGTTCTACATATGAGTATTTTATAGTGTACGTTTTTACCCATACATAATAAAATACTATTGTTTCTGTTACTTTGTTTAGCATATCACGCAAAAATGGCTGAATGAAAATGTAAGCTCATTTGCACAACAGTACCACTTAGACTGTAGGCTTCAAAAGTTTTTTTCCCTGCTATTTTAAAACCTCAAATGTAAATATTCTGCCAGGCAAATGGGGCAAACTTATTTATTAAAGGACCAGAAGAAGCAATGTGGCCAGGAAACTGGGACAATTTTCAGTTTTATGCTTACATCTAGCTCCTCAGTAACATTCTGTATTCATACCTGTATTTAAATAGTTATATCTAACGTCATATTTTCAACTAAAATATTTTTTGCAGTTTAAGAAGCGCTGTTTTTTATACAGATACTAGCAGAATACCCGCGCTTCGCAGCGGAGAAGTAGTGTTTTAAAGAAGGTACGAAAAAGAAAAGAAAAATTTTAAAAATAACGTAACATGATTGTTAATGTAATTGTTTTGTCATTGATATGAGTGTTGTTCTCATATATCTATCTATCTATCTATCTATATATATATATATATATATATATATATATATATATATATATATAAAATACCCGCTTGGCAGCGGAGAAGTAGTGTGTTAAAGAAGGAAGAGAAAGAAAAGGAAACATTTTGAAAATAACGTAACATGATTGTCAATGTAATTGTTTTGTCACTGTTATGAGTGTCGCTGTGATATATATATATATATATAGTAAAATACCAGCTTCAGCGATGTCATGTGTTAAAGAAGTTATGAAAAGAAAAGGAAACATTTTAAAAATAATGTAACATGATTGTCAAAGTAATTGTTTTGTGTATTTGGTGGCAGCGTCACAAAGTTGTTTTCGTAGCTGCATCAGAAAATGTACACACGCCTGACACGCCTCCTTTTTACTGTTTTCTCACAGCTTGGATTGCTGCTGTCATATATATATACACACACACATACACACATACATACATATATATATAATATACATATATATATACACATACATATCTTCATATCTACATATCTATATACATATCTACACACACAAATTATATATACTGTATGTGTGTATGTATGTATGTATGTGTGTGTGTGTGTGTGTGTGTATATATATATATATAATCTAGATAGGGGTGTGTGTGTATATATATATATACATACATACATATATATACACATACATACATATACTTGTGTGTATGTTTGTATGTGTCTATATGTGTGTGTATAGCTTTGGTCACTGAGTGCAAGGGAAAAATAATGAAATATAGTCTATAAGTTATTAAACAGTAAAACATTAACGTTTTAAGAAGTACAGGTACATTGAGCACTACTGGAGTGGTTTGGGTAAACTACATTTTAAAGACTGTGTAACACAACAGGTAAGTAACTAACAGCAGCTAAAATGTATATGGATCATCTCTGGTAGTAGATCCCTTTTGAAAGGCGCTACACGACGGCTGTGGTATAGAAATTACATTTTCTATGTGAACGTTCAAATTTGTGCCTCTGGTAATGTGCCTTACCGGCAATTAAAGAAAATTATTTTTGTGTCCTCTGCCGTGTTAAGAGAGAAAGGCTTTGGTTTGGGATAAAAGGAAAAAGGTGTAAAGAAAGGAAAGTTGCCTTTTCTTTTATATAGTATAGAGAGATGTGTTCGCTGACGTTATGATCGCCTTTTGGCGACAGTCGCGGTGGGTCTTGTGTAGACTGGTGAGACGTCCCCGCCATTAATCGGCTGTGATGGCACTGTGAGTCCTCCACTCATATGCGTGTGTTCATAATCCGAGCTGAGGACCTGATAATCGTATACGTGCAAAAGAAAGTGTGAATCGCCTTAATATTATTTTGCCGTGGTGTAGAAAAGGGGTCCCGTGTTTGCACTTGTCTGGGCTATAGCTCAGGGGGCAGATGAAAAAAATTAAAAGTGCTCACTTTGACTTAAGGCAGAAGCGCAGTCAGCATCTCAAAGGCCGGCACAGCTATGCACGCGCTGGCTGCTCGACTTTTGCTGGGCAGGAGACCCCTTTGTACACACGTTCATGATATCAAAAGTCTCAGCGCTCTTTGGAGGTAATTCATATATTATATATATAGCAAAATACCCGCCTCGCAGCGGAGAAGTAGTGTGTTAAAGAAGTAATGAAAAAGAAAAGGAAACATTTTAATAATAACGTAACATGATTGACATTGTCATGAGTGTTGCTATCATATATATTCCTGCCTAAATAAGTCACCTCGCTTCGCTCTTACTTTTTTACCGTTCATTTAATCATGGCTAGTGGCGGAAAAATTATAAAATGGAAGGAGGATGGCTTTACCAAAACAATTATTGATGGCGAATCGATTATTCATAAAGCTTGAATTGGTGATCTGTTTTTCTGTGTTAACCTCATATTTTTCATACTTCTTCTCAAACTAAGGTGGTGCGAGGGTAAAATGAATCGGGATGCGCTGATCAATGTAATCGGTGTACCAGGAAATCATGCATTGACAAAAGCTCCCTTTGCTTGTAATGCAAAGTGTGATTAAATGCATTATTTTTCACGCGTTATGGAGCACATGCATCGAAGCTTCTCAGCTGTGCTTGTGCTAAGAAAAGGAAAGATTTTAAAAATAGCGTAACACGCTTGTCAATGTGACCTTTTGTAAGTAGTGCCTGGAGGATTCAGTGTGTTGAAACTCTAGAGACACGTGTGTATTAACTTGAGGTAAATGGGAGGGGAGATGATGACGTGACCCCCCCACCCGCCTTAACTGTCAATCCCCACAAACACAGTCTCTCGGAATTTGCATAAGCACACCCCTTCACCTACAATTTTAACTTAGTTACAAAGTGATCAAAACTCTCGCTTATATCCCGCCCTCTCATTAAACTTGTATCCCGCATTACCTGTGGGCATGTGAAACGCCAGCGGTAGCCTGTCTATGAACTTAATTTAAAGTTTAGGTTTACACCTTGCTTTCTTTCCGAGGTAGCAGCACTCATGAATATGGTAGTATATGCCACTCGCTCGCTTCTTTTTGTTTCGCTGCCTTCTCAATTATATAATGCATGTTTTCTTAAGCGCTTTTTGTAGGTCTTCCTGGTTTTCTACGTACTGCGCTGACAGTCAGTTCACGTGATTACGTGGGAGGCGTGATGATGTCACACTAAACTCCGCCCCTACGCCTTTGCAGCTCTACTCCATTACAGTTAATGGAGAAAATACCTTCCAGTTATGACCATTAGGCGTAGAATTTCGAAATGAAACCTGTCCAACTTTTGTAAGTAAGCTGTAAGGAATGAGCCTGCCAAATTTCAGCCTTCTACCTACACGGGAAGTTGGAGAATTAGTGATGAGTGAGTGAGTGAGTGAGTGAGTGAGTGAGTGAGTGAATGAGTGAGTGAGTGAGTAAGTGAGGGCTTTGCCTTTTATTAGTATAGATTGGGTCACAGAGTTGCAAAAGAGACAGGAAGGTAAGTCAAGGTTTCCAAGGAAAATACAGGTACTTTGTTATTTTACAGAGAAGGCAGGTGCAGTGTCAAGACTTTGTTCAAAATAGGAACAGTTACTTCAGCACTAAAGCAAATGAGATAGGAGCTGTGACATGTTAATTAATCTGCTTTAGCTCCCATCTTCACAACAGAACACCAACAGCTCAGAAACACCGCTGTGGTAGACCAGAGGCCTCATGTATAAATAGTGCCTATGCACAAAAATGTTGCGTACGCACGTTTTAACACTCACATCACGATGTATAAAACCTAAACTTGGTGTAAAGTCACTGTCACAAGAACGTGTCAAAAACATCATGAAGGTTTGGGGCAGCCACCCATATATTGTTCCATGGCTGCAAAATAGGTCAAAATTTGAACAGATGTTCACAGATTCAAGTCCAAAACAGAACTGCTAGTATGGAGGTAAGATGGTGGCTTTAAAGGCCAGTAAAGGAAATTATGTTATCGAGGCTGGAACCGGAAGTGACATCATCGGTGCCACTTGACCCAGAAGTGACTACCTTGTTGGTGCCGGTACGGGAAGTGACGTCATTGGTGGCGCCAGAACCCTGCAGGATTTCCTTTGAATGGTCTTCAAGAGATTGAGAGAGACAATCAGTGCACCCCGCCGCCCCCTGGTCTGGCATGGAATTACTATCATTTAGGCACTTCAGCTGTCTCCCAATCTCACGTGTGTAACACTACACCACACCACCCTTAACCTGTGTGTACACAAGTTTTCAGCTTGGTTTTGCAAACTGGCGGCATTTAGCATCAAAGCAGTGCTAGTGTCCCTTTGTGGTTTCCCTTTATTTTTTAGTTTCACATCCCTGACGCTGCTTTATCAAATGCATTGAAATTAACCGCATACCATTTTTTAGTTTAAGGCATCTGATTGTAATCAACCTGTAACAATATAATGGTGCACGGAATGACCAAACTATTCCAAATACCATAGCGGCTTTACCATTGGTACTCTAAGTGCACCACTCAGAGTATTTTAACCCACTGTATCTGAGTGTGGAATCACAGCTATAAAGCAGCTGATCGTAAAGCTGTATGGCAGATTGTGTCAAGAGCAGAGAGAATTATCAGGATACAGCTTCTAGCACACACTGCCTCAGCCATGGGCGCAATCTATTTGAACTTCACCCATTCGGGAAATGCTTCAGAGCCTTACCTGTAGGTACCTCACAGTTCAGAAACAGTTTCATCCCAAGAGCTCCAAACGCACTCAATCAGTCCATCAAGTACTCCTGGTAGAACTGTTTGTACTTATAACTACAATTACCTCACTGTAAACTTGCATTACAGTTGTAATATTGCACAGCCTGAGCCACTTATGCTTTCATATTGTATATCTTTCATTGTTTTTTTATCATATTATTATTATTGTTATTATTGTTTTTGTTGCTATTTTGCCATTTTATAGAAAAATAAGTTTATGAAGGATTTGCATATTGAATCTCATTGTACCATACAATTAAAATAAAGAAATTCAATTCAGTTCAATAAAGGAAAGCGCACATTTACAGATGATGACGACTGGTTTCTAAGTCAATTTAGTTGCCCATGCACTATCTTCTTGGAGCTATTGATATCATTTTTAAGATGAAATGTAGTAAAGTATATATATTACATTATTCAGATACATTTTTTTACTCCTTTAAATAATGTATACTGTTAATAATTAAATGTGTGGACATGGTGGACTGCGGTAGCGATGAATTGGCACCCCATTCAGGGATTGATCCTGCCTCGCACTGTATGCTTGCTGGGACTGGCGTGACCCTGGATGGATAGATGGATGGTATAATTAAATATGTATTATGAAGATATTTCAATATTCCTTAAAAGTTTTGAAGAATTAGCATTCTAATCTTACAGATGGCTTGATATTTATTAAAGAGCTGATTGTGTTACGATTGGTTACTTGGAGAAAGAAAAGGAAGGACAGGAATTGGGGGTTAGTAAATTTGAAACAGACACTACTGCTGCAATAAATTATTTTATCGCAGGTCGCATACAGTGCAGCAAGCATCTTGCAGGAGGCCGGAAAAATCTCTGGACAGTGCCAGCGCGTCGTTATCACTGCGCCACCTTGCCCCCATGTTTTTTTACATGCTTTAATTCCTGTCATCATGAAAATGATATCAAGTATACATCTTAGTATTTCAGTTGTTCATAGAGGTTTATTATCATTAATGTAAAGTATTCTGTGTCCTGTCTGCATAAGAGAAAGCCCAATTAAAAAGCATATAGTGATTCACAAACATAGAGCACATAGAAGAACACATATAATGCAAAGCATTTAATGTGCTACTTTAGTTACAATGAGATTTGAGAAACTAGTAAATTAAACTATTTTAAGAAAAAGTTTATGACGTTCTACTTTAATGACAAAATAAACTACATGATTAAAGTGGAAATTTCAACCTTTTTTTTTCCGATGTGTCCCTGTTTTTTTTTTTTCTCTGTACCCTAATACGCTTCCATATGACACTCGACGGTGGGCTACAATTCACTTTTTCACTGCGACTTTGATATATGATCACTTCTTTTTTATTTTGTGCACTGTGCGACTTTCTGAACTTGAACTTTTAAATTTCTCCGCCACTCTATGTCACTCGATCTATTTTCTTATGTTGTTTATACCACAGCTTAAACCAAAAAATAGTACTTTTTTTTTGCCCCAGCTTCGCATTCACTGAAATTCTTTATTTCACATACTTTTTCCATTGTCTTTTAATCAAACACTGAACAGAAAGGGCTATTTATATTAATTTTCATATTAAAATATGCAGAATTCTGGGAGGAGTCGGGGTGGGGCGGCAGGCGCGTGCATAAGCGTTACTTTTGACACTGACTGGGATTTATGTAGTGAAAGTGAGTGGAAGTTGGCCTACGGAAGGTTTTGTGCATCTGAATTTTTTTGTGCATACGCACATTTCCACTTTTGTCCATATGTCATGTTTTAATGTGAATTCTATGCACGCCTTTATGCATGAGGCCCCAGGAGAGTGTGAGGAAGAGCAGGTCAAAGCCTGGTGTTAAATGCACTAAACATTGTCCGATAAGCATGTTACATGGCAAGCCTGATCCTGCAAAGAACAAACAATTGCTTTGTTCTTGGTTCGCTAGATGCAGCAGAGCAACTACGGAGCTGTCCTTAAGCCACTGCCATTAGAGATGGCGAATCAACGGCAACTCTTGTCACAATTGCCACATAGTTTAAAAATGTGACAACAAAATATTTTTATCGTCCATGAGTTTTGTTACAATGGGATTCCAACTGTATTTATGTGTTCTTTATGATGTGGGACAGTAGGTACTATTACTAACTCACAGCCTTTAATTGGCAATTTGATCTGGGGCTAAAATGCAGAAACTTAACTTTCCTCCTCAAGCTGGGTTTCATCTTATACTCCAAACATATACTGTTGACAGACAAGACAAGCAATATCAACTGTAAGGAAGTCTAAAACATTTGAGGTTCTGGCAGTTCTAAACTTTGGCACTTATAAAGGAAAAAATTAGAAGGGCCAGGAAATGAAAATGACTGTTGGAGACAACCAAAAGAGTAATCTCTATGTAGGCAAAACCCAGTGCAGCAGCATTCTCCATTACCAATTATCCGTAACCTTGGACATCAAGTATATCATGCTGAAATCTTACATAGAGTCCATGTGATGACATCGTGCTTCACAACATCAGTGATCATGTGGCAGCAACTAGTATGACAACTGAAGTCAACATGGCTATAGGCACAAAAATCTAACGTTAAATGGCAGTGCCTTTGCTGAAAATTCATAATACAATTTATAACAATGCAATGAAACAAGGGCGGCAAGTTCGCGCAGTGGTAGTGCTGCTGCCTCGCAGTTAGGAGACCCGGGTTCACTTCCCGGGTCCACCCTGTGTGAAATTTGCATGTTCTCCCCGTGTCTGCGTGGGTTTCCTCCTACAGTCCAAAGGCATGCCAGTTAGGTGGCTTGGCAATTCTAAATTGACCCTAGTGTGTGCTTGGTGTGTGGGTGTGTTTGTGTGTGTCCTGTGGTGGGTTGGCACCCTGCCCAGGATTGGTTCCTGCCTTGTGCCCTGTGTTGGCTGGGATTGGCTCCAGCAGACCCCCGTGACCCTGTGTTTGGATTCAACGGATTGGAAAATGGATGGATGGATGGACAATGAAACAAAGTTTGCATATCAAAGTATAATTAAAGCTGAGTAATTGCAAAAAGCAGAATCATAATAGAGAAGTAATTATGAGTTTCACAAGACTGGTAACAGTTTAAATATTAAAACTTTTTTTTGTTAACACTTTAGTTTAGGTACTGCTAAAATATATCTATTACTCATTTACCCTTATGTAACAAGACAAAGACTTCATTTGGTCTTCATAAAACATATAAAACATGAGTAGATCGGCTATTCATCTCTGTACAGTGTGGCTTATTGACATTATGGTTAAAGTGCTCGCTAATATGAAGAATTCAAAGATCTTATACTAAATATGTAATACTTCGCAGTGGCGAAGTACTGCCTTAAAATTTTTATTAAGAAGAAAAGTAAACCTTTTTAAACTGAGGGAAAATAGACCAATAATAATTTATTAAGGATCTCTTTGTATGCCACATTGTCAGTTCGGCCCCCCCGGTTGTAATATGACCAAGCTGTGCGCTGAGCTTACTCTTGAGCATGCAACGTACAGTTGGCCATATGAAAAGCATTCTTTCCTCAAATCTCACAACTTGGATGGCTGCTGTCATAATCGGTTTGAATTTCATGGTTTGTTTCAATTATGTTAGTATTTGCAGGACTTGTTGTGTTGAAGTGACATTCGGCATCTGTCATGCGTTGTAAGCATACAACCGGTTTTATCGATAACTTTGCATCCAGCTTTTGAGAGTTTAAACATTCATAAACATCAAAATGTCCACTAGTCAAATCATCACCTGTGAATCTAAGATGTTTAAGAGGCATTGGCAGTTGTCCAAAGGTGTAAAATATTTGCCCATTTTGGTACACTTGAAACCGACAACCGAACAATTCAGCAGCAGCCATCAACTCACATGCAGAACCATAGGTGAGCATTTCACTCTTCTAGTGCTCCTGTGTAGTATAATTATCTCATGTACCGTCATCAGTCCACACCTTGAACCTGTCCCAGTCATTCAATACATAAGACACAATGTTCCTCCAGATATCAAGTGAGCCTGATATGGCCGTGCAATATGTAGAGAGAATGGAAAAGGCAGGCGCCATCTCCGGGCATGGAAACCACTCGGTAAGTGACAGTTCTTTGATCGATGGTGATCACCTCGATAGACATGTTAATGGGGGTACGGTTGGAGCAATAAAGGAAATGGGTACCCGAACAATGTAAACTAAGTCTAAAATACCTATACAATAACTATAATCATAATAAACGAACAATAAAACAGCAGAGAAGCCGTGGATTAAATAAAAAGGCTCCAGTTATCAGCACTGAGATGTGAATACCGTGGCGAAGCAAGGAAGGGAATGAAGAGACCGGAGTGACAGACGGCCTTATATAGGCAGGCAGCCAACAACGTGGGAGGCGTTGGGATGGGGCCCAACGCCGCCTCACACGGTGACCGAGCTACAGGCTATGGACGTATATATGTACGTAAGTAGGATTCAGTTAGCGTTGGGAACCCGCGTACCAAATTTCTTGAAGATGGGCCCATAGGTAACAAAGACCGTTGGAAAGTTCAATATGGCGGCCGACAGTGGCGTCATACCACCAAAATAAAGTTTAACATGGCGGACGTTGTCGACCGTTATGACCGTTACGCATAGAATTTCTAAATGAAACCTGCTTAACTTTTGTAAGTAAGCTGTAAGGAATGAGCCTGCCAAATTTCAGCCTTCTAACTAAACGGGAAGTTGGAGAATTAGTGATGAGTGAGCCAGTGAGGGGAACAAAGACCATTGGAAAGTTCAATATGGCGGCCGACAGTGGCATCATACCACCGAAATAAGTATGTACATCGGTTTCGGTTAGTGCTGGGAAGCCGCCTACCAAATTTTGTGAAGATGGGGCCATAAATAAGAAAGTTTAACATGGCGAACGTTGTTGACCGTTATGACCATTATGCGTAGAATTTCGAAATGAAACCTGCTTAACTTTTGTAAGTAACCTGTAAGGAATGAGCCTGCCAGATATCACCCTTCTACCTACACGGGAAATGGGAGAATTAGTGATGAGTGAGTGAGTGAGTGAGTCAGTCAGTCAGTCAGTGAGGGCTTTGCCTTTTATTAGTATAGATAAAGAAAAATGTGTCTCAGTTAAGCCACTTCAGACCACTCCAAATTGAAGTTCTGTTAGTAGGTCACGTTGCAGAGATGAATAAACAATTTACTGATGCTTTGTAAGTGTTAAGAAGACATAAGAAAGTGTATCTTGATTTCTTTTTACAGCGTTGTAAATGAGTAATGAATGTATTTTTGAAGTACCTAAACTAAAGTAATACCTCATTTTTTGTTGCTGAAATTCTTTCATCTAAAACAAAAAACCTAACAGGTAAATGAGAAAATAACAAGAAAAATACTTTTTGTGTATTTTTTAACTGATTTTTCCAGCAGTACTTGTGACTAGACATTATGGACTGTTTAAATCACAAAAATGAAAAGTAAAATTAGCCATTTTAGATATTTTTTTATTTTTTGTATTTGCAGGACTGTGCTTTTCACGTGCATGAATGACCACTGCTTATTGTGTTTTTCTTGTGTGATATACCATAAATCACAAACAAAAATGTTTGCCCATTATCAATTTATTATATGGCTGGTGGGTCACGCTGACTGTTTTCATATCAAATTAGAAAAATAAATGTTAAGAAATATTTCTAGTTTCAGGTATGACTGTAGCATTTTTGCTACCTTAGGCAAATGAAACACCACATAGCACAACAGTGTTTAATTAAAGTTCTTTACAATTATAAAAATAAAAATCACTGAAATTCATATTATTTAGTAATTCTGATGTGTATTTGAAGTGTTTGTTGTTTGTTATAATAAATTGGTATGTATGTATGTATGTCCCATGCCCGGCAGGGATGCCCCTGCTGCTTATGTTCCAGGGGAGCCGCCATGGGCAGTCCAATACCTCCCCCGGGACGCTTGGTGGCAGCCTCCCTGGCCGACGGTGATTCCCCAAATGCACGCAGGGCTCCATGGGAGATGGAGTCCTCCACAGCTTGGTTGGGGCCCAGGTTGGTCGCTAGGGGGGGCTGTCTGCTTCCCACAGCCCGGCTGGACGAGTCTTCAGCCCCACCCGGAAGTGCAATTAGGATCAGGTGGTTAATCACCTGGAACGCTTCCGGGTGGGCTATAAAAGGGCCCAGCCACCACCACTCGGAGAGCCAGGGTTGGGAGGAGGAGGACTACGCTTGTGGAGGAGTGGTGGTGGTAATGGAAGAAAAGTGTTTTGCGGTATTCTGCTTGTGTTTTGGGACTGTGTATTGCCTGTGGGCCAAAGGGAAGACGTGCGCCCACGGGTGAAGAAAAATAAAGTCTGTGTTTTTATACATGCCTCCGTATCTTTCTGTGTCAGGTCAGGCGCCTATATATATATATATATATATACACACACAAATGACTGCTACATTGCATGGATTTCTATCATTTAAACAAATTTCTCCTGTTAAGTCCTCGCTAACACCAGACATCACTAGTATAAAGAAAATAATATAAAACAATGTAATAGGTTAATGGGAATCAGATAAGTTTATGGAGTCTGAATAGCCCTAAGTTAGGGTCTGCATTTTTTAAAGAAATACTGCACCCCCAAACGTAACATCCTAGACAACTGCCTATTTTGCTTAAAAGGTGGAGCTGGCCCTGCATGTGGTATAAGCAACTTCATTGAAGCTTGAGTTGACAGTGAAAGAGGGTAAGTTTGAGTACTAATAGGCTGAAGCAGTGACTTATATGAATTTATTCATATTATAGAAATTATACAGCTGCTTCTGTAGTTGCTAATAGTTCTTTTCTGAACTATTGCAGTTTCCAAGTATTTAGGTTTGCTCTGAAATAAATTTTATATTATTTTATCTAATGATTTCTTAAGCAAACAAACATCAGTGAGCTGATCATAGCCCAAAATATTCTAGAAATCATATACATATACCATATACATATACCATCAACTGGCAGATCAGGTAAGACCCAAGTCTGAGACATGACACGATATGAAGATCCAGTCTCTTCCATGGCTACCCAGTGAGAGACTTACCTTTCTGCTGCTCTGCTCTTGATCATGAACTTAGCCTCCAATTCTTAGTAATATCTTGTTGGCACAACAATAGAAGCCTTTTAGATTGAAAGGTTAAGGTGTGTGTATAATATATCCATCCATCCATTACCCAACCCACTATATCCTAACTACAGGGTCACAGGGGTCTGCTGGAGCCAATCCCAGCCAACACAGGGTGCAAGGCAGGAAACAAACCCCGGGCAGGGCGCACACACACAAACACACCCCCACACTAGGGACAATTTAGAATCGCCAATGCACCTAACCTGAATGTCTTTGGACTGTGGGAGGAAACCGGAATACCTGGAGGAAACCCACACAGACACAGGGAGAACATGCAAACTCCGCGCAGGGAGGACCCAGGAAGTGAACCCAGGTCTCCTAACTGCGAGGCAGCAGCGCCCATGTATAAAAATATGTTTTTAATAATTCATCAGAAAAAAATATTTCTGATAAAATACTCATTATTACTCATAAGTTATCCATATTTATTTTTTTTTAGCTATTCCTGAAGGGAAAAATGAAAGTTTAATATGCTGTAGAAGCAGGTGGAATGGATGGGCTTTATGTGTAAACAGTTGCAAGATCAAATATACAGCTTGAAAGTTTGTGAACCCTTTAGAAATTTCTATATTTCTGTATAAATATGACCTAAAACATCATCAGATTTTCACTCAAGTCCTAAAAGTAGATAAAGAGAAACCAGTTAAACAAATGAGACAAAAATATTATATTTGGTCATTTATTTATTAAGGAAAATGATCGAATATTACAT
This sequence comes from Polypterus senegalus, assembly GCF_016835505.1. Taxonomy (NCBI): domain Eukaryota; kingdom Metazoa; phylum Chordata; class Cladistia; order Polypteriformes; family Polypteridae; genus Polypterus; species Polypterus senegalus. The sequence continues at coordinate 140,854,887 of NC_053160.1, forward strand.
ATTTGTGAGTGGCAAAAGTATGTGAACCTTTGCTTTCAGTATCTGGTGTGACCCCCGTTGCAGCAATAACTGCAAATAAATGTTTCCAGTAACTTTTGATCATTGCTGCACGCTGGCTTGGAGGCTTGAAATTTTAGCCCATTCCCCCGTACAGAACAGCTTCAACTATTTTTTCCTCACATCAACTGCTTGCATCAGGTCCTTCCACAACATTTCGATTGGATTAAGGCCAGGACTTTGACTTGGCCATTCCAAAACATTAACTTTATTCATCTTTAACCATTCTTTGGTAGAACGACTTGTGTGCTTAGGGTCGTTGTCTTGCTGCATGACCCACCTTCTCTTGAGATTCAGTTCATGGACAGATGTCCTGACATTTTCCTTTAGAATTGATATAATTCAGAATTCATTTCTCCATCAATAAAGGCAAGCCGTCCTGGCCCAGATGCAGCAAAACAGGCCCAAACCATGATACTACCACCACCATGTTTCACAGATGGGATAATGTTCTTATGCTGGAATGCAGTGTTTTCCTTTCTCCAAACATAACATTTTTCATTTAAACTAAAAAGTTCTATTTTGGTCTCATCTCTCCATAAAACATTCTTCCAATAGCCTTCTGGTTTATCCACATGATCTTTAGCAAAGTGCAGATGAGCAGCAATGTTTTTTTTTGGAGAGCAGTAGTTTTCTCCTTGCAGCCCTGCCATGCACACCATTGTTGTTCAGTGTTCTCCTGATGGTGGACTCATGAACATTAGCCAATATGAGAGAGGCCTTCAGTTGCTTAGAAGTTACCCTGGGGTCCTTTGTGACCTCGCCGACTAGTACACGCCTTGCTCTTGAAGTGATCTTTGTTGGTCGACCACTCCTGGGGAGGGTAACAATGGTCTTGAATTTCCTCCATTTGTACACAATCTGTCTGACTGTGGATTGGTGGAGTCCAAACACTTTAGAGATTGTTTTGTAACCTTTCCCAGCCTGATGAGCATCAACAACTCTTTTTCTGAGGTCCTCAGAAATCTCCTTTGTTCGTGCCATGATACACTTCCACAAACATGTGTTGTTAAGAGCAGACTTTGATTGATCCTGTTCTTTAAATAACACAGGGTGCCCACTCACACCTGATTGTCATCCCATTGATTGAAAACACCTGACTCTAATTTCACCTTCAAACTAACTGCTAATCCTAGAGGTTCACATACTTTTGCCACTCACAAATATGTAATATTCGATCATTTTCCTCAATAAATAAATGACCAAGTATAATATTTTTGTCTCATTTGTTTAACTGGTTTCTCTTTATCTACTTTTAGAACTTGAGTGAAAATCTGATGATGTTTTAGGTCATATTTATACAGAAATATAGAAATTTCTAAAGGGTTCACACACTTTCAAGCTGTATATTTGATCTTGCAGCTGTTTACACATAAAGCCCATCCATTCCACCTGCTATTAAACTTTCATTTTTCCCATCAGGAATAGCTAAACTGGATTCTGTTTCATAAAGGGCTGTCTTAATTTGTAGTTTATAGACATGTGTTGCATCAGACTAACAGAAAATATATAAAGTTTAGGATGTATTTTTATGTTTCCCAAAACCTAGGTATTTACAGTATATGCTGATTGGAGTTTATTTAATTGATTACTGCTTATAATGTAAGTTATGTGTAGGGATAAGAAGAGCCTAGGATGTTGATGTGTTGGCCTTTGGTTTGAACTTTAAGCCCCTTCCTATTTAGGTTGGTAAGATATAGCAGGTCAACATTTCAGGTGGCAATCATCACAAATGTAACAAAATATAACTCATCTGGCTGAACACACACACACACACACAAACACACACACGTGTAGGGCCTATTTGGATTATCCTGTTCAGTAGGCAAAACAACAAAATCCCAGGCAAGCAGTGATTGGGCCAGGGTCCGAACTTAGTTTCCTATCAGCAGTGAAAGCCACAATGCCACTGCACTGCCCTCAATTTATAACCCAAAACACATCAATTTATTATTAGAAATATATTTATATGAAGGCTGACATTATTAACCAAAGTATTTTCAGTTTAATCACATTTCTATAACGTCAATTTTGATATTTTTAATTTTCTTCTCGAAGTTCCCAACAGTTATATAAGAACTCAGAACTGAAGATATATAATGAAATGTGCTGAGCATTTGTTTGGATACAAACCCTGAGGCAGATTTCATTACAGTTGCATGTATTTTAAAACCTGCAAGGTCCAGTGCATGAAAGCTTTGGTCAAGACCCTGAGACCAACAATCTGACCATGAAACCTAATATTCCCTGACATTGAAGAGAAAAGGGAATCTTCATGTTTCACCCTTCCAGCCTTACTGACAATAGAGCTGAGTGTAAGCAGATGTTGTTGCTGTATAAACAACCAAGCCCTCAGTCCATGAAATCTTAGAGAGCTGGAAATCTAATGGACTGGGAGATGGCCTTGATTTAGACAGTTCATCACCAGACTCGGAATGCAGTTTTTTTTTTTTCTCTACAAGACTACAGATAGCTGCAAAATAACAGCCAAACATCAGGGACTAGTTACTGGTCTTCTCTTAGCTAGTGCTCATTTATTGGTAAAGGAAGAGGCCTTATAGCCAGATTGTTTTCTGTATTACACTATCATTAATTTTAATATTTTGTATGTAAATTCTATGACAATATGCATTCATGCAGCACAATGTACCCATTTATACTGTATATGTTGCATGATTTGAAAAAAAAACAAATACAAAAATGTGTACCATTATACTTGTGAACAAATACCACTTTTGATGTATCTGTACCGGAGCCACTCGGAGAAAAGAATATAAATTCATAGCTGCCATGAAGAGCTTAGCTGCAGCAGTTTGAGCCAAACTTTTGTTATCATTGGTAGCTGAACTCCAAACATGCTTTTCATGTTTAGAAAAGAAAATGATCTTTAATGATAAAGTGTCACTTTTTAATTGTTTAAATTAATGTCAGAGACGTTCTGTCCTCTTTTCAAGTCCTTGTGCAGGGTCATTATACTTTAACAAAATCTTCTTGAGTTTGCAATATGTTTTAATGATTGATTCCATTACACTGTGTAGTATTTATTTTAAATCATATATAAACCAACACATTTTTATTAATTCTTTCACTGGATGGGTGAATTCTATTCCAAGGTTGTTGGAGCTCATCCAGTATGATTGGGTGGGACATCATTCCTATGCAGGAACCCTCACTCAAACACCTACTTTAAGACAAATGACTGCTGCCAGCTAACCTGACTTACTTGTCATTGACATATGTAAGTTAACTTAGAGTAAATCCACTCAGCAAAGAGGAAAACATAAAGCAAATGGATGGATGGATGAATGAATCTACAATGATGAGCCAGAACTTTATAACCATGATGTTGCTCCTCCATGTGCTGCCAATAAGCCTCAGATCCTATGAGACATGGACTCTACAAGACCTCTGAATGTGTCCTGTGGTATCTGACAGCAGTACAATAGCAGCAGATCCTCTGATTCTTGTACATTGCAAGGTAAAACTGCTGCACATTAAACTTGTTGGTCCAACTTATCCCACAGATTGAGATCTGGAGCATTTTGAGGCCACAGAAACATCTTAAACACTGCATTATATTTGTCAAACCATTCTTAGATCATTTGTTCATTGTGGCAGGGCGCATTATACTGCTAAAAGATTCCACTTTCTTTGGGGAATACCATTGTCATAAAGGGGTGTACCTGGTCTGAAACAATGTTTAAATAGGTGGTGCCTGCCAAATCAATGTCTATACAAATGTCCAAATATAGGATTTTCCAGCAGAATATTGCCCAAAGTATCATATTTCCTCCACTGACTTGTTTTCTTCCTATAGTGCATCCTGCTGCCATCTCTTTCCCAGGTAAACAACATGCATGTATCTGGTGGTCCACATTACTCAACAGAAAAAAAACAAGCAACACTTTTCCACTGATCCCTTATACACTTGCAAATTGTACAGGGATGAGCATGGGGACCTGACTGGCCTACGGCTATGCAGTTCCATATGCAACAGGGTTCAATACGATGTGTGTCATGATATATTACTTCTGTTAGTCAGTCCAAACCGCTATATTCTAATAAAAGTTCACATGGGTCTGCTGGAGCAAATACAAGCCAACACAGGGCACAAAGTAGGAACAAATCCCTGGGCAGGGCGCCAGCCCACCGCAGGGCACACACACACACACACACCAAGCACACACTAGGGACAATTTAGGATCTCCAATGCACCTAACCTGCATGTCTTTGGACTGTGCGAGGAAACCCATGCAGACACGGGGAGAACATGCAAACTCCACACAGGGAGGACCCGGGAAGTGAACCTGGGTCTCCTTACTGCAAGGCAGCAGCACTGCCACTGCACCACCGTGCTGCCCTACTGTAATGATCATTAAAATTATCTGTGATTTGTGCACAGTATCTCCTTTGTTGGTTTGTTTCAGATGGGACAGCTTTCACTGACCTCACATATTGATGAGTCTTTCCCACCCTATATATTGTCTGTGGTTCACAGCTTTTCCCTCCTTGGACCACTATCTGTAGGCACTCAACACAGCCTGCCGTGACCAACTGACAGACTTTGCAGTTTTGGAAATACTCAAACCTAGTTGTCTGGCCATAAGAATTTGGCCCTTATACAAGTGACTCAGGTCTTTACACCTGCCCACATCTTCTGCATTCAACAGGTCTACTCTAAATCCCTAATGTCAACTTACTTTCTCTTACCTTGACATATGTCATTGTTATATAGTCAACAAAATTCACTTTCTAATGAACTGGCCATAATGTTTTGGCTCATCAGAGGTATGTTGAATTTGTGCACATAAACTACATATTTCTTATGCATGTCATAAAGTAATAAGCGGATGTTAATCTACTGTTAACTAAATTACGTTAAGGTAAACCAACTGGAAGCAGAAATTCACATTACAGTGTTCAAAGTGTAGCTTTGTAAAAAGACTGGAAACTGATATACAGTAAACATAAAAGAGGTTCATGTTGCACTGGAATGGGATTATGTCATAGAAACTGATAAGCATATAACAGAGCACTGAGATCCTTCCTGCTACAGTTGCTCAATGTCTGGATTATTTCTGACAACAGATATTTGGCTCATATTTATTCGGTGTGGAGAGGCATCATTACTAGCTCGTATGCAAATTTTATTTCTTCTTTTGTGTGTGCACTTATTTTAAATTTAATTCTGTATTGTCACCTACTATTAATTTTAGTTAACAAACAAGTGTTTATTTACCTAATTCTTTAAAATATAATTTAAAGTTCCCAAAATACCACCACTTCAAAATATTTGTTTTCGGTGTGAAGTCCTTCCTAATATCTGTGTAAAATGTATCTTTAACTTCCACTTATGTCACATACTGTATTATTATAGAAGTAATCATTTTAAAGTAACAGCTTTGCGTTGACCAAAATAATGCCCTTCAAAACTTTAAACTTTTCTATCATGTCACCTGTTCTTCAATTGCTGAAATTAAAAAGCTTCATGTTTATCCCCCATAATACTTTGTTCAGTGCTGATGTTTTTTTTTTAAATAGGCACCAATAAGAGTGCCATAAGAGTGTAGCCATGCTTAAGAATAACCTGCCTTGACTTGTACTTGACACTAAGTGCTGTGTAATCTAATATGCTATTACACTTCTTATTTGCTCTGTATGATCTGTAGATGTGAACATTAACTAATCCACAACAACTACTGAGTATGCAGTGGTAGCACTGCTGCCTCGCAGTAAAGAGGCCAGGGTTTGCGTTCTGGATCCTCCCTGCATAGAGTTTGCATGCTCTCCCAGTGTCTGTGTGGGTTTCCTCTGTGCACTTCAGTTTCTTCCCACAGTCCAAAGACATGCAGGTTAAGTGGTTTGGCAATACTAAATTGGCCCTGGGGTGTGTGTGTGTGTGTGTGTTTGCCCTGTGATGGACTGGTGCCCTGCCCAGGGTTTGTTCCTGCCTTGCACCCTATGCTGGCTAGGTTAGGCTCCAGTTCCCCCTGCAACCCTGTTTAGGACTAAGTGAGTTAAAAATGACTGACAGTCTTATCCCTGGGAGACACCATTCTTTGCATAACCTAATTTAGAAAAAATTATTTCAACTTAACTTGTTAATTCCTGTGTTAAAGCCAGATTTTACACCCAATGCACACTCTTTCTTAAATTTCTCCATCTATTGAGATAAACAATACCTAAAATTAAGATAAGCAATACCTAATGTAACACTTTATTTTATAATTGGCTACAATCACAAGGGGAGCTGTCAAAGCAGGCACATAAACTATAGTAACAAAAATACACATTTTGCCTGCATGTGCATTCATTCACTGCATTTTAATATTTGTAGTATTTTTTAAATGTACATACCACATCAGATAGACCATCTAGAATTTGATGTTTGGAAAATATTCTTTAATTAGGAGAGTAAAAAAATTACATATATAGAATATACAGTATAAAAGCCAGTCAAGACTACTGACCTAATGACTACTAACCTAGTAACTTGTCACTGTCAATGTATGTTTCATTTCTTGTCTTTAAGAAGGGAAAGACTGTGCTAATATAATTTTATAAAATATGTAAAATTGATAATAGATTTTCAAAACAAGTAGCACAGACAGAAAGAAGTTTTATTTAACTAAAAACTGGACACTCCAAAAGATTTAAAAACAACATTTTCTGCACTGTCTATGATGGACTACTTCTTGTGCCAGAAGAAAGGGTGTTATGTACACCAGAATGGTGACCATGATCCCTGAGGACAATCTACATCAGCTGAGAAACATGGGGTGAAAAGACACACCAGGGGCTATGGATCAAAGGTCATACACAAACAGTAACGGGTGTTAAAGGTCATGTGTCATTGTGTCACCCAAGTGTGTCAAAAAGACAGGTTATCGAATTAGTGCAGTAGAAGTCTTTGTTTAGGCCAAATCCACGTTTCCCTGTTTGGTGAGCTGCCAAAAAGAAATCTTTTATAGTTGTTAAGGAGAGATGTTTTGAATGTGAACTTAGTCATACAGTAATATCTATCTATCTATGTATATATATATATATATATATATATATATATATATATATATATATACATACATATATAACAACAATAATCTGATAAAGGAAGAAGGACAAACTTGCAGGACATTCGCAACAATAGATAAGCGTATGCCTAGCAACAATGACGTCAGAGTCGAAGCAGACAAGCAAAGGTCACTAAGCCTGTCGCAAGGGAATGCCTGTAGTTAATTCACATAACACTGGCTGAAGCTATGCTAAAACAACAAAAAATTAAATTACTTTTAAAATAAAGTTACAAGATACACAGAGCAGTATGTTGCCTGGGGGCCCTTTATCTGTTAAGTTTCCCGTGAGAACACAAAGTTGTTGTAAAGAGCCTACACAGACAGACAAACATATTTACCCCTGGGTGGAAGGTACAAATTAAATTAGCCTGTCACAAAAGAGAGATGTTTTCTCCTTCTGTTCTGATGTCATGGTAGTAAGGAAACATAGTCTGGAGGCCAAGAAAAATGGCACAAATGCATTCATCTTAGCTACTATTCATCCTTCTCCAAGGTCTAAACAGAGAAGATAAAAGACCAGTGCTGCCCAGCACTTCCTCTCCTTAGTTACAAATCTAGCCAGGCAAAGCATGATGGGGGATCAGAGTTGACTTATGGAGTAATAGTTGTCTTCTTTTTTTCTTTTCTTTCTTTTTTTTTTCTTTTGCTTCTTGTTAAAAAGCTGAAAGGATTAGGCAAACGTTTTCCATTTATTATTTTTTAATGGCCACCAGGGCATTTCTCTGTTTGCCAAATAGCCCAAACAAGAGATATCGACCAGCTGAAGAAAATAAAAAGGATAAGGGCACACTTTAGACGACCATCTGTTTGTTTGTTTGGATTGCAGTCAAAGCCATGGACACTGCATGTAATAGTGATCACTCTCTCTTTAAAGAGTCATTTTACTTCAGACTAAACAAGTAGACTAATTAGTTGCAAATTTAATGAAATGACATTTAAAACAGTGAACACTTTCTGTGGAGGGGGTGCTTAATTTAAAATCAGGCTCATTTAGCCCTAATATGATCACCTTAGTTTTAGGGATTATAATATTATGACAGGCTCCTCAAGTCCATCCCTGAATTGGTATAAAAAGGTTCAAGTGTGAATAGCTGGATAGCTGGCATTGTTTTTAGTTTAATATGTTTTCTTTCTGAGTCTGTGTGTTTGTATTAAATGCATTCTGTTTCAAGTAGCACTTCCCTGTATCTGTTTAAATTGAAGAAAATGCTGTTCTGTAAAGTGATTTACACAAATCTTTACTTGAATCTATTTTTCAAAATATTTATTAGAGCAAGCTAGCAAGGTAGGACTGTGTTGGGTACAGCCGCCTCAGACCTCCAGGACACTGGAATCATTCACTGTCTGTGTTGGGTTTGCATGCTCTACCGATGATGCCTTTGTCTCCGGGTAGTCTGTTTTTTCTCAAAGCTTAATAAACCCCTGTATATTGATACAGATATAGATAAACAGTATATTTTTAAATCAAGACAGAACACAAAGAAATGAGGATTGGGGTCACATAGGATGCCCCATTTAACTATAACATGCAAAGGATGAAGATGGGACACAGTCAGGACCATCTTAACAGCATTATAGGCCCCCAGGAAAAGCAGTACACTGGGGCCCCTACCTACACAACCACTCAGCTAGTCACAATTTACATAGATTAGCATGGGTCCCCTATGCATGTGGGGCCCCTGGGCAACTGGCCAGCATGCCCATGCATTAAGACAGCCCTGAACACAGTCATGCCAACAGAAAATGGAAGGTACTCAGAAGGACAGAGCTCCAATCTGCTCCAAAGACAGCCTGAGTCTGAATGCTAACTTTTAATTGTCATTCAGTATACATCTCTCTGCAACTGGAAGGGATGGGGCTTAGTGGGTATTGAATGTGACCTCACCAGTCCTCTGAGCTTTTCTCTTCCTCCATTCTAATGTGTCACATTTAATTCTTCCTCCCATATTTATCCAGCACAAACCCGAAAAATTCTCCTGAAGCCCATGTGTCTGTCAAAATGTATTCGTAGTTTGTAAACTGGTATATATGAAAAATACTGTAGATAAGTTGTTCAGCATGGTGGTCTGCATCACTGCTCTAAAATTAATCTGAATTACAGCCCAGCGACTTTCTGTTTGTAGTTTACAAGTTCTCTCTATGTCCATGTCAATTTTTCCCAAGGTACTCTGATTTTTCTCCCACATCACTGTGGTTAACTTTTGACTCTTGGCTCCTGCCACCCTGAACCAGACTAAGTGTGCCCAGTAAATGGATAAATAGCTTGAAGGGATCTGCATTATTGTTTCTATTACATTAAGATTTTATCTTTTTTTTCTTAATTTTAAAAGTTACTGACTATTGTGATGTATGGCCGACTGTTCATCCCGGCCAATACCCCCACACCGCCAGTTGGAGCCCTCCCTGCAGTGTGGAGGTGCCCTGAAGACCAGCAGGGCATCATGGATATTGGCGTCTTTACACACAGCCCTGCTGGATACCATGAGGGCCACTAGGAGACGCTGCAGGAAGGAATGACGTTTATTTGCCTTATGCTCCAGAAGTACTTCCGAGTCACATGGACAAGGGGAATGACGTGCTTCTGGGGTGAAGTAAAAGGACTTTTGATCTTATCCGGAAGTGATAGGAGATCACATGGACTGGCGATTGGAACACTTCCGGGTCAGGAAGTATAAAAGGATTGTGGGAGCTCCCAGACGGTGAGCTGAGCTGGGTGGAAAGGTGGCAACATGTCTAGGAGTGTGGAGGACTGATTATTGTGATTATTGATTTATTGTTAATGAGTATTGTGGAGAAGAGGGTGCTTTGTGCACTGTACAGAATAAATTAGTCTACTTTTGGACTCTTATCTGGTGTCAGGTGTCTTGGACAAGGGTTCAAGGGAGCAATAGCACCCCAATCTGTCACACTATCTAATGCTGTTTTGTGAATTAACATAACATAAAGGAAATGGATCAGATCTTGTCTTAATTTGTGACATGTAACTGTTAAGATTAATGTGCCAGCTAATTGGAAAAATGTGAAAAATGTACTTACAAAAAGAAAAGAATGAAAATTAAGAGGCTCATCATTTAAACATAAACACTTACTCATCCATGTAGTTAAGCAACCATCCATCCATCCATCTATCCTTCCATTAAACAATTTTTTGATGCGACTTCTTCCTTGCTACAAGGTTACAGGATGCCATAACCTAATATATTCTTACAATTTAATATATTTAAAACAGGAAATTAATGATTTAATATTTATCCATCCATCCATTATCCAACTGGTTATATCCTGACTACAGGGTCACGGGGGTCTGCTGGAACCAATCCCAGCCAACACTGGGCGTAAGGCAGGAAACAAACTCCGGGCAGGGCGCCAGTCCACCACAGATTTACACACACATATATATATATATATATACAGTATATGTGTGTGTGTGTGTGTATATGTATTTTTTTTTCAAGTGCAGTAAAGTTTTAGTACTTCTTTTCAGTGTACGTAATACACTGGGTGCAATATTGTTAATATGAACATGTATAAAATAAGGAATAATAAAGTAATTTTTTTTGATGAAAATTGACTTCTCTTTCAAGGCCAAAAGAGGACAAAATGTCTGTTACTGTTTGTATTTGTTTATCTGTGGATTTTTTCTTGGTCTGCTTTAGGCAGCATATCCATTCATTGTGTTATCTTTGCAAGCGCTAAAATGTGCTCAGCACTGACATGACAATACTCTGACCCTGCAGTTATTACCTGTGATAAAAACTCTGGCTTCTGAAAACCTTTCCTAAATCCCAAATTCCTCCTGTCAGCTGTCACCCCTTTAGCAATAGTGCATTAACCCAGCATTCATCGCAGTTTACAAAAGGGCTTGGGGATGGGAAAACATAGTAAACAATGGCATTGTTTACAATTTTGTTTATTATGTTTCGAGAGATTAGTTTTTATTGATTTTCTCATCCTGAAAACTGAAGGCCTGGAGAGGTTCCCAGTAAGAGTGCGTCCTGTCCCCATTCATCCTGTCACACCCCTGTCAGCCCCAATAAAATGACTCTACCTGAATTATGCAAATAAGGCTTTTGTTGCATGTTGTGAGCTCTATTCTTCTCTGCCCTGGCTGAAACTGTGAGCTGGCTTTAGACTCCAACTGTCTGATCTCAGCACTCCTGGGGTCACAGCCTTTCAACCTCAGGGGCTTGACTTCTGCCTCTGCCATTTGACAAATCACCATGGCTCACACAAAAGGCCAGTTGAGCTCCAAAGTGAGTGCTCTCTATACATCACCGCTGCGCCGTTATGATGTTTCCTTCTCACTTTTCCTCTCAGTAATTGGACAAAGGGAGCAAAAGACATTTGTGTCCAAAAGAATGCTTTCATTTGGAGGACTATGATAAATGGCTGCCCTTTGCGTAGAGCTGCTACCCTACTGCTAGGCTCCAAGTTTCCCTTTACAAGAGCGTCTTTGAGAGGGAGCTGCCCCACAAAATCACTTTCTTGATCCTGTCTCTCTCACTTTAATCTAGTAAACCAACAAAGGAGTTTACAGTTACCAGTGCGACTTCACAAGACAGAACAGGGAGCGTGAGAGGCTTTTATTTGTATTCAGTTTGGCATAGAGAGATGCGGCCATCCTCTTTTCCACATTTATAGCTTTTTTATTGTTCGCCCTCCCTCCTATAACTTCAAAATTTATCCATCCTTATATTTGGTGTGAAATCAAATACAAATTTATTTCACCAACAGATAGATATACTGCTGATTAACTAATGATAGATAGATAGATAGATAGATAGATAGATAGATAGATAGATAGATAGATAGATAGATAGGAATCCAACATACGTGCGTTATTAAAAAAAAACTTATTGATCAATAAAAAAATGTTTATTGCATATATTGTAACACCAAAATAACAAAATCTGTCAGCTTCATGTTTAATTAAACCAAAATTAAAAATACATCTTGTTTAAGTCAACTAAAAGTATAGCTGAATAATGACAGACAGACAGAACAGACAGACAGACAGACAGACAGATAGATAGATAGATAGATAGATAGATAGATAGATAGATAGATAGATAGATAGATAGATAGATAGCTTTGATAACTGTGTCTTTAATATAAGTAACTAAGGCACAGAAAAAAAAAAGAAGGGAAGATACTGAAACTAAACATACTTGCACAAACACACACTCAAGAACACATTTAAACTAATTTCCTCCCTGCTTATGACACATTTCATCATGGCTTGTTTCCTTGTTCTCCGTGCCAGATCTGGCTCTCTTTTTATCTATTAGTGAATCCTTTGCCCATTACTCTCACCCTAAAGCTTATAATAGCATTGCAACCACCAGACCTTATCTTGAGTTCTTTAGGGGAAAAACAGTCTCCATGTTTTTCATTTTACAGTAGTTATGAAAATAGTTTGCTCCTATGTGTTAATGGCCTATGTAGGTGCTTTTAGATCTCAGTAAATTGCCTGTGGCCTGCTCACAAAGGATACAGAAAACACTGTGGCTCATCTCCCTTGAGCTTCTGATCTGGACAGTCGGCACTATATAATGGTGCTCTTCAGTGAAATATATGGTGTACATAAGAGCTGCCAGTAATTCATTACAGTGTTGTACTCCTCTATTAACTTATTGTGTTTTTGAAAATTTTCTAAATTATTGCATTATCTTTATAGTATAAAACTCTTTTTTTCTGGCAGCTAATAGTCCTACTGACTCATTAAATCATTGTCAGCCTGGAAAAAAGTCCTGTCTTCATGTTTACTCCTCCCATAATGCAAAGAAAAAGGGAAGGCCAAATGAGGAACGGGCATACAATCAAATAACAAACAAGTTTGCATAAAGGCTTTCAGCTTGTAGGAATCTGCAAAGAACTTACAGCCAAGGTTAAACTGACATGTCAGATAAAATGAATTCTTTGGGTAACGGATTGTCAAGCTCACTTGTCTGGGAAATGCCATCTGTTTCTTTTTATAGCAAATTCTTTATTGTTATGTAGCTTTAGATTTGTTCTTACTTTCAGAAATATTTATAACATATTGTAGACACTAGTGATTTCTTCTCCAAATAATGTTAAGCAAGTCTTGCCTTGTTTGACAGGCTTTTGCTCACAAGTTTTAGCTCTCATAGACTAGTCTCCCTTAAACCTGTGTGTGTTTTGACTTTATTACAGAACTGAATATGAGTTTGGTCCTACATTTCTAAGATGTGTAAATGATTTGGCCTAAAATAAGTCTCTCGTCACTTCTCAGATTATTTGAAAAAACACCACCTTTATTTATTATTTATCTTATATGTACGCAGCTTTTTTGGTTCTTAGGATTTGCTCAATTTACAAATCTGAACCTTTCATTGAGGTTGCACCAATCGCTGTTGCTCCAGTTTTCGAGGCTGGTAACGACAGGGTGTTTAATTTATCTCCTTACTCTGAATGACAGCTCTCTTCACCTTATCTTCCCAATCCTTTGAGGGGTGGAGAAAACATGGCATCCATGATTTAAGCAAGCTCCTTTTGCAGACATTTAATTCTGTAATAATACATCCAAAGTCAACCCTCATTAGTAAGGTATCAATAACCTGGTGCCATGTTGTTCCCCTATAGCTATTGCATCATGCAAATTTTGCACCGGTCAGCCTGCTGTTGTAGCTATTTTTTTAACTCATTGAATGACTACTCTTTTTATTGCACCCATTCCCAAGGGATATGCTATCTCCCTCCCACCCCACATTTTTCAGTTTTCTATGGGCCTAATCTTTATGGAATATGCTGTTGAAAACTGCATTATGTTCAGTCTCAACCATTATATTAAACCATATACCATATTGTATTCTAAAATGAAGCAGTGAAAATAAAAAAAAAAACCTTGTTAAGAAGAAATGGTGGGTTAATGGATATTTCAACCACACCAACACCATACATGTGAGATTTCAACCTCTTATTCTGTATACATGGTATGGCAGAAAAGTTCATTTGTCAGGAGAGGCATTACTGGAAATGCACATTAAATGCATAATGCCTATAAAAAGATCTGCTGCAGCTGAGACAAAAACACACAAAGCTATGATATTGACACTCTTTAAAAAATACTAGAACTAACTCTGTGATACAAATTAGTCAACCATATACAAATTCAGTTCCGTTCTTTGCAATAAAAATGACCAGGGTAGTACAGTGGCTAGTGCTACTACCTTAAGGACACAGCATATTTAAATACTGCACTTGGTTACTGACACAGAGAAGTTTGCACATCTTTCCTGTGTCTGTATCTTTTCTCTCTGGGTAATCCTGTTTTACTCCCCATCATTAAGGATATGCTTGTTAGCTAAATGTGGGATTCCAGATTGGCTGAGTGTGAATGTGGGTATGTATGATGGACTAGTGGACTGTCATCACTTCAAGGAATGTTTCTTGCTTCACCCCTAATGCTGCTAGGGTAGTCTTTGGCCCCTTGTAACTATGAATTGTATTAAACAAGTTTGAGGATGTTATGTTATGATACAAAAATGACAAAACGCCTAGTAGTAGTAGCAGTGTAGAATGATAGTAGAGTCTTTATTTGCCACTTGCACAGGTACAAGAACACAAATGCGTTGGAAATCTTGCGCAGTTCCCTCAGTCAACCAGATACATATTTAACTTAACAAAGGAAACTACTTAGTATAAATAAATTAACAAAGTGTGGGAATATCAAAGATAGTGGATGTGGAAGGGTAGTCAAGGAGAAACATGAACATACTTCATGACAGCTAGAATTTCTTTAGCAACCATTGCTGCTGGGAAGAAGCTGTTGTAAAAGCACGGTGTGTGTGTGTAATAACACTCTCTGGCCTGCGATATTTGAGGTTATACCCATATTTTCTTCACATACACTGAGAATGTTTTGTATACAGTAATGGGGTCTAAACTGAAAGGTTATGATAGGGTTTTCTCACAACTAGTGAATTGTTGTGTATATGGTAATAAGTTGCTTTTATCTAAATTGATATGCAGATACCCATCAAAGGTATACTGTATCGTTTACATGGGCTTACAATTGGAGTACTATTTGGTTATGATGCATTAGGGGTTCATGGCAGTGCAGAGTTTCATATAAAAACAGTGTGTCTCAGGCTGGCCAGTATTCTGCTTGGAAATGATCTGAATTCTTGTTAACACACAGTCACAATCAGCTCATTGATGCTGTGTTGGACATTACGCAAAGCATCTACACCCATTGAGTATAAAGAATCTGAGTAAGACAGAGATGAGATACACAAAGTACTAAGAGAAAGAAAAAGATTTCAGAAAGAGTGATAGAGCAATTGGAGAGAAAAATCAATCAAGGAGGATGAGTTGGATAAAATTGGAGTAAGACTGGCAGTTTGAGCAGGTGCATCAGAGAGGAGGCATACCAACTGGGAAGGAGCTCCACGGTGAGTGACAAGAACAGCACTCTTGGGTTAGGGTTGCACCTGCTGAGCATCCAGGAAGCTGAGGAAAAGGAAAAGAACACGGAAAAGTGAATGAAGTTTTAGGGAGGTGTTTTATTCTGCCAAAGAAGAAACAAAAAAACTTTAAAATCCCCCCAAACGTTTTAGCATGTTTGGAATTATGAAATTGCCTGCAACACATATTTTAGTGAATGTAGGTGTAACTGTATGCAAATAGAAACTTGCCCGTTTCACTCATCACTAGTTATTTCATTCCGTAGATGAACATCATATTCATGTATATCGGGAGATGTTTACACATATGTTGGAGGAAGCCAGCCGGGCTTTAGCTTTTTTTTAATCAATATTAACAGTTGCTACTGGCAACCATTTTGAGGCAACTGGCAACCACTTTTTGCCCTTGGGTTGGCAAGAATGTCCACCATTTCAGTAATGCACTTGTTTTTCGTCAGTGATTCAGAATGGGCTCGCTCATTTTGCTTATTATGCACATTTGGAACATCGGTGTATAACTTGTCAATCACTGGTTGGTTTTATGAGTACAATTAAAATGTAATTTGCACTTTCTGGCTTTCTTTTATACAGATAAAGCAAGTGATAAATCTGTAATACTCAGCTGTTGATCCAGAAGGACTGAAAAATCCCACATAACTGACAGCCACTAAACTATCTGCTATGTAGAAATACATTAAAGTGTATGAAGATGAGAAATATACATTAATTGCAACACTGCTGGGAAAAAGTCAGCCAAGATTGAACTAAAGTGAAGACATTGTTAACACTACTTATTCATCCATCCATCCATTTTCCAACCCGCTGAATCCGAACACAGGGTCACGGGGGTCTGCTGGAGCCAGTCCCAGCCAACACAGGGCACAAGGCAGGAACCAATTTCCGGGCAGGGTGCCAACCCACCACAGACTACTTATTCAGTATTACACTATACAGCAAAATGTGCTGATTCTCAACAACTTTCATCACATATGATGTAAATCAGTGTTTTTGTGACACGTCTGCTCGCTCATTTTTTGCAGCCGGAACTGATCCTTGCTTAGTAAGTGGGTCTCCTGTAAAAATACTATTTTAGCATTTAGATCTGTTAGGTGAGAGAGTACTTTCTGCTCACTCTACCAAGTACCACAATGTTAATAAAATATATTAAACACCAATATATTTTACTAGTAATAGTTATTTCTTTTTATTTGAATACAAGATAAAATGATCTATATTTTAGAAAACCAAGAATGGGTAAAATAGAAGTTCAGCAGACAGAGATGACATATACAAATGTCTGCTGTTAAAGAGTTGTTTTACATTAAGATATGTGAAGGATTGTCACATATTTTTGTTTATATGACATGTTATACAGAACGTAAATATATGTATAATGAATATCGTGAAATTTCTGAGCTCTTTTGAAACCCTCCGCAACGGTGCTGCATGCCGAAATGCGATTGACGTTTCTGTTGAGGGTTGCTTGTCTGTCGTCGAGGCAACCATAGGTTCACAGCATCACCGAGGCAACTGCAAGTTCATAGCCTCCCCATGTAACACATCTGTCGCCCGATGGGTGATGCAGGGAACAGTATAACCCGGCCACTGAACTGGCCCTTCCCTGCTTGTTTGTTGTGTTTGTGTGTATTGTAGTTGTAGCTCCAATTGCAATAAATACCCAGACTGTTCCTGTTTTGATTAGAATAAAGTTGGTTTTCTTGAATCCTTTGGACTCAGCGTCTTCTCTTGAATGCAAAACAGTGACTCATGTATCACATTCTTTTAATATATATAACATTGTACTTTTTTATAAGAGAGATGTTGGGAGGATGCACTGATTACAGCACTTTACTGAAAACACCACACAACGAACCAACCAGATTGGGATCCAAGTGCTGTGCAATGGATCACACCTCAACACCACACTGGACTAGAGTGAGCTTTTTACAGTGGCTGGAGTGCCAAACCCGCCACTAACCCCCGAGTATTCCCTGCAAGTTGGAAGACCTGCAGATTGTTAAAAACATTTATATTACTGAGAATTTTTTGCAACCTCTAAGGAATCCCTATGCTGTTGCTTTTACTGTTGTGATCTAGGGATGTATGCCAAAAGAATAAAATAAACGTATTTATTTTGTTAGGTTCAGGGGTGGCATACTGAAGAAATCTTATAGCTTAGGCTAATTTACACAGTTCTTCATTTACTGGTGCAGAGTATTACATGAAAGCAAGATTACAAAATGTATTGCAGAATGGAATTTGCATTGAATTTCTCCTT
Source organism: Polypterus senegalus (assembly GCF_016835505.1). Lineage (NCBI taxonomy): Eukaryota > Metazoa > Chordata > Cladistia > Polypteriformes > Polypteridae > Polypterus > Polypterus senegalus. The sequence goes on from NC_053160.1 coordinate 140,872,721, forward strand.
GGGATTAATAAAGTATCTATCTATCTATCTATCTATCTATCTATCTATCTATCTATCTATCTATCTATCTATCTATCTATCTATCTATCTATCTATCTATCTACTGTATATTCAGTACATGTAAAGTAAATGGAGTTTGTATTCCAAAGCATCTTTTGAAAATAACCATCTTCCACTTTAAACTTCAACTGCTAAATAATAAATGTGTTTCAGCAGTGAGAACATTTTTGAACAATTGCTCAATAAACTGAATTATACCATTCTAATCTTCATAGACGTGGTTTAAAAAAACCACGTGATGTAAGGAATGGATGTGCACAGAGACAGAATTCTAACATGATAAGTGAAATGCTATAAAGTAGCAGTATATACTGAACCGATCAGCCACAATTATAAAACCACTAACATGTGAAGAGAATAACTTTCATGAAATATTTACAATGGCACCTGTCAAGAGGAGGGATATATTAGGCAGCAAGTGAACAGTCAGTTTTTGAAGGGCCAGATGGTAAGAACTTGATGACTAGGTCAGAGTATCTTCAAAAGTGGTCCAAGGAAGGAAAATCAGTTAACCAGCGACAGGGTCATGGGCACCAAAGGCTCATTGTTCATGGGGAGTGAAGGCGATCCTGTCTGGTCCAATCCCACAGAAGAGCAACTGTATCAACTGAAAAACTTAATGCTGGCCATGAGAGAAAGGTGTCAGAACACACAGTGCGTCGCAGCTTGCTACTGTACATATGGGTCTGCTTAGCTGTAGATCTGTCAGAGTGCCTGTTTTGATCTCAGTCTACTGCAGAAAGCGCCTACAATAGGCATCAGTGCTGGACCACGGAGCAATGGAAGAAGGTGGTCTGGTCTGATGAATCGCCAGGGGAGGTTGTGTGATGGAAATGGTATTCCTTAATGGTTGTGGCCTCTTTCAGTATGGTAATGTGCCCTGCTACACTGCAAAAAATGTTTAGGAATGGTTTGAGGAACATGACAAAGCATTCAAGGTTCATTCAATCCACTCAAGCATCTATAGGATGTACTGGAAAAAAACAAGTCAGATCCATGGAGGCCCAACCTCGTAATGTACAGGACTTAAAGGAGCTGCTGCTAGATACTACAGAATACCATTAAAGGTCTTGTGGATTCCAAAGAACTGTTCTGGCTGTACGAGCAGGACCTGCACAATATTAAGCGTTGTTGCTACTGATCGGTGTATAACTGAATAGCATGTTAATTACTTTAAATATAGGCCATTAAGAATGGCCACCATATTTTCAGTTTTTGCAACCAGAACTGCATGCCTGGTTGCCAGGACTTTTAAAAGTTAGTGTTGAGTCCTGGTAAATTCAGGAATATGGAAAGAAAAAAAAAAAGAACTGTCCACAAGTGAAAAATAATACTGTTTGAATTGACAGTGAAATTATCCTTTCCGAGGCCAGGTTAAGGCTTATGACAGCTTTGGAGTAATCACACAATTTTAAAAACAAGCTTATCTGCTATATATTAATAAAATAAATAGACAGGGATCTTCAGCACTGATAATAATGATATTCATTGTTACAGTACATATTTTATTAGCAGGTCAAACATAATGTTAAATTGGTGAAAAGTTACATAACATCAAATTCTCCAACCTACTTAATTCAATTCAGGGTTGTTTGGGGAGAGGCCAGGCCTATCCCAGCATGCATGAGGAACATTACAGGAAATGGCCCCTGACAAGGCATAAGTACTTCTATTGTTAATACTAATACTTAATAACAACAACATGCAAATCCTTACATTTCCTGGCGAAGACCACATTCACTGTTGCCAGTCATGAATACTCAAAGAGGATCCTCTGGGCCAGAGCACAGACTTGCTATGACTGCTTTTTAAATTCCAACCATCCTTCTTGTATTGTCTGCTGGCATAGTGGATTGTGAATAGCTACACATATGTTATTATAAATGTACTGAGAGATGTGAGTGTTTTGCAAGAGAGTTAAACTGTAAGCAAAATCAAAATCAGAATTGCCAAGAGATGGTATTAAAATTTTGAGCATATCACCAGAACCAAAACACTGAGCCAAAAAAACAAACTTAGAAGTTTGTAGTACTAGGGTGTTGTGAGGCATTAAAGATGTAATGAGAAGTCAAGCAAAATGACACCTTTTATTGGCTAACTAAAAAGATTACAATATGCAAGCTTTTGAGGCAAGTCAGTCCCCTTCTTCAGGCAAGATGTTACATCTTTAGATGTTTAGATGTTAAATCTTTCCTAGAAGAATGGACCTGGGTTGCTTCAAGAGCTTGCATATTGTGAACTTGGAAGTGGAAAGCTATAAGTTGATAACCACAATATTAACTCTATGAGCTCAAGACTAACAAAGTTTAAGGTTTAAAATCCTCAGTCTCAGACAGACAGCTGAGGCATTGCACTGAGTTTTAGAGCAAAGTCTTTTGTGGCATAGTAATGCCTCATCTGAACAATTTCTTAGCAATTGTGCAGTGCATCCTTGGAACTCACCAACAAAATGATGAAACTCAACAATGATGCTGTGGCTTAAAATTAAATAACAATTTTTTTGTGACTGACTATTTATTCTATTTCACAATGTCAAAAATATATTTCGAACTGTGTAACAATTAACAGGTTAAATATACCCACAGGAGAACCCCATTCCCCTCCTGCCCATAGTTTCATGCCATACCACCAGAAGCCAAGGCCACACCCACCAACCACAACACCACGCAGTATCCAGGGAGGGCCTGCATCACGAGTCGCTGCACATAAAAGATTTAACTGTGAAGGCAGCATGTTACTAGCTATGAATGGACTCACTGGATGGTCCATAGCAACAATATTAATACATTTCTCAAACTAAAGAATTAATCCAATACACACATATGGTCATATTTCCTTGAAAATAAAGGTATCATAATTTTCAAGACAAAAGAACAGAAAAATGTATGAAAGAAACTAAATACTTACCGAGACAGCAAGATGTCTGAGGTTTACATATTCTGTATAATTCCATTCATGCAATGCTGCCTTGTACAATTATATGATTGTCTATCCTCTAATAACCTGCCTCAAGTTGTTCCAATTCAGGCAAGTGGCTAGGATGAACAAGTAATTCCCTTTTCCTAAAAAAGATAGTGTGTGCATAGTCTGAAAATGCCCATTTTGAAGGTCTTTACCAGGACATATAAGATGCACATTTTTAAACTGTGAATGGATGCCACTCTATTTATGTTCTTTAAAAGATCCTCTGTAGGGTGTATTTTAGCAGAATGAATCACAGCCACACTGTGGATCACATAGTGCTGGAGGAGTGGGATCTGAATCAGTGGTCTTCCAACTTTCATTTGATCTTTAATTATTAAGTATCCTGCCTGATAAAGAGTAGTAATATTTTTTGTCCTGAGATTTTTTTATTTCTAAGAACATTTTTATTTAATCTTTGTTCTGTAACTGCTGTTCATTCAGTTTATTCTCCCAATTTGATTCCTAACTCTTTTTAATAGCAATCCGATAAAAAAGAGAAATGTATAAGTTCTCCTCCATCCTTTGTAGAGTTATTCTTCCTTTTTAACTTTAAAATGGAACATTGTAATAGCATTTTATGCTCAGCTTGCAAAATTTCACACAGAATCAACATTTTAGCACCTTTGTGTGATACAGACAAGCAGTAACAGCTTTAAGTATGATTTATTTTTTAACCAACAAAGCATGGATAACAAATAATGCATGGCTAGTAAATGAGGCCAACAAGACATTTATGTTTGGTCACCCTGTATTAATATGTAACACATAACTCTTCAGAATTTTGAACTGACTAAAATATTGTTAAATTTAACCAGTTATACTTCATTAAGTAATGATATAAAATGGTGTTGTAAATATCTTTCTTTGAATTCTTGCACATACTATAAATTACAACAAATCAAAGTCTTCCCTTTTAAAGGGGCTGCTCCCTCACAATAATGTCCAAAAACGTTTTTAGTCAGTTGAGGAATTTCTGACATATAGCTTATAAATTTCTTCGAAGCAGACAAGAATTCAGGAGAGGCATTTAACTATGACAGTGAAACTCTCTGCTGCTGAAAAGCCTATACATAAATGTTATTGAACATGCCTAGAATCGTAAAGATAGAGTTTTCTTGCAATTCTGAGTTATTTTGGAAGCTATATATTTTGGAATTTCAGAAACAATACTACATTTATTAGTGCAACTCCATATATTACTAATCTTCCCATATAATATACCAATATATAGCTATTATCTGAGAGAAGTAAAGTTTATCTAAACAACTGATTTTATTTTGCCTCTTCTAGAACAAATTAACTCATTAAAAAATGTATTTCAGTATGTAAAGTAGATGTAACAGCAGGTAGCTTTCGTTTATAAAATGAAAAATATGTTTTTGAAGTTTATTATGATGTAGTTATTTTCAAATTTTCATTCAGGAGATTCACCAATAATATATTCTACTAAGTAACATGTAAAGTATTTTAAAATACACAATGTTGTCAGTTTTGATTTTTTTTTTTTTTAAATCTATTTCAATGTGCGCTTTTAATGAAAATGAATATCCAGATAAAGCACACAATCAAAATCTCTTACTCTGTGAATTTAGTGCTATCTGGTTTTAAACACTTTCAGTATTCATGGTTGTGGGTGTCCCTTCTTAATTAGTTATTTTAAGAATCTGAAGATGACTTATTCAAATTAAAATATGTGTTCATTCTTTAATTCCATGGTGGCATGAATGCATTCTGAGGGAGGTTGGGTTTAAATCCAGTCCAGTCACTTTGTTTGGGTGGTTTACATAAGTTGCCTGTGTCTACACTGGATTTTTTTCTTGACCTGAAGATAATGGAATAGACTAATAAGATAAGTCTGAAAATAGATGGAGTGTGTGATGGAACCAGGCTGTGAGCGAGCCCAAATCCCAACATGAACACACAAGCACAGTCTTGGGTTCAAATAAAGGATGTTTTTTTATTGAACACAATACCTCCAAAGTAGCAAAAGCGCAATTTATCTCTCTCATAATAACGTCTCTTCTCTCCACCATACTTTCCTCCAGTCGGGTGATGCTTTATGTGCGCCCAGCTCCGACTTGCCTGGACAATGGAGTGCGGTCCCTTTTATTGAGGAACTGGGAGTACTTCTGGTGCCCGGGCTATTGCCCGATGGAATTACTTCCGGGTCATATGGAAGTCCGATATTCTGGGGAGAATATCTCCCTGCATCACCCCCTTGTGGCACCCACAGACCCCAACAGGGTTGTGCTGCTGAACTACAACTCCCGACATTCCCTGCTGGTTCCCAAATGGACACCGGCATGGAAGGTTGCTGCCATCTAGCGCCTGAGGACATTAAACATTCCCCAGAAACAATCCTTTCCTGTAGCCGTATAACTAACCATAATGGCGGCGACCTTCGCTCATAGGCAGTACCTCCCCTCCTCCATTTTCTTACCGTTTAATGCTGGCAGCTATATTCCCATATGCTCTTAACTGCGAACTGTTCCTCTGTTAAACAGTAAACTTATAGCAAATAAACACAGCTGCCCTTCAGAATCACCCACTTAAAATAGTATTTAAATGAGAAACAAACACATTCTTACCCATCCTTTGCACATAACGTGCTTCTCGCACGAGGTTTAGAACATTTAAAAGACTCATCCCCGACCAACCTGGACCATAACATATGTGCTTGCCTGCTGAAGATAATTCCCTATTGGATAAAGTCTTGTGTCTATATCTGCCAGTTCAACAATAAAGGTTTTGTATCTCGGAAACCTGGTTCCTTTTTCTCTCTATATATATAAATATATTGTGGCAGACGATTGGGTATCTTGTCCCACCAGGATGCCTGGAGAAGGGAAGGACTGGGACAGGGGCAATATCTTTCCTGGGGCGCAATAGGGCAGCCTCCCTGGATTAAATCAGGGTCACAGATTGGGAGCTTGGAAGCTCAACCCTGTTGGGGTCCGTGACCACCACCAGGGGGCGCCTGGACGATCCCGGAGCAATGGATGGCAGCACTTCTGCCACACCAGGAAGTGTTGCCAGATGAGGAACTGAGTGCACCTGGAGAGCTTCCGGTGCCCATGCAGCACTTCTGCCACACCAGGAAATGCTGCAGGAAGTCCATCAGGGCACAACTGGAGCACATCCAGGTGAAACATAAAAGGGGCCGCCTCACTTCATTCGGGGAGCCGGAGTCAGGAGGCAGAGGACAGAGATTGCGAGTGGAGGAGTGAGGGTGGCAGTAAAGAAAAGAGAAAAGAATGGAAAAGAGAAACAAAGGAATTGTGAGCTAATTATAGCTGTTTAGAGCATTGTGTGGTGCTGTTGTGTAAAGAAGAATATTAAACATGTGTGTTTTGGACATCTGGCTGTCTCAGTGTCTTTCTGTGTCCGGGCATCATTCACATGACATCCCAGATAGGACCCTCTAACTGTTAAAAGACAATGACCCTTCATAAAAATAATTATGTGAACAGCCCGGCACAGCAGTGCAAAGCACATGCGCTCCCGTGGCACAAACATGCTTCTGCATCAGCGGCTCACATTTCAGATCGCTAAAGGTTCATGGAAACACCGTTACAGCCAATACGGAGGAAGACGAGTAGATGAGCCTTGACAGCGGAGAACTCTCACATACACATATACACACACACATATATATATATAGCTTTAAGAAAATACTTGCTAAGAAAGTTAGAAGATAGTCTCACAGAAGATAACCTTACTTTTATCTCACAACAGCTATGCTTGCACATTCCCAGTGGATCAATAATTTGGAAATCCAATCATGTAAACCAACTACATAATCATTGGTAGACTAAAACCACAACCACAAAAATCTGATTCTTAAAAGGAAAAAAATCAAAGAGTTGTTATTACAAATATGATCAGTTTGATTTATCATTATGGGTTAGGCAAAGATCGATAAAGAGAAGTAACATTTCTAAGTTAAAAATAAATAGAATGAAACAATATGGACATTGTAAAAGTGGGCATAAAGAGTTTATTTTAGTAGTACAAGAAGGTTGTGGAAAAAGTGAAGAGTGTTATGAATAGTGAAGACAATACCAAATATTTGGGAAAGATAAATCAAATGCTCCAATTTTAAAATGTCTTACATTCTCCTGCGTGAATTATTCAATAATCTTGCAGTAGCTAGTAAATATTAAAGAGGGAATAAACAATATGAAAATAAATACTGAACTGGTACTAAGATTAAAATCTAATAACTCATTAGGAACCATTAACATTTATTTCGGAGTGCTTTAAAAAGTTAGTGATTACATATATAAACCCTTAATATGCATTTTTCAGAAATCACTGAAAAATATGGAAGTTTCTAATGATTAAAAACTTGCAGCCATTCTATTATATTAAAAATATGGTCTAGCTTGTTCTGCTGATTAGTGTTGATCAGCAATATTCACCAAAGAATTTGCTGGGTTCACTGATGACGTTGGCTTCTGAATTTTGTCTCAGAAAATTAGCAGTGTGGCTGACTTAGCCAAACTTTTTTAAACAGTGCAGAACTTTAGCAGCCAATGTTGAGAGATCTTCCTCTCCCTCCCATTCTTTGGTCAAGAGTCCTATCTTCAGTTCAGAAGCACCTTATTATGAGAATTAATTTCCTGTTTATGATGTGCATTGATTTTTCTGGAAATAACTATTTAACAATATTTTAGCAAAAATACAAGTGTTTTGCATCTTTAAGCATGATACTGGATAACTGACAGAAAGAAGTGATTTCTGGCTTTAGTTCTAAGTGCCCTGCCCTTTAATGTCCACTAATATCTTCGAATATGTGATTCATTGTTAAGTTGAAAGAATTCTGCTGAATTTACTTTATGAAAGCCTTTAAGAATTTTGAAGACCTAGATTAAGAGATGGGTGGCACGATGGCACAGTGGTAGCGCTGCTGCCTTGCAGTCAGGAGACCTGGGTTCGTTTCCCAGGTCCTCCCTGCATGGAGTTTGAATGTTCTCCCCGTGTCTGCGTGGGTTTCCTCCGGGTGCTCCGGTTTCCTCCCACAGTCCAAAGACATGCAGGTTAGGTGCATTGGCGATCCTAAATTGTCCCTAGTGTGTGCTTGGTGTGTGTGTGCTCTGCGGTGGGCCCTGCGCCCTATGTTGGCTGGGATTGGCTCCAGCAGACCCCCGTGACCCTGTATTAGGATATATCGGGTTGGATAATGTATTAAGAGACCACACAGAATTCTCTGTTTGAGAATAAACATGTTTAATTCTCTGAGATTGTCAGAGTAGGGCATGTCCTGAAGTACTGGGATGCAGCTGGCTGCTCTCCTCTGCATTGCTTCAAGTACTGATATGTCTTTCTTGTAGCATGATGACCAAAAATACATTTAATATTCAACACGTAGTCTCACTAGTGTATTATGTAGTGTGAACATAACATCTCTTCATTTAAATTCAATAGCTTTTATGATGTAACCAAGCATTTTATTTGCCTTTTTTAATCACTTCTGTACATTTCTTAGATGATGAAAATATCATGTCAACATAAACACATAAATCCATTTCAGAGGTTGCTTCTTATAGATTAGTGTCTCCCATATTGTATTTATAATTGACATTCCTTTTGCCCACATGTAGCACTTTGCACGTTTCTACAATAAACTGCATTTTCCAGGTGTTTAGCCAGCTCTGATGCTTGTCAAAGTCTTTCTGAATTATTTTTACTACTTCCTTACTGTCTGCAATTCCTCTAATTTTAGTATCATCTGCAAATTTGACAATTATAGTAACTACAAGTAGGAAAGTACAGTAGGTCGACTGCTGTGCTTTGGAGACATACTGACATGTTGACGTCATCTTTGCAATTGTGAGAGAAGCACCTGGGAGTTGCTGGGAGTTTTTTGTGTTTTCTGTGGTGTGACTGTTAATTAAAAAAAATACACTTTGCTCCTATAAAGTTGGGTTTTGGTTGCCGCTAAAGAACTGTGCAGGAATTTTTAAAGATTTTTTTTTCCCTATAGAGGGATTTTTTGCTTTTTTTTCACCCACACAGGAGCAAAAGCAGCTGGGTATTTGGGGGTGCATTTGGAGACGGTACCTGTTATGTGTATCCATTTTTCTGTTATTTGTATTTGAACTAGCGTCGACAAGGCAGAGCAGACAGAAGTGGAAGCTTTACTGGCATCTGTAAGTAAATAACCAGCGTCACAGCAATAAGTAGTTAATAAGTAACAAAAACAGAGACTCCTTAGTTAAAAAAGGGCTGCAGCTGTCTTCAAAGTAATAAAAGGGAAGGCTCAGCAGTGTGTTAGACGCCAGCTTTAAGATGCCCAATCAGGCAAAAAGATCTGTAGGAGCAGATAAGACAGTATGAAGTTAGACAGCAGCAAATATTCACTAAGCAAGTTTTTTTTTTCATTTAGATTGAACAGTTCTTAGCTGTCAGGAAGAAGAGCAGTCGAGGAGGGCAGTAGCATTAACGGCTCATTAATACGTTTGCTCAGAGGTTGATACGCTGGCGCTTCCTGAGCAGCTCCTTTTTACTCCATCCTAGCGACTTGCTTCTTCTCTTCTTTTGTTGGCATCTTTTTGCATTACAAGTCATTAAATCAGTGTTTGTGCTGCAATTACTTAGTATGTTTTCTTTCATTTTTCACTTAAGATGGAACTTAAGTCTTCAATCTGCCTCAAGAATGATTTAAGATATGAAGAGGTAGGAAAAGCGATGGCGAATGTGGTAAGAATGAGAACGGCACCCGTATGCATGCACTGCATGGCCGCCCTGCTGACCGCTGCTGAGAGTTGATTCTATAATAAAATAAAAATAAAAACAGGAATAACCTTGGAGATCAATCATCACCCCAAAAGTGGATAGTAGACTTCACGTAGTATATGTGTACCAAATTTCAAGTTAATAGGTCAAACGGTTTGTGAGTTACAGGTTATTTAAAATCCTGGACAGACAAACAGACAGCCACGGTTGCGTATTATATAAGAAGACTATCCTTATGAGGCATCATCTTAAGCATTTTGGCCTCCATAATATAAAAAACTAGTAAAGGCAATCAAGAAGTCCAAAGGAAAGTGACTAGACTTACCCCAGAACGTGAGGGTAAGAGTTGTAATGAATGATTGAAGATGTTGAATGTTTTTAGTTTAAGCAAATGGAGATTCATAAGTGACATGACACATGTTTTCAAAATTATGACAGGAATTAGTTTGATGAATGTTAATTGTTACTTTAAAATGTTTTCAATCAGAAAGCTAAGATAGAGATCAAAACTGGTTAAGATTTAAATTTTACATATACATTAGAAAGTATTTTTCCCTCACAGAACCATCAAAATAAAATGAAATTGCTTGTTATTGTAGTTGACAGCACTACTTCAAGGACCTTGAAATCTCAAGTTGATGATATTTTGTAAAAGTGAGGAGAATACAGTAACAAGCTCTGTTGGGCAAAATACCATATTTATATCTGAATTATTATGTTACTATGTTCTTAAACACCAAGTTAATTGATTAAAAAAGAAACATGTAAGGTCCTCCCAGTAAAGAAACATTAACAAATCAATGGAGAGAAACAGGCTTGATGGCAAATAAATATCAGCATACACAGTAATGTACTTGCTGAACTCACTTAATCAAAAGTTAGATTTTTTGTTATATCAGTGATGGCTGAAAATACAAAAAAACAAACAAACAAACAAAAAAAAAAACCCCAGACTTTTACATGCATAATCTATCACACCAGGGAACAAAACCTGTTTTATTAAAATTACACAATTCTGAGGAGTAAATCTGTTAGAAATCTTCAAATATTGAGTCCAGCTTGAGTACATTAGTGTTTGATCAGTTAATTTTTTATAAAAGAGGTAAAATAGATTGAATTCAGCTAAGAGGCTGACATTTCTATCAGTTAAAAGAATTCTTTGGCTAAATGAGTTGGAAACTAGTACACAGTTAATTAGTGAGACAATCAAGAAAAACTGTGGGAAGATATTAATAGGAGTGTGGTTCCCATGTAAAAGCATTAGACCATACCACTAAGGTCTGACATCTCCATCTGATGTCTAATACACTAGTCACATTTAAATTCCCATTTCCTGAATGTTACACCATCCCAAAGCAATGATTAGTGGCAAACCAAATTTATTATGCTCTCCCAACAGAACAGAGGTTAATTTTTATCTGTAATCGGCTTGTTTCTTGTCGACCATTGGCCAGTATTTGTTTTTTTTTCTGCAAATCTACAAAGCTAATTAAAGACCATACTTTCTCATACCAGTCAAACTTAGTATTGTCTATTAACCTGATGCATATATTTTTTGGCTGTGGTAGAAAACTGTAGTAAAATATAGAAGGCTTAAATTAGCCAAGAGTGAGCCAGCAATTAAATCCAGATTATTAAAGATATGAAGAAGCAGCATTAACCACTACTCCAGTGTGCCACCTATTATTGTAACATGGTTGTCTTTACTATCTTGACTGTGGTATACTAATATTTTATTTTAAGACCTTTTTCCAGTAATTACAGTAATTAAATAACTAACACACCTTCACACAGCATGTAGTAGTGCACACCGTGAAGCAGTTTAATTTGTATTATATTGCTCATAGGTGAATTTGATATGTTACAGACGTTTTCTTTAAAAGTTGTTCAGCATCTGTATAACTTCACACTGTTCAGTTAAACATAAGTTATTTTAAAGTAGAATGGTCTCAATAAATAACCACGCTATCTGTAACTTTCTTTTCAAAAAGATGATGTGGTTTAGCAAGTGTATTTCACTCTAAGATGCAGGTTTACTGTTTTTTTGTGTGTTTTGTTATGAGTCTGGGCGGCACAGTGGCGCAGTGGGTAGCGCTGCTGCCTCGCAGTTAGGAGACCCGGGTTCTACTCCCTGCGTGGAGTTTGCATGTTCTCCCCGTGTCTGCGTGGGTTTCCTCTGGGTGCTCTGGTTTCCTCCCACAGTCCAAAGACATGCAGGTTAGGTGCATTGGCGATTCTAAATTGTCCCGTGTGTGTGCACCCTGCGGTGGGCTGGTGCCCTGCCTGGGGTTTGTTTCCTGCCTTGTGCCCTGTGTTGGCTGGGATTGGCTCCAGCTGACCCCCGTGACCCTGTAGTTAGGATATAGCGGGTTAGATAATGGATGGATGGATGTATGTTTTGATTCTATCAATCCATCTGTAACAGGGTGCTGTTACAAGTTCTCAGGTAACATGCAAGTGAAAGTTTAAAAAATAACTAAATAAAGAATGAATACACATAAAGATACAGACTTTTTTAAACATACGGGAAAACAAAGTAGTTTTAAACTGTTTAACATAGTGTGATGAGGAATGTTGCAGGTCTGAGAAGATGTGCACTCAGGCTCCAGGTAGCACAACAGGCTCTGGTGTGATGATGGGAAACTGGCTGGCCATGCGTTCATGTGCAGACGTGCACAATCCTGCCAGTTTCCTCATTAGTGCACTGGTGTCCATGATTGCATAACCTGCGCCCAAATCACTGTGATGATGCAGATCCTTGCACCATGTTCCCTTCTTACTTTTGGAAGCCTCTTGAACCCAAAACCATCGGGAATGTAACCGGATGAACAGGACAATGAGGATACCAAACGAAGCAAGGAGAATGGTATAAAATGCAGAAGTACTTTTATTAAAAACAAAACCAGTCAAAACGAAATCAGTGTCAAACACTGCAGAGCATCAAATGTGAATAAGTAAATAATCCATTAAAAACAGTGAAAATGTGGAGGTTAAAATCCCAATAAATAAATCCTTTAAAACTGAAGTTAAAATACTGGCTGAAAGCAGTCCCTTCTTTAAAAACATGGTGGCTTCTTCAGCTGGCGGCTCTCCAGCTTCTCCCATCTGGGCTCTGCACCTGGGGAGTTGTCCTACCTGCAGCTGACTTCTCTTACTGGTCTGGTAGCCTTAACTCTGGCTCCGTAGAACTCCACCAGACCGAGACTCAGGTTCTCCCAGCGACCAGGGCATTCACATTGGGGCTTCCACTTCCCAAGCCTCTGAATCCCACTGCCTTCTGTGGCAAGCCATCCCTGATCATGGTCACTCCTGCTCCTCTGCAAAACTCAGCAGGAATGACCCAATCCATCTGCCCCTGGGTACCAGCCAAACACTCCGCTAGGGCTCACTTCCCAGCTGCCTTCCGCTAGCAGTGAGCTTGCTCTTCCTGCTTGCTCAATCACTCACAACTGTACGGGCTCTCAGCTTCCAGCTTCTACTGCTTCCTCCTCTAACCTCCATTCTATTTTCTGATCTTTCCCCTCCAAACATGCGCTCCTACTATATATAATAAGGACATGGCATAGGAGCAGCAATTAGCAGCTCCTGGCACCAATTAAGGATACAGATGATTCCTCACCTGCACACTTAAGACAGGAAATGCCCACACCACACTGTTTCTGAGAACCACTCTGGCCACACTATATCAAAATCACCTATAAAAGATGCCTGAGAAGAAAGACCAACAAAAAGAGATTGGAGGCTAAAATGAAGAAAACAAATGTGAAAGTAAAGACAGAATATGAACAGATCCATTGGTGATGGAAGAGGAAGGAGGTGGTCAGTAAAGTGACCCTGAGGGGAATATGGGTATGCCACTCAAAGGTGTGAATTGTGCTCTGCTGAGAATTTATTAAAGAGTGGGAATGATCATTGTGGATGCCTAGAAAAAAACTTAGGGAAGACGGAGTCAAAATTGGCATGGCGCCCTGCTGAACGCCTAGGTTACTGGTGGGCTCCAAGCCCATAAAAAGGTTTACTGCACCTGTTGGTGGATGTTTCCTTTGGCTGTGGAGACCCCTAAAGGGGTCCCTAAAGGGTAAGCAGAGGAGATGTGGGTTTTAAGAGTGGAAGCACTGTGGCTCAGGGTTGTTTTTTTAAGGGATGGGTTTCTGCCATAGGATTTCAACATTGGATCTGTTGTATAGTTTATCTGTTTATTCATTTACTTGTTAAACTCCACTAAAGACAATGTTTTTATCCCAGACTGATTTATTTATTATAAGAGATGGAGAACTTCACTTTTTGAACACTTTGTTTTGTGTAAATAAAAGTACTAAGTACTTTATTGCAGCATTACTTTTGCTTGTTATGAGTCCTGATTGCCTGGCTCATACTCGGTTATGTCTGGTTATAACTATCGATTGGACTGGGGACAAGAAGTGAGGCAGTTGCCATCAACCTGAATTATCACACACAAATGGAACCCAGCAATATTCCGTCCATTAATTAATTATTGATCTATGTTCAGTTGACATATCTAAGCAAAGATAAAACGTTGGACTTGTTACCAGTGTTCCACTCAGTTTAAGACATTCTTAAAGTACTCCTTCCAGTTCTTGACAATATCCCTACTTGAGGCTTTTGTTTCCTTCCTATTTCATCAAATGGTTTGGCAGCACTTCTTCAAGTTCACATGAAAGTCGTTCTCCATGTCACATGCAGTCTTAGATTGGATGGCTTAATTTCAAAATCAACTTTTGACCTTTGGCATTAGGTACTTTGGTACCAGGTACACAGTGAACACCCTTGTCTTTGAACATGATGTTCATTATCAAGAATCTGTGAATGGCACTGAAATCTAATAGCAATTCATTATGTGAGTTCAAATCCATTCAAGCTTTCCTTCCCAATCATATGCCTCCAGGTATCTTCATAATTCCTGACAAGAGTGTTAAATTCTCCAAATAGTACTAAACACTCAATAGATGGTACACTTTCAAGCACTGAGTCCAATGTATGTAAAAAAAAACAAAACTGAGTACTTTCAGTAGTTGTGACTACATGTGAGGAGTAGTCAATGTTTTCATCTCCTCAGCTCAAAGTCAAGATGAGGTGAGCCTCTTGTTCACTGGAACAAATTTTAACTGCATTGAATCCAGCAGGGGGTTTGTGTGTATCTGCACACCTACCCAGTGCCTCTTCCACGAGGCATCTCTAGACTAATAGAGAGACCACCAAATATGAAAGGAAAAGATCATGGATGATTTTAATGGAGGTAGACAAGAGAAATAATCCCGTTAACTTGCTATGATTCAGTAACCACAGATCTGCACTATCTTTCACCATGAGAAAAACAGTAACCCTAAATTGTAGTCTTAGTTAGTCCAAGCCCTAAAGTCATTAACCATGACACTACTTCACACTCACTCAAAGGTTTTTGTTTTATCCACAAACTCATATACTAGGAAGTGTTTGGTGCTGACGTTTAAACAGTTGCATTGATGATATCATGTTCCATGCACTTGAATTTCCTTGCAATGTTGTAAAGCTGCCTCTCAAAATGAGGGCACTCTTAGGAAACAAAATTATATCAGAAAGTTTGCTATATACTTGAAAACAAATTTGTGCATACAAATGAATGCAAACAATTGATTTTAGGACTAAAAAAACAGAACAGAATGAAGTTGGCTGGATTATACAGGCTACATGGCCATTATAATTATTATTATTATTTTTATTAGGCACATGCTAACGACCAACACTGGATCTGACTCTATGAATAGTTCCTGGTGTCCCAATCACAGGCAATATCTTATGTTTAACACAAATATTAACTGCGTCATATAGAACTGTGTCTCCACCAGGCTAAATTCACTGTTTTCCGACTGTAGATTGACAATTTGCAATGTCAGGAAAGTTGATGAACTCATTTACTTGAATGTGCTTGCAGTTGTTACTGTGTAAAATGTAATATATTTTGAATGTATAGGTTTTAACATTCTGGACTGTTTTTGGTATTTGATCCTTTAAATATCAGCATTAATTCTGCAGACATCAAATTTGAAATGGACTTTATGCATTTGTAGAACAAGTGTTTTCTGCTAGTTCACCTTTTGCTTCAAATTGCGTCTGCCTCTCTAATGTGTTAATGAAACATTCTCTCGATTAAACTGAATAAGGAAATACTGAGCAATCTTGTTTATATTTTTGCTAGCATGGTTGCTGTTCTTATTTGACTAAACAAAATACTTTAAAATGTGTATTATGTTAAGGTACTACAAATGTACTGAGTACATTCTAGCAATGGAGCTTAAATGTACCATTTCTTTTGTGACAGTGAAAGTTACATCCTTTAGGTTTTTCATTACATTACATTGTACTGTGCTACATGCATAATCAAACATCCAGGAAAAAAATAAGCATCCACTTAAAAAATGAATTACGAGATGAAAATATGTTATTAGCATCAGATGTTACATAAAATAATAAGTATACTGCATAATATTACTTTAAAGAAGTTTCATAACAAGGTAAATATATGGGTATAAACTACAACATAAGATTGATCAACAAAGGGCTATTAACAACTTCAAAGAATCTGCCTATAAAAATCTGATTTCACTTCCTGTTTGTAGTGGGCTTTTTCATCTGTATTTTTCATATTTGTGTTTTTTTTAGTGCATAGGATTTATAATACAATATATTAATGTATTATTGTTTTCCATACCTTTAACATTTTACAGAGGGCATTTATTTTACATATGTTATGATTCGTGTTATTTGAAACTTTATCCTAAGTGAAACACGATTTCTACTTTTTAAAGTATAACCATACACAATAACACTTAATTCACTATGAAGACAAACAGACAGGCTTTTTATTAGAACATTATCAGTGACTGCATTTAATTATATATATATATATATATATATATATATATATATATATATATATATATATATATATTATTTTGTTAAATAATGAGAGTGCCATTTAATACCTAATAGCACTTAAATTATTTTAATTTGTGTAATTTAATCGAATTATATGACTGAAATGTACTGGTAGATACTTTTGCGTCTCTGAAGTTCTACTTAGACCACAGGCTCCTGGTCTCTGAAGCAGAACTGAAAGCCTTTGAGACATGGGTCAAAGCAATTTTACAGAAGGAGCACATGGCACTGCATTTTTGGTGTCTCAGCTGAGTAGCATATGTTTGAGTAAATTCATATTTCTCATTGAAAGCTAGAACAAAAAGAAAACCTTTGAGAAAGACCGGTTTGAACAGGAAAAAGAAGGTTAACCTTTGATCCCAGACTGCTGTTCTCCATCTCAGGTAACTGCTTTGGCTCTTTTTGAACAGTACCTATCAGATCCTTGAAGTTCAGTCACATCTCTGCAACTCTCCCGAAGGTACAGTGTTGCCCCCATGGTGCTAAAAAAGACAAAGAATTAAGAGTGGTTTCTACCTTCAAAATAAAAAAAAAATCCTTTTTTCAAGACATATGGTAAAAATTAAAAAAAAAAAAAAAGCTTAAACTATAATTGAAAGGTGGTTTATATCTCTAGTGGAAAATTTAACATCAAATATTTTTTTTTTTACCACTGTCATCCCACCAGCTAAAAAATCTTGAAATACTTTAAGCAACTAATAACAACTCATTATAAGCTCTTAAATGTAAGCTTTCTTGGGCACGATTTTTACCTTAAAAAAATAAAACTGTATTTAAATTACTTGGCATAATAATGTAAATGAAGCCCCATTCCCAGTCAGCTTGGACAAGGTCAATGCATCCAGCTGTCATTTCATGTTTCTGAGTAATCCTTTACATGCCATTGCCATTCATTGTCCACCTTGCCAAATTTATTCCCTGACTTAATTTTTGCTACCTCTTTTCTTATCAGACATTATTAAAAAGCCAAATTAAATTATTGATATTTACTTTTGCAAACAACATAAAAATATACTGCAATGTTTATGCAATGTACAGTATATGCATACATTTATATGAGCAATACAATGTGAATTTCAACCTTCCCTAATGTACTTAAATAAAATGTTAAGTGTTTGTTAAACATTAATTGAAAAAAAGAAGCTGCTATTGGTGGTAACATGGCCACCAGTCACTTCATAGCATCAGCCTTGATCTGATGCCCAATTGAGGTGTCTTTCTGTACACTGTATATATGATTATACCTGCTCTGAGGACAAAAGTTCCCACACAGAAAAAGAGTAGACAAAATTATAGCAACTCCTATTATTTAAATATATAATTATGCTATACTAGTACACTGGGCAGTTTTCCCTTTGATAATATTTCCAGAATATAATTTGATTTTGTTACCAAATTAGTGGTGTCCAGTATCATTTTTTCACACGCTTCAGCAAATAAAGGGATTATATTGCCATTATTGCTAACTTTTAATTGAGATACTTTGCCATTTGATTTAAGTTGGCAAAAGAAAGAATTAAATTAAAAAACTATTATAATGTAAATTGAATTTGTAAATCAATTAAAGCTATTCTCAAATCAGGTTTGCTGTAGTATTAGGTTGAAATTAATTTTTTATATGAAAGAAATTTTATTTTTGAACGTTTTAAATAATTTATCTTTCAATAGCTTACACCATTTGCTTTAAGCAGACATCTGTCTGTTCTAGTCAAGTTTAAATACTTTCTGAGTTTGCACATTAATTTCAACTGGTCACTCTATCCATTCCCAATACAGATTCACTCTGCATTTTAAACCACTAGAAATAAACAGTTAAGTATGTTTGTATATGTCCCTTATGCTCTGCTGCATCTGCAACACTGAGGACTGTTTATCTACTTCCAGCCGACTTCCCCTCTGTTAAAACATGTCATGTAAAAATGTGTGACAGGTTGTGGAGTTCAAGTGCTTCGAAATGTGAATCGAAACAGCTGCCCCTAATTGCTGGCACAAGACAGGCTTAAGGAGATCTCAATTTCACCTCTCATCTGCCTGGAATTTTGAATTTCCCAACCAAAGATCAAATAGCAGGTCGTGTCACTTGAAGCTTTGGTACTGGGACACCCATCTAGACACCTTCTGTATTGGGATTTAATTATCCCACCAGCTCCATTTTAGCCTTGCTAGCTGACAATACTGAAATTTTTTGGCATTTATTCAACTAATTGTAAGGGTAATGTGATGCAAACTGCATGTTAAAAGTGACATTTGGTTATAAATATTGTGTGAAACATTTACGAGATTCCTGACCAGCTAATTTATACTTTGCTGATTTAAACAAACCGCATTGAGTTTTTGCTTGGAGATACTCAGCCGATACTGGGGACATTAGGAGTATGACAGTATCAGAGCCTTATTTGGTTTGCCACAAATGCACAACGTCAGGAGACATTTAGCTCTATCAATTCTACTCGTTTAATTTAGTTGGGCTGATATACGAATGGGCTACAGGCTGCAGTATGCCAACATCAAACAGGAGCCAACTTAGCTTAAATTAAAATGTAAAAGACAAAAGCTCATACTCAAGCAGGAGGTCCAACAGACATGAGCCAAAATAAGAAGGTTACAAAACAAATTTCAGTTTGCATCAAATACATTGTAAAGCAGAAGGAAATACACATTGGAAATATTCTACAAAAGTAAATACCACCCGAGTGCTTACTAGGTGATAGTATGCACAGGAGTCTATATGAATACATTAAGTACAAGATAAAATACACATAAATATAACTCATGGGAGTAAAGCAGGTAAAATGAACTGAGTTTTCAGGCTGAGTTTGAAATGTAACAATGGCAAAGCCTCACAGGAGTACCTAAGGAGAAAGCCATAGATTAAGTCACCAAGATAAATGAGAATTCACTAAAAGTTACATAACAGGGATTTTCAATAGCGACAGGGTCTCTGTTATTGGCACTAATAGGTATCCAAGGATTACAGTGAGAAAAACAACCAGGAGCTGATAAACACTGGGCAAGATGTAGTCAAAAGGCAGGCTGAAACTGAAAACCGTGATGGCAAAAATAAAACCAGGCAGACAAGAATCAAAGGGCTAAGCAAAACATGAACACCAAGAATTAATAGCGCGACATCCTACTCAGAACTAGGCTATCTACACTAGCAAACTTAGAAGTGATAGACGGATGAAGACTGAATGTACTGTATAGCAGCCCTATTTATACATCGCTTCTGAGGACACAACGGCCCTATCATCTAAACACACCAGAATAGCTTAAAAGGAAAAATAATAAAAAGCCAAAAAAAAACCCTGACCTAACAGACACAGTCAAAGTGAGGTGTCATACAGGCATATTGCTATTTGCACAAGGAACCAAAGTAGCGTTTCTTGACATTGCTAGACTTCTGCTGAATAGAATTACTGGGAGATGAAAAAATAGTTTAAGATGCAAACAATAGGCAGCTGAGGGTCAAAAATTAAGTTGAATTACACAAGAGAAAGACCAATCATCAAAAATTAAAATGCTAAACTACAGTTAAAGTCAAAATGAATGAAGCATGAAGTCATTAAATATGTCTTGTAGGCTTACTCTAATTAAGACAATGAGTTTTAATCCAAAGTTTAGAGGTCTGAGTAACCGCATCCCCAGCTTAAATAACATCAGTGTAATGATTTTCTGTAATGACACCAGTCCCATGCATGACTGACAATGACGTTGTAGTTGTAAACTATATGGCCACAAGTCAAGTTTCAAAAATTTTATTGCCATTTGAAAAAACAACAAAATATCAAATTGCAGTGTAAAGATGTTACAAACATTATGAAAAATTTTTATAACAAAAAGGTGATTAATATTGACAAAATTAGCCTAGTCTGTTAATATACATATCAAAACTAAGATTCATAACAAGGAGGAGCCCACTGGAGATATGGTTTCACCCTATTACTCTATTACTTATAACTTTATAGCAGAAAAAGGAAACTATGCCATTCTAATTTAAATATTGTATAAATAACATTTTTAATTTGTTCTAATATTAATTGGAGGTCAGTTGAAATAATTTTTGAAAGAAGTGCACTTTTCATATTTTTTGTTTCTCTATGTTTTCAGAGCAGTCATAAGCCTAAAATAAAGCATTATAGTATTCTGCTTTTTAAAAAAGTCTGATTCATGTAAGTAGATAAATTATTTTTGTATCTGCATCTGGAAATTGTCAATGTTTTCCTAAACAGTATAAAGTTTAGTAGAGTAAATACATTTTTATGCAAAGAAGAACTCATGTCAAGAGTCAGTTCATCCAGCTTCCACTCTCCCTTTTTTACAAAGTCTGTATCTTTTCTGAAAGCAATCAATTCATACAACCCACTGGAACAATTTAGAACTGTCAGTAAATCTAACAGCATATATTTAAACCTATTTATTTATATGAATATAAACACAATAAAGTGCAGTTATTTGTTGTTGGATCAAATTTAGAAAATAATCTGAGATTCAAATAACTGTAGCAATTAATAGGAAATATAGTATGGTAAAATGAAAGCATTGCTATCATCAGAAATGCATTGTTATTTTAAAAGTAAATATAAACTCCAAAAAAATAAAATGAAAACACAAAATTGATGAAAATGTCATTCTGCAGTACATTTAGAAAAGTGTCAAAAGTTCCTAGAAAAGCAAAAGGCACTTAATCTATGAATCAGAAGGTGTTTGAACCTTGTTTATAGCTACTCTAAAATTCCGTAATGTGTAATCTCTATATACATAAAATCCAATGTCTGTCTGTCCGCTGTTCATGAGAGAACTACTTAACAGTTTTTTTCTGTAATTTTCTTGAACATTCAAGTTGATTTTGCGACTTTTTTCATTGTGCTAAGCATCATAGTTCGGTTGCAGCACTGATTTATTCGCGCAAATCTGAGAGACAGGCTGAGGGCCGAGGGGAGGTGGATAAGGGACCTCAGGAGTAGGGAGCCGGACGGAACCATCCACACTCACACGCCAGTGACTCGAGTCGCTTTACCACATTTTGGAGCATATCTCACCTCTGCTTAGCAAAACCTGTTTGTTCAGCAGACATTATCATCTAGAGATTGTTAAAGAGTAACATTTGACATTTTTTTGTGAGAGAGATCACAGCTACGTGTGTTTTAAAGGGTACCTACTCATTGGCAGACATACCATGTCCCCACGCTGGGGACGTTCTCCCGTCAGACCTGAACATGATCAGGTACAGTGCCAACGTTTAACGTTGGAGTGTACCTGCCTTCCGCTTGGCCAGAGATACCTTGCCAACTTTTTACATCTTTGGCAAAGAGATCACAGCTACATTCTCAACCTTGATAGCAAAACCCAAAATATTATATATCGAGAGGCCCTCGAGTACGAAAGCTTTAATATAAATTCTTCTCAATACAAATTATTACATTTATTTTTAATTTTTTAATTGATTTTTAAAGTCTGTCCTGTTTCACTACTACACAGGCAGAGCCGTGGGGGCAGGTACTGTGAAATAAATTATAAAACTTCTTTAATGAAAATAATATTTTAAATAACAACCAAAATAAGTTTGAGTAGAAGATCCTGCTATATCAATCTGATGTTATTGAACTGGGAAATGGAGTGGTAACCAAAGTTAAAACATATGACATTTTACATGTACTTATATTATCCAAACACATAGGGTTCAGCTCCATGTCAAATATTATTTCTGAAGCTAAAAGTCATTGTCACTGAGATAACTTAAAAAGCTGTTTCTCAAGTAGCTGTGTAAGAAACCCGATAAGCGGAGAATGCTCCATGTGGGACAAGGTCTTCAATGTACAACCTCAAGGATTTCTACTTCAAATATTACACATTCTAATTTATTTCAACAACCTTAATTTTGAATTATTAAATTAAAATGCACAATTTCTGATATCACCAAAGATAGAGAGATAGTAAAGGCCTTGATCAATTAAAACTCTTATGTCCATTGTTCTCTAACATTTAAAAAGACACTGCTACTATAATATCTGCTTGACACAGCTGACAACTGAGGGTGCAAGGAAGTCATTGTTTATTGCCTTACTTACAGAACAGACCTACCCAGTTAACTAAAGACACACATCTAAGTACAGCATCCTAATGAAGCTCATTGTGATTCATAAACAAAGCTTTCCAAAATGAAAGCTGTCCTGGTACAGCATACCACACATTCTAAATAGCGGAATTTAAGGGGAAGTACATATAGGACAGAATTTAGAAAGCACTTTTTTCCTAAAAAGGATTATGAGAATCTAGAACAAATAACCAAGTCATGTGATTCATGCTGAAACCTTGAAAATTTTCAACAAGTTAGAAAATGTATGCATTTTAACATTCAGGTGCATTCAGCAACTAAGTTACCTGATGTCAAAATTGCAGCATTTCATATTTTTAGTTACTTCAACCAAGGTGCAATTATCACAGTTTTGTTTAAATATTTTTTTAACAATGAGTCATATTCAAAATAACATGGATAATAGAATGAAATTACATATGTTAGAAGACTACATTAAATCTGTGCTTTTCAACATTTCTTTACAATGTCAGGTAGTTAAAAATGTAACTTAAATCGGCTTGTGGTGGCGCAATAGATTTCATGCAAAGGCAGATTACAATGCAGGTGATATAAAAATGGACTTGATGTGTGTTACTGCTGGAGGGTCTGTGACTAACTGTTGTTCAATTTTCTTACCTATAACATTTTTGATAGTATTTCCAGTAGTACAGAAATAATTATCAAAACAAAAAATCACTATTTATACAAAATGACCAAGACAGGCATAAAATAATTATTAATAGTTCCAAAAGAAGGGAGAAAAAAGCAACTAAAATAAGTACCTCATCAATAAATGTCAGTTAAAACCCAGTAATTTATTACACATTACATAAATAATTAAGAACTTGGAAAGGAAATGGTTTATTGTGTAATGGGAGTATCAAAGGTGATAATGATCTTAAAGATTTTAATTTCAGTCTCAAGATACATGGAAGAAAAAGTGGCTCTTAAGGCACAAATTAACCACAATCTGAACGAAGTCTTAACGCAACTCTTTTTGCATGGCGCAAGATGTAGTTCTGGTCCATCCATGCCATTAACTGTACAATCAGCCTCTTTCTGCAGTATAGAGAATGAACACTATAGCATGGTCATTTTTGCATAGGCAGAGGACATAATCTTCTGCTTGCAGTTCCTTTTCTAAATCCATCTAACGTTTATAATTACAAGAGGCAGCACTATTCCCGTGTAATTCATTAATTCACACACTGTTCTGCTGCAGGTTGGTAACAACATTAATCTGCATAGTTCAATCACTTCAGTCTTATGCCTACATTCATGCTTTCCTCTTCACTTCATTTCCAGAGAGGTTTTTGTAATTTTTCTGTACTTTTATGGTTAACTTACCTAGAACAGCAGGAGAACGGTACTGCTATGTGAGATGCTTGCATGTGCATGGCCTTTTTCTGGCATTGTAATGAAAATCGAAGTGACTGCTGGACAAGTAAAAGAGGAAAATATAAAAAATGTACAAGTTGGTAACATTGAACAAATGCATGTTTTAAGCCAGACAATTTTGCAGATTCCCCAATGCTGACATTTTAAATCTTTGCACAGCGCACATTGTTCGAGATATCGCAATGGAAACAAAACTGCCGAGACAAATTTCTTTGAAGAACGAGTGTGCCAAACTTTAACAAAAAATTGGTCCACTAGGGATGGAGTTGCTTCATGCAGACAAACAGACATAATTATCGCAGTAGAAGCTTCTTGCATTATGTGAATGAAACTTTAAAATGCTGAAATTTTTTAGCTGAATGATGTTGTGGTTAGCATTTCCATTTACATGTTTTCTAGCTGTGTTTGCTTGTAGTTTATATTAAATTAAAATTTAAATTAAATTTGGCATTAGCTACTTCCAAAACTTGATGTTAAATAGCCTTAGCATACTGTGCAATTATTTGTGTGTTTTTGCCTGCTTATTTTAGCTAATTTTTGGTGCAAAACTTTTGATTTTTGACTTGATCATTTCCATTTAAAACTTCTTCTGTCTCTAGGGTGGCCTGCAGTCTATTGTTATTTGCCCTGTTAAGGACTGGTGTCCAATTCAAGGTTGGATTTTGCCTTGCACTTGATGTTGCCAGGGTAGTTTTCCTGAACTTATAATGGAATTAAGTATTTTTGCAAATGGATAGATAGATCTATAATACAGAATAAAGTATGTTACAGTAGTCACAGTTAGTTTATATTTATAACTTAATATTGCCACTTCCATTGGCACCTTACTTTTTTCTGTTTGAGACGTGAGCATGGGCAGGTGGAACCACTGGGTACAGAAGCTCCAGAAAAACTAATGACAGCACATGAAGTACATTATATACACAAAAATTAATCTTTTATATTTCCGATTTGACATTCTGTTTCCAATTGATTTAACATTCTGTTTTAGGAATTTCAATTTTCACCAAATGAAATTGAGGAAATGGTTAGAAAGCTGTAGCAGTGTTCCATCACTTCTTAACTAAAATCACAAAATGGTCCTTTTAATGCTTTGATTCTTTCAGTTCTGGGCACTTTATCCACATGCCTTTGATTTAATAATAAAAAAAGCTTTGTTGTGGCATACAAACAGAAGCACATGAGGCTATTCCAGGTATGGGCAACGTCAGTCCTGGAGGCCACAGTGGCTGCTGGTTTTTATTCCAACTCAATTGCTTAATTAGAATCCAATCCATGCCAGTCTCAGACATTATTTCATTTTATGGCTTGTTAGTCTGCAATGTTAGGTTCTTAAATCGTAGATTTTTCCTTTCCAAGGGTATCATCCAAATGATTTGAAGTCCAAAATCGATCATTTTCAGTCTGTTGCATGTTTCTCTTAATTGTTTTATTACACCTAATAGTGCTTGATGAATCCACACAGGTGTAAATGGAAATAAGTTAGCTGGAGAACTGCTGTCTCCTTTGTCATTTGTATCTTATTGCTAATAAAGAGAAATTAAGAACACTGACTGCAACTGTTTAAAACAAGCAATTAAGGGTGGGGAGCCTTAACAAGCGAGGCCACTAAAATGAAGCATCAAAATGTCACTTGAGCAATAAGTTCTTCATTAGCAATAATTGACTTCTTAATAAGAAACTGGGTTGGAAGAAAAACCTGCAGCCACTGCGGCCCTCCAGGACCAATGCTCCCCTTCCTGACATATTCATATACTGTATAGTTCAAAATAATGATTTCTGCTGTTAATTCAGGAAAGTTTAACCTGTATATGATTAAGAATTTTCATTAAGACAGAACTATTGTGGCTCCATGGTGTGTTTAAACCACAAATATATTGCTGAAAATTGAATGACTAAGAGGTAAAAGAAATGAAATATATCTATCAAGGTGTCCAGTTCAGTCTTTGTTACTTCCTCAACAGAATGCATTAAGCAAGTCATGTAACTTTCCGATAAATATTTACTTACAGTTATCCTCTATTATATGTTGAAAGGTTTTATTATATATGGTGCCTTATGACATAAATTAGTGTGAGGACAGAAAATTCTAGGATGGGGTACCATTTACCAGGCCTGCAATTAAATTCACCAAATGCTCACAAGCAGAGTTTGTCTAGCTGTTTAATTGCTGTGTTATACATAGATGTGATTGACTGTATTTTGCCTCAATGTTTCATAGAATTTCAATTAAGTTAATACAGGGACTTCATTAGCTGTCCTTCAAGTACACTGTCACAGTCTAAAGAATGTCAGAACATATTTTTACATACTGCATCCCTGTGAAAGCACATATGTTCACCTATTAAACATTTCTCCTGATGTGACGCTGTGACCTGTGGGAAACTTAACATTATCTACCCTTCAGTGATTAAAAATGGGCAAGTTCATCTGAGTTAAGGGAATGAGGGATCTATGCATCACTGGTCTGGAAACCATTACAGGGAGCATTTGCGTAATTTCATTTTCTGTTTTAGGGTTTCTCACCACTTGCAGTGGTTTACTGCATCAGAGTATAAGCTGAATGCTGAAATGACAGCAAAAGAATCCTGCTGCTCAGTACTCCATGTCCAAGTGTGGGCTGGCATGTAGGGATTTGCTGTACAGAAATGGCAAAACCAGAGGCCTAATCGCATTGCTGTTGTGGCTTGCCTCTATTATTGTTTCTTGCTGTTCCAAATTCTGCAAAAAAGCCAAATATACAGTTAGCATTTGGCATGGAATTTCCATAGTACTTTCTTGTATATAAAACACAAAAGGGCACTAGCATGACCAACAGCAGATCTAAATTTTAAAAAAGTGTGTTATCAGAAACAGATTTGTTTTTTGGAATGTTTATAGAAAACACTGATGACCTACAAAGACAATGTTGATTACATTCTATAACTAAAATATTGTGTTATAGCTATTAATACATTTTTATATGTCACCTCTTTCCTTACAAAAGTAATAATTTTTGCATTTAATCATTTAGCAGATGCTTTTATCCAAGGCAAGTTAGAAAAGATAGTTTATATTATTCTTAATAATTATTTCACTTCCATATGATAATATTTAACAAAAAGACAAGGGAGAATTGTTGTGGGTCATTCTATCTTAATCATTCAGCAAATTTAACTTTAAATATTTGTAGTCAAGCAATTTTTTTCTCTGACTAATATATTGCTGTTCACGTTCTTGAACTGTTATGAGCAAAGTTTAAATTATTTGGAACCTTGGTCATTTTTTCTTAAAACTTTCTGTACTTCAGTCAAGGTGTCTTGTGTTCTTATGTTTAAAACTAAATCAAGGTACACTGAATTTTTTCATATAGTAAATATCGCTTGAAAATCTGTGAAATCATTCATGCCTTGAATATGCCATATCAGTAGGTCACAAGTCTGTCCTTCTTTTGTAATTGTAACATGCGTCAACTAATTAACCACCACAGGGCATATGGCAGTTTGAATCAAATTTGTAAAGCCAAAATAAAATTACTTAATTTTAGAACTAAAGGACATGTTCACCTCTATTTTCTGCTTTTACCAGTATTACTGAATAGAACAATACATTTCAGAGAAATAAATTAATTGTATAAACCAAGTAAATTTTTCCTAACACTCATTTGATTATTTAATAACTATATATAATTTTATTTTCTGTTCTAGAACAAGTTTTTATCCTTGAATAAAGTTTTTTTTCTTTTTTTAATTTCTTTGGTTGTTTTTTCATTATTATTTTGTACATTTTGTGCTTGGATATGTTTTCATCCTTCCTGTACTATGTCATGCTTTTATTAATATTACTGTATATACTCGTGGCTAAGTTCTCCCACGGATAAGTCGGGACTTGATTTTACCATATAATTTCTGGTATTTTATAATGTCGGTCATATAAGTTGAATGCGGAAAACTCATGTTATTGATCTAAGAGATTATGATATGCTATAGCCCACCTGAGAGAGTAACCATGGAGTACACTGGCTTTTTTTCTATGTATTATGCCTACATGACCCCACGATAATACCTGCACTATTCCGAAGCAACATTTGAACTGTTTTATGTTTTTTGTATCTCACACTCTCATACACCTTTATCGTAAGAACATCCCTTATCTACGATGGAGCGTTTGATCAGAAGAAAATATGAAGCTGGTTTTAAATTAAAAGTCGATGTGGCGAAAGAAATTGGTAACTGCGCTGCTGCAATAAAATAAGATGTTTCGGAGAAACTGGTGAGAATTTGGAGGAAGCAAGAAGATGTAAAAAAAAAAAAAATGAAGGGTCGCATTTTTGAACAGGCGTATAAGTCGAGGTCTGATTCTATGATCGATTTTTCGTGTTTCAAGACCCGACTTATATGTGAGTATATATGGTATATTGTTTAATAAGTATTCATTATTATTTTATGTTAATTCTTTCAGCTATTGTATTTTTAATTTTCTTTGTTTTGCATTTTCAGCCTAGGGGGCAGGGCCCCTTGATGCTGCAAAGGTCTGACAACCCCCTGTTTAATGAATTAGAAGTTCATAAGTGTTTGTTTGTCCTTCTCTCCCTTCCCAGGGTTTTGGTCTCATATTTTTGATGTATTAGTTTTTATTTATTGATTTTTGGATACATAATATATATAATTTTTTGCATTAATTCTGTTTTGCACTTTTTTATAATTTTATGATACAAGTTTTTTTAGTTTTCAGTAGCCAAGCAGATCATAATACAGGGTCACAAAATGATAAACTTTGTTGTTAAAAGTCAAAATCTCCTAGGCACTAGGCAACACTGAACATGCATTTCTACAAAAACGTTTTTCATTTGAATTAATGAAATCTTAGTTCTACTATCAAGTAGCAATAACTGTACATGTTGCTGATATGATATGCAGTAACTAAAAATCTTGAAAAGGGGTAAAAAGGCCCCAAAACAAACAAATCCCAAATGAGGAGTTCAGTGGTCTTCCTCAGAAAATAGATCATACCCCAAGAATCCTGTCCACAAAATCAAAAATCTAATTAATATAAATGCTCAAAATGTAAAAGAATGCCCTTCCAAGGAGAAGATGACCTCTGGGTTAAGAAGACAAAGCTCCAGGACGAATCTTTACAAATAAATAATTTACTTATAATCAACAAAAGGAGAACAAAAATGAAAAACAAAAAACCACAAGAAATAATCTGAGAAACCAGAACATCCAAACAGTACTTACAATAAAGTTCTTAACTCCACAAAAAATCAAGAAACTCTGAGGGACTAAAATATAAAAGCTGAGGATAGTCCCTCAACAATTACTAATGGTGACCCTGTCTTTTGGGGTTCTACTCTCAAAAAATAAGGAATGTAGGTAAAAAAAATAAAAGCTAAATAATATTTATACAAAACAATATTTAAACTACAGTAGAACACTTATTATCTGTACTGAGGTTCTGCACCATCCAAGGAAAACCTATAAGCAATACACAACATTTCTTATACTTCAAAAAAGCTTTGCCATGAATACGGTACTAAGTGTGTGTCAATACTACACTTTAAACCTTGAGTGTACTGAATGATCGAGGAGTTGGTGACTGTGGGAATGTGGGCATGTCAGTGTGTCATCAGCATTGACCATGCACAGATGCTCTACTGTTTCATTTATTTAGGACTGAAAACAGTAGTGTTTATACAGTACAACGTGCTTATAAGACAATGAGGTTGTATAAAGGTTGTCAAAACGCTATTGAAGCTGCACTTTAGTATATTAAACTACAGGAAGACACTACACCTGCTGACACTTTGATGATGCAGCAACTGGAGAACATTGTGTCAAATGTATGAAAAAAGGTTTAAATTGATACTCTACCTTATGAATTGGCCAGATAATTTGTATCATCCATCCATCCATTATCCAACCCATAATATCCAAATTACAGGGTCACGGGGATCACTAATTTTTAATTCAATATGCCTGTGGTTTTCTGTTTTATGTGAGTTCTCAGTTATTTGAGGTGCCATTGGTCAACAATACCCCTGATAACTGAGTACTGTTAAATTTAATAACAAAACACACATGAAAAATTATAATTTAAAAACAACAAAAGTAACAATAAAATGGAAAATAAACATAAGCCAGAAAACAAATTTTGTCTAAAAAATAATAATTGCAACAGATGATGCTTTATAGGTTTCTACATATGACATACAGTATATGTTCACGTATATTTTTACCTGCTGAATTGTTTTTTGAATATTTTGTCTTTTCTGCCTATATACTTGAGATTTCAGATTGGGTCTTTTGACAAATGTTGAACAGTTACAATCTATTATTTGCAGGTAAATGAGAGGTAAAACTATGTCACCTTAATAGTGAATTGTTCTGTTATTTTTTAAATGTATATAATGTTATCAGTTCCTAATAAGTGTAGTTCTGATGTCCTCAGCCCATAAGTATCTGATGAATAATCTGTTCTGTCAAAATCCGTGAACTAGGGCAGCTTTCATTACTTGATGGAGAGAGTATGTAACTGTCAGCTGAAAGAGTTTATCGGAAAGCAACATCTTGGGGTTCTATTTGAGTTTAATCCATTTTATATCTAAAATAAGAAATAGAAAATGAAATTTAGAACTTTTTAGAATTTTTACACAGAGAGCAAAGTTTAATTCAGTGCAGTTATACTGTACTACAAAATCTCACTTTTTGGATATGAATATGCCTTTCAGCATAAGGCACATAATTTTTGATAAATAACATAGCAATGCATATCATTTTTGGTAAATAACAATCTAAGCATCATTAAATATGTAAAAGCCAATGTACCAATTCATGATATTTGAACTTTTAAAGATGGCATATTGCAGCACAGTCTTTTTATGTGTTTGTGTATTAGTCCTCTAAGGGTGGTGCGGTAGACTGTTTAGTTATTCAACATATTGTTAAGAGTGATGGTTTGGACAATTTAAAATTCATTACTTTATTTATTTTTCCTATTTATCATTTTAATACCATTATTTTTATTGTAATTTTTATTATGTTACCATTTAGTCGTTTATGAAAAAAAATATGCATATTAGACACATGGTTGAAGTTAAATAATACATTCGTGAAATGACTTTAAAGCTACAGTAGCATTATGCTAGCATTTTACTGAAATCAGAAAATGCTAGTGTATTCTTCATGTGTTTTACTTAACAATATCAGAATATTACTAGTATTGATGCATCATGTAATGCCATCATTTCATGACTGAAATATTCTTGGAACTTTTGTTTTACAAATTACTTTTATCTTGCTTGAGTTATTTATATTGTATAGTGGAATAATTCTAAAGCCTTTTAAAACTCACAAAGTTTTTTTTATGTTAGAGTAAGATTTGTTAAAAATTCAAAAATGGATTTAACATATTGTCTAACAGCAGCATATTTCCTTGTACTGACTTATCAGGAAACTGACCAAAATCTGCATGGACGTCAGCTACCAGAATTATTGCATTTTTTGGTAGAACAACTGCATTACAACTAACAGATATTAAGTGACCCAGTAATTGCTAATATCTACAGACTGTAATTTCTAATGGTCATTGTTACACTCCAGAATTGACATACAAGTTTATAATACAAAGTGTTGGCTTTGAATCTCTTATACATATACTGTTAACACACACAGTACTTACACAATAGTTTTCAAAATATCCATAAAATTGTAATTGACTGATTAAAGAAAAAACAGCTGTTAGAAGTTTTAATAAGACCCATATGTGTTAAACTGTTGCAGCTACACTTGTTTCTAAAACTTGTTTTTTTCTTTCTGAGAATTTTCTTTAACTCTCCTAAGTAGATTTGATATCAATGAATTGGTCAATTATCTTTTACAGCACACACTGTTAAATAAATGTAGTAATAAGCTGCATTTGCAAATTTTGGCCGAATGTGCATTATATTAAGTTTGAAATGAGTGCTATGGTGATATCATTATTATGTACAAGTGGCTGGCTCCTTAAGGCAAGTATGTAAGGTGTGAGAACATTTCAAAAGGTTGAACATAAAATAAAAAAATGAGTCAGAAAACAGTTACCATGTGCATGTTTTGAATAATTAAGTTATAACATTAACCAATAAAGAACAGAACAGAAAATTTAGCATTTTATATCAATAGACCATACTAAAAATCTATTATATTTGGTTGATGCCTTATGTGGATTTCCTTTTGAAGCCAAACTATAGTCACTTGATCAGATATTATTCAGAATGATATGTGGACATCATGTGGCCACATTGTACATAGTCTGAATCTGAAACAGTCATTCTGAGGGAACTCCAAATTAAGGGAAATATGCTGGGGGCTTGGCAGTAAACCAATATTTGATGATGGTCTCTGTTATCGCTGTCACAGTATCCTGCAATGGTAATCATAAAGCTACCAGACCTGCTTGACTATAAATATAGTAAGTAATTTTTTCATATGGAATGTGCTCTTTAGGAATTCTCATATTTAATTTTTTGTATCCATTATACATTGAAAAATAGTACATAATTTATTACACTAATTCCTTTCACTCTTTCATCTCTAACAGTTCAAGGTGTAGCTGAAACACAATATATCTGGAGTAAATCATTGTGCATGTGATACTACTACTACTACATATGGCATTGGCTCACATAAAATGACCTGGATCCTCAGTGCAGAGAAGAACAGTTTTAGTCATTTTTTAAAAACATATATTTAAGTTATAACTTGCAAGTAAAATCCCCCAAATTTGGAAAGAAAAGTAAGATACTCTAGATTGTAACACGGTCTAAGTAACATATTTACCTTAGGTTGGAAATGTTCTTTACATATACTGACCTGATTAGTCACTTTATTTTTGATTACTCCTCATTATGCATTTAAAATTCTTTTGAAATTGATTTTAATTATTTTCAAAATTATAGCAACTTAATTATTATAACTGAATAGAATAACAATAATTTTGACAGATTTTAGAAAGGTTAAACTATTTTGTCTATAGAACCAAGTTAAATCATTTTAAGAGTACAATTTCTGAATTTTGATTAATCTAGGTTGCCGGTTTGAATCCCGTAAATCCCAGAAGTGACCGTACTCCATAAGGCCCTTGAACAAGGCCCTTTATATGTGATTGTTTTTTCCTGGGTATGACGTTAACCTACATCCAGCCCTGCAAGTAGGTCCTCCAACTTGCAGGGAAAACTCGGAGATTGATGGGCAGGATTGGTACTACAGCCACTGTAAAAAAACCTCACACTGTTTAAATGTGGTGCTGAGGTGTTACTTACTGCATGGCTGCACTCAGGTTCCAATCCAGTTGGTTCATCATGTGGTAGGTGCGGCAATGCGCTGTAATCAGCGCATCTTCCAACCACAATTGAAGAAAAATTGTTTTTGAGCACATGGGGCACCACTGTTTTCACAACGTTTGAATGGCCACAAACGTTTTTATTTAAGTTGTTTTGATCTGACGTATAAGTTACATTTTTCTCAGATGTTCCTTGTCCTCAAAAATTTTTTTGAGTATTTTTTGTGGTTTTTAAGGCCAATATTTTTTTCTGTCTGTTTTTATAATTTTTATAAACGATTAACTTTCTCCCATGGCATCTTGTTGAAGACTGGTTGCTAGGATATGAGATATTATTGCTGAGAGGTGAGTTCTTGAGGTCACATGTCATGACGTCACTAGTGCGACGATTGAAATGTTTGAAAAAGCCCACGCCATGTGAACCTATTCAGCAAAGATTTGGATTCATGAAAGAAAAGTCTTTTTTTTGTAATTTCATGTTATAAGTTTTTGAATTTACTGGTTTCAACATCTCATTTTCATTTTCTTCCCTCTCATTATGATTTATATCTTGTGTTTCGAGTGGATCGAGACTTGTATTTTAAAATGAGTTCATCAAGAACACGTGGACACAGTTGGAAACTTGTTAAGGGTAATATTAGGAAGTTTTTCTTTACACAAAGAACGATAGACACTTGGAATAAGCTACCAAGTAGTGTGGTAGACAGTAAGACGTTAGGGACTTTCAAAACTCGACTTGATGTTTTCTTGAAGGAAACAAGTGGATAGGACTGGCGAGCTTTGTTGGGCTGAATGGCCTGTTCTCGTCTAGATTGTTCTAATGTTCTAATGTTTGTTGACTGTGGTTACGTGTACACTTTTTGACATACGACCTACCACTCTGTTCTCTGAATGCAATTCTGGCTACACTATTGAGCTTTGTTATTTAATTTTTGTCTTCCATGTTTTGAACCCTTCTCTGTGCCATCTATTCCTGAGTCTGTTTTCCCTCAAAACTGCTGTTGCCTTTGTCATTTAGTACAAAAGATGATGCACCATAACTACCATGTGATAGCCACAAGTTGTGAATCTTAATGTCATTGATCTGCAAACAGTACATTTTCAAACAAGTCAATAACGAATCTTTAAAATCTGTGCCTTTAAATTAAGGTGTTCTTGCATGCAAATAAATAGATAAATCCAATAAAGTCTTTTAATAAAACAAAATTTGAGAGGCTAACTCAGTTAATCTAGTTCCATCTGTCTTTGTCAGGACATTGGGAACCCCAAGACCATAGCCTGCTTCACCACACAGATGCAAACCGACACCGCCTTTAGTTACCACAGTTAACAGGGTGCCTTGCCCTTCCTTCAATGTGCCATGTCTTGAGCCTGCTGCCTTCTATAGCCTCTTGTGTTCCCTCATCATCTTCTCTGCACAGTAGATGAGTTTATGGTCACGCCATGCAGCCTCCACGTAACCCTTGGTCTTGCTCTCAATAAATAGTCGGCCAGGCCTATGCTGCCCATCTCATTCTCTTTCTCTCACTTGAATACCTCTCACATACAGACAGTTGATCAATTCTTCTAACAACAAACGTTTCTTAAATAACAAATTTGTTTTTTTTTCTTTCCCTTCACTAACTTTGCCCCTTTTTACCCACTGAATCCCTCCGCTAATTACTTTGCGGTAATCACTTTGTTAATCTACCACAAGACATTCATGTGTGCATCTCTTGCCAGTAAGCGCTACTCTGATGGGGTCCACATAAAATCAATTAAAACCATTAAATAAATTAATTCATTACAACACCCCCCAGAATCATATTACCACAGGCATATCCATTTACATTACAACACTTACGTACAGTAGTACAATTAAAAGTCGTGTTCAGGAGTGTCAGACTCCCATGAAGACATACAAGAAACTAGTTTAGAGAAAAACTACCGTAAATGGAGAAAAGCTAATACACATTTTATGGTGTGAACTTCTTTCAAACACTTGCTGTTTAATTGTACTGCAGATTCCGTAAATCAAATCCTGTTTTCTTTGGAGGACTATAAAGCAGTACTGGCTGAGGTGATTATCAAGCAGCATTGTTGTGCAGCCTTAGTGATCTAATTGTCAGATTTGAAAAGGTTATGTGCCTCACTGCATTTTTGGTAATTTGTTCAACCTTAACTTTTGAGAGCAAAAATGCTGAGAGCTGGTGACTGCCACGAGATATTGTATCATACGTAATTGAATTTTTCAAGAGAGTTGTCTCTTACTTTTGCAGTATTTAATAATCTGTACTTATTAAGATTTACAATACCAATACATGAGAAATAATGATCTTGAAAAATATTCAGCAGCACAAAATGCATTACTTAATATGGCACCTGTCTAAACAGACCATGTTGTAGTAAACTCTGCTTTACTTTAGTTTTCTGCATGCCATTTAAAACCTTTATTTATTTGGAAAGGTCAATGAAAAGATACAAAAGAACAATGCTGGCCTATCTATATAAGGCAGTCCATCCATCCATCCATTTTCCAACCTGCTGAATCCAAACACAGGGTCACGGGGGTCTGCTGGAGCCAATCCCAGCCAACACAGGGCACAAGGCAGGAACCAATCCCGGGCAGGGTGCCAACCCACCGCAGGACACACACAAACACACCCAGCACACACTAGGGCCAATTTAGAATCGCCACTCCACCTAACCTGCATGTCTTTGGATTGTGGGAGGAAACCGGAGCCCCAGGAGGAAACCCACGCAGACACGGGGAGAACATGCAAACTCCACGCAGGGAGGACCCGGGAAGCGAACCCGGGTCTCCTAACTGCGAGGCAGCAGCGCTACCACTGCGCCACCGTGCCGCCCACATATAAGGCAGTCTGTCTCTTTATTCCAGATAGCATTTTCCCGCCTACCTCTATATTATTCTTCACTAACACTTTC
This sequence comes from Polypterus senegalus, assembly GCF_016835505.1. Taxonomy (NCBI): domain Eukaryota; kingdom Metazoa; phylum Chordata; class Cladistia; order Polypteriformes; family Polypteridae; genus Polypterus; species Polypterus senegalus. The sequence continues at coordinate 140,909,118 of NC_053160.1, forward strand.
CACCATTACTTTAAGTTTTTCTTGTAACTGTTCTCCCTTTGTTTTGGATTCTTACATCTCTTATGGTCATCCTGATGTAAAATCTTTTGTATGTCTTGCATTATTTTCTCCAGACACCCTAGCTGTCTCTGAACTGTCAAGCAGGCTTGTGTTTTAAGAAAATGCATCTAAGAAGCCTCATCAGACCTTCTGCAGACGTTGGCTACACTACTCTATGTCTCTCTCAGTTGAGGTTTATATTTACTTCAAGGTGTTTCATGCTTGCTTCCTAAAACAACAAGTATCCAAGATTACTAGTCACACAAAAAGATTTGAAGTGCCTAAAATTGCAACAACTCTGTTCATTTAGAAAGTCAGATATTTTGAAATTCCCTGCTAGGCGTAGAACAACCAGAAATCTTGAAGGACCCTACTTTATTATACTTGATATCTCTAACATGGAAAAGAAAAACAATCAATGCTCAAAACAGTGATATGACATTGTAAATCTTACTTCATATTGGGAATGAGATGCTGTACGAGATGGTACACCTTTCTGAATGAGCCAATCCAGAAAATTGCTCCCCATTAATTTGCTTCCTTGAGGGTCATAAATATTGGAGGTTCACTCTGGGTACTGTACCCTTCCATCCATCCATCCATCCATCCATTATCCAACCCGCTATATCCTAACACAGGATCATGTGGGTGTACTGGAGCCAATTCCCAGCCAACACAGATCACAAGGCAGGAACAAATCCCAGGCAGGGTGTCAGCCCACCGCAAGGCTACTGTACCATTATGTTGTATTTATAAGTATGGGTTTCCATAGGATTTAGGCACTAATTTAATACATTTTGCGTTTCTTCCTCAGTTTTATATATATTGTGACAGACAACCAGGGAAGCTCCTTCACCAGGATGTCCCACAGACAGAAGGACTGGGGGAGATTATATATTGTGGACAACACCTCCCCTGGAACATGAGAGGACGACTCTCCTAGAATGTGTTGGGGCACAGGCTTGGAGCTTACAAGCTCAGCCCTGCTAGAGCCTGTGGTCACTGCCAGGTGGTGCCTTGTCACTTCAGGAGTCTTGGACTGCAGCACTTCCACCACACTCAGAAGTGCTGCCAGAGGAAAGTCCAAAGGTGCCTCAAGTACAACCGGGAGTGCTGCCGGAAAGTAACTAGAGGGCACCTGGAATACTTAAAAGAGGCCGTCTCACTCTATTCTGGGAGCCGGAGTCAATAGATGGAGGACAGAGCTTGTGGAAGAGGAATGGAGGCAAAGGAAAGACAGAAGAAGAGAAAGAGAGAAAAGGAGAAGAAGGGACTGAGCAATAGTCTCAAAAAGCATGTGTTTTTGGGACTGGTGTCTCAGTGTCTGTCTGTAGTCGGGTTAAACAACCACTATATACTATATATACATATATATACTGTATATATAGGGTGGTCCAGATCCAGTTATGCAACTATGAAAAGGCGAACACATCCCACCCGCTGTTAGACTGACAACCGTCTCCCCGCCATGTTGGGATGCAGGGCAGGTGCTGCCATCTATTGGCAACAAAAATAATTATTTCTGAATGTTCTATGTAATAAACTTAATAAGTTGTAACATAATGAAAATTGCATAATTAGATCTGGACCACCCTATATATATATATATACATATATATATATATATATATATATATATATATATATATATATATATATATATATAAATAGCAGGAATAAATACCATTCTGTTTTGCTTTCTATTTACTAATGTTTGAGTTTTTTCTAAAGAAGCAATGTTGATGAAAGACTGTGCTTGTGCATTTACAGCAGTAGCTGAAACTGCACCCAAATGTATTTTAAAATATACATATTACTTGCTTTTTAGTCGCTCATAAAAAAATTGGATTGTTATGCTTGGTGCTTTATGGGTTTCATAAGGCTGACTTTGTATTTCATACCTTCAGAGACAAAGTTGATTTTATTTTCTTCTGGCAGTATTATTAATATTCTGGATTAATGAATGAACTTGTAACATTAGTTGTGCAAACATTTATTATTCATTTCATGAATAACTGAGCTTCAGTTTTTTCATTTCTTATGATGGTTTTGTCTGAAAATATCTTTCATTTGTGGATGAAACAACTCCCTTGTATGAAGTGGGGTCATTCAACTGCATCTACCAGCATCTGCTTGAACTCTGCAATGAGCGGTGAAGCCTGACTCTGAAGGATTGTGGGAACATAACCTGCTTCCTGCTGTGTGCTTCTTGCGATCTGTGAAGCACTTTGCTACAAGCCAGCTGACACTTCAACCTGTGTTGAAAGCTCCCCAAACCCAGCTGAGACCCTTTTTAATAACCACAGTTGTTTACAGGTGCATAACGGCCCAGAGCTGTCAAAAATCACGTGGACCGATTTGCCGTAAGCAAATGTTTCTTTTGTGAGTTATTTAGCTGCAAGGCTGACGAATGGAGCCCAAAATCCATAGGAATAGTACTGAGGTGTGACATACAGTTTCATGGAAAAAAAAATTATGGTGAACATAAAGTGAATAAATGAGTTGGTTTTGTTTTTTTATTGTTGACAAAGATCTTTGTGGAAAACATACTTGATTTTTTTTCTCTTTAAGGACCAGATTTTTTATTTTTTATTTTAACCATCTGTAAAGGGGTGACCTTTATTTAAATAGACAATAGTACTGTTTATCATTAGGAGATTATAAAGATCTGTAATAGTATGAAACTGAGGAGAAGGCCCTTGTCAGTTCCTCTTTGATCTAAAAATGAGTATCTTCTTCAGGAAGAAAGATAAATGTGTTATTAGTAAAGGATGTCTGTTCAAAAACATTTTTCACTTTTTGATGATGATTTGCTTTCCTTTTCCTGACTGATAACAGAACACTTGGAGCTCAAAGTGTGCAAACAAAATTCATGATAACATCATTTCAAAGATGTCCATGAATTTCCTGGACCAATTCTAGGGTAACAAAGAACCAAAGCATCCTCCATTAGCAACGTGCACAAGTCAGGAACCAGCCCTTAAGGTGATGCCAGCCTATAAAATGACACATTCTCTCATACTAGGCCAGTTTAGAGTCGTTACTTCACCTTACACACATAACTTTGAGATGTGGGAAAAAAAATTTGAAGAACCTGAAAAAAGCACATGATAAACAGCAAATGTGAAATGTCCAGACAGGGAGTGACCACACTAGGATTCAAACCCAGGGTCCTAGAGCTCTAAGTCAGCAAAACTAACCACTCAGCACTCCATTTTAGTGACACTACTGATGGAAATTTTGTTCATAGCCTGTTTAAATTTGCTTACACTTTTATACAAGGTGACTTACATTATCAGAACATGTTACACTTGAACTTTTTTACAGATAGAGCAGGTTACATAACTTGTACAGGGCCACACAATGAGAAAGAAAGTGACAAAGACGCAGACATTGGACCTGCAACCTAGTAGATTAAACTCCACTATAACATACCACCTGTTTGTGGTATATTCAATTAGTTTTATTTATTTATTAACCTCAAGGCTTCATTATGATGCATACATTGCAGATCAGTGAGATATACAGCGCTACATTTTACTCAAATTATATACTGCCATTTCTTGCTTAAGGCTACTATTCAATTAAAATCCCGGTTGCACAAATGTCCTGCAGCATTGTTATGGTTGGCAGTGCTTCTTCGTTGTCTGGGGATGTGAGCTGGAAACCAAAGGGTTATGGTCTTGTGTCAAGAAAGGTGCCTTAATCTTCCTGCATTCTCCTTACTATTCCCATTATGTTTCCCAAAGTGATCATTATGAAGGATGAATGCATCCTTTCATTACTGAAGTCCTTTGCCTATTATAAGAACATGTACAGATTGAGCCTACATCAACAGCATGGAGAGATAACAGTTTCCTGAACACAGACACACACATACATAGTGACTTAGCTTAAAACAAATATTTTTTGAGATGTAGAAAAATTTCACTGATCAGAGAAAACACATAAAAATATATAGAGAATTTAAAAACTCTACACCAGTGGTACTCAACTATGGTTCTGGAGATCTGCGGTGGCTGCAGGTTTTTGCTTTAGAAATTTTAATTAGAACCCATTTAGTTACTACTAAACTTGTTGTTACAATTCAGAGCCCTTAATTGCCTATTTTAGTTTTAAACAGTTGCATTTAGGTTTTAATAGTTGCCTGTTTTCTTAACTAGCCATCAGTTAGTATTGATATCCAAATGACAAAGGAACCACCAACTCTCTAGCTAACATACTTCCATTTAAACTTGTGTATATGCATGACAAAATGTGTGAGTGTTAATGCAATGCTTTGAAATAAATGAGAGAGAAGGGAAAGACCAAGGGGTTCCAATCTATTATGGGCCATGATACATATAGATAATGTTCTCAGAAAACAAAAAGTGTATAATGTGATAAAGATTTGTTTTGGAAGAATGAAAGCAACATCAAGTTTCATTATCTGCTAGGCCTGGCTTCAAATTATGAAACCTGTTGAAAACAAAACCTGCAGCCATTGTAGACTTCCACAACCAAAGGTGACTACCCCAGCTTTATACAGTGATCATACTGTAAACCAATTCAATCTCTCTAACCAATAATTTAAAAACTATACTAGCTAACATGAAAAATGCTATATGAAAAATCATGGCTTTTTTGTTTCATAGCAATTTTGCACCTAGTGGTGCTTCACCCAGATGATCACATATAAAAAGTATTCAATCCTTTTCATTTTTTGTTTACAAGCTCTATGAATATGAATGTTTTCAAAAAAAAGCAATCTTTTATTAATTACAGTTATATTTTTAACATTCTTTGACAATGACTAAAATGAATATTTTGCACTGTTCATCAGTCATGCTAGGAATTTTAATTGGACTCAAAAAAATCCAATAACTTCTGTGACAGACTGAGAAATACTGTATGTTGCAGATTCCTTTGATGTAGGTCAAAAGTGTGAAAAGCTGCAAAGGTACTGACTTGAAAGATCAAATCTAGATTCTGGATAGTCTTTTTGAAAATCGATTCAAAATGGTTCTAATGCAGGTACACTGGGGAGCAGTACTTAGATCAGTCTAACAACTTTCTTCTTTTTAATACCAAATTAAGTACATACATAAATTTGTCTACTACCAATTATATATATATATATATAACACGTACCCATGTTTAAAAAATTAAGATACCACTTTAACGTGACTGACTCATTCTGTAGCTTTATTCTGTATAAATTGTAGCCACTATAAATGGAGACTGTCTATGTTTGACTGTTTGTAATGATTCAAAATTTAAATAGAATTTTCTTTTTTATAAATAATTAAAATCCCCTGTTTGGGACAAGGTAGTCAATGCAATGTGTAGTTGGGTCTTCTCAGAATATTTAAAAGTGGTCATAATAATGGTGGGATGATATATATTTAATTTATCTCACTGCCCACACCTATCTGTCTGTCAGCCCTTCTATCTAGAAAGCAGTTTGGACAGGCATTTTGACTTGGATACTGATCCCTTACCTGGCTGAGAAGCAATCACTATGGATTGACAGCTGAATAAACATCCCACCAGGATAGTTGGTGTTCCCTTTCCCAGCTGGCAAGCTAAAAAAAAGGAAAGGAAAGAGGGAAGCTGTTCCATCAGTATACTGGGTAGCAGCATCCCTCTCAACAAGTTCCTGTTTTGACACCTATAGCACTACATGGACGTTGTAGTCATAATGGGAAGGTTATCTTCCGTGGCACTAAAGGCAACTTCCTTTCTCCCCCATCTTATAGAGTGTTTTCCAGGGGCAATATTGTTGCACCTGTATTATTCCGGGGACTGGACGACAGATTTGCTGTAATTTCAGACATTTGGCAACGTTTTGTTGTAAACTGTGTTTTGAGTTGAAACCCAAGGCAAAGAATTTCTTAGTCTATGGTCATAAAATCTATGGCGCCGTTTCTGAACAAAGCAGAACTGTAACTACAGACAGCTTATTCACAGAGCTTTTGCTGGCTAATAGACTGCTGCACCACAACACAAATCTGCTTGGCACCATAAGTAAAATGGGACATCCACCTGCAGCTAAAGTCACTTCAGACAATTCACCACGCTAGTGTTTAGATCTGGCAGGGCCACGCTGATGGTGTATCCGCCCAAAAAGAAGAAGCCTTTAATTTCAGGCTGTAACAGACACTGCTGAAGGGGTATAAGCAGACACACAAACACTGGTGAATCATAAATTCTTAGTATCTTATTGTCACTTGAATTTTTTGTTATTCAGTTCTATTCTTGAATAAAAGCACACTTGTTTCATTATACTTTTGCGAAAGTGTTTATTTTATATTCCAGTACCCACTTGAATGAGATCGAATCTGTCTCTGCCTCTCTCGCGCATGCACACACACATTCATACATGAAAACATCACTATTTGAAAAATCTATGCTATTTGAACATGAGTTGTCATTTGAACATGTTTTTTTTTTCCTATCTTGCCTGTTGTTCAAAGTAGCAGCTCATATCTCTATGTATTAGCTTGGGTTTTTAACTCATTGACAGTAACATGTACATTGAATGATTTTTTTTCTTTGGTTATATTCTTGAATAAATGTGCACATGTTTATTTGATATTTGGACTAAAGTCTTCAAACATTGTATACTTCACATCATTATTAGTATAACATAGAAAATGTTTCTGCTTTAGACATGTGTTCAGCATTTCTTGCCTTGCATCCTTTTATCCAACACTTACCCAGATTGTTGTAGACACGGAACACAACTGAAATGCATGTATTCCAAATGATGATATACTATATTATTTACCCTATACAACTCTAGGCAGCTCACACACAGATAAGGCTGCTTGCTGCTTGTGCTGATCAACACATTTACAAAACAAAAGACACTGATAGAGAAGTGTGAAGGAATTTAGGTGGGCTGAGATTACAAGTTTTTTTTTGTAGGCTTCAGGGATTCTAGTGTTAAAGGAGGAAGGGAGGGAGGCTTTTGATGTGTGATTTCAATATTATTTAGAGTACTGATGATCCTGTACACCAGGCTAAAGTTTTTAGTTGCCCTTAAAGGTCTGCTTATTTAAAGAATCTTCCAGGCTATCAGCTGTGCCATAGTGGAAATACCATTCCATATGTTGTTACCTCTGGGATTTCCTACCTTTCTCTGTCTCGCCCCCTTTACAGTTGGAGAGAGCCAGGAGTCCTTGCCACCTGCTCTGTCACTTGTCCTCTAGTATTCTGGAAGACAATAAATGCTTCTGCCCATGCTATCTCCCTCCTATGATAGAGACCCTAGCCATTTCCCACAACATTCTCCCACTGTCTTTGCATTTGCATGACCTTTCTCATTACTAATTAGTCTTCTCTGTCTGTCTCTCTCTCTCCTCCATAGAGAATGCGTCAGGATTCTGCCTCCATAATTCACCAAAGAATAGGTTCACTATATGCTATGGCTTGTCTTCAAGCAACCCTTACATTCATATCCCAGCCATACACGCAGGCACTCAAGTTATTTAACTGGGTGAGCTAAAGAACAGCTTCTATTGATTGACAATTCAGCACTGTTTTTACTCATGGAGTTAGTCGCCTCACTGTACTGCAACAGGATTGCATGTTAGATACACTTTTGCAATCTTCACAATTTAGTTGTTTTTTGCGCTTTATTTAGATTGACAGAACATTTATGTGTCCCCAGGGGGATTTTGGCTTTTTACAGAAGATAGATAGATAGATAGATAGATAGATAGATAGATAGATAGATAGATAGATAGATAGATAGATAGATAGATTTGTCCCCATGAGAAAAACTGATTTTTTTACAGAAACTCAATACATAAATAAATACATATTATTTTATTATGACAAACAAAAAATACATACCAAAGTGGTTAAAAAGAAAAACCCAAAAAGAAAGAAAAAGCTCTGACTTGGCTGAAAAAAAGTACAGTCACACTCACAATGAGGCATATGTATATGTGTATTGTTTATTTAAAGATATAAGTTTGAATTTGAGTTTGTATCACTTTGGTCACCAATGCTATTCAGGAGATTCCAAAGAATCCAAAGTATATTTTCCTTTTCTTAGCTTAGTGAAATGAAACCGCAAGATGAACCTTCACTAAAAACATAAACATTTAATTGAAGTATATGCCATTTCACAAATATTTTTACATGCAACTAGAATTTAACTGGTTCTAGTTATTTCTTCCGTAAGCACCTTCCTTTGCTACGGTTTCCCACTGTCCTGTCTTGTGACCCTGCTTTTGTTATGAAAGTGTGTAACCTTCTTTTCATGCCACAGATAAGAAGTATTTTAAAAAGAGACATAATCAATATACCAATTTCTTGGGAAATTGTCAATAATGCCTTACAAAAAAGCCCATTCAACAATGTGGAGAAAACAAAGGGATTTTTTTTCTGAAGAGTACAAAGGTATATTTAATCTAAAATGCTTTAACATCCTAGAGTTTCAGTGATGTTTCTGCCCAGAGAGATGGTATTATTGTACCCTTGGGTAAACTACTAGTCCAATACACCGATAACCTTGTGAGGTGCACTTGTTGCTATGTCCGCATTCTATATGAAGAAAAGCAGTTCAATTTCTAAGATGTATAACGTAAAACTGACTTTTGAAAGCAGCATTAATGTTGTGGTGATAAATCCTTACATAACAAAATAGGACAATGTAGAGCATTATGTAGAAAGGAAGATTCTTAGTCTTAATTTAGGCTGAATATATGCTTATCAATTATTCTAATATAATTATCTGCTTTTTACAGAAAACAAAGGAATGGCAATTATTAATGTCATGTTATGCACACTTTCTTCAAGTCATGTCTTTCAGTACTTATGTTTTACACAGAAAACTGTTCATTGAAGATATTCAAACTATAGAGTAGGAATCACTATTACTGCAAAATGATTAATCAAACTGGCATTGGCATCCATAAAGTAGAGCATCTAATACCCTTTATTCCCCCGTAGTCCTTCACATATAGTAACATTATTTTGTCTAGTTTTAATGAAATTAAAAATGAAACTGTGTTTAACTCATAAAAATTAGCATATCTATTCAAGTAAATTGAAGGTGTAAGATCTAGACAACCCATGTCTTGTGTCCCCAGTCTTGATTTTTTATTTTTTGGAGAGATGTAGTTTTGAATGTATGTGTTTCTCAGCAGTCTCTGGTATATTATGCATGCCCACTAAGCTTTACTTACGTTTATAGAGAAAGTAGTGTACTGCCCTGAATGACAAAGGATGCAATAGTTTTGGAATTAGTTTTACTCTCAGTACACCACTGAGAGTATTTTAACCCGCTGTATCTGAGTGTGGAATTGGAGCTCTACAGCAGCTGCTCAGACAGAGGATTATTGGAATACGGCATCTAGCACACGCTGCCTCAGCCATGTGTGCAGTCTATTTGAACTGCTTGCATACAGCAAACACTTCAGAGCCTTTCCTGTAGGGACCTCGTGGTTCAGAAACAGTTTCATCCCAAGAGCTCTAAATGCACTCAATCAGTCCATCAAGTGCTCCCTGTAGAACATGTTTGTACTTATAAGTACAATTACTTCACTGAAAATGTGCACTACAGTTGTAATATTGCACAACCTGAGCCAATTTATGAACCATTTCACTATCTGCACTATATGTACATGCTTTCATATTGTATATTTTTCATTCTTTTTTATCATATTATTATTATTACTGGTATTATTATTACCACTGTTATTTTATCATTTTCTAGGAAAACAAATTTATGAAGGATTTATATATTGAATCTCATTGTACCATACAATAACAATAAAGGAATTTAATTCAATTCAATTCAATAGAAGAAAGCATGTATTTACATATGATGATGACTAGCTTCTAAGTCTATTTAGATTTTCAAGAGCTATCTTCTCTGTCATTTTTAAGATTAAATTCAGTAAAATATGTATATTACATTATGCAGATAAATTTTTAACTTCATTTAAATAATGTATATTGTTAATAATTAAATATGTGAAATATGTAATTAAACATGTACAAGGAAGATATTTCAATGTACCTTAAAAGTTTTGAAGAATCAGCATTCCAAGCTTACAGATGGCTTGACATTTATTACAAAGCTGATTGTGTGGCAATTGGTTACTTGGAGAAAGAAAAGGAAGAACGGGAATTGAGGGTTTGTACATTTGAAAGAGACAATACTGCTGCAATAAATTATTAAATCGAGGGTCGCGCACAGCCACCTAGCAATGCAGCAAAAACCACTCCACAAACTGGCAGCATCCAAGATAAAGAAAATGGCATCATGGAAAAGACAGTAAAATAATTTATGTTTTTAACTAGTTGTGCTGCCCATCTTAGACAGGTTGAAATCTAAATAATCAATGTAGATCTCAGAGTTAATGTTTACAGTGCACCATCTATTATAATGTATTTCATAATGCATTTAGTAAAAAATTGCATCGTATTTATCATTCCAAAAGATGTCACATCACAAACATTTGTAGTAGTAAAACAACAAAAAATGTACATTTGTTATAAGCTTCTAGTGTGAAGATGGAGTGACTTTGGCAGTATATTAATAGTTGTAGTGGGGTTTTGAAATTTTCAAGCAGTAGTACTCTGCAATTGTTAGGTGTCTCTCTCTTATCAGCTCTAGATTTTTCTTATGATATTTTTGTATTCTCTATGTATTTCGTAGCAAGACCAAACTTTTGGTGGAAATGGCTAGGCAACTTTCAAAGATGTATTTGATGTATGTTGGGAATGTCATCTAAACTGACAGTCTCATTTTTCTTTAAGGAAGAATTTGATTTTGTCCAGTTTCAAATAATTTAGAATGTCAGATACCCCCTAACGTATTAAAAGGTGAATTGTCATCCTTCCAGTTAAGCAAGAAAAGTCCATGTGCTAGTAGTGTGGTATAGGCTATTTCAATCAAATTGTCCTTGTCCACTTTAAACCCATCCAGGAGTACACCAAACAGTTGTTAATCGGTAAGGAGTGATTGTGACACCAAGGCTGTTTGATAAGCATTCAACGATTGTTGTATAAAATTGTTGTACTAAAACGTGTGGCCAAGTGAGGCTGGACCTAGATTGCAAAGCTTGAAGTTTAGATCTTACCCTGGATACATTTGGACAATTTAAACAAGATAAATATGATCAATGATTTGAAGTTGAATTATTGAATGCTTTGTACATAATCTGACAATCCCTAATATGCAAGATTTGATGAAGACTTCTTTCTTTCATGTATCACAGCTGTGGATGTGATGTTATAAAGATTGTCAGTTTTAAAATAACCACTGCAGTAGGCCAAAACTAATCAAACTGCAGATTACCAAAGATATCCTTTCTAGTATTGTGTAGTTTATCATGGTTTCTTTAGTGTTCAAGGGTTAGTACTTAAGGCAAGTGAGATACTTTTTGATTGTGTGCTGCATTTGTATGCACAACCAAAGCCAAAACAAAATTATCGCACTTTTACATACCAAAGAAATTGTAATGAAGGAATAAATTGTAATGAACTTTAATGTGACGACTTCTCAGAGTGAGAGGGAAATAATGATTTTCTTATCTTTGAAGTGCTTGACATTCAACTGTGACAACTGGTCTTCGTCAATCCACAATTTCTGTTATGCTCTGAGGGTATAATCTCTGTTTGGGTCATTCTTCTGGTGTTGTTCCTCAGTTATTTCAGCTGTGTTTTATTTTCAGTCTATCAGAATTTCTTTCAGACTTATCACAGTGACTGTGCATTGATGAGTCTGTTGTCTTTGTCTGACAGTGTCCTCTGGGACAACATATCTCCTACAGAAACATTTTACCTGGTCAGTGGATGATAATGAAATGAAATCCCTGAAGATTACGGGTTATCCTTCATCAAACAGATGGACTGAGCACACACACACTAGAGCCAATGCAGCCCCTAGAAAACACACACAGACACAGGGAGAACACACAAAGTCTACACAGAAAATAATCAAATTTAAACTTTAATTTTCTTATTTCAAGGCAGCAGTACTATTCACTGCACCATATTCCCACCTTTCCTTTCTAATTTTTAAAATATGTTAAATCATTTACCTAAAACTTATTTATGTAATATAGGAGGAGAATAGGCATCCCAGATGGGAAGGAGGATAGTTTCTTACCTGGATGGGAGATCAAAACAGACTGATGGCCAGCTGAATGAAGAAATAACTTTGTGCCCAGCCAGACTAATATGTTTTTTTGGAACAGGGAGGGAACACTCATAAAGACAGTGTGTGGCCAGTGACTCGATGCTGAGAACCAGAAAAACCCAAAGTCCTTACCGAGAATAGACAGATCAATCCAAAAACCAAGTCAATATTCCAGAGCTGGAGTAACTGCTTTAGCCCATGAATGGGCTTTATGGTCCGTATTGAATACCCTCAAAGTCACCATTAACACTAGAATTACCAGAGCCTACGAAAAAACTTGTTATATTTTTGAATAAAAGCGCAATTGTTGTGTTAGATTTGTACCTTTTGTGAAAATATTTCTTTGATATTTGGACTTCAGGCTTCATACATTATATAGTTTATGCCTATATTTTGTCATCTACTACTAGAATATAAAAACGTTTCTGTTTTAACAATGTGTTTACACAGATTACTGTAGAAACGGAACAGACATGAAATGCGTGTGTTCCAAACAACAATCTATTATTTCCACTCTAAAACTCCACTTCACTCCCAGAAAATCAATCAAGGCATGAGCTGGGAGAAGTTTGTGCACATTCTAAGTCGGTGGGGGGATGGAATAGCCGGCTGCTTGCAGCTTTTCTTTCATCAGCACATTTAGATTAACAAAAGACGCTGGCGGAGAGGTGAGAACGGTTTTAAGAAGCGATTTAAGGTGGGACGGATTTATGAGTTTTTTCATAGGCTCTGGTAATTCTAGTGTTAAGGGACTGAAGATACGGTAAGGTCTCCACTTCGATTTCTCCACATCACATTCCTGGGTCTGGCTTGAAAAGAAGCCTGCTGCCTCACATCAGATGAGTTAGAGTTAGGAGGCTGTGAGCAATACTCAACAGGAAGACAGAAGGAGGAAAAATTATATTATTTTGTGTGTGTTGTAACTGGTCTTTTATTTGAATCTACATATGTGTTGGGCATTACTGTGTCTAAGGTTTGGGGCTCAGGGACACCTCCTGCAGGTTACAGTATATCAGTATATCAGTATATATATATATATACTATATATATACTGTACAGTGAACCCTCGTTTATCACGGTTAATCCGTTCCAGACTCTACCGTGATAAATTAATTTTCGCGAAGTAGGAGTCTTTATTTATAAATCGAATATTTTCTCAGGTAGAGTATAGAAAACCTGTTTACAACCTTCTAAATACGTTTTTTAGCATTATTAGAGCCCTCTAGACATGAAATAACACCCTTTAGTCACCATTACACTCGTATTACCCAATATATTAGACAAAATAAAAGAAAATAAGACAAATTAGACGTTACAAATATCATATTACTAGGCGCACTCGCCTTTTAAGGCGAACGACTTTTATCCTCAATTTTTGTGCGCTCCATGTGTACATCAGGCATGTAAGTGTAGAGAATGAGAACATCAAAGTGCCCATTCATAACATCTCCCGAAAACCTACATTTTTTTTTTATCCCCTCAAGTGCCTGTCCAAAGTCGTACGTCAGCCCGAATCTGTACCACTAAAGACGGAGTTTCATTCACTAAATAAGCTATAGATGAGAATAAGCAAGCACCATCTCCCCTGATATTTACTACGCGGTGAGGCATTTGTACTTAGGGTTGCCACCCGTCCTTTAAAATACGGAATCGTCCGTATTTGAGAATGAAATTGCGCGTCCCGTTTTGAATCAATACGGGACGGGTTTTGTCCTGTATTTTTTTTAATAATTTTTTTTAAAGCAGCGTCTCATGCAAATCATCCCACACGCATTTTATGAAGATGCCTCCTTTCCTACTTTTGATTGGGTAATACTTGATGTCATCGTTAGTTTGATTGGTCTTTTTAACTGTCCAGTGAGGAGGGCGGGTCTTTTAAGTAGAGTCTGCAAAGTGTTGGCAGAGAGTAATATTAAAAAAATGGCAGATGCTTCTCCCGGTAACCCCCCGCGTCTTAAAGTTTCAGAGTTTAAATGCAAGCGGCTGCAAAAATACTGCAGAGAGTGGGAGGAAACAAATACTTGGCTGCAGAGTGTTAGCGGAAATTGTTATCAAGCCAACTACACAATTTGTCGGAGAGCGTTCTCTGTGATAGGGTTGCCACCCGTCCTTTAAAATACGGAATCGTCCCGTATTTGAGAATGAAATTGCGCGTCCCTTATTTTTTTGTATTAAAAGTGGTAACCCTATTTGTACTCCATCAACATTAATTATTTCCAGAGACATAATTTTGTCTATTTTTCCAGTGCATGGCGCACAAAAGCAAGGGAACAATTAGAGCACTAGAACTCTGCTCACATCGCATCTCTTCGTACCGACTTTTATCCTCAATTTTTGTGCGCTCCATGTGTACATCAGGCATGTAAGTGTAGGGAATGAGAATATCAAAGTGCCCATTCATAACATCTCCCGAAAACCTAAGTTTTTTTATCCCCTCAAGTGCCTGTCCAAAGTCGTACAATGTCAGCCCGAATCTGTACCGCTAAAGACGGAGTTTCATGCACTAAATAAGCTATAGATGAGAATAAGCAAGCACCATCTCCCCTGATATTTACTACGTGGTGAGGCATTTGTACTCCATCAACATTAATTATTTCCAGAGACATAATTTTGTCTATTTTTCAAGCGCATCGCGCACAAAAGCAAGGGAACGATGACAGCACCAGAACTCTGCTCACATCACGCCGCCTCGCACCTCAAGCCGCAAGTAGTAAGTCTGTAATAAGCGGAATACCGCTACGCTTTGCACTCACGGGATGGAAGGACAATCCCGAACGCTTTTTTATAGTAGATTATTGTACTGTACATTTAATTGCACACAACCACTAACCTATGAAGGTACAACCTCAGTAGGAGAGTCTTCAGAGGTGGTGCAGTATCTTCAGCAGGTGCGTTGTTGTCTTCAGTGAAGAAGTACTAGGCAGTACGAGGCTGAAGAACATCTTGATATCATATATTTCATATGCGTGAGGAGGCTTTTGTAGGGTATTGCCATCTTTAATCATATCCAAGAGTTTCACCTTCTCCTGGATAGTAAGCATCTTCCTCCGGCGCTTATTTTTATTGTCAGAAGGCTTAGAAAAAGCAGCACGTTTAGGAGCCATCGTAGGGCTTAGATAAAAGTTCTCAGAAAGTGCACGCGTCATGACGTAAGCGTGTATGAGAAAAAAAACGCGATAGAGTGAAGCCGCGAAAGTTGAAGCGTGATATAGCGAGGGATCACTGTATATATATATATACTATATATATATATATATATATATATATATATATATAAATTACTTTTAAAGTAATTTCTTTAAAAATTAGACAATGTCCTTTTACATTTACATATAAGATGCACATAAAACAAAAACATCTATACTTTCAAAAACCACCCATACGGAGACACACATCATAACTTGTAGCATTTTTATTTTTGAGAGAATTTATTTCTTTTGTATGTAATAATTATCAAACAAACAATCTTCTTTAAAACATGATTGGGGGTTAAAGGAGATGTTTAGCATATTTTTTAATTTTTATAGGGAAACTGTTTTGCATCTGGCACATTCACACAAAACTAGAGACCGGTTATCAAAATGATTTTATTGGCTTAATATGGGAAAAGATGTTGAACGATTTTGTACTTCATGTCCAGACTGCCAGATCGTCTCTGCTTATAAGCCTCCTCGGGCTCCCCTTTGTCCTATGCCCATATTGGAAGTTCCCTTTCAGCGTGTGGGATTAGATATTGTGGGACCTTTACCTAAGACTAAGGATGGGTACCAATATTTGCTGGTGTTGGTTGATTATGCGACACGATATCCAGAAATGATTGCGCTGAAAAAGGCCAACTCTTCAACTGTAGCCAAAGCACTATGTGATACTTTTACTCGTATTGGTATCCCTAGAGAAATCTTAACTGATCAAGGCACACCTTTCACTTCTCGCGTGATGAAACAATTGTGTGACAGCTTTGCTATTAAGAAATTGAGTACTACTGTTTACCATCCTCAAACGAATGGTTTAACCGAGCGATTTAACAAAACATTGAAACAGATGATCAGGCGAGTTGCTCATAATGATCCCACAACATGGAACACTGTCCTACCTTTTGTTTTGTGCGTGCGAGAATCACCACAGGCGTCCACTGGCTTGAGTCCCTTCGAGTTGTTATTCGGCAGGCGGCCGCGAGGCATCCTGGATGTGGTACGTGAGGAATGGATAGGAAACGAGAGAGCAGCTCAAGGTCCAAGCTTTGCAGATCGACTAATTTCGTTGCAAGACAGAATTTCTATGCTTTCCTCTATTGCTGTGGAACACCAACAACGAGAACAGGAAACTCAGAAGCGTCTTTACGATAGGCAGCAAGCTCCGTGAGTTCAAACCTGGCGATCGTGTTTTGGTACTGGTTCCACACAAATTCTTAGCTAAATGGCAGGGCCACGCCATTATTGAGGAGCGTATGAGTCCGTAAATTACAAGGTTAGAATACCAGGCCGAGCGCAAACCATTCCAGATTTTACACATTAACCTCTTGAAGGAATGGCACGACCGACAAGAGGTTAACACTTCCTTGGCTGCTGTTTCTCAGACCGATGTTACCATTGGTAACGATCTTACTGACACGCAAAAGACAGAACTGTTATCTTTGATAGAACGGAACACTGATGTCTTTTCAGATTTACCAGGCAAGACTAACATTACAAAACATAAAATTACCACTGAACCTGATGTTGCGTACAGATGCGGCGTTCCGGATACCGAAGCGCGAAATATTGTGCCAAGAGGTAAAAAGATGCTGACACTGGGTGTAATTCGTGAAAGTAAAGTGACTGGTGCAGCCCAGTCGTATTAGTCCCAAAGCAAGACGGCGGTTCTGTATCGATTTCAGACGCTTGAATAAGGTCTCTAAATTGATGCTTATCCCATGCCCGTGTCGATGAACTGTTGGAAAAACTGGGTCAGGCGAGCTATATCTCCACGCTAGATCTCACGAAAGGCTATTGGCAGGTGCCTTTAGAAGCTAGCAGTTGTGAGAAAACAGCATTCGCGACTACTGACGGACTCTATGAATTTACAAGACTCCCGTTTGGTCTTCACGGGGCACCTCTAACTTTTCAGCGTATGATGGATCAGATCCTACGTCCTCATTCTGAATATTCCGGGGCATACCTTGACGATGTCGTGATTTTTAGCAATGATTGGAAAACACACTTAGAGCGGCTTCAAGCCGTTCTTGAAAGCTTGAGACAGGCTGGCCTTACTGCTAACCCTAAGAAATGTAAACTAGGCATGTCCGAGACTCATTACTTAGGCTATTCTATGGGCAAGGGTTTACTTAGGCCACAGTTAAGGAAAATAGAAGAAATGCTTGTTTATCCGAGACCTGAGACACAGAAACAAGTACGCGCTTTTCTGGGGCTCGCTGGTTACTACAGAAAATTCATTCCAAATTTTGCACATAGAGCTGCTCCTCTTACAGAACTTACTAGAGGCAGAAAAAACCGACCTATCTTGTGGACAGAAAATTGCGAACGTTCTTTCAACGATTTAAAAAAAGCATTGTCTTCTTACCCGGTTCTAAGGAACCCGGATTTCACAAAAGATTTTATCTTGCAAACAGACGCAAGTGCATTTGGTGTGGGCAGTCCTGTCACAAATTTTGATGGAGAAGAACATCCAATCACATATTTGAGTAGGAAATTACTTCCTAGGGAATGTAATTATTCTACAATTGAGAAAGAATGCTTGGCAATTAGGTGGGCTGTGGAAGCGCTTCGCTATTACTTGTGGGGACGAAACTTCACTTTGGTAACTGATCATGCTCCACTTCAGTGGTTGTACCGACAGAAAGATACAAACTCTCTAATGAGATGGTTTCTGGGTTTACAACCTTACAGTTTCACAGTAAAGCACCGACCAGGTTCTGAACACGTCAACGCAGACGTATTATCCTGACTACATGAACTTGGTACAGAGAGTCGCTTGATTCACAGGAATGTGAATAAAGCTGAGGGGGAGGGTGTGAGCTGGAGGGCTGATCGCACCCCAAATAGATACAGACGCCCTGGGAAAACCACAAACCCTGAAACACTGACTACCCTCACATTGCTCCTTATCCTTGCACTATAACGCGTAATACAAGCCTCGCGGTACTCCGCCGACTTATAAGCCTTGCAGCCTGTCAGTTTGGAATTGATTGTTTGCTTTTATCTCTCTCTGCTCCTAGCGGAACTGTCATCTCTGACTTGTCATGGAGCACGTTTAAGCTCATGTGTTTGCGGTGTTTGAATAAAAATCCTTCTTGTTTCTACGACCTCCTGTGTCTCTGTGCAAATCTGTGACGTGACAATATATATATATATATATATATATATATATATATATATATATATATATATATATATATATATATATATATATATATATATATATATATATATATACTGCTATAAAGCTCAAAAGAATTAAAGGAACACTTTTAATCAGAGTATAGCACAAAGTCAATGAAACTTATGGGATATTAATCTGGTCAGTTAAGTAGCAGAGGGGGTTGTTAATCAGTTTCAGCTACTGTGGTGTTAATGAAATTAACAACAGATGCACTAGAGGGGCAACAATGAGATGACCCCCAAAACAGGAATGGCTTAACAGGTGGAGGCCACTGACATTTTTCCCTCATCTTTTCTGACTGTTTCTTCACTAGTTTTGCATTTGGCTACAGTCAGTGTCACTACTGGTAGCATGAGGCGATACCTGGACCCTACAGAGGTTGCACAGGTAGTCCAACTTCTCCAGGATGGTACACGTCTCATTGCCAGAAGGTTTGCTGTGTCTCCCTGCACAGTCTCAAGGGCATGGAGGAGATTCTAGGAGACAAGCAGTTACTCTAGGAGAGCTGGAGAGGGCCATAGAAGGTCCATAACCCATCAGCAGGACCAGTATATGCTCCTTTGGGCAACGAGGAACAGGATGAGCACTGCCAGAGCCCTACAAAATGACCTCCAGCAGGCCACTGGTGTGAATGTCTCTGACCAAACAACCAGAAAGACTTCATGAGGGTGACCCAAGGGCCCCATGTCCTCTAATGGCCCCTGAGCTCACTGCCCAGCAGCATGCAGCTCGATTGGCATTCGCCATAGAATACCAGAATTGGCAGATGCACCACTGGTGCCCTGTGCTTTTTACAGATGTGAGCAGGTTCACCCTGAGCACGTGACAGAAGTGAAAGGGTCTGGAGAAGCCATGGAGAACATTATGCTGCCTGTAACATCATTCAGCATGAGCAGTTTGGTGGTGGGTTAATGATTGTCTGGGGAGGCATATCCATGGAGGGTCACACAGACCGCTACAGGCTTGACAAAGGCACCTTGGCTGCCATTAGGTATCAGGATGAAATCCTTGGACCCATTGTCAGACCCTATGCTGGTACAGTGGCTCCTGGTGCACGACAATTCCTGGCCTCATGTGGTGAAAGTATGCAGGCAGTTCCTGGAGGATGAAGGAATTGATACCATTGACTGGCCACCACACTTTCCTGACCTAAATCCAATAGAACACCTCTGGGACATTATGTTTTGGTCCATCCAATGCCACCAGGTTGCACCTCAGACTGTCCAGGAGCTCAGTGATGCCCTGGTCCAGATCTGGGAGGAGATCCCCCACAACACCATCTGTCATCTCATTAGAAGCATGCACCGATGTTGTCAGGCATGTATACAAGAACACAGAGGCCATACAAAGTGCTGAGTACAATTTTGAGTTGCTGCAATTAAATTTTGGCAAAATGGACTAGCCAGCCACATATTTTTTTCACTCTGATTTTTGGGGCGTCTTTGAATTCAGGGCTCTGTAGGTTGATCATTTTCATTTCCATCAAACGATGTGGCATCCTTTCGTTCCTAACACATTACCCAGTCTATATCAGTATAGATATCCAGGAGGATTTCTTTTTCCCATTGAGATCTGATTTGTTTTCAAAGTGTTCCTTTAATTTTTTTGAGCAGTTTATATAGCAGAATACCCGCACTTCGCAGCGGAGAAGTAGTGTGTTAATGATGTATGATGTATGCGTGTGTGTGTATATATATATATATATAATGTAGATAGGTGTGTGTGTGTGTGTTTATAAATATCTATATATACACACATACATACAAACATACACACAGGTATATATATATGTGTATATATATATATATATATGTATGTGTCTATATGTGTGTGTATAGCTTTTGTCACTGAGTGCAAGGGAAAAATAGTAAAATATAGTCTATAAGTTATTAAACAGTAAAACATTAACGATTTAAGAAGTACAGGTACATTGAGCACTACTGGAGTGGTTGCGGGTTAACTACATTTTAAAGACTGTGTAACACAACAGGTAAGTAGTACTAACAGCAGCTAAAATTATATGGATCATCTCTCGGTAGTTGATCCCTTTTGAAAGGCACTACACGACGGCTGTGGTATAGAAATTACATTTTCTATGTGAACGTTCAAATTTCTGCCTCTGGTAATGTGCCTTACCGGCATTACCAGCAATTAAAGAAAATTAGTTTTGTGTCCTCTGCAGTGTTAAGAGAGAAAGGCTTTGGTTTGGGATAAAAGGAAAAAGGTGTAAAGAAAGGAAAGTTGCCTTTTTCTTTTATATAGTATAGATAGATGTGTTCGCTGACGATATGAGCGCCTTTTGAGGACAGTCGCGGTGGGTCTTGTGTAGACTGGTGAGACGTCCCTGCCATTAATCGGTTGTGATGGCACTGTCAGTCCTTCACTCCTGTGCGTGTCTTCATAATCCGAGCTGACGATCTCATAATCGTATGCGTGCAAAATAGATTAATATTAGTTCGCCGTGGTGTAGAAAAGGGGTCCCGTGTTTACACTTGTCTGGGCTATAGCTCTGGGGGAGGAGGAAAAAAATTAAAACTGCTCACTTTGACTTAAGGCAGAAGCGCAGTCAGCGTCTCAAAGGCCGGCACAGCTATGCGCGCGCCGGCTGCTCGACTTTTGCTGGGCAGGAGACCCCAGTTTTTGCAGACACGTTCACGATATCAAAAGTCTCAGCGCTCTTTGGAGGTCATTCATATATATATATATATATATATATATATATATATAGCAAAATACCCGCGCCTCACAGCGGAGAGGTAATATGTTAAAGAAGTAATGAAAAAGAAAAGGAAACATTTTAATAATAACGTAACATGATTGACATTGTCATGAGTGTTGCTGTCATATATATGCCTGCCTAAATAAGTCACCCTCGCGCTCTTACTTTTTACCATTCATTTAATCATGGCTAGTGGCGGAAAAATTATAAAATGGAAGGAGGATTACACTGAGTATGGCTTTACCAAAACAATTATTGATGGCGAATCGATTATTCATAAAGCTTGAATTGGTGATCTGTTTTTTTGTGTTAACCTCATATTTTTTCATACTTCTTCTCAAACTAAGGTGGTGCGAGGGTAAAATGAATCGGGATGCGCTGATCAATGTAATCGGTATACCAGGAAATCATGCATTGACAAAAGTTCCCCTTTGCTTGTAATGCAAAGTGCGATTAAATGCATTATTTTTTAACACGTTATGGAGCACATGCATCGAAGCTTCTCAGCTGTGCTTGTGCTAAGAAAAGGAAAGATTTTAAAAATAACGTAACACGATTGTCAATGTAACCTTTTTTAAGTAGTGCCTGGAGGATTCAGTGTGGAGAAACTCTAGAGACAGCGGGTGTATTAACTTGTGGATTTTTCTGTGAGTATTTGGTGGCAGTGGACGAAGTTGCTTCGAAAGACGGCGTTAGCCGGAGCTCAGCTCAGAGCGAAATGAGGTAAATGGGAGGGGAGATGATGACGTGACTCCCCCACCTGCCTTAACTGTCAATCCCCACAAACACAGTCTCGGAATTTGCATAAGCACACCCCTTCACCTGCAATTTTAACTTAGTTACAAAGTGATCAAAACTCGCTTATATCCTGCGTCCTCTCATTAAACTTGTATCCCGCATTACCCGTGGGCATGAGAAACGGCAACGCAGCCTGTCTATGAACTTAATTTAAAGTTTAGGTTTACACCTTGCTTTCTTTCCGAAGTAGCAGCACTCATGAATATGGCTGTAAATGTCAGTCGCTCGCTTCTTATTGTTTCGCTGCCTTCTCAATTATATAATGCATGTTTTATTCAGCGCTTTTTGGAGGTCTTCCTGGTTTTCTACGCACTGCGTTGACAGTCACTTCACGTGATTACGTGGGAGGCGTGATGATGTCACACGAAACTCCGCCCCCCACGGCTTTCGAGCTCAACTCCATTACAGTAAATGGAGAAAAATACCTTCCAGTTATGACCATTACGCATAGAATTTCGAAATGAAACCTGCCCAACTTTTGTAAGTAAGCTGTAAGGAATGAGCCTGCCAAATTTCAGCCTTCTACCCACACGGGAACTTGGAGAATTAGTGATGAGTCAGTCAGTCAGTCAGTCAGTCCGTGAGGGCTTTGCCTTTTATTAGTATTGATTAAAGCAGCATTTTTACACCTTTCAGTGGCATTTTCGCCTTTCATTCTTTTCAAGCACTCTTTTAGTCTCTCCCACTCTTTATTCTTTCGCACCTACACGACTTCACTGTGTGTTAAGATTTTGCCTTAAGTGTCTAACTAGTCAATTAATTACTCCCATTATAGGTTTTTGATACTGTGTTCTAGATCGCCATACTTTATTCTTTACCATCAATCTTAGACACTTCATTGAGTATAAAAGAAGTCTTATGCAGTATTTTTTCTTTAATTGTTTTTACTAACCCCCTTTGTTTTGAATAAGCATTTCTGTGTACTGGCTTCAAAAGCAATTATCTGTTTCTACATTTTCCTGATCTGCATTAATACTTAAGTTACTTTTGTTACCTGTTGCTTTTTACCCTTTCTAATTAATATTACTATGTTCCCATTTTTTCAAGTTTTCACAATAAAGGTGACTTAGACAAATCTAAAACTAATTCCAAAAATACTGCTGTATTCTTGTAGAGTCTCACTCTTCTACCTTTA
The DNA here is from genome assembly GCF_016835505.1 of Polypterus senegalus. NCBI lineage: Eukaryota > Metazoa > Chordata > Cladistia > Polypteriformes > Polypteridae > Polypterus > Polypterus senegalus. Next base: position 140,932,329 of record NC_053160.1, read on the forward strand.
ACTACAGTGAATCCAAAATACTAACTTAGAATTTTACTCTCTTATCTAAACCTATCCTATTGCCATCTTTTAAACATTTACTCTTCTGTCTAAATCCATCCCTCTGCAGAGTTTCCTTTTTAAACCAGTGCACCGTCTAGCAAGAAAGAAACATCCGTCCCCAGCCTCACTGCTCGTATTTCCCTAAATAAAGCCTTAGAACAGTCACATCCACCCGGTACATTCTAATTATATCTTTATCTTTATTACTCTTCCTACTGAGCACGGTCACATATGATTCCATACGGTACTTTATTCATCAATACTAAAACTCTTTATCTTAAACCAAAAGAAGGATCTAGAATGCTCACCTCTCCACAGTTGCCTCTGCCACCAGCAACCTTAGTTTATATTCAAACCCTTAGACAATAGTGCCTATTAGTCAGCAAACCCCTAGCTTCAGTAGTGGCATGCTCTCTGACAATTACCTCTGCCACAGGCATTGCCAGTGGCTTATCCAAAAGTGGTGTCTTTGCACAGCGCAGGTGCTTTAACAAGGGAAAGTCTACAGTCATGACCCCACCACACTCAAGGACAATTTCACCAGCTGATGTTCCATGCAGGACAGAGGCCACCTTACACATATTCTCATATTCACCTCCATTTTCTGGTGCATCCCAGCAACTCCCTGCTTAAGCTCTCTTTTAGACGGACAGGTATCATGTAGAGTTTTTCTTTTCGTATCGAATGTCGCTAAATCCTATCTGTTACACAAGCTACGATAGTAAAACCAGCAAAAGCACATAATAATTAACTAACAGTCAACAACAGTTCCTTTCTCATTCACCCATCCAGCCCGACCTTCATAATGCAGCTAAACTTTCCAGCAGCTAGACATTGTTTTCCTCAGAAACAATTCAGCGGCAAGGACAAATAATATTCCCTGGTGAACCAGCCTAACAACAACAACAACATTTATCATATTTTCATACAAAGAATGTAGCCTAAAGTGCTTCACAAAATGTCAAAAAGAAAGTTACAAGAAAATGAAAAAGATTAGGTAAGAATATTAATGAACAAATACCAAAATAAAAAATTCCATATGATCTCATTAAAGATAGATATAAAAATAGTGAAAGAGTAGCATCCTTAAAAAGAATGGTCAACTCAAAGACAGTGTAGATGACAGTGTAAGATAGGGCTTTCGCGCAAAATTGTTGTGTTAAATAATTATTTAAAAAAAAAAACAAAAAGGCTTTTGAGTCATAATTACAGTATAAATAAGCTCCAACATGGACTTCCTTTATTTACACCATCTGGTGGAGTCCCACAAGCTCTTGTTAATGCAGCATGGCAATCTGAAGAAATCTAACAGAAAGCTCCCTTGAATCAGCTAGGTCAGTTTACATATAGAGACTATGAAGCATTTCAGGCACACCAGTTAGGATAAAGATAAATGGTATATTCCTTAAACACTCCTCTGTTTTAAGTAATGGCTTTGCAAGTGGTCCTACAGTTGAAGTCCCAAAGTAGTTAAACATTATTAAGAGTCTTGGGTGGATACTTGGTTAAAAGAAATACGACTTCTTATATGTAAACTGTTATCAGAGAACAAAATGTAAATGGTATACATGATCTCATTTTCTAATTTGAATGTGTTTGTACAAATGTTGGGATGTCCTAGCCAAAGAGATGGGCAGTTTCTGGCATGTCACAGATACCTTGGAAAGTTGTGCCTTTGGAAGCTCTGTGCTGTTTCTAGCTCCAGAACAGACCATGATTGTCTCAGCCAATCATTGTAGTGTTTTTGGCCTTGTGGGCATATCACAAATGTCTTTGTAACCCGCTGAGATGTTTTGCTTGCAGAGCATGCCAACACTACGCTTCAATATTCTGGCCACAGAGTACACCCGCAGTCTATGAGTAAATTCCAGCTGAGACTTTCACTGCCTTTCTCTGCTTGAAGATGATCCTCTTGTGGCAGTCGACCAAAAGTGCAGTACAAAAAACAAAAAGATCTTCAAATAAATAAAAACAACATTTATTTATATAGCACCTTTTCATACAAAAAGTAGCTCAAAGTGCTTTACATAATGAAGAAAAGAAACATAAAAGACAAAATAAGAAATTAAAATAAGACAACATTAGTTAGCATAGAAAAGGAGTAAGGTCTGATGGCCAGGGTGGACAGAAAAAAACAAAAAAAAAACTCCAGACGGCTGGAGAAAAAAAAAAAATCTGCAGGGGTTCCAGGCCACGAGACCGCCCAGTCCCCTCTGGGCATTCTACCTAACATAAATGAAATAGTCCTCTTTGTAGTTAGGGTTCTCACGGAATCACTTGATGTTGTTGGTCATACAGACTTCTGGCTTTTAATCCATCCATCATTGTTGGAACATCACGGTGCTTTGAGTAGCACCACCACCAAAAAGACACCGGAAAAGGAAACAGAAGAGAGAGTAGGGGTTAGTACAGATTTTAGAGCCACCATGAATAGTTATTATAATGAGTTGGATATACAGAGTATCAGGATTTTAATTACAGTGAAATTATGAGAAGGCCATGTTAAAGTAATGTGTTTTCAGCAGTTTTTTAAAGTGCTCCACTGTCTTAGCCTGGCGAATTCCTATTGGCAGGCTATTCCAGATTTTAGGTGCATAATAGCATAAGGCCGCCTCACCACTTTTAAGTTTTGTTCTTGGAATTCTAAGGAGATGCTCATTTGAGGATCTGAGGTTACAATTTGGAATATAAGGTGTCAGACATTCTGATATATAAGATGGGGCGAGATTATTTAAGGCTTTAAAAACCATAAGCAGAATTTTAAAGTCAATCCTGAATGACACAGGTAACCAGTGTAGTGACGTCAAAACTGGAGAAATGTGCTCTAGTTAGGATTCTAGCAGCTGCATTCTGCACTAGTTGCAAACTTATTGATTTAATAATAAATAATCCACAATAGTGTCCATGTGGAGGTTAAAATCCAAACAAATTCTTTGCCATAAAAACAAGGTTAAAATCAAGGGCAAACATATTCTCTTTTAAAACCACGACTCTTTGTGTTTCTCCCTAAAATCCAACATCTCCTTAGCTTATCCTTTGTGGATTCCTCAGCACAAGGAGAAGTCTACTAGCAGATGCAGACGACCATTTAATTCAGCTCAAGCTCTGTTGCCATTTCCTTGGAGTATGCAGGACGCCATACTGAACTTTGCTCCTCGCTCCCTCTGTGCCACAGTTCATCACGCTTCTGTGGGAGCATCCCAGATCACTTGCTCGCTCCTACTCCTGAAAATCCTCAGCAGGAGTGGCCCTTCTACCCCTTTGAGTGTCAATCCATACGCATCTCACCAGGGGCTCATTTTCCTATCTCCCTGCTTCCCCTCACAAATAGCACTGGCTCCCATCCTGTTCCCGCTCTTTTCTCTGTTCACTTCCTTTTAACCTCCATGCCTTAGTTTTTCCTTTTCTGTTTTTTTTGTTCTATCCTTTTGTAGTATAGTGGGTTATTGTTTCAGAAAAAGGTGGCTGATTTTTAAGAAATAAATGATTGAATGGCAATTTGCATGTGAGGGTGTGGTCTGTCTCAGTTGTTTCATCATCTTTCTGCAGTTCGCGTTTGAGGTGCTGTGCCCACAGAGGCAGATAAATAGGGAGCCGACACAATAAGAAGCTTAAACAAAAAAGCTTGGTAGCCCGGCCACCAAGAAAAAGACTAGCAAGAGACAGAGGTTAAATGGAGAGAAAACAGAGGCACAAAGACAGATCAAGAGCGCCTGTGCTGCAGGGCGCAAGAGGCAAGTGGTTGAAAGTGAGCTTCATGGCTACAGGAGCCTGAAGTTGAAGAAAGGGCACACCTACTAAGCAATTGCCATAAGAGTAGGAGCAGCCCGATTGACAGTGTCTCCTGCAAGGGCTGAGAGTGAGTCACGGGAGAGGCATGTTTGGCTTAAAAGGTTGCCCCACAGATGCTGATGGAAGGGCGGCAGGGAATGAAACCAGGATATGAAGGTTGACTACACTTGTTGGTCAGCATCTCCTCCTCCTGCGAGTTCCAAATAGGATAAAGGGCAGTATTCAGGGCTCAAAGTGTTGTGGATCGTCTCTGGTTTTAACCTCTGATTTTAGTGGGTTATTATTTGTTTCCAACCTTCACATTCACCTAGTTTGTATGGATTATTTATTTATTGAACATTTTGAACACTCTCCTTATTGAGCACTGTTTTGTTTTTGGGTTTTAATAAAAGCACTGGAGCACTTTTGCAAAAGCCTCTCGCTCTGTGTTTTGTGTGCTCATCCACTGGCTCATCCTCAGGTACATTATCGACAGTAAGAGTGTTCAACAAGCTCCCCAGAAGGACCCAGTAGCATGGGGTTGATCTGCACCGTCACAACTCTCTGCCATTCAGGTTCCCTATATGTTCTTAATTGGGTGCAGGTGCTAACCACAACGTACTCAGAGGTGTGAATGAAGCACTTGACTTGTATTCAGTTGTGAATGCGCGTTCAGCCAAGCACACCAGTCAACCTCAGAGTGGTGCGTGCATGCTCACACTTACATCAGCACCCGCTTGGGGACTGAATGCTCTGGGACTTCTGATTATATGTTTATTATACCTCCTCTTACACTCTATTCACCACAGCTTCTTTTCTCCGCCATTGTGCTGCTTAACCCCTTTTAAATTGTCTCCACTGGGGGTTTCTGCCCCTTAAACTTTCTAGATCCCATTATTTGCCTAAAGCCACACACTAAGCCAAGCTTTTCAACACTGCCTCTAGCCTGGCAATGTTGACTATCTAGTAATAGCAGCAGTACAAGTTTACTAAGATCCATAATATAGATTCAGGTATAGTGTGTCCACTTGTGAAGTTTTCATAAAACATCTTCCTTACTAACCAAATGACAATAAAAATTAGTTAATATCAATACTAAATATACAGTACATGCATTATGAAAATATTTAGGAATTGATGTCAAAGCATATAAAACAGGCAGATGCAATCTAAGGCATAAAGCAGAATGAGTGTTTGTTTGTCTGAAGTGAAAATCTACACCATTGAACCAATCTCTACCAATTTTTGCTCAGATTCCTCATTTTAAAGCAGAAGAAGATAGGATATGATTAATTCCGATATTTTACACCCCGGGGTGGCACGGTGGCGCAGTGGTAGCGCTGCTGCCTCGCAGTTAGGAGACCAGGGTTCGCTTCCCGGGTCCTCCCTGCGTGGAGTTTGCATGTTCTCCCGTGTCTCGTGGGTTTCCTCCGGGTGCTCCGGTTTCCTCCCACAATCCAAAGACATGCAGGTTAGGTGGATTGGCGACTCTAAATTGGCCCTAGTGTGTTTGTGTGTGTCCTGCGGTGGGTTGGCACCCTGCCCAGGATTGGTTCCTGCCCTGTGTTGGCTGGGATTGGCTCCAGCAGACCCCCGTGACCCTGTATTCGGATTCAGCGGGTTAGACAATGGATGGATTTTACACCCCCATTGGTACTCCTATTCTGGGCAGTGATGGGTAGCCCTACAAGTATTCAATAAATGTTAACAATATTAAATATAAATCAAGAGGTGAAGTGCTAAAAACAGTTCAATAGAAAAATCAGAGTATTTAAAGTATCATACTCTATGTAATCCGGTCACGGGAATCAAAACATTTTACTGTAGATGCAATAGATTCTGTATGATAAGGTGTAATCAGGCACCGTTTTGGGCTCAATGGCATGTCATACTTCATTTCTTGAAATTAAATCTTTTTAATTTTTAACAAAGTATAATTGTTAATTAATCTCATCCAGCTGATTGAAATCCAAACGTCTGTAACACTATTTAATCAGTATTAGAATTTTTGTTGCTAAACAGTAAAAATATATATTTTACTAAATTAATCAAAAAGGGGAGCATGAAGGGAAGTACCGAATCATTTTACAGCCCTCCTGTCTTCTGTGAACTAACTGGATGACATACTGCCACAACTTATCTGTTAGCTAAACAAATGAGGCAGATGAAGTGACTGTTATCCTCATGAGTGCAAACTTTATGTTCTTTGGTTCACTTAATCAGCTCTGAACTCTTCTACAGCTCCCAGCTATTCTACAGAGAAACTGTAATAAGTGAAATTACTCACAGAAGAGACTAACTTCTGGCTCTCAACAGAGCAATTAAAAGGCAGGCAGCTCACATGTGGATCTTTGAAATGAGTGACACGTGACACAACAGTCAGGTTGTGCAAGAACATAAGAGTCAGGTATGTAATTATATTCTTACAAGTAACACACAATGATCACACAGTACAGAATTTCAAGTCTCATAAATCGAAATCTTTTTATTGTTGCAATTGTTATAATTTGCATTTTTTTCTTCATTTCTTTTTCCTTTCCCAAGGGATTTATTCTGAAAATATTTCGTTAGTGGCTTTTTAACCCGAGAATTCTGAATTTGACATTAGTTTGCATTCAGAAAGAGTTAAAAAATTAAATTACTAAATTGTATTTTTTGGTTTTTAAAAGGAACTGCCAATTCGTGGAGTGAGTGTTGCCGCATTGCTATGTAATCAAACCCAGAAATATTTGGCTGGTGACATCAGGGAGTCATGGGTAGAAAGGTCTCAAAGAAAACTTCCTATTCATCCAAGTTTACGGATTTACATTCTGTTTACTTTGTTCACATAATAAAGGCACATCAAAAGTTCCCACTTCTTGCATTCATTTCGTGCTTAAAAAACTAATGATAGGTCAGAGGTTTTGAGGTGAAACTGGTATACACACTGATTATGGCGCTGGTGAGTTTGATGCATTGCATGTTGTTTAGCACATATACATATAAATAAGAACTTCACTGTACTCTGTATATATGGCAATAAGGACCCTATATACAGAAACTGTCTCAAGCATGCACTGTATCTCATAGTTGTACACTAATGTCACTTTGCATCAGGACTGAACACTGGACAACATGTTGGTTTAGTGGTTAGCACTGCAGCATCACAGCTCAACAGACTTGGCGCCTTGTCCGTTCACTGTCTATGTGTTGTTTGTACAGTCTTCCCATGTCTTAGATAAATTTGTAAGTGCGAATTCACCCTTTATTGAGTGTGAGGAACAAATGAGTGTGTCTTGGGATAAATTAATGCCAATCCACAGGAGGCATTACCTCCACATTTCACATATACCTAGATTGTCCAGTATTTAGTGATGCTGCCTCACTGCTCTAGAAGCCTGGATGTGAAAGTGGAGGTTTGCAGGTTCTTCAGCTGCTTCCATGGGTTTTACTCCAGGAACTCCAGTTTTTCCTCCTAAATCCAAAAGTTATGTTTTTTCTTAAATTGGTTTGCAGCCTTACAATTGCTAATTGTGTTTGCATATTGATTGTGTAAATTAGTGTGTCCTCTGATGGACTGGGGCCTCATGTCTAAACGGTGCGTACACACAGAAATGTTGCGTAAGAACGTTTCCACATTCAAATCGCGATGTATAAAACCTAAACTTGCCGTAAAGCCACGCACATTTCTACGGTACCTCATACCCTGTCGTACGCAAGTTCTCTGCTCAGTTTTGCAGACTGGCGGCACCCAGCGTCAAAGCAGTGCTACTGTTCCTGTGTGGTAATCCTTTCTTTTCCTGACGTGGCTTTATAAATACACTGGAATTAACCGCATATTGTTTATTAGTTTAATGCATCTGACTGTAATTAACCAGTAACAATATAATGGTCCACGGAATGGTCAAAATATTCCAAATACCATAGCTGCTTTAGCGTTGTTACTCTCACTGCACCTTATTTTACTTCTTTCTGCTGCTCACATTATGGGTTGCCACAGCAGATCATCTTTTTCTATATTACTCTCACTGCCCCACTCGGAGCAGCTGATCGGAAAGAGAATTATCGGTATGCAGCATCAAGCACACGCTGCCTCAGCCATGCTTCCTATTTGAACTGTTTCTCACACAGCAAACGCTTCAAACCTTTCCTGTACAGACTTCACGGTTCAGAAAGAGTTTCATCCCAAGAGCTCTAAACGCACTCAATCAAGTGCTCCTTGTAGAATTATCTGTACTCATAAGTAGAATTACCTCACTGTAAACTACAGTTATAATATTGCACAACCTGAGCCACTTTATAAAGCGCATATTTACATATGATGACGATATCATTTTTAAGATGAAATGCAGCAAAATATGTTTATTTTATTATACAGATAAAACTTTAACTTCATTTAAATAATCTATATTGTTAATAATTAAAGGTTGTTCCTGCCTCGCACTGTATGCTTCACTGGGACTAGCGTGAAGGATAGAATAATTAAACATGTACTACGAAGATATTTTAATGTCTATTACAGAGCTGATTGTGTGGCGATCGGTTACTTGGAGAAAGAAAAGTAAGGACAGGAATTGGAGGTTAGTACATTTGAAAGAGACAGTACTACAGGGGGCCGCCATGCCAATATATAGTGAATATAAAACATAAAGAGAAAATAACGACACAGTTAAAAACGCAGCGGCAAATTTTGACAAAAGTTAAATGCTTGTGTCATGAGCACGAGGCAGCTATGCAGTGTCCGCAATGGACGTGGCCATCCACCATGCATAAGATACCTTATTGACATTGGTGGGTGAAGGGGCCTCCGATTCTTTCTCTGCCCAGAGCCGCCACAAGCCTAGAGCTGCCCGTAAGTACTGCTGCAATAAATGATTTCATCGAAGGTCGCGCACAATCACTGTGCCACCGTGTTCCCATGTTTAATAACATGCTTTAACTCCTATCATCATGAAAATGATATCACGTATACATGTCAGTATTTTAGTTATTCAGAGAGCTGTAATATCACGAATGTAATGGATTCTGTGTCCTGTCGGAGGTAGAGAAAGCCAGTTTAAGAAGCACGTAGTGATTCACACACATAGTGCACATACAGCATTTAACGTGCTACTTTAGTTACAATGGGATTTGAGAAACTGTTAGATTAAACGATTTTAAGATGAAGTTTATGATGTTCTACTTTAATAACAGAATAAACAACGTGATTAAAGTGGAAATCTCGAGATTAAAGTTGACATTTCGTGCTTTTTCCAAACTGTGTGCCTTTTTTTTTCTCTGTACCCTAATAAGCTTTCATATGACACTCAGACGGTCGGCTACGAGTCGCCTTTTCATGGCGACTTTGATATGGGACAACTTCTCACTGTGTGACTTTGTAAACTTGAGCTTTCGAGTTTCTCCGACACGCTATTTCACTCGTTCAACTTCTTGTTTATACCACTGTTTAAAGCAACAATAGTACGTTTTTCCTTCCTTCCATTTGGTATTCGCTGAAATTCTTCCATTTTCCCTCTCGCTTTTCCCATTGTTTTTTCACAGAATGCTGAGCTTAAGGGCAATTTATATTGATTTGCATATTCAAAGAGGTGTAATTCTGGGAGGAGTTGGGGCGGGACAGCCGAGTGCACGAGCGTTACTTTTCACACTGATCGGGATTTATGTAGCGGAAGAACGCGGAAGTTGGCGAGCACACAAATTCCTGCATCTGGATTTTTCTGTGCCTAAGCACATTTTGGCTTTTGTGCTTATGTCATGTTATAGTGCGAATTCTACGCACGCCATTATGCATGTGGCCCCTGGTCTCCACAGAGCACGTTACTACCTTATGCCTGATGCTGCTGGAATAGGCTGCTTCTTCCTTAAGTTCTACAATTGTAAGAAAGAAGTTCTAAAAATATGTGAATGGATATACTGATATCATTTGTTTCACAGTTTGTATCCACTTTTCCAGTATTGGTCTGTTTTGCCAAGGGATGCTGTCTTTGTTAAGCAGATGTGTTTAGAAATGTTGGCAATTTATTGACCACTAAGTGTTTTAGGAAATTGGCTGTAACTATTTGTTTATTTGTTATGTTTTGTTTGCCTAAAATATTCTTTCTTTTCTTTGTAGTCAGTATGTTCAACTATTTTTGTTTTTTTGTGTATGCATTTTTAATCTTGTTATTAATATGCTCTTGCCAAGGCATTTTGTTTGTGCTATTTGAAGAAAGGGTCATACAGTATGTATTTAGTAGCATTGCAAATAATTATTATTAAGAAATATAGTATTACTATATATATGTGAGCATCATTGCCAAAACTTCTCATTATCCATTTTTAAAATGTAATTTTAGTTAAACTATAGCTAGAGCTTATTATGAATATTTAAAAAAATAATATTTTTAATAATTTCTGCAAATATACCTTGTAAGTGTGAGAGGTGGGGTGTGCGTGATGTGTCCTCTGAAGGGGAATTTTTTCAGTTCAGGGCAAGTCCTGCTATGGATAAGTTTTGCCTCCACAGAACCATATATATATACAGTAATCCATCGCTTTATCGCACTTCGACTTTCGCGGCTTCACTCTATTGCGGATTTCATATGAAAGCATAACTAAATATATAACGCGGATTTTTCGCTGCTTCATGGGTTCTGCGGACAATGTGTCTTTTTACTTCCTGTACATGCTTCCTCAGTTGGTTTGCCCAGTTGATTTCATACAAGGGACGCTATTGGCGGATGACTGAGAAGCTAACCAATCAGAGCACGCAGTTAAGTTGTCCTGACTGAGAAGCTAACCAATCAGAGCACGCAGTTAAGTTCCTGTGCGCTGAATGCAGTGTTAACCAGGAAGTCTCGTCTCGCTCATTCAACATCAACGTGTTTCGCTGTGTAAAGAGTTGTGCTCTTTTGTGTTTATCTTTGTGCATAGTCAAGCCCTTCATTATGGCTCCAAAACGATCTGCTACTGCTTCAGGGGCTGTGCCCAAGCGCCAACGGAAGATGTTAACAATTGCCGAAAAGGTAAACGTTTTGGATTTGTTGAAGGCTACGATTCTTTTTATTTAAAAAGTAGGAAAGGAATATAAGATCTACGGCCGCAGTGTCCTTTTAACCAGGGTGCAAAACGAGTTGTAAGTGGATGGAATAAGGCAATAGTCTGGATGGAATCTGCTTTAGGGATTTGGATTGAAGACTGCCAGAAGAAGAACAACGGCAGTGCTACACATTCGCCTGAAGTGGCTCCTTTAAAAGAGCTGTAACGCTCTCCTTTGTTGTGCAGTAAAATTAAACTCATTGTTATCGGACAAGTCATTGCGTCATTGTTGGTGAGTAACGATAATTAATTTTCTACTTACAGTACTTAGTACATGTATGTACGTTTAGTGTCACTGCACACATTTACTGTATACAATTTTTCTTGCATTGTACGTATTTATTGCTGGTGGCCTGTCTATCGTAATGGCTGTAACATATGTGATATCAGAGACACTCAATATCTTTAAAATAATATTTAGGTTTTACTGTATATAAACAGTGTGTTTATATACATAATTTCAATGAATCTTACCTAATATCTAAGAGAATACAAAGGGATTATGCTGTATAACTCTGCAGGGAATATTTATAAACAATATATACCTGTATATATATATTGTGGACTATGGCCGGCAACTTATCCCGGCCAATACCCCCAAGCCGCCAGATGGAGCCCTTCCTGCGACATTGAGATGCCCCGAATTCCAGCTGGGCATCATGGTATTTGGAGTTTTAATGCACAGCCATGCTGGATAATGTCGGGGCCGCCAGGGGACGCTGCAGGGAGGCCCAGAGACTTATATTTTCCATACAGCTCGGAAGTACGTCACAGTCATGAGGATGGAAGAAATAAAGTACTTCCGGGCTGAAGAAAAAGAGGAGTTTTTCACCTGACTGGGTCAAGGACTATAAAAAGATTATGGGAAACCCCAACCAGTTGAGCTGAGTTGGGAGGAAGGGTGACAACACATCTGGGAGTTGGAGGATTGTGTATTATTGTGATTTATTGAGAATAGTGGAGGTGGAGGTGCTTGTGCACATTTGTTATTATAATAAAGTCAACAATTGGACTTTTAACTGGTGTCTGGCATCTGGTCCGAGGGTTCAAGGGGACGACAGCGCCTCCTATCTGTCACAGTGGCGTAGCCGGCAGGATACTCTGGCCGTCAGTTTGGCAGAGGACCTGAAAAAATTTCTATGGACAGAGAAAAACCCCCAAGAAGACAGCGTCACGGCACGCAGAAAAATCACCCCAACCCCGTTTTACCAAGTCAGTCATGGGGAAGAAGAAGGCAAAGCAGAGCGACAGCACCAGCGGAGGATCCACGCTCATCATGGCTGATGCTCGGGATAAGCTACTGAGTGGCCACACGGGTCGGGAGAGGCCTCCGGAGAAAGACGATTACCACGAGGTATGTGCCGGCGATTCAATTGAGAACATATTTAATATAACTCACTTTGTACCGTGCACATACCTCAGAGAAGGTCATCTGGAGGCTCTGCGGGAGGCAGGAGAAACTCCCGAAGACGTTCGAGCCGATGAGAAAACAGAACGATTTCCGCATGTCGGGTGCTGGCGAGGAACACGTGACCTGCCCCAGGAGATTCTGGGATGGAAAAGGTCTGCGTCCCACTGTTTTCGACTTTCAACAAGAAGCGACAGACTCGGACTTTCCGAAGGGGAAGGGGGAGGTGAGCGAAGTACCGCTCACCCCACAAAAAGGTAAGGAGGGCCGGGAAATGACTGATCGGTCCGCCGACAAATTAATACAGGCGGATCGCAGTCAGCCAAAGATGGAGATCCGGTCCTCTGAAAAAAAGAACTCCATTCCCTAGACGCCCGTGTGCAGCCCAACAGAGCACATGCCAGGAGCGGGCGTGCTCATTGGCTCCCAGCTGGAAGATAAGGCTGGTGATTTCCTGAGCCTGCCTCCGGCTGAGTTAAATAACATTATAGACGTACGGGAGCTGAAGAGATTGATCAAGCCCGTATTCTGGAAACGATCAAGAAGGTCATCGGAGAACTGGGAGCGATGGTCGAAGCGCCCTTGAGAAAGGTGGAGGAATACCTACTGCGATTTGGTCGGGAGTCTCCCGTATTAATTGATTCAGTGGTACAGGTAAGAATTACTGGTACTGTACAGGAAAGAGGGATGCAGAGTGAACTTGACTAGTAGCGGGAGCCAGTTCTCTCAATAAACCCTACAAGAGATGCTTTTGTTATGACCGTGTGTGTTGGGGAAGGAGCGATCGAACCGGAGCAGCTGAACAGTGCTACCTCTCGGTACGATGTGATCCTGAAGACACTGACACCGATGGTTCATAAATCCAAAGGGGTCCAAACAGTAAAGGGTCTCTCTCTGACACATAGAGAGACTCAGACTGTAGAGATGCCCCAGATTAAAAAGGAGATCCCAAAAAAGAAACAGAGATCTCCTGATAAATTAGAAAAGGGAGCTGAGAGCGCAGAGGCGGCTGTGGAACCCTCCTCAGCGGGAAAAGGGGCGGAGCCTGACTTTCAGGAGTGTTTCCAGCATTGCAGAGGGAGAATACCAGGAGGACAGAGGCAATGTTATGAATGCCGCCGGCCGGGCCATATTTGGCAAAATTGTCCTTGGAGAACGGGGGATAAAGTAATCACGGTTATGATGTTCCCCCTAGGTTCTCCAGGGAATACTCTGCACGAAATAGCCAAGTGTTCAAGGGGACGACAGCACCCCCTATCTGTCACAGTTTTTTTTAGGTATCTTTGAAAGGTTTTCATACTTTTTTCTTATAAGTTATTAATGTGAGGTGAGGTAGCTGGTTGAGAGTTTGCATCAGCATACCCCTTAGCTTGCTGGCTTGGTATGCTGCTGTGAGTTGTTACATTGTCGTGAACATGGCTGAATGTCTATCAGTTTGCACTGCCTATGGCTTAAAATTCTATTAACATCCTTCAAAAAATGAAATGGTACAGTATATTCTTAACCCTGCCCACCTTACAGTCCACATATGGCACTTTCTAATTTTCAGTTGTTTGAATCCCTTAAGGTTGATTTTAAAGAATAAAATGCAGGGTAAGCGTATGCAAGAATTTAGAAACTGTAGAAGACCTAACAGATCTGTCATGGCTTCAGTGGGAATTACATTTTTACCATGAAGAATACATTTTTCCTAGAGAAATATCATTCTCTAAAGTATGTTCTATAACATGGAGAACTACTTATACAGTATATAAACGTCTACATGCGGAAGTGTGTGTCTTTCTCTCTGGCCTGGAAGTGAGAAGTGGAGTTGGGATAAGGGCTCCACCTCCGAGGAAACAGAAAATTCACTTAACCGCTAATAAGTCAAGTGGGGCCAGCACATCAGCAAAACAAAACCTCAGAAGAAAGACAAAGTTACTTAGCCACTAACATCGGCAAAACGGTATCTTTTGCACAAGGGATGCGACCACGTAGGCAAAACGAATCCTCCTAGGAGAGAGATGCACAGACTAGTTCCTTTTAATTACCTGACATCTCTACATTTCATTTTTTTTTCTGACAATTTCAATAGTTTCTAGGACCCCAGACTTTTTACAGCATGGGCTTACACAGCTAGTATTTATATATTTGCCAAGGAGGCTCTGTTAAAAAGTTAATTATTTAATATTATTTTTATTTCACCACAACACCATTTTGTTGGCACCACTGCTACATTCAACACAAGGTTGCTAGGGGATGTTACCGAGAACCTGTAAGTACTGTTGTCATTATCACAGCAGTATAAAAGTTTGCCAGTTTGAACACTGTTTCGCTTTGTGGATAATTTAAAGAAAACATTTTGTAAGTGATTCTGTATTAATGCTAGTTTAGAAATCTGGCAGGATCTAATCAATAATATTTTAGAATAAGCACTTATATTGAGGAGAAAGACTCCTTTCCCTCTATACTTATGCTGCTCTCAAAATTTTCACTCTGGCTGTTAGCCTTTCTCTCTTTCTCATGGGTGGGGGTCGAACTGAATTTAGTTTTGTTAAGTTTGACTTGATTGTATGTAATGTTAGGGTATGTAATGTTACATGCTTTAAATAGATTCAATAAAAGTAAAAAAAAAAAAAAAAGAAATCTGCATGTCTTACTCATCATTACCCTTTGTTTTTTGTTACTATCAGTTTTTCTGCAGTTTGTTGCAGGTATTCTGTTTAACTTAATTTCCTGTTCCTTTTCTCTTTTTCTTTGTACACCTTGTGGTGCCATACCAAGATCATCTTAGTGGATAAGTAATGAGAATAAAAAAATACCGAAAGACAGCTTGAAAAGATGGCAACAGAGTTAAATGAATCCTGCCTTGAAAATATCTGCCAGTTAAAGTGAATACAAAATGACAGGATATGCTGGGCTGAGTGGACTGACTTGTCAGAAGTGTTCCTACTGTAAATGAAAAGCAACCCAGCCTTCACATTGTTATTTGTTTTGCTTAAAAATGTTCTCATCCTTCATTTAGGGTCTTTCTGAACATTCACATTCCCATTTGGGGTTTTAAAGTTTGAAGATTTCAAATATCTCAGCAATTTCTTTGTAAATATTTTAACATAGTTGGAATATTTTTGTATCATTCCATGATGCCACATTGTTTTCTTATGGGTGACACTATTTTGTTACTGGTTACCATAGCATTACTAAGCATGGTCAGCGGATCACTGATGTGACTGTATAAAGGTCAGCTTGTTTACTTCCATAATTAACCAAATTAACCAAACCAAATTTGAATTAACCAAAATAATTTGTGTCTTCTTCTGACTTTTGTTTCTTTCAGGAATTGTGAATTTAGCAGTTTTTTGACCAGGATTTATGGGCTTTATTTTTCAGTTTTGACAACTAATTGATTTAATTTTTGGCTTTAAAACTTTGGGCCTATTTCTGGTCCATCTCACTAAAAACGTTTTAACTGTTTAATTTACAATATTAAGCAAAAATGATGCACATTAGCCAATATAGAATCAAGCACTTTGTCATATAAAATGAAAAATGAAGAAAAAAATGCAATATATATGTAGTACTGAGATGCTTTAGCAGAAAAATTAGTTAATGGTTATGTACTTGTTCACAGACTTTATCACTGTGAATTGAGAAATAGATTTCAAATATTGGTTGAAGAAAAAACATTTTATGTAAACATACAGTGGCACAGTGGTTAGCGATGTTGCCTTGCAGTTAGAAGACCTGGGTTCGCTTCCTGAGTGGAGTTTGCATGTTCTCCCTGTGTCTGCGTAGGTTTCCTCTGGGTACTCCAGTTTCCTCCCACAGGCCAAAAACATGCAGGTTAGGTGCATTGACAATTCTAAATTGTCCCTAGTGTGTGTGTGTGTGTGTGCGGTGGGCTGGTGCCCTGCCCGGGGTTTGTTTCCTGCCTTGCACCCTGTGTTGGCTGGGATTGGCTCCAGCAGACCCCCGTAACCCTGTAGTTGGGATATAGCGGGTTGGATAATGGATGAAAACATGCAGGGACCTTTGTAATCTTTAAAAAAGAAAGTAATAATAGCATTATATTCTCTTCTTAATGATAGTGTTTTCTGTTTGTTTAGTATTATTAAGGTTATATTTTTGAGAGGTTTTTCCACTATAAGTAATTTAGTAGATCATCTTTAACTCAGATTACTGACCTTTACAATTTAATTAGGCACATGTTTACCAGTGAGCAGAGACTTGCATGTTTGATTTGCAGAAAGGAATGTAAGTAAGTTAATATTCTTGATCAATTTTTTAACACCTACAAATTGAGAAATGTAGACATCAAAATCTTTTTACTGATCCCAGCTCTTCATTTTAAACTGTTATTGTACAGTTCTCTGTGATCACTGACAAACTTTATGGAGATGTTCTCTGTTACTCTCTGATATTTCATTACCTGTCAATGTAGGTGCTTTGGCAGTAATATTTATATCATAACGGAATACTTTTTGGTTGCTAGATCTAATAATCAACCATTTCTGATTTACACACATAAATATATTTAAAAAAAATTATAATATATAGATAGAGGTTGACTTACCACCACTCACAAAAATAGTAATGCCTATATGTTGAAAATAACAATGTTAAAATGTATTTGCCCCAAGAAAAATCCTAGCATTTGTCAGGCTTTCAAAAACACCTTTTTCTTTTCTGTTAAATAAAATCAAGATACATTAATTCAGATGTCTTCAGCCAGTATTAAGGGTTCTTGAATCTTTAGTTTTGTTTTGTGTAAAAGTACAAGTGTATGTTGTCCTCTTATCATCTCAAACTTTTTCCCATTACTTCAGATATTTTACCTTTAGAATAACTGGCAGAATTTAAGATGAATCTAAGTCCACTATTACTTAGATTAGATGTGCTGATGAGTGTGATAAGAATCAGACTAGAGTCCAGTTCAAAAGTGTCCCTTGTCTTGTGCTCTGTGATGCTGGCATAGAGGCTCTAAGTCATCATGTGACTGTTTACAAAATGAATGGCTGAAAAAATATTTAATAAACTTATTGGAGTACTCCACCCAAAATGATATTTCGCTTAAACACCATGTGCTTTATAGTGACTGAGGAGAAAAATTGTTTAATCTCATGTTTCAAAGAGGTAAAAAAGTTTACGATTCAACAGTTGTACCTATGCACTACCACAGCACACCATATTTAACACATCAATGAAACATCCATGAAAAAATCTCACGATACTCCTGTTGCATAATACATAAGCGAAGTCACCCAGTTGTTTACTCACACATCTAAAACATGTATTTTCACAAAAATATTTTAAATAAACAAGTTTGGAAAGCATTTTCATGAATGAGGAACGAACATGTGTGCACACAGCGCATGAACCTTCAGGTCTTCCAATGAGTAAGAATGAGTCCTGACCAATGAAGTAGGGGAGCAGGTTGGTCTTCAGGTCAAACACTTGTCTGTGTGTCCGCACATAACTCTAGACCATAACACAAGTGGCTTTTGGAAATGTGTTGTTTCTTTCTGAGGTTGGGTGTGCCTTGATGCAAATTATTTGTGGCAGCTTTGGAAAAATATATTTATTCAATTTCTATGGATAAACATCTCGATTTTGTCTAAGGGGATAATGGCTAACAGTTGTAGTCAATTATATGCTCATCACCTATCATATGAGACTTTTGAAACAGTCAATTAAAGTTTATTTCATATAAAATTTTTCATGGTGAAGATACGTCAAGGCATTTTATAGAGCAAAAAGAAAAATATGGTTCAAAATGTATAACAGTTGAATGCATACGGTAAGAAGTAGCAAAAAAACGTAAGAGAAGAATCTACAAATGCAGTGTCATAGACTGTGGCTGTAATATAAGCATTTAAAGTTGTTTTGTATGGTCGAACCACACTATATATTTAATCAATGAGTGAGTTACTCATTACTTTTATATCATTATTTTTTCTTTTTTTTACAGTATGTTCAAATTAATTTAATTTATTCTTTACTAGCAAAAGTATTTGTATGATGGGTTAAGGTAAGATAGCAAATATGTGTTTTTTAACACTAGAATTACCAGAGTCTACGAAAAAACTCGTAGATCCGGCCCACCATAAAACCATTCACACCTCTCCGCCAGCATCCTTTGTCCTGTAAATGTGCCGATAAAGACAATTTCATTCCCCCACCGACTTAGAACGTGCACAAACTTCTCCCAGCTCATGCCTTGATTGATTATCTGGGAGTGAAGTGGAGTTTTAGAGTGGAAATAATAGGTCGTTATTTGGAACACACGCATTTCATGTGTGTTCTGTTTCTACAGTAATCTGTGTAAACACATTGTTAAAACAGAAACTGTTTCATATTTTATTAATAAATGTTACAAAATGTAGGCATAAACTATAGAATGTGTGAAGCCTGCTGACCCTTTTGTTATTATTGGCTGAACTGCAAATCTGGCAACTACACTACTCCTCAGATAAATGTTAATTTCTCTACTCTTATGAGTCAGGAACTGGTCCTGCTTATTCACGATTGGATTCTATAATTGCAGTAACTTCATGCTGGGCTGGAACAATGAATTCTGCTTCTTTTTAATTCCTGTGTTACTGTGGTTTCACAAATAGATTTTTAATTCAACATCAATAAACTCTCTGGCTTGTTGAAGAACTGAATCATTGATACGGCATGTAAGCTGGGCAAAAATACAGTTTTTTGTGTTGTTTCATCTATTGAACCCCGATTCATAATGAAATCTTTGAAACTGCGTAAACTCTATATATTAAGTTGGGTGAACTGTACTTTACCTGCATAATTTCCTGAACATCCACTCAGGTGGTTTGGAGTAATGTGCAGTTGTTGTGGCGTTGGCCCTGCCATTACGACTCCCCATTGAAATTCTTGAAACTCCATGAAGCTTGTTTTTATAAATTGCATGAACAATAATGTAAGCCTAAATTAATTGCTGTTTTTGAGTGGTGTATGATATTTTTTTCTGTTGGTCCCCCATCATAACAAACATCCTAAGGCTATTGTTTCCACTGAATCACTGATGTGGAATGTAGCCTTCACTGCAGAGCCAAGCCTAAACAACATCCGAAATTCATTAGCATTGGCTCAACCATTTTGGCGCAATAGTGCATTTTTGGTTTTGGATCCTCCAATTACAAAGTTCTCAATGGAACTTTGAAAAGGCCTTGAAGTCTACATTTTAAATTTTATCAACAGTAATATGCATGCAAAATTTCATTAACTTTGTTTTGGAGTGATGCATTTTTTTGCCTCCACTTCCATTTTAGTCACCCTTAAAACATCTTGCAGCTTGGATTTTAAGTTAGTTCAGCCTTATTATACATGCCCAATTTCATTAAGCTCGGCTCAGCTATGTTGGATTAAGGCACAATTTTTCAATTGGCACCCTGATTACAAACTAACCTGGTGAAATTTTTGGAATGCCATGTAGCCTTTATTTCAAGTTAAACTGACGACAACGTACATGCAATATTACTTGAAAATCTGTTCAGCCGTTTATGCATTATTATTGAACAAACTAACAGACAAGATATAATCTGAAGGTTGAAATGGGGACCTTAGTGTACAAAACAGATAAATAACATTAAACAAACTATAAAAATTGAAAAGACTGACATGGGCATTACATTATATTTATAGAGATTATAGAGTTTTAGTATTTTAATAAATATTTTTTACTTTCATAATATAAAAGAACTGACAAAAACATATTACAAAAAAATAAAAATAGAAGTATGGATCAAAAACAAAACAGCAAAAACAAAATACATCGGAACACTAATAACACAATGTTGTCCAACCTATATTTTCTAATATTGTCACTCTTGCCTCACACAGTTTAACCCAACTCTCTTCTCAGCTTGAGGTGTTAAAGTCAAACCCCGATGTTGTTAAAGTCAAACCCCGATGTTGTCCCTTGCAAACCCCGATGTTGTCCCTTGCACAACAGATCTTTTAGTTCCCCATTTAGGTAATCTGTTAAAAGGTGAGCATAGCTTAAGAAAGTTCTTTTCTTTTCCTATTCAAACTGCTCCAAGGCAAATATAGTGCCTTTAATAGAAAGTTCTGTTCTGAAGTACTGTGTCTGAACAATACAGTTCATGTCGAAGAAATATACGCTTTTCTGATATTTAGTGGCATAAAGTTAAGTTGAATAGTTTGGGGTCAGACAGTGTGCTAGTGGAGCTTCAATTAACTGTCATGCAGTTACTTAAGGGAAAAGCAAGAGAAAACATTAGTCTTATGTTTTCATTTGTTTTTTTATGTCGTGGTTCACTGAATACAAGGGAGCAGGAGGCTGAGCTATTACTTTTTATGTGCCTGTTGAGGCTATGACTGATTGAAGCCTTTTGTTTTTGTAAAAGTTCGATGTCATTAATTTAATTCATTACCAAAGAATATTTCTGCCTTGGCTATTAATCAACGGCCCTTTTTCTAAAGTGCAGTGTTAGTGAGGCTGTATTATTTAAATAAACCTGGGAAAGCTAACCTTGTCCTATTCAAGGGTTGAGTGTGGGAATGAATCTTTTTTTTTTTTTTTCAATTTCAGACTAAACTAGTTAAAGAACTAGGCGCAGGACGTATAAGGAGCACTGGACAATAAGAATTCATTTTTTGCCTGAGGACTGGGAGCTATATTCTAAAGGGAGTGGGGAGTGCCTCACAGTGGTTTTCTAAAAGGTCCCCCTTAACCTGTCTGTTTTCATTACATAAATCACATTCACACACTGTTTTGCATTCACTCGTCCCCGCCTGAAGAACAAGTGACCACTTTCTGACCTTTCTTTTTGGAACCTTTACTGACCCTCACTTCTAGGTTCAGGCGGTCAATTGCAGGTCAGCATTAAGCAGGAGCTGCAATTACAGAAGAACTTTGATTTCTGTGTAATTACTGGCAAGATGGGAATGAGACACAGGTGCAATTGGGTTGCATGAAATCTGACTGTTTCCATCAGTTCAGTTTGTTGAACTCTTCTTTATTAGTAGTGATTTTTCTTTTCTCTTTTGCTATTTTATATACTGAAGAAGCACCTCTGTTTGTTAGACTATTTGTCAGCTTAATAGGCTTATAGACAAGCTTAAGCAACTGTCAAAGTTTCTTCTGGAAATTTTTGCCCGGTCCACCACCCCCAACCCCAATACTGCATCTGTTTTGTGCATTTGTGGAACTCTTCATGTGTCACCAAAGGAGGCCTGTTAAAACTAAACAGAGTCCTGATCAGTTTTCAGCAGGACTGTAATCGTTCAGAGTTCACCTGGGTCACAGAAAAGATTTATGAGGTCTAAGTCTTAGTATCAGATAGAGGTTGTTCGCCTAGGATAGAAAGGCCCCATTCCCCGAGCCCCACACAAACTCTGAAGCGTTACAGTTTGCTCACTAACTTTGTCCATACATGATTTCTCATACTTGCTGCAAGGGAACTAAACAGTGAAACTGATGCCTCTTCGAGATACCATTGTGGACATCAATACATTGGAGATGGATATAAAACAGAGAAGTGACACTGCCGCAGAGGGAAAAAAGGTTAAAACAACATATGAAAGTTATTTATGTTGGCTTCAAGGACAGTGAATTTGTCACAGTTTGACTGCTTTCTAACCACATCCCCCCACCATCACTACCCCCCCTCCTTAAGTCTCCAAAGGTTTATGACCCTGGAATGTTCCTTTTACATTTGGAAAGAGTTTGTTGATAAAAATGTCTAACCACAGAAAGTGTTTGTTGTAAACATTCAAACACCTCCCCGGCGTCCTCCCACCAGCTTGCTTTTTCTGTGTCTGACAAAACTATTTGGCGGAAGAGTGATTGCTACAAATCAAAGCCATCCCTCTGTATCTTCAGGAAAACCACATCAGAGCTGAAGAAAATGGAGGAGTTGAGCCCAGCAAGCTGACACTGATTCCATTAAGCTGTTCCTATCCTCGCTAAAAGGAAAGCCAAATGGAATGCTACACTGCTATTGTTTTTGAAGCTACAAACAAGTTGGCAGAATTATATTACATCTTGTTTTGTTTGAAAAAAAAATGAAAAAGGCTTTCTTTGCCGTTTGGTTGACTTTATGAGAGGGCTTGTAGCAGCACTGCCAAGAAATTCTTTGCTCATTTTCTCCTTCATAAAATATTGACAACCAAATATGATGTCATTTTCTGAACATGTAAAATAAGTCTAAAAATGTGATACGTCTTTAAACAATAAAAGAATTTTTAAAAGTTATATACTTGGAAGATGTGTCCGGGTGACTCGATGGTTGTAAAACTGCTGTTCCTAAAATCACATTCCACGCCTTGTTGCTGTAGACTCTGCACAGTTTTTCTGGTAATGTGAAGTTTTCTCTCTGACTTCTCAAAGATACGCATGTTTGGCAACTGGCAAGCAACTCTGTGTGCATAATTGCCTCCCACAGTGGACTGGTACGCCATCTAGGACTGTTTCATGTCTTGCACAAATTGTTGCACCCTGCAATCTTAAACTGGATTAACCAAATTTGTGAATTTTACATTATGTAATGATGCTTTTGGAGTGAACATTTTATTGGGCTAGCTGGATAAAGCTGCTTATAGAAAATACACTGTTTATGAGTTATGATTGTGTTCGCCTGAAATACAGGGTTACCTAGAGCGCAAGCAGCACCACAATAGCCCCCAAAAGGGTAAGAGCTCACCCAGGTTCACATGAAATAGATACCCACTGTGGAAGGAAATACAACAGAATACTAGAGGGCAATATCCTATGGTGGCAAGCAGGAGACTTAACTATACAATTATACATTCTTATAGCGATTTCAGATATCACGGTTTAACAGATCACCATGGTTCCATTAATTCAGAACTACTATAATCTCTTCTTACCGTATTCTATAGCTTAAGATTTTGTCTTTACTGATTGTAAATTACTGGTTGATTCAGTTTAACTGGGGCAAATTATCCATGCATTCGTTAATTTCTGAACCACTCGATCTAGTTTAGAGCTTTGAGGAGCCTAAACAAGCACTACTAAATGTAAAGCTGGACTCAACCCTGTGTGTGGCACCAGACTATTACTGATAGCTGCATTGCTAACTCTGACCAAATATGAACTACACCCATTGATGAAATGGCATGCTCTTCCCAGGTTCTAATTATTGTGGATCACTGCTGGCTTTATGTCATTTGTTGAGGACAGACAAACCTTAACCATAAAAGAAGTATAGTTATCCTCAGTCCTATTTGTAGTGGCACATGACAGGCTTATTATTATTATTGTGCTCTTATTATGGTAGTAAGTGGGTTAAGGCCAAGTATGTGAATTAGATTAAATTTATCTATCCACACATCGTCCATTCGTCCCTTTTTACAGTATAATGTGAAAATGCTGACAGAAATGGAATCCATGTAGGAAACAATGTTGATGGAATCTGTCTCTATGGAGGTTTGGTGTTGTCTTTGTTTTCATGTGTCAAACATGGCATGCAAAAGCATTTCTGCCTGTTGTTCAGCTGTCACCTGAGGTGTCTTAGGTGTGTTCTACTTTTGCATTGACTTCCTGCAAATGTATTACTTCCTAATCATACTTGGACCTCAGGTAAATTCTCGCCTTGGGTGCCTTCAGCATGTAGCATGCATATTTTGTCATCCTATCACGTGTTAAACTGGAATCACTGCTGATCTACAACACTTGGACCCACATAGGGAGAAATCACTGCCGAGTTTGATGTTATCCCAGTTTCTTTTATGGTTTGCCTAGGGAAAAAATACTACTTCACAGTACTGACAACCCATGTTTGATTATCATCGCCCGTTTTTTCCATAGCTGTGTTGTGAATACCTGTTATTATGATATTATTATTTAATTTTTTTTCCATACATTCCCTTTAGTGTAAGCTTATGGTTTACAGGTCAAGGAATTTATTCATTACTTTTTTCCTGCATTCGAGGTGTTTTTTACTATGTTAAAAACAAATTACTTTTCCCACACTGCCATTTCATTTTTGTTATAGGCACTGCCATTTTGTGCTCTATTTTGTCTTTGTTGCTACACCGTAGTTAGGCAAAGTCAACCATAAATGTGTGATACTTGACATTACCAGTCATAGGTATAAAAGTCAGCATTGGACATTTCCTGGTTTGTCCAAATTTGTAGATATTGCTACTACTCAATGCAATTGGATCTCAGTTTTTTTCAGCCTAACAATATTCAAGGCTATTCTTTGACTTGATTTTTGAATTACCTTGTTTGACGAGGCAAGAGATCGACTTGATTAATTAGGTTTTGATCTGTGATTTAGTTTGAGTACATTTCAATTCATGGTCCTTCCATTAATCTTCTACACACATGTGAGGTGTCTGAACACCTGCCTTACATTGCTTCAATCACAGTTTGAAGCAATAGTTTTTGGTGTTTCCATGTGGTTTTTACTGAGACTTTGCTTTCCACAGTTAAATACTGACCTTACATTACCACAGTGGGACTGTAGGTGTGTTCACGACTGTGCCATGTAGATAGACTGGTATGCCAGTCCTTGTTGCTAGAAAATTGATGAACGCATTTCAAACACATTCAAGAAATGTGGAAAAAACAGAACTTTTATATTCCTAAAATATAGCTGATTTTTTAAAACATGCCCAACTTTAGGTAATAGTGAAAGTAAGAGAAAATTTTAGGTGCCCAAGTCCCAGATACTACCAAATCAGCAAAATGTAGGAAACGTAGTTGTAGTTCTTAGGTGACAATTCTTTTACAACTCTCTAACTTATTTATTGCTTTGCAAAAATACTATTTTTACATTCCTCTAGGGAACTGCACAAATTAAAGATGCTTAAAAAGCAAAAATGAAAGCAGGGAATTGAGTAGTGGGAAAAGACTAGCAACCTGCGGTGTACTGCAACTCAGAAGATACGCAAATCCTACCAAGATCTATTTCTCTATCAGATATGTGAAAATTAAATTGTAAAGAGTAAACAAGGTAAGGTCAAGGTTTGTGTGTGTTAAGAGCCTGATGAAATGTGGCTGCTGATGGTATCTGGCCGTGTGCCACATTGACAGACATATGGAGAAAAAGAGGAGTGCACTTGTCTGGGCTGTTGTCCTGGCAGGTCTCCTGCTTGAATTCCACTGATAGGACTTTAATCAGCTCCTAATCTCCTTATTGGCCCCCTCGGGTGCTCTGATCAGCCTAAAGTGCTTAACGTAATGCAGAGTGCTGCTCTCAAAAGCATAAGGTAGGCTACAGAGGTTTTAGTTAATCTGATTAATTAAAGTAAACTAGCATTTTAAAAAAGCAGCATTACCAGAAAATGGACATGACAATAAAGTGATTTTTTATATAATTCTTTTTGAATGGACTCCATTTCTTCATGTGCTCATGCATTTTAAAGGCAGTATTGAAATGAGGCATTAATGTTGCTTGAAATGTATTGGACTCGAGAGACATTTGAATAGATTACCAAAGGTGTGTGATGGTTTACATGCACACATACAGAATATGTGCAGTATTGTATCAGTCTATGTGATTCTCTTAATGCCAATTTGACACCATGACATCACAAAGAGAGTATAACCTCATGATTTTAATTGTTTAACATTTTTTACATAGGGAAGCCCAGTGGTGTACTGTAGCTGGTGCTTCTGCTGCATTATAGCATCAGAGTATTTAGCTCATAATCCAAAACTTGTGCGCGTGGACATAGCTGCCCATAATCACAGTCTGATTACTCACATTTTAATCCCGTATTTCTAAATTTTGCAATTTTGGATTAATTAGTTAGACACTAAACTGGCTATGTCTGAGCACATGTGTGAATGTTTCCTTTGTGATAGATTCAGGGTTTATTCCTTCCTTACGTCTAATGTTAGCACTGTAAAGAGAAAGGTATATAAGCACCTCCAAAGGTGGATTGGAATTTATCCTAGGTTCACGTCAGTAGGTCTTTGCATCTCATCAGGTCAGCTCCAGCTCCTCTTCTCATCTGTGGTGAAAAATTTCAAGGAGGCAAATTGCAGGGTAATGATGATGTTCAAAGACAGTAATGAGTAGATCAGATGTGCAGGGATAACAATAAGATCAAGCCTTAAGTGAGCAGGCGATACAGCAGTGGCACTGGCCAACAGTTCCCTGAAGTTAAAGTACATCATCATGAACCCATGAAAGCAAAGACAAGAATTTGTTACCACACATTGCAGCAGTGGTAAAAAAAAACAAAGAGAGATTAAGGGAGAAAGATGAACCAGGCTGAAATACATTATGACAACTGGAAGAGGATGGCCAGAAAGCAAAAGAAGCTCAGCTGGCATCCCAGGGATCAAGGACCAATTGGGACTACCTGAAGAAGAAACTCTCATGGGCTGAACTGTGGAGGCTGGAACCAATCATAATCTCCTTTCTGTTAAGTTCAGTGCATGATATTTTACTGTCACCAGCAATCCTGCAAATGGTTGGCCTAGGGGAAGACCAACTGTGCAAGCTAAGTAAGAAGAAAGACACCATGGCCCATATCCTGGCAGGTTGGAACACTGCCCGCATTCAAGGGAGATACAGGTGGTGGAGCAACAATGTGCGGTTGGTTCTAGCAGACATAATAGAGCAAGTGAGACAGAAGCCTCTGCGAACCTATGGGACACCAACACCAAATGTCCAGTTCAACCGGTTGGGGGATAGCCCATCTTCCGCAAGGAAGACAAAAAACATCATCCTCCACAAGGCACAATAGTGGCCTGGTAAGGATAATATAGTTGCCCCCAGTGGCTCAAACATCCCTAAGGCCTGTCATATTCATTTAGTCAGAGTAGACAAGGAAGGGCACCCTGACAAAACTGACTGTCCCGTGGGAGGAGGAATGCAACAAAGATCCGGAGGGAAAATCCATCAGGTACCAGGGCTTCACCAGAAATGCAGGAATAAAGAGTTGGAAACTGTGGTTATTCCCTGTTGAGGTGAATTGTAGAGGGTTCTCTGCACGGTCAACATGGTTAGTACTTTCTGCCCTGGGAATATCAGGGAAAGAATGAAAGACATCTGCTTATAGGGTTCGACAGGAAGCAGAAAGATTCTCCTGCTGATTATGAGTTGTATTGAAGGTCAGGAGCTGATGGGCAGTGATTAGGCCACTATAACCAACCCACAAATATAATGTTATCACGATTAAGAGTTGAAACACCAAGGGTGGTTTGGGCACCATCTGACAACATTAGTTCCGGACCAAAGGCCACAGTCACTGAAAGAGTGACTGAAATTAAGACATCTTAGCCTGTGCTAAAAAGGTTCAAGTAAATCTTTCCATTAAGACATGATCAGTCTCTCTGATCATTTACCCAGACTTCCTTCACAAATTAACACAGTTCTATGAGGTTTGAGAAATTAAGTACATATAGACATATCACAGATCCTACCAAATAATCTGTCCATCACACTTTTTTAAACCAGTCTTGTGTTTCTACCAAGGGCTGCTTTTCTGCAACAGTATTTTTCTTGCAGAGCAAAATTTTTGCCTTGGGTATTCTTATGTGAAACCAATTCATATAAATTTTTTTCCTTGTGGAAATTAATACATTTTGACATGTACAAATATGAGAGAGTTGTAAAGTTGAATATCACATTAGGGATCTTTAAAAGATCTAGGAGTTTTATATGGTCAAATTTTATAGGAGTGAAACTTCTAGTTGAACTGACACTGGTTTTGAGGGTTTTTCCAGCTGTTGGAAATGTACATTTTCCAGTCCCAATGAGCTAGTGATCATAGTTACATAAAGCACAGACTTGAGGAGGATTGGGAGATGATGCTTTGTGTACCTTTTAAAAGAGTAATGCCTGAAGTTTATCTTAAAAGTGAACAGAGAGACAATTTTGCATGACAGAAACTTGGCTGAGGCATTACTGATCAACTAGAGAGATATGACGTCAGATTTCTAAGTACTGTATGTCTGGAAATGGATATTGTATGTATTGTATTGTATTGGTGGTTGCCAGGTGTACATAGTTATATAATAAAACACTAAGGTCTGTGTGTCCAGTCCCTCCGAGCAATTGGATTGGTCAGTTTGACTTTGGTGTGATTGGTCAGTTTGGCTTTGGACAAGAGAAGTAAAAGGAAGAGTTAGTGTGAGAGGCATGAGCAGGAGTAAAGGCACACACCTTCAAAGATAGAAAGTATAAAATTAGACAAGATGTGAGAAAAGTGCCTCAAAAACAATGACAGTCTGAGAAGCAGGCTTTACAGGAACATGCTTGAGAAAGGCAGCGTGGGTAAAGAGAGGTTCAGAACTCACGCCAATACAGAGGAAAGGGCTGAAAGTACATGTAGGGCAAGAGACAGCAACTATTTTAAAATTATTCTACTGATGTTTTCAACAGGTAGCATTTTAGCATCATTTATTAGTTATATTCATAATTATGTTGTGACTAGATCTCTACTCAATGTTTATTCTCATTGTATGCCTGTAAAAAATACCAAAAAATATTCCTACAACATATAATACATTTAAATTCTAAATAATTCCTATTGTGTGTAAAACTGCTTAACTGACAGAACTCTCTGCCACTCAGTTTCAAAAGTTCAAATGAAAATGGACACTTGGCCTGTGCTTCATCAGTATTTTAAAGGACAACCCAACAGACATGGTGACCCTCACTTAGAAAAATGGCATTATTAGCTTCCTGTCCTCTAGGCACTGAATGCTCTTTGCAGGCAGAGGCAGGTTTCTGTGTCTGGATTCCAATTAAATATTTGTTAAACAAAAGTTTTGCTTTTCCTTAGGGGAATGGAGCTTTTTCCACTGGCACTTAGGGAACTGAAGTCAAATTGACATTTCCAAGGCATGATAGATAGATAGATAGATAGATAGATAGATAGATAGATAGATAGATAGATAGATAGATAGATAGTGTTGGAGATGGCTGGGGTGGCGACCCGGCCGGGATGCCTAGGAAGACCAGAGGAGGGCTTACGCCTTCCCCAGACCATGTGGGGGCGGCCAACCTGGTTCCTTTGGGGGCCACGGGTGCAGACTAAGAAGCTCAACCCTGTAGGGGCCCGTGCCTTTGGAGCCTTGGACCTCGGCACTTCTGCCACACCCGGAAGGGCCAGGGGGAAGAAGACTGGGGACACCCGGAGTGCTTCCGGATACGCAGAGGGCACTTCCGCCACACGGGGGCATGTCGGTGGGAAATTACCGGAAAGCACCTGGAGCACATCTGGGTCTGTATAAAAGGGGTCGCCTCCCTTCATACGATGGCGAGAGTCGGGAGTGTAGTGGACGAGGCCTCTGCTGGAGGCAGGAGGCGGCCTGAAGAAGGAAAGAGGCATTGTTGTTGGCCAGGACTTTGGGAACTTTTGGGGTTTGTGTGCACTTTGAACTTGTAAATAGTTATGAATAAACGTGTGTTGGGTGACATTAACGTGTCTGCCTGTCTGTGCCCGGGCTGGCTACCACAATAGATAGATAGATAGATAGATAGATAGATAGATAGATAGATAGATAGATAGATAGATAGATAGATAGATAGATAGATAGATAGATAGATAGATAGAATTCATTTCTTACAATGATTCATTAATAAAAGCAATTTTTTATTTGGTCTTGTAATTCACTTTCATTATCACCTTGTTCATAAAAATAATTTTCCCTTTTTCACATCCACGTATATTTCTAGACATGCCAAATGCTCACAACACTATTTACAGTTCTGCCAACTGTTCATTTACCTATTTTGTTTTTCTTGATCCCATGCCATATGCAAGTGTTTTGACTTGATTATTCTTTTTGCCAATGTCCAACACTTCATATTTTAGCATGCTCACCTAGCATATGGCCTACAATTATCATGACAAAAGATATCCACACTTTTTATATTTTTTGACCACATACTGACAAGGTGCCAAATGGACACCATATTTTTATTGGTCTGTCTTGCTTGCATTTTCTTTCAAATTTTCTGAAAAAGTACAACATTGCTTTATTGTGCTTATTCCCAAATAGCTATTTTTTATACTTCTATGCACAAAGCTCTTTTTTCTGCTTAATTGCAACAATATGCATAGAACTGTAATGCTCAAGTATATGAGGAAACTGGCTCTTTAACTTAGCTGGTACTGATTAAATCAAATACTTAAAATTTTACTCATGTGGTGCCATGTGAAAAGCATGTTTAGCTGATTATGTACTTTTTGAACAGTAGGTTGGACCTCAAATTCTGTAAGAGCACACTGTGTTTTCTTAAATTATATGGTGTCCCCTCACTATAAAAATTTGAAAAAAATGATATTTTAAAATAATTGTCACTGTAGGTAGCATGATGACCAAGAAACCTGTGTTGGTAAAATATGCAAAAGGAGGTCTAAGAAATTAGATTAGAAACCACCAGTTTTATTAACAGATTTTAAGTAGATGAAACAGAAAATGGCATTAAAATTATGTACACTGAATAAAGGAAATAAATAGCAAACTGCTACCTGGTTAAATTCAGTCCTGACTTTATTACTAAAAAAAGGAATGTAAAATCTAATAGATTGGCTATTCAGAATGCAGTTACCGACTTCCCGGAACTTATTATAGAAGTTATTTATTGGAAATTAAGTTTTGTTATGTGGTGCTCTTTTCCTTCTGAAATGATCACCTTTGATTCAGTTGTTATAACATATGCCCTGGAGAATCCCTAGATAGCCAGATAGATATGATTGATAGAAAGGATGATGTAACTTATCTCCCTAGATGGTAATGGGGAAGAATTCCTTCAGTCAGTGTTTCAATGTCTGGATTACACATTTTACTTTTGTAACAAGGTCAGTTTTGCACCATTGCTTAATCACATACCTATCCAGTCCTCCTTCTCCTGCCATTTTTCCACTGCATCTGATTGTGTCAGATAGATAGATAGATAGATAGATAGATAGATAGATAGATAGATAGATAGATAGATAGATAGATAGATAGATAGATAGATAGATAGATAGATAGATTTGTCCCCAAGGGGAATTAAGACATTAGAGAAGCTCAAGAAAAATACAAAATATTATTACAACAACCCCACAGATACAAATAACTTCTTATGATATTCTTCTTCTGTATAATAACAGGCTTGTAGGTGGGGTAAGATAGATCATATTGTGATCAGATCTGCCTAGCTGTGCCACAAGTTTACATTTAATGACATTTAACATTTAAGTAAAACAGCCGCATCTTGCTGTGTCTATGAATGGAACATAACACATATCAATAGAAGTTTGTCATTGTTTCTTTCAAAGTTCCCATCATTCCAGGATTCATCATTAGAGTGTTGGTAATGGAGTGAATCATTTCTGTTGATGTAGTTGTTAAAGTCAAATAAATTAGATTTTATGTTAGTTCTGTAGTGGTATTTCTGATACTTTAAAGTAACGTACATATTTTATTACCATTTTAGACTGGTAATTTTCTCATGTTTGACAATAAATTTGTAGCTGCAGTTGTCCAAGCTTCCCAAAATTCTCTGCTTCATGGAATGATTCAGGCAATGCGTGTGATACATATGCAAATAATTCTACAGTCCAAGTACCTTTGTTTTAAAAGTTTTAGTAAAATTCAAAGCAAATACAGTGTACATAAAATCAAGAGAAAAATTGATAATACAAAAAAGGAAATTTGTGTCTATGATGTTTCTGTTTAAGGCTTACATATCTTGTTTCGTTTCTATTCATTATCATATACTTATATACTGTAAGAATAAGGCACAAAAAGAGATAGCAAACATTTGGGGGCACCACAGGTGACCCTGTATTATTAATGAAAAAAGACAAAAAGCAAATAATATTCAGTTCAAGTGGAACGCCTTTACAGAGGAAGTCTTCTACTGTGGCAGGGGAGTTGGTTATGAGGATGAGCAAGCGGAAGGGGTGGGTCCAGGAGGTTGGAAACTGGAATTGACATCAGAAGCCTTCAGCCTTCCAGTTTGCAGAGGGAGAAAGAGGCGAGGTAGTTACATACACCACCACCATGCGGCGTTAAGTAAAATTACCACCTGATGAATTATGAAGTTGTCCTCCAAGCACACATGTATGACAGTACATACATACATGAGAGCATACGGTCAGAAAATTATATGCCATTTTTCTATTTGAAAAAAAAATTAACAGTCCATGCTTCTAGGAGAGGGACTATGCTCCTAACTGACTAATTAACATTCTGTTATTACAGATATAACTGAGAAAGATTTATTACATAAACGCTTACAGGGATAAAAGATTAAACTATTGAGTAACTATGTGAAACTTATCACTTATGTGAATTTTAACATTACATTATCTTTGTAAGATTGGTTCTTACAGAATTTGTAGGTGCTCCTGAAATTTTTCTCCTAGTACAGATGAGACCATGCTCCGAATGATATCTGAAGAGTATGTATTTGCTATCTTTCTCTTTTACAGCTCTCAAACACCTTGAAAAACTAACAATAAAGCTAGTCAATTAAACCATAAATGAGTTACACAGGTGTAAAAATAACAAAATTAAAACATAGTGAGTGCACCTTCTCACCATAAATTCAGGAGTCTTTATTTACAACCTCTCTGATGCTGCATTCATGTGCATCTTATTAAAGAAAAACACAGTTCTTCAGCTTATCATCCATTAAATGTCTCAATACGCATATTTCCACTTCACCAATGAACCTGATCTTGTGACCACAGCACTCTTCCATTCAGATCAACTTTGTATGCTCATGTGCAAAGACACTGAGATCAAAAAGAAATAAAATAAAGTTGCACAAAATATTATGTACAATAAGATTGCACTACGACTATTATGATATACAATATAATTTATAAAATATATTCCAGAAATTCAAGTATCAAGTTAATATATATATAGATTAACTTTACAACAGCTCCAGAATTACATACTGAATGTTCCACAAAGTAGAGATTACATTTTCAACAAAACTTTCTATAAATAAAGTGATACATCCATCCATTCATCCTCTTCCACTTATCCGGGGTCGGGTCGCAGGGGCAGCTGCTTAAGCAGAGAGGCCCAGACTTCCCTCTCCCCGGCCACTTCTTCCAGCTCTTCTGGGAGAATCCCAAGGCGTGATAAAGTGATACAATAACACTTAAATTTGAAGAAAGAAAAAATCACAAACAAATCATCAGATTACAGATTAAATAAGAAAGGTTTAACTGGTGTTTTACAGTAATTTTTGATGCACTACAGTATCCATTCTTTTTAGGATTAACTTACTTCATGCATTTTAAGAGGATATAACAACAGTGTACATTTTATACCTTTAGTTCACATTTAAACTTTTAACAAAAGAAAATTACCTGACAGAAGATTGTAAAATATAATCTAGAGATAACTCACTTGATGAATTGTGAACAACAGATAATAGGATGTAATGGATGAGTAGGCAGCTTAAAGCCCCAGGTCATACCACATGTGCTTAGTTATAAGAAATGTGAATTGATCTTGAATTTCTTGAAACAATCCATGTGTCTGTCAGCATGCAAATCTTTCATATCGACAGTGAAAAAAATTGAAGAATTAAGGATCAGTAATAAAAGAGTTTTTTATGTTCAAAACAGGCTTTGGTGTGTTTAGTAGGAGAGTAGAAGCATGAGTTAAATAAAGTATAACATAGGCACAAGTTTTCAAGAAGTAATTTTTACTAAATCAAATAAATGGGGCAGTAGTTGTAGTATTGTGCTTGCTGAACTAAACTATTTTTACGAATCTTGTTCTTTTTTAATGCTATGTTAGATGTTAGTTGTGGTCTTTCATTTCTTGCAGATTTTGAATTTCTGAGCCAGTGAGTTTCTGTAGATTCCATTTGTAACATTTATTATTTTTTCATCATCAGATTTGTTGTTTAAGTTAATACTAATAGAGACACCTGGCATAGCCCAAGTAAGAAATTTTAAGATCTGCTCCTTTGTCTGCTAGTTCATCTAATGTCTGTTCTGATGATTCATTCACTTTGGACCTCAGCAACACAGGTGAACAGCCACGTGGCACTGTCCTTAAAACTAATTGTCATTAAAAGGAAAAAATATTGGGTTTCAAAGTAGTCCTGACTAAGTGGGATTTGTGAGCAAAATTTAGTTTTGAGATTGGAACAAGTGTGTGAAATTGAATAAAGAACAAAGACACATATATGCATAAATTAAGTTTTATATATTAGATTCATGTCCTTCTATTCACTACTTCATTTTTGGATGTCACCATTGCATTTGTTGCTAGTAATGATGTCAAGCTACTTAGGATATAAGTGCGGTGATGACTGAGCATCCCTTAGTGGATCTTTTTTTGGAAAAATCAAGGTCTTTATTTAGGGTAGTTAAGTAGTTGGTCCAGTGTTTTTTGGTGTAGACGTTTCTCCTTATTTCATCACTGAAAGTAAAGACAAGAAAGACTAACTCACTAAATCAAAGGTAACACTTAGAAGCATATTAAAATGTACAAACATAATTGCT
This sequence comes from Polypterus senegalus, assembly GCF_016835505.1. Lineage (NCBI taxonomy): Eukaryota > Metazoa > Chordata > Cladistia > Polypteriformes > Polypteridae > Polypterus > Polypterus senegalus. The sequence goes on from NC_053160.1 coordinate 140,967,025, forward strand.
CCAAGTGACTTCTAGATAATTATAATAACTGTACAACTGAAATTGAAAAGTAAGAAAAAACACCATCTGCATGAAAAGGGTCTGGTAATGGGCATCTTGAAAATTATGACATGAACATATTAATTTCCCAAGGAGTAACTCCCAGACATGCTAAAAACTTTGATCCAAGACCAAACTGTAGGCAGTGAAACACTTTAAATATCTTCAAACATCCATAAACTGTATCTTCTAAAGTCAGCTGTATAGACACATGTGCAATTACTGCTTATGAACTGAAAATGGTGATAGCAAATATAAAAACTGGTAGTAGAAATTCATCCCCAATGTAAAATTTTTTAAGGACTAAACTGGTAGATGAAATGTCATAATTTGGAAACAAATCATCTGAGGAAATGTTAATGTTCAGAAAAAACAGAAAGAAAATTATATTTTGAAACATAAAGATCTGGGGAAATTAACCCATTCAAACAAGAAAGGGAAAAATCTAAAATGAATAATAATTTCTTTTGAATGAATAATCGCTTGGAGTAAATAACATATTTTTTTCTTTCTCCAAATGAGATTTTAAATCACTCTTTTGATCCTACAGTTAGCTCAAATTAAAGGTGGAACTGCTCATAAGCATGGTCAACTCTGCCATGCTTGAGAGAGTTAGGAGTGCTTCCAATATTTCTAAAGAATGAATTGAGATTAGTTAATTTAAAATGAGATGAGAAGACATGATTAAAGTGAAAAGGTAAAAGTAAGCACAAGAAACAGACAAGGATGTACTCAACTTAGAGGTATTAAGACAAAATTCATAGAAATTAAGTGTAATTGTTAGCAAAAGTGTTGTAAAAAAATCATAAGCTTGTAAAAGCAGGAATATTGAGACTACAAAAATGCACATGAAATGAATTACATAAGAGTCTCAATGAGCAAACAGAGAAGGTCAAGAATTTAGTTAAATACATCAGCATTATGTTGGGAAGTGTGGCTAGGGGCAAACTGCAAGTACAAGGTATGGTAAAATGGCTTGGCATATCAAATGATGAAGATTATAATCTCATATCCTCAGGGTTAAAGTAACAGGACACCTCAAACTAAAAATGTACCAAGCACAGCCTGTTAACAGGAAAAGCCATACCTGGGTAGCCCAAGATGTGACGATGTGGGTTCAGGCTCCACACTCCCTTTGATGTTTGGGAACCCTTGAACCCAACATCGTCACATTTGGTGGCAGCGGTGGGATGAGCTAGCGGTGGAGGCCAGAAGAGGAGACAGAGCAGCAAGTGGGATTGGTAACTGACTTTGAAAGAACCCACGTACCCAAGCCAGAGGAGGACATTTTTAAGAGACTGAGCTTTTTAAGGACATTTATTTATTGCTGTCGTTTTTATTTGTCTTTTAAAGTTCTTATTCTTTTAATGTCCTGTTTTTATGAAGGGGGCTTGGGTTTGTTTTATTGTGGGGAATTGTTTTAGTGCTTTTATTGGTTTTAGTGCAGTGTAGAGTGGCCGAGCTGTGGACCTGAGCTCCAGTTGCATTGGGTTGGCAGTGGTGTGGAGCCTTCCCATGCAACTGGAGTTTTATGGGGGGTGGAATGTGGTGTTATGGGTCCACAGCTCGTTGAGTAAAGGCCATTTTTTAATCAATGTGCTCGCGGCTTAGTGAGGGGACGTTGGGCCATAGTGGGCCGTGGGACGATCCGTAGGGTGTGGGCGTTTCTCACCTAGTGCACAGGTGAGGAACTGCCCACATTCATGATTGTCCCGCGGCTAATGCTGCAGCTGCTGTGGCCCTCGTCATTTTAAAAAGAAGCGCGAGTCGGTTTTAGAGGAAGAGAGAAAGAAACGTTCGGAGAGAGAATCGATCGGCAGGAAAGGAGAGGACGGAGGTTACCGGGAGCAGGAGAGGAAGCAGGTCGGTGAGAGAGCGAGCCGCGAAGAGCGAGCGGACGTGCGAGCGAATGAGCGCTCGTGGACAGCTGCATGGAAGCTGGGTGTTAGGCCGACACCCGCGTGTTTGTGTTGATGTCGCTCCCGCTGAGCGAGCAGGTAGCGGGAGTGACCAAGGTGAAAGCGACGAGCCGCAGAAGGCCGCGGAAAGGCAGCGGAAGTCGGGAGGCTTGGTGGTGGAGTCCCCAATATGAGCGACCTGGCTATTGGGGTAATCAAGTCTCGGGGACTGGGATGAGTGCCATACCGGAGCCAGGGATCGGGAGGTCTCCAGTCTCGAGCGTGTGAAGTAGGAGGGCAGCTGCAGAGAGCGTCTTGCCTGCTGCTAAGCCCGTACGGGATAAGCAGGTGAGACGCATACAGAAAAGCACCGGATTTGTTTTTTTGTTTTAAAGACTGCTTCCAGGAGAAGATTTTAACCTTCGTTTTTAAAGGATTGTTTTTTTTCTATTTATTGGTTTTACTCCACGTTCTTTTTATGGGTTATTTATTTAATGAATATGAAGATCTGCACTATTTATTTGAACACTGTTTTTGTTGACTGTTTTAATAAAAGCACTTTTGTACTTTCAACCATCCCCTTGCTCAGATGCTCAATTTGCCTCCATTGACTGGCTCACTCGGTTTCATTATCGACGGTGTTGGGTTCAAGGGTTCCCAAACAGCCATGGGAGCGTGGAGCCAGAACCCACATCGTCACACAAGAATGTTGTAAAATGAAGAGACAAAAGAGATTATAAAGGTTTGGGGAATCCGTCCCCGTATACTGTGAAGTTCTATCTCTCTGAAAATGCGGTCAGGTTTGTACATATAATACAGACAACCAGAATAATGACAGATGAACATTCAACCCAAAAAAGCATTTCTTGGGATTGAACGTCAGGAGGACGGCGTAGATCTGTAGCACGTGCTCCTCCCAGGTGGCGGAAAAAATGACTACGTTATCAAGGTATGCGGCACAGTAGGACTGGTGTGGCTTTAGCACTCTGTCTACCAGATGCTGAAAGATCACTGGCACCCCGTGCAGTCCAAATGGGAAAACCTTGTACTGCCAGTGTCCGCTAGGGGTACTACCGTAGATACTCGCGTATAAGTCAAAAAATTTATGCCTTAAAATTCATTCAAAAAAACAGGGTCTTATCCACGGAGCAACACAATTTTCCATAGAATTTGGGTAATGGCACAGTGCACAGTGCTTTTATTTAAAACAGTCAATCAAAATCAGTGTTCAAAGTAAACAATGCAGTGATTCAAAAGAACTCTTCATTAAATAAATCCATAAAGCAAACGTGGCGGTTTAAAAATCAATAAAATAGAAATATAATCCTTTAAAAACCCGGCCTAACACCCAGGCTTCCACACAGCTGCCGGCGAGCGCTTGTTCGCCCACTCGCACTGTCTCTCTCTCTCCTACTTTCTCCAGCTCCCTCCGTCTTTCTTTCTCTTCCTTGTTTTTTTTTTTTACTCCGTTTTGGCTTCCACACAGCTGGCTGCAAGCGCTCGTTCACTCGCTTGCTCACCCACTCGCACCATCTTTCTCTCTCTCTTTCTCTCTCTGTCCTGCTTTCTCCAGCCTCCTCTGTCTTTTTTTTTCTTCCTTGTTTTTTTTTTTTACTCCGTTTTTCCTTCCTCTCTAACTGACTCACGCATCTCTATATATGCAGAGAGGACATAGCAGCTGCAGCACATTAGCCACAGGAGCAATCACGGATGTGGGCAGTCCCTCACCTGTGCACTAGGTGAGAAATGGCCACACCGCATAAGGTCACACTCGTTTTTTGAACTACCCATTGTCGCGGTAGAACATAACAGCAAGCAACGATGGTGATATGACTCCCGGAATAAAATAATGCCAACACCGAATGCCCATTCACCAATACCACTCCCATGTTTTGAACAGCTAGGGGATTTGACAGAGCATAGTACCTCTCTCCTCTGAGTCAGTTGCAGTTCATTGGTTCAGCGTTTAACGGGCAGGCGGTCAGAATATGCCCCAGCTCCCCGCACTTGAAACAGCGTGGGGAACCTTCACCTTCAGGTTCATTGGAACCTCTGCAGCGTGACGGGTGGGTTCAAGGGTAGCATCACGTCCCTGTTGGGCAGCACGAGCAGACTTTTCTAACCTCGCAGCTCAGTTCACCACCGGCCGGCGCTCCAAGACTTCCAGAAGACCGTTCATATCTTTGTATGGATGCCAGCGGACCTGCTGGGCGAGGTAATCTGGCATGACATTCACTAGACCCTCACAAGCCACCTGCTCTGTCACCTGGCATGCCTGGTTTATATCCATCACCCCAGCTTGCCCCAGAATTTGAATGCCTGGGCCCTTGATGTGTTGTTGGGGTCAAACCTCCAGTGCCACCACTCCCTCACCTACTGCCCCAAGGTCAGCGCTTATATATTTCGGCCTTCAGGAGGTCATAATTGGCGGCTTCCTCCTCGGGGAGGTTTATAATAAGCCTGCTGTGAAGCGCCCTTCAGGTATGGTGCTAGTATGGGGCCCCATTCCATCCTTGGCCACTGATTACAAGAGGCAGTCCTCTCAAATATCAGTAAGTACAACTCTGTATCGTCCGACTCAGTGAGCGAGGCGATCGGAGGAGGTGGAAGCTGTGCGGGCTCCGCTTTTACCGCTTGCCACTAGCCGTGTCTTAGTGCCTGCCAGCTCCACCCTGGTTGCCACGTGCTTCAATTTCACACTCTGGAGCATGGCCATTATGGTTGTCAATACAGTGTTCAGGTCTTCCAACCTTGGATCCTGCCGATTACGCCACTGTAAAATGAAGAGACAAAAGAGATATAAAGGTTTGGGGAATCCGTCCCCGTAAACTGTGAAGTTCCCTTTCTCTGAAAATATGGTCAGGTTTGTACATATAACACAGACAACCAAAAAAATGACAGTTGGACAATTTATGGGGTGGGAATGGAAGTTGATACGGAATGCTGGGAAGGAGCTGTTGTGGTATATGGGTAGTGGTGACTTCATCAGATGGGGACCAGAGAGAATGAAGGAAACTGGAAGTGGCTTGCGTTGTTGTTTACCGTGTTCAGGTGAACTCACGGCAGTGTATTTTTGTCTTTCCTAAAAGAACAAAGAGAGAAAGGCTAGTACACTGCCGTTGTCCTCTGATGAGATTTTGCACTGCTCGTCGGGTCTTTAAGCTGCTCCCTATGCGCTCATGCGTGAAAATGTCTATGAATTCCCAGGAAGCTTTTCCTAAAGGAATAACAACAACAACAACATTTATTTATATAGCACATTTTCATACAAAAAATGTAGCTCAAAGTGCTTTACATAATGAAGAACAGAAAAATAAAAGACACAGTAAGAAAATAAAATAAGTCAACATTAATTAACATAGAATAAGAGTAAGGTCCGATGGCCAGGGAGGACAGAAAAACCAAAAAAAAAACCACAAAGAAACCGGAAAAAGAAACAGAAGAGAGAGTAGGAGTCAGTACGGATTTTAGAGCCACTGTGAATAGTTATTATAATGAATTGAACATACAGAGTATCAGGATTAAATTAAAGTGAAGTTAGGCGAAGGACATGTTAAAGTAATGTGCTTTCAGCAGTGTTTTAAAGTGCTCTACTGTATCAGCCTGGAGAATTCCTATTGGCAGGCTATTCCAGATTTTAGGTGCATAACAGCAGAAGGCCACCTCACCACTTCTTTTAAGTTTTGCTTTTGGAATTCTAAGGAGACACTCATTTGAGGATCTAAGGTTACGATTTGGAATATAAGGGATCAGACATTCCGATATATAAAATGGAGCGAGATTATTTAAGCCTTTATAAACCATAAGCAGAATTCAATTCTGAAAGACACAGGTAACCAGTGTAGTGACATCAAAACTGGAGAAATGTGTTCGGATTTTCTTATCCTAGTTAGGATTCTAGCAGCTGCATTCTGCACTCGTTGCAAACGATTTATGTCTTTTTTGGGTAGTCCTGAGAGGAGTGCATTACAGTAATCTAGTCGACTGAAAACAAACGCATGAACTAATTTCTCAGCATCTTTCAGTGATATAAGAGGTCTAACTTTTGCTATGTTTCTTAAGTGAAAAAATGCTGTCCTAGTGGTCTGATGAATATGCAATTTAAAATTCAGGTTTCAGTCAACAGTTACCCCTAAGTTTTGTACTTCTGTCTTGATTTTTAATCCTAATCCTAAACTAAAATAAGAATTTTAGTGTACTATATTCAATAGGATTTTTAATCCTAATCCTAAACGAAAATAAGAATTTTAGTGTACCATATTCAATAGTAATCACCTTCTTCTGAACATAATTCCAACAAGGATGAATGCTAGATTAAACAGACAGCTGAATAACACATTAGTGTTAGTGCTACTATATCCGCGTTTTATCAGTTTAATTTAAAACAAAGATGTCTGAAATGTGAAACTTGCACTGGCATCTTTCACTGAGAATGTTTTTTCAATATATGGTATTAGTTGCCTGAGATATACCATTTGATTGAATATTCTTCTTGCTAAAAATTCATGTAAAACTTCTGAATACATTAAACCTCTTTAGCATTACGTTTTTCTGAGTAATAGAGAGGTCAGTAATCAACCCCATTTATCTACTGTAAAACATGCAACACAATAAAACTACAATGTCAGAAGTGTAAAAATTATATTAATGACATAAATATGAATACTAATATTAATAATAATATGACCACCACCCTGGTGCAGTGGTAGCGCTGCTGCCTCGCAGTAAGGAGACCTGGGTTTGCTTCCCGGGTCCTCCCTGCGTGGAGTTTGCATGTTCTCCCTGTGTCTACATGGGTTTCGCCCAGGTGCTCCAGTTTCCTTCCACAGTCCAGAGACATGCAGGTTAGGTGCATTGGCGATCCTGAATTGTCCCTAGTGTGTGCTTGGTGTGTGGGTGTGTGTATGTGTGTGCCCTGAGGGGGGCTGGCGCCCTGCCCAGGATTTGTTCCTGCCTTGTGCCCTGTGCTGGCTGGGATTGGCACCAGCAGGCCCCCGTGACCCCGTGATACGGTGGGTTTGAAAATGACTGACTGACTGACACCACCCTGCATATGTGCAAGTGACATGAGTGTTACTTTCATATTTCTAGAATCACTTTTGGTTTCATGGACCGTTTCAGTTTCCTTGTGTGAAGACAGATTAACTTCGTCATCACTGCTGACGAGAGGTGTTTGTTGTGAGACCCCATTATCAGGCTAGGAGAAGACGAGTCTACACTGTTGCCCGAGGTAACACTCATGCCTAATGCTTACATAGGACATGCTTATACCGTGGCCCAAATAACATTCAGCAATAACACACATATGCGAGACGCGTCTATATTGTTGACACTCAGGACTAACGCTTTTAGCACTGCTTTTACAGCGCAAGTAGTGCTCGGATCTAACACTAAGGAGGTTAAAAATTAAACATACGTAATACATAACATTTAATATTGTTTCTTTGTATTTGTATATTAAAGGTTATATCTTTGTGAATGGCCTAGCATATGAACTGCGTGTAAAGAATCAGCTTACTCCTTCCTGTAAGAATATTACATAAAGTATTATGTAGTTCAACCTGACTGGTAAATTGATGCTAACAGGAACAGAAGACATGAAGAAGTAGTGTCTTACACTTGGTTTGCATGAGGGGGGCTAGCTGCAGACCACAGAGCTCTGTGATTCAGTAGATCTGCTGATGGGATTGCGTGTTTATATTGCACAGTGAAAACTCCGAATTGTTTGGCTGTGACCTGCAGTACTTTATGACACACATAATTCACAACACACCTACTATAAGATATTCCTACTCAATAGTCTTCGATATTCATAAAAAATAATCCTTTCACAACCCTCATCTTAGCCATATTATAAGGATATTTTATGAGAATAAAGAACAAGATATGCTTTGAAATGAGAATGTTGACAATGATTAAATGACTGAATGTGTCATGTGACATTGCTGATGTGTAATGCAAGATACCTAAATGCTATCAGATGTTTGCAATTTCATTGGCTCGCTAACCAAGCAGAGCTGTGGAGGTCGGCAGCTGGACTCTGTTGGTTTAGTTGGCAGTGGAAGCATGAATAAATGGAGGACAATAAAGCTATACTTTTATTGGTTCAAGAGAGGAAAACACCTGCAGGTAGGGCCGGATTAAGGTGGGTGCTATTGATGCTACAGCATTGGGCCCATTCCTGAAATAGGCCCAGATGAACAGTTTTCCTTTGCTATATTAACCTCAAAATAATTCTTAGAATGAAATTTGGAGTCCGACTTTCGGACGCCTAGACACAGCGTTACTTATTATACAGTTACTATTGTTCTTTGTGCTATGACATAACTATAACATCATTGTATTCATTGTTAACTGAAGATTTCAAGGTAATGCTATCAATTTTACATTAAACAGTTTACTTAGTAATTTAGCTGTGTTTTTTGCAATATCTTGGAGATTCTTACCACTTTATTATTGTTCGGTAAGTGCCACGTAGTAAATTTTTCACCTTGAAAGTTAGTTGTACAGTAAAAATCGATGGCTATTTAAATGGTTATCTGTAAAGGTAAAACTAAAAGCCTATCCGCGGGCCTGGCATGGATTCTGGTCTATTATGAAATTTAAATTGTGGACAAATTTTTACCCTCAAGAGTCTGAACAGAGTCACTTTGACCCAATGTCTCTGCAAATTCATTTTTTCTAACGAGAATTACGAGATTTTGTGTATTTCATTGTTAGGTTTTCTGCATTAAGTGCACTTTTCAGACAGTAGCTATTGAATATTGATGTTACATAGTTTGATGTTAATCTCAAATTGTTACGATACTACGTCATTATTTTATTCATGGTCAATAAAGGCTGGCTGGTTGCAACGCAAGCAATTAAGGATCCTTTGTCGGTCTGAGTGCGCATGTACTGTGAGTGTTGAATGCACATACAGCAATGCCCAGGCCCAATTTCGTCTTAATCCAGCCCTGCCTGCAGTTGAATCTATTTTTAGAAGAAGAGCATTAAGAAGTGTTTTGTTGGATAGGTGGTGTGCCTGGCTTAATTATATGAATCAGTTAATGCATTTGTTATTTGTCTGACAAGTATATAGAAATACATTATACTGGTACCTACTGAAATCATCAGAAGTTTTAGCTTTAGTTATACCTTGGTATATATTTTTAGGCTGTATCATGCACTCCAAATATAAATATATTTCATTTATTTCTGCTGTCTCTTTGTTAGTTGTTCTTTTATTGGACCTGGGGAACTGTTTTGGGTCTTTCTTTAAAGGAAGGTTTGAAAGCGTGTCTGCTTACAGATGCCTAATCATACTACATAAAATAAAGAAAAAAGCAAACAAAAAAGAAAAATATAAATTTTATAAACAATTCAGTGATTACTCATTATTATGGAATAAACATGTGATAAAATGCATGCATACATGCCCAATAGATAAGCTCAAAAAGTTAAAAACAGCCCTCCATGCCTTTGATCATTAAAGGGTGTACATTATTTAGTCCAGGCATTGGTCGTTTTCCAGGTTAATGCACAAACTTCCAGTGTGACTCATTTCTAAAATGCAGAGGAGGTAGAAAAATAGAACAAATAAAATGTACTGATGTTTATTTTCAACGCCTCGATTGAGATTTGTATTGAAAAAGTCAAGTAGACTCCCTCAGATAACTCATGTTCAAGGTTGTATATAAACTTGAATAAAATTGGACTGTATCAAAAAGTAATCATCATTCCTTACATGTCAGACAGGTTTGAACTTAAGAATACATATGATAAAAGAGAGGGACTCTTACCATACTTTAGGGAATTTACAATATGTGTTTAAGGGAACAGTTTTACCAAGAGTACTTTCAATTTCTGAAAATAAGCCATGTTACTGAGTTTGAAGGAAGGAATTTTTAAATAAGATAATATTATGGTACTTTGGTAACAATAATGGCCATTCTAGTGTATTTATTAGACATTTAGCTGAATCAAGGATTAGAAAGTGGAAGGTATGTACACCAAGCTTTCATTTTAAATTGTTTAATAAAATGATTAATTTTAACCTGCTTGCAGTGTCAGTAATTGCCATTAGTATTTCTGAAGTTGGACAGGTATGATGGTGCACTAGTTAGATATCAACATGGCACTGTCTGTGTGGAGCTATGCTTTCTCCCGGAGCCTACATGGATTTTTTCAACAGATCAGTTTTCCTTCCACATCCCAAAGAAATGCATTCTGTAGTTATTGAAACAGTCCATAAATGCCTGTTTTGAGTGAGTTTGGGTGAGTGCGTGTGAGCGCTCTTGAGATGGACTGGTGCACCTTCAAGGGTCGGACCTTGACTTGCTCCTGATGCTGTTGGGTTAGGCTCCTCATCAACTCTGAACTGGATTAAGTAAATTCAGAAATGTAAGTATGATTACATTTTTTACATTTAAATTGGTTCAAACCTTTTTTTTATTTCAGCATTTTATAATCGTGAATTGAGAATTAGCAAACAAACAATATTATGGCAAGACACTGCCACAGATACTAAAGTGAAAGATTACATGTTTAAGCAAAAGATGAAATGCTTAAGCAAACACTTTCATGGCCTGCAAATACAGGCATCTTTTCTCATTTATTCAGAAATGTCTATGATTTCATTAATGCACGCAATTCTTACGCCCAAGCCTACATGATAGAATCAGGGTGCTACCCAAACCCGCCTTGTTTTTAGCCCATACTGACATGCCAGGAATTCTATTAAAACTGAGTTTGAAAAAAAAAATTCAATTTTGCTTTGCAAAACCAAACCTAAACACAGACGCAGACACTACACATCCGATCTATCTCTTTAGCAGACTATTTGATCAACACCCACACAGTTTCAATAGGAGTATTGGAAAAAGTGTTATGTCATCAAAGATAGCAGCTTCTACATTATTTCTTTCCTCAAACACTTAACATGTTCATTGTCTCAATGGATTACAGCTTTCATTTTGCAGTATGTATTTTTTCTCATCTTCAGTTATGTTTCGCCAAAATGCATTAACGAAAAAATTTCCCCCCCTTTCATCTGGACTATTTTCTGAAAAATGTAACATTCCAAAAGTGGCAATTGTGACGTTATACTGTATTTGTATTCATCTATGCAGTGAGATTTGGCCCACTGCCATGCACTCGATCAAGTGTGCACTTCGTCTTACTGTGTACACCACACGTAACAATAAATTTGAAACACACAGCCTTATGTTTTTGAAAAACCCAGCACTGTTGTCTACCGGCATATTCCCACTAACAACAACTAAGATACAACAACCACTGATTTGAACTTTATTTTTTTTTTAATGAGTCGACATTTATTCAAACCAAATATACATGGCTATTCAAAATGAAAGAGCAGATTTCAAAAATTAATTTCAAACAAACTGTATAAGTCAGAAACACATTCCACACATCACTGGATAGAGAATTTTCAAAGTTTAAAAATTCAACTTCAAGAAGATTCGAATGACTTCATTTTCATGCAAGATGGTGCCCCGTCACAATTCCATTTAGAGCTTCCGGTGTTACCTGAAAAACACTATTCCAGGACGATGGATTGGAATAAGTGGACAACATGATCTTGCTCATTGTCTATGGCATCCCAGGTGTCCAGACCTTACCCCCTGTGATTTTTATCTATGGAGTACATTAAAGAAAGAGTGTTTGTTCCACCTATGCCCGCTGATCTTCAAGATTTGCAACATTGAATTGAGGAAGCTGTTAATTCAGTAACTAGGGATCAGTTAACTCGGGTGTGGCAAGAAATGGTCTACTGTTTTGATGTTTGTCACAATACACATGATGCTCATGTTGAGTGCATGCAACCTCAAGGACCATAGGACCAAACATTGGACTTTTCTCTATCCAGTAATGTTCGGAATGTCTTTCTGTCTTATACAGTTTGTTTGAAATAAATTTTTGAAATCTGCTCTTTCATTTTGAATAGCCCTGTATAATAAGTCAGTACAAATATTTGGCTTTTTTGTCAACTATTTTACCAGTTTTTTGCTTTGAATGAATCAACCTTAAATTGTCTTTATAATATTACTGAAAACCACTATAATATTACTGAAAACCACTTTCCTCGATACATTTGCCAAATCATTTTACAAGTACAATTAGATAAGATACAAACTTCAACCACAGACAGATGTCATACAGCTTTCAAAAGTTAAAAAGTACTTCTTCACTACTTTTACACAAGAGCATGATAAAAATGTCAAGTGTCACATAATGAACCATAATTTTTGTATAAGATAAAACTACCAAAGGCGTAGCTCAAGTCTTGGATGTCAAGGTGCAGTGTACAGTGCTAAAAATATTCAGTAAGCAATATGGAGGCCAAACCTGACTTCTGATCCCTGAGTTGAGAAAAACACATACTCTAAATGTAATGCTCACAAATATTGCATTAAAGAAGTGCCTTCTCAATTCTTCTTTAAATGATGAGAAAATTCAAAAGTCATGATCTAAATAAATAACTTATAAGAGTAAAATGTTTATCAAAACTTATATGGTCTTCCAGACTTAAAACTAAGTACCTGAGAGAACAGTTTCAAATGTCTGTGAAGAAGATGGGTCACTGACATAGCATAGAATTGCCAGTTAGTACAAAAGTTAGCTCTATTGAAACAACCATACTAGAGATGAAAGCTAACTGATGGTCAATATCTTAATGCTTTACTCAGCAAGGAAGTAATCAGGTTCAGGCACCTGAAATAAGAAAAAAGAAAATGGAGTCACAGCCATAAGCCAGTTCACCTGGAAAACAGAAGAAGCCACCATCAAAGCCTCTAAGCAGGTGTGAATGAGAGATGGCAGCACGTTTATGCAGTTAGAAGAGAGCTAAAAAGTGATCCAAAAGGAGGTGGTTAGTAAAAGAGAGGATGGTCATCAACTCTGAAACATCCCTAAAAACTACAAAATGTGTCACAGTCAAATGCATCAGATACTTTGTCAGGGCAGGCTGCAATTAACCATACACCATAACCAGAAAAGAAAACAAGAAAATCTAAGATAAGTACTGTAAATCTTCAAAAAGAATTTCCAAAATGACAACTTGTGCAATTAAGACAATAAACAAATTACAGGCAAAAACAGATGAAAAGGGCGGCACGGTGGCGGCAGTAAGGAGACCTGTGTTCGCTTCCCGGGTCATCCCTGCATGGAGTTTGTATGTTCTCCCAATGTCTGCGTGGGTTTCCTCCGGGTGCTCCGGTTTCCTCCCACAGTCCAAAGACATCCAGGTTAGATGCATTGGCGATCCTACATTGTGCTTGGTGTGTGTGTGTGTGTGCCCTGCAGTGGGCTGGCACCCTGCCCGGGGTTTGTTTCCTGCCTTGCGCCCTGTGTTGGCTGGGATTGGCTCCAGCAGACCCCCGTGACCCTGTAGTTAGGATATAGATGGATGGAACAGATGAAAACCAGCAGGTAGTTCAGGAATTCAGACCCTAATCAAGAACTACTGCTTAAATCAGTGATGTGTTGGAAAATAAAAAACAATAAAGTATTAAAAAAAAAAATCTACTAGTGTTATAGTGGTAGAGCCATCCTCTATCCAGCCTTGCTGTTTGTATTGAATTGCAAAACTTTAATTCAGATAAGAATGTTTAAGAAAATTTTCAAGAATGTTTATGAAAAGTGTAACTTTTTTGAGGAGAAATTTGAAGGCAGATTTTAAATATATGAGCATGCATAAAAAAGCATAACATTCCCGCACCCTTTTAATCCAATTTAGGGCCATGGCAGACAAGGGCCTCTCCCAACTGTTATGATTGCAGCTGCAAATACATGGCAAAGATGTGAAGCCTCCAAAATTCATCCAAAGCAAACTGGTATCATTTCCAGGCTGTCCTAAAAGGGCAACACTCCAAGGCAGCATGAGCTCCCACTCTGCCGGCTGGCATAAACCTACACTAGGCCGAGTGGGGCTTTAAATCCTTATAAAAAAGGATTTATTCACAAAAATGTAGAACAATAACAAAATATTTCAAAAAAACAAAAACAGAAGGCAAAAGGAGCTACTTACAAGGCAATCCAAAGCAAACCGAGTCCCAACACAAAATCCACAAGTATATAAGTGAATGTTTTGAAGAAAAAAAGCAGGGATCAAAACAGAAGAAAATATAATACTTACAAAGCCACCAACCACCAGAATGCATTCAAATAAAACACAAGGGACAGCATTTTCCATAAGCCTCCAACAGAACACAAAGGGCATTGGAGAACAGTAAGATACACATAAATACTAAAAAATAAGCAAACACAATAAAAATAACAAATAATAGACAATTAAACTAATACATGTAAAAAACAGTATTACAAAAATAATGAATAATAATGAAAAATAAAACATAAGAAGACAGAAAATTAAACATCAGCCAGGGTTCAAAGCAACAGCAATGTGTGAAAAGTAAGAGTCACCCCAGGATAGCTCTACACCATCACAGCACCCCATTATGTGCACATCCACACTCACATGGGACCAATTTAGAAATTCCAAATATACCAAACATGTTTATCTTTAGAGATGTGGGAAGACAACTGGAGTACCTGCAAAAAAATCCATACAAGTATAGAGAAAAAAAAATCCACACAGAGAGTCACAGATAGAATTTACGCCCAGAAATATGTGAAGCAGCAAAGCCATCAGCAGCATCACTGTGCTCTCCTCAAGTATACCTGTTCAGTGTTAATCTTTAACTTAAAACCAGTTTGAATTGAGTGTGTTTAGCATTCCAAACACAGGCATAACTTTGCATGGCATGAAACGGCTACTTTTGAACTAAAGAGAGCACTGGCTTTTCTTTGCAGCCACTTTTATGATCGAGGTTTAGCCACCTGTCATTACAGCCATGAAGTTGTGCTATCTACAGAATAGGGATTTTACTTTTTGAGTTACCATCCCTACTGGTGTGTTATGAAGCACATTCCACAAAAATAATTCTTTGCACATTGTGTTGGGAACTGAGTATTTGAAAGCTGTCCTGAAGGTATTGTACCTGCTGCAAGCTACATTATCAAAAAATGTCATTTAAGATGCTTACAGTGGTAAACCCAAGCTGCTCTTATGAACTAGGAAATGGAAACCGCACACACAAATAAACTACAGCAAAACTGCAAAAATTCTGCCAAGTCAGGTCAGAGGGAGTTTGTGTTCATTTAAAAAGCAAAAATAGCTTTGACACAATCAACTCAACTTTGTTTTTCTTTTTTTGCAGACTTTTCAAATTATATAGTTTTAGCTTGCACTGGCCTATATATACGTATATATATATATTTTTATTTATTTATTTATTTTGCATAGAAGATGGTTATTCTCAATTCAAAAGCTTCTGGGACCTGAATTGTAATAAAACAAAGTTAAATGTATAGCTTGAGCTCATACAAAAAAGAGATAAAATGATAAATGACTCCTTTGAAACCACATTGCTTAAAACAATGCTGCAGTCAATATTTGTTTTAAGAAAACCTGAAAAAGAGGATTTAAAAGTGGAGAAAGAAACAGAGCCTCTAAATATACTTTGAACAATCTGTTACTTTGAAGACTGTCTTACAGACCTACCTCACTCAGGGCATGACTATAATTTTCTTTCAAAAAATTTGCTTTGTAAGAAACGGCTTGAGTAATGTTCCATTTAATCTAAAGTATACTCAAGTGCTCAGTTACAGCCTGTCAGAAATTATTTCAGTGAAAATATACATAGTTGTAAGGATCTGTGCAAAAATCTTAAGCACTCTTAGGCTCATGTAAAAAAAAAATCTGTAAGGGGAAGATGCTTTCAGAAATTATGAAATGAAAAGTTTCCAAACTATCAAGAAATGTAATCTAAAAGAGCAGTGAACTGTAAGAAGGTCAAATCAAGGATCTGATTTGACCACACCTTGCCAGAATCCCTTCTCTTTGGCCCACTCTCTACTTTAAGAAAATCAGCTGGCAGTTTGTTCTTGACATCTTAGAGTACTAGTCCCAGTTCTTCTTCAGACTTTGGCGGTCTTACTTGCTTAAGTCTCTCCAGGTAATTTCAGGCAGCCATTGTGATGGTGAGACCAGTACTCTGTGGAGGCCATACCATTTGTTGCAGAAGTTCATGTTTTACTTCTTGTTCAAGATATTTCTTTATGACTTGATGAGCATTTATGGCAAGGGCATTGTACTATTGCAGAATTAAATTAGAACTGATCAGATGCCTCCCTGATAGTATTATGTGATGGATTAGAACATACTTTTACTTCTCAGCATTGGGGATTGTATTCATTCTGACCAGATCACTGGCTTCATTTGCAGAAATGAAACCTGCAGGGAACCTCCATTGTGCCCCACTGTTTTCTGCAAACATTCATCCATGTAGTGCTTTTCAGCTGTCCAGCTTTTCTACAGACAAATTATCTCCTATTTAAACAAAAAAATTAATGTGCAGACCAGAAAATTTGTTGCCATTGTTCAGGAGCCTCATGTATAAATGGTGTGTATGCACAGAAATGTTGTGTAAGAACATTTCTACGTTCAAATCGCGATGTATAAAACCTAAACTTGGCGTAAAGCCACACACATTTCCACGGTACCTCATACCCTGTCGTACGCAAGTTCTCTGCTCAGTTTTGCAGACTGGCGGCACCGGCACCCAGCGTCAAAGCAGTGCTACTGTTCCTGTGTGATTATCCTTTCTTTTCCTGATGCGGCTTTATAAATACACCGAAATTAACCGCATATTGTTTATTAGTTTAATGCATCTGATTGTAATTAACCAGTAACAATATAATGGTCCACGGAATGGTCAATCTATTCTAAATACCATAGCTGCTTTAGCGTTGTTAGTCTCACTGCACTTTCTTTTTCTTCTTTCAGCTGCTCCCGTTAGGGGTTGCCACAGCGGACCATCTTTTTACATATTACTCTCACTGCACCACTCAGAGAAGCTGATAGGAAAGAGAATTATCGGTGTACAGCATCAAGCACACACTGCCTGAGCCATGCTTCCTATTTGAACCACTTCTCATATGACAAACGCTTCAAACCTTTCCTGTACGGACCTCACAGTTCACAAAGAGTTTCATCCCAAGAACTCTAAACGCACTCAATCAGTCCATCAAGTGCTCCTTGTAGAACTGTTAGTACTTATTAGTACAGTTACCTCACTGTAAACTTGCAGTACAGTTATAATATTGCACAACCTGAGCCACTTTATAAAGAGTGTATTTACATATGATGATGATATCATTTTTAAGATGAAATGCAGCAAAATATGTCTATTATATGATACAGATAAAACTTTAACTTCATTTAAATAATCTATATTGTTAATAATTAAAGGACACGGTGTTGCTTTGCTAGCAAGGATTTGGGGCTCCGCTCACGATTGTTTCTGCCTCGCACTGTATGCTTCACTGGGACTGGTGTGAAGGATAGAATAATTAAACATGTACTACGAAGATATTTCAATGTTCCTTAAAAGTTGCGAAGAATCTGCGTTATAAGCTTACAGATGGCTTAACGTCTATTACAGAGCTGATTGTGTGGCGATCGGTTACTTGGAGAAAGAAAAGGAAGGACAAGAATTGGAGGTTAGTACGTTTGAAAGAGACAGTACTGCAGGGGCGGCCTTAGGCATGTTCAAACTGTGCACCTGCACAGGGCCGCCAAGCCAATATATATTGAATATAAAACAGAAAGAGAAAATAACGACACAGCTAAAAATGCAGCAGCAAATTTCGGCAAAAGTTAAACGCTTATGTCATGAGCACGAGGCGGCTATGCAGTGTCCGCAACGAATGTGGCCATTCGCTGTGCATAAGATACCATATTGACATTAGCGGGCAAAGGGGCCACTTATTCTTTCTCTGCCCAGGGTCACCACCAACAAATAGTACGTTTTTCCTTGCCTCCACTTGGTATTCGCTGAAATTCTTCCATTTTTCCCTATTGCTTTTCCCATTGTCTTTTCACAGAGCACTGAGCTTAATGGCTATTTATATTGATTTGCATATTCAAAGAGGCATAATTCTGGGAGGAGTTGGGATGGGACAACAGGCGCATGCACAAGCATTACTTTTCACGCTGACCGGGATTTATGTAGTGGAAGAACACGGAAGTTGGCGAACGCACAGATTTATGCATCTGGATTTTTCTGTGCATAGGCACATTTTGTCTTTTGTGCTTACTTCATGTTATAGTGTGAGTTCTACGCACAACGTTATGCATGGGGCCCTAGGTCCTTCCAGTCCTTTTATTTTTGTACGCAGGTGAGTCTCTTTGTTTCCACTTTGGAGGAATAGCTTTTAGGCAGCTACTCCTCCATGAAGACAACTACTGACAAGAACTTTTCAGACTGTACTTACGTTCCAGTGGTTTCTGTGAGTTCCGAGCTGATAGCATAGACTTATCTCTTGTTTACTTCAATCAGTTTCAGTGGCTGAGCTCTACATTTCTGGTCTTCGTTCTTACCTGTTACTTCATGCTTCTTCAGAAGATCTTGGACAAAACATCTAGAAACTTCTGTTTGCTGTGAAATATCTACATGGGAAAGACATTCTTCATGCAAGATGGCCACCTTGTGACTTGTTGCTAAGCTCACGCTAGCCATGGTATAAAAATTGATGATATGAAGGTTAAATTGTCACACATGTAACATTCTTACCTTTTGTTTACTTATCCTACCTGGTTTGATTGCTTCTAAACCAATTTCTGCTTAGGTCAATAAGCCTATTTTTCATTGATCATTAGCCCCTATTTTTTATCTTTTTTTTTATCTTTTTTATGTGAAAAACAGCCTATTACTTAATATGTTACTTTCTTTAACAAAATACATAATGTTTAGAAATGTGAAACGTGCTGTTTCTATTGTAGCATGAAAGCAGAAGACAAAACATAAAAATTATTACATTTGTACAGAAATCAAAGATAACAAAGACTTTCACACTTTCACTTTCAGTACGTATTTTAGGTCCAAAAGCTCTGTGCTCTCATTTTTTATAGGAAGGACATGATGAAACAATTAATCATGTGACCCCCCTGTCACATGATCAGCAATTGGCACAGTAACCCTAAGCAATATGACCAGGGCCATGCAAAGATTGTCACAAAACCATCTGAAAAAACAGAATACAAAATTGCACCCCTAGAACATTGATGAAAATTTAAACAGCCACAAAAACAAATGTACATACTAAAAAATAGAAAAACAGATTTTTGAGTCCTAAGAGTTGAGGTTCATTAACAACTCAGCTATAAAGCTCAAGGTTGCAGTGGTCTCAGGATGCACCAGATAACTGTCATTTGGTGACCCCAAGACCTTATTTCAGGGTCCCCAACGATGAAGTTTAAGGCCACTTTATTGCCAAGTATCCTTTTTCCCCACACTGGCATGTTGATTTACATTGCTGTTGTCAGTGTAGATTTTTTTTCCTCCCACGTCTACATTGACCCTGCTGGAAATTGGCCCATTCCAGTGCCAGGGTTTGTCAATGGAAATCTTTCCCTACCTGGTAGCTAACCACAATATCTATGGTAACTTATGCCACTCAGTCACATAAATAAGCACAGGTGTCTTGTATTATTACTTTTCATCTCATTCTGTCACATTTACACAATAATTTCTCAAGATACTCAGATCTAGTATGTTTTATTTATTAATGATTTAAACCTTCCTCCTCATAAAACCATGACATTTTGCATATTTTATGAATTGTGTAAATCTTGAGAGTTTTATATTCTTTTTATACATCCAGCCATAAACTGTAAAAGTATGCCTGTGTTAACTATGCATTCAGAGTTCAATGCACAGTCACCAGTCTGGTGGGAGATTTCTCACATTTTTATTTCTATGTAAAAAAAAGAACATTTTCACAGTAAAGTTGCAAAGTGAGAACAGAGTTCCTTATTTTTTTTCTTATACCACCTTATTCCATCATTCTTGTGAGTTACTTTGCCCAGAAGTAAACTGACATGTTGTCATTAAAGCAGACGTGGCTTCTGCTAAGCTTTTCACAGGTTACTTTGCCTTTAGGGGGCAAGAATAGGCCTGAATAAGTACTTTGCATATGTCTTATAAAAAAGTTGACAAGGTGGCCATAAGAGGTTTTTTTATTTATTTTTTTTACTTTAATGATGCCACTATTTTTCTGCCAACACACATTCACTTTAAAGTAAGACGCCAAAGATCCTGGACAGTAAGTGAGAGAAAATTCTGCTTTTTGGAAGTATTTATTAAAGTGGACCAAGTCTAATGATATTACATAGTATACAAGCTTACACTACTAAGAAAAAGGTTTGCTTTTCAGCAATCATTCAACATTAGAGTCAGTGGATTCCCTCACTTATGAAGTAATCATAGTTAATGAGACTTATTTGTTCAAGATCTGCTTTATCAAGTGAGCTTTAATAGGAGAAGATGCCCATATAGCTTCTCACTACCTGAATCACCTGAATTAATCCCCTTGGGTCCAAACATTACAGTATTAGTGCTCTTAATAACAATAAAATATAAAATGGTGGGATACATAAAAGAACATAAAATACAGTAGAAGTGACAAAGCAAAAAAAAAACCAGCAGCCTTTCTGAGCCTTTCTGTGTGGACCTTGAGCCACTGTCTGCCAGTGGGGGCTTTTTGGCCGTGAAACCTCTATAGATTTTTTTTTTTTTCTCCAGCCTAAGTGCAGTTTTTATTTTTTTTTTTTCATCCTCCCAGCCAACTGATCATACCTTTTTTCTTTTGTTACTTATTCTTTTATATTATCGTCTAATCTTTTTTGTTTTTCATTTCATATAATTAACTTTTTGTCATCTCTATACTATACTATACTGCTATACTGTATGTTTGTGAGTGGGTCCTGTGATGGACTGGTGCCTCGTGCTGGGCTAGTTCTTGCTTTGTGTCCAATGCTGCCTGGATAAATTCTAGAAACCTTGTTATTGTCCTTATATTAGTTTTACCTTTTATTGGTGTATATTATTATAATATAATTTATTCTTTTTATTAAAATTGAAAGTGTATTTTTCAAAAATAATCATGATCTGTCCATCATCAAAGCTGCCTAATCCAATTAAGATCCCCATGGCCACAGGGTATCAAAACTCAAAAGGCCCCCTTAGTGCAATTTCACCCTCACCAGATACACACGTATACTGATACATTAAAAAATTCCATATGTCAATACTATATCAGATGCAGACATTGAAGAAGAGCAAAAAATCCAAAACTTTTTTTCGGGTCAACTTCACTTTCCTTTTTTTTCCATTAGTGCATTACAATGAATATAAAAAAACTATGCTAAATGCAACATCACATTAGTGGGAAATTAACTTTCTTCTGATAACACAGTTAATGAAGATCAAATAAACATTTTTAATAAACTTATGCTGCTTTGTGGCAAAAAGGTGATATTTAACTGAGTGTTTAGGTCCTCATACTAGTTCCAAATAAAATAAAGACCATAGTGAGGGATACCACATTGTTGTTCACGTGTATATTGGTGTTTTCAGACTGTGCATTGCTGCTAGGGCTGCTAAGAGGCGGTGATTGATATTAACAGTTTCATAATTTGTAAGGTCAGACTCATTGGTTTCAATCGTGGTATTTATGGCTTTTTTTAAGTTGCAAATGTCAAGCATAGTTTTTGGCAAAACAATGTGTTTTGCTTCCCTTTCTTTATTTTTTCCTTTAACTGTACCACTGGACTTTTGCTTTGAATGATCATCCATTTTGTTTTTTTCTCTTTTGCGGCACGGTATCATGTTGGGTGGCACATTGCTATAAGTGCCTGTGTTGCCAGTGAAAACTTGGACTTTTTCCTGGTATTAGGTCTTTTTTTTTACTCTTGCATATCCTAAGATCCCTTTTTAACGTGGCTCTGGGTTATGCATACAAGTCACCCTGATGGTAGATCCGGCCATGATTTAAAATACGCCATCGTGGGGGATGAAGTGCTTATCAGAAGAACTGGTTACAAGGTAAGAACCAACTTCGGATGGAGTATGTGTTCATTTGAGGTCAAAGTCATATATTAATCCACACTACATCATATAGAGACATTTATATATTGCTACTTCCTTTAACATTCTTCTTTAATATGCACATTTATGGGATGTTGCTATCAAAAATGTGCGAACAGAAATTCCTACACAGATGCAGAGTGAACAAGTTAATGTTGTACAGAATTTGTAACCAATGCAGAATTATGCCATGTATTCATGCGTATAGACATTTAAGAATATTGGAAAGATGTTTTGTCTGCTGTGTCTAAACACTATATGGTGAGTACAGAAAGACATAAATTAAGTAGGAGTGAAAAGAGATGGCGACTGATTTATAGAGAGAGATATCACATTGCAATAATGACAAGGAGGAGATAAAGAGAATAAGGTGAAAATCAGGAAGTGATCAGGATTAAAAGTTGTTAGCAGAGAGGAAGCAATCTCTGGTTTATGACTGTAGGAGTTTGAAGAGTGAATTCAAAGCCAGGTCTGGAAAATTTATGTTACTAAAGCTGCATCCACAAAACTACATTTTCATTTCATTTCTCAGTCCACACTAGTATTTTCACATTGCTTCCAAAACATGTAGCTGTTCAACTAGAGTGACCATGTGTACATTGGTGGCAACAGGAGGAAGAAGTATCATCCTTGAAGGGAGGGTTATGCTGCCAGTCACAGGATTTATTGTAAAACTGTTGCGACTGGTATGTTATTTTCTTTAGTGTATGTATGCCAAATTCAAACTGCAC
Source organism: Polypterus senegalus (assembly GCF_016835505.1). Taxonomy (NCBI): domain Eukaryota; kingdom Metazoa; phylum Chordata; class Cladistia; order Polypteriformes; family Polypteridae; genus Polypterus; species Polypterus senegalus. Next base: position 140,989,684 of record NC_053160.1, read on the forward strand.
ACAATTTAGATGTGTGGAAAGCACTGCAATAGCAGTATGGAAAGCAAATCATCTATATCTGCTATGCTGGAAAACTTTTTTTTTCATGAAGGGTAACCAATCAGGGAATGAGACCTTGTAATGAACGGAATCCAATCAGAGGAAGGCCATGTAACAAGCGTGAAACAATCGATTTGCAATTAGAGTGTGAGTTTTCAAAAACTCTTCATTATCACCAATCGGCATATTTTCAAAAATATACAGATTGTGAATGAAGTAGTCTCAACACACGATAAAGGTTTGGGGCTGCCTCCCGGGGTTTGGGGCTGCAAAAGGGTAAAGACAACAAAGTTGCTGTGTTTAGGTTGAGTTCCAGGACTAAACTGATGAGGTTTTGAAAGATGGTGGTTTTATAAACTGTGAACTGGAAGTGATGCCAATTTGGCCAGAACTGGAAGTGGTGTCAGTCTGGCTACCGGAACCGGAATTGATGTCAGTATAGGCGCATGAGATGGAAGCTACGTTAAATCAGACAGGTTTTCCTGTATTTGGCCTGCATAGATAACAGAGGTAGGTTTAGTGCACCCCACCACCTCCTGGCCTGGCAGGTAATTACCTCCACTTGGTCCACTCAGCTCCTTCCTAGTCGCACGTGTGTGACAGGATCTGCAGAGCATTTTCAAAAGTTTCCATTTTTGGGTATTAAAAATGCTGGAATAATGTAGACAAATAATGAAAATGGGGACTAATGCCTGTGTTTTTAAAAGAAACAATAATGGTTTGGACATAGCCTAAGTCATGTGGGGTAGGGGTGCTTTGCTTTTTTCCTGTTCATTAGATATGTAGCACACTTCGAGTAATCATCCCTACATGTGTGTGTTTTTATTCATTAAGAAAACAATTTAGTGGGACATCATGTTTGCTGTTGTTGAAACACTTGATAGGTGGTACTACGCACATCCACATTTTAGTGAACATGCACATGCAAATATTAAGTGAAGGTATGATTTAAAAATTTTGTGGTCAGACCTAATACAAAAATCCCCTGCAACAAACGGAATCAAAAGTGTCAAAAAATAATGCCATAAACTGAGCCTACCCAAGTATTTTTTCTGCTCATTTGACATTTTCAAAATTCTGAATGGCTGTCACTGTCTATATCTTTTAAGCCCTCAGTACAGTATTCTAAGTATTCTACGACATATTATTTATTTACCGCTTTTAGGCCACACAGTGTTATCTTGTATCTCATGTTTTGCATTTAAACAAATTCAATTCTGGTATGTTTCACATGCTAGCAGTAAAGGGATTCTGATTCTGATTAAATCAAGTAACAATATGATCCTGAAGCAACAAAAAAAAGACACCCACTCATTCACTCACTTACTCTGAGTACTGTGAGGAATATTTATATTCAGTATCACCGAAAAGACTAAATTAAAATTGTGGAGAAGTGCTATTTACATCACAATCACAGAATCCTTGCAAATGTACTTTGAAATTACGTTAATGTGAATACAGACACAGTAAGCAGAAACTATACAAGGCAGTACTACACTGTAGATGAGAAAACTGACAAAGTTAAAGAACCTTCAGTGCCTGTAAATGCACAATAATTTAAGTCAGTGCATCAAGGGTAAAGAGTAGAAATACACCTATAGTACATGCAAAATGACCAGATAGCTATTAAGATCTATGTCATGATGCCAAAAGTTTATTTAGGAGGGCACACAAAAAAAACCCAAATATGTACCGGGCAGTACCAGAAAGCTGTGAGCTTATTAACAGAATATTATAAAATATTTTGTTGAGAAAAAGTCATTCAAACCCAGCATTGCTTGTCAGTTTCTATTTGCCTTGTGTTTCCAAAATAATATTGAATTGAGACTCAGAGGTCTCCAAGGTGCCAATTACTAGCGCACTGCTAGGTAACTGGTTCCATATATTTACAATTCTCTGTGAAAAAATGTTGTATTTATGTTTTCTAGGTTCAAGATGTGCCACCATGCCCTGATTGAAGAACTTGTTTTAAAATGCAACAAGAGTTGGCAGAAGGTTTACTTATTCCCATCATAGTTTTGAATATTCTATGAAATTTCTCCAAGAATGGAAGTGTTGCGGTTTCTTTGTTTTTCTATTGTTTTCGGCAGTGGAAAAATTGTGGCAGGGTGGCTCTGCACAGCACTTTGTCTAATGCACTTGAGATTCAACTACTATCCTGTTCACATTATTCAAGAAGTATCCTCACAAGTTCATTATATGCTTCAAGAGTAAAAATAAAACCTATACAACCCTGATGATCTAAGACAGTAGATGCCTCAGATGCCTAAAGACAGAATACAGGATACAGTGCTAGAGAATCGGTTTATTTTCTCCATAAGAAATTCATCCAAAATACAGTGCATTAAAGGATGACTACAAACTAGCTGAATATATCATTCAGAACACAGTTATACATTTAGAAAGAAGAAAAAAAACACACAGTGTGGACCTTAACCCTTCCAATTGGAAGAAACTAACAAATTCATTCCCCCTTGCCAATATTATTGTGTACTTTAGCCTGCTTCGAGCAGGATCTTAAATACTTCCATCCTGCTTGAGTTTTCTCGTGTCTTGGTTAAATTTTCTCTAATTATTTCTCGCATTTTGTCAGCTGTGCTGTTGCCCTTATAGTTTAAAGGTTAAACAAAGCACCAAGCCTGTCAGACTGAGTGAAACCAACTGGTGCAGAGCTATCAGAAGGTAATCAGTGCTAATAGGTACATAATGGCTAACAGTGGGGCTGTTTGCACACAGATACATCACAGGAGACAGGACGCAGACTGAATTAGAGTCACATTTTTCTAAGGATGGTGAATATTTTAGGCAACTAAAGCAAACAAATACACATGGGATTTACCCTCCTATACACGTTGGGACATTTGTTTGTCTCTTAAATGATATTTAAAGTATATAAGATCATTGAATCTGAGTGATGTTTTGCAGTTCAGTAGCCAGCTAGGCTGCAATTCTGTGTGGAGTTTCCATTATCTCCTCTAGTTCTACTTTGTCTCTAATTCAATGATGCTATTGTTAGAGTAACTGGGATATCTAAGGTGTCCCACTGTGAGCGAGTCTTGTGCTGGACTGGACTCCTATCTTGATTTGTGACATTGGTCCAGTGCAGCCAGGATAAACTCATAATCCCTACAAAAAACGAATTCAGAAAAATGTCGATTTCTGATGTTCAGCAATCAAGACAATAAGTCAAATGTTATTTAAGGATACAGATTCAGTTAAGAAACAACGCATCAGTCATTTTTTTTCTCAAAATATGTATTTTTTGCAATGACATGTTGATAGGTACCCATAAACACATTCACACTTGGATATACAATTTAAATAAAAACAATATTTGATTTATGCGGTTAGTGCTATTTCGAGTATTGAAGCATTACATTTCATTAACAATATATTTCATTTTCTTAGTTCATCTGAGTAATATGAAGCTGTATCCCTGCCAAAACAACCCTCAAATAGCTCCTCAAGTTTGGCATTGGTCCTATCTGGAAGTGAAGAATTTCAGCGTGTTTATAAAACTCAGTTGTCTGCAATAAATTCAAGTAACTGTCATTGCATTTACTGATAAATGAATTATTCTTGTGTTTCTTTCTTATTTATCCATATCTTCAGTGAGTTAAATGTGTATTTTCAAAAGACACTTCACATATATTGTGAAAAGGCAAATAATATATTTATATGAACTGAATTGGTTTCAGTCTCATGTCTGTCAATAATGAAGTTACAAAGCGCAAAAAAAAATCAGGCTAAATCTTGAGTGCTGCTGGTTCACGTCAGAGGACTTTATTTAGCTGCATGTGTGACATTCAAATTTGAAAATGTTACTCTTTGGGTCATTAATGTACACAAGGGCAAGAAACCACTATTTGAGACAATTTACAGGTCATCCACACTTGTGACTTCTCACAGTTCTACTAAACGACCAGTGAGCACGGTTTCTGTCAGTTGCCAGCTGTTCTGCAAATGTCAACAGTAGTTATTTGTGCATGGAGCCTTCTTTTGTCAGAGTGGAGAGTGGAGGAAAAGCTAAAGTCGTAGTAATTGAACCCTACTGGGGTTGCCTTTGATCTTGGAGGTGTCCAGACCTATTTGCCAGCAAATCTGCACTGTTTAGGAATGCAAGAGCTAAATGAGGAGTTTATTTAAAGTTCACCAAGAAGAGAAGAAGCCAGCTAGTGCCTGACAACTGATAATTGCACCTCAAATTATATTTTTGAGTGCTGTAATTCAAATCAGCTAGGCCTGCAATTCAGTTGTTTGGTATGGTGGCCTACACTCAGTTGGTCAGTTTACTAAAAAAAAAATCGCAGGGGTATGGGTAATTGTTTCCATAAGGACTACATTACTGGGGTGCTGGGCACATTTGGAACTCTTCATTTAAACTCCCATTCCTGTTTAATTGTGCCTATCAATGTGCAACTGAAAATGACATAATGGGCCAAAAAAAGCTTTTCACCTTCTACACTAATTACAAGACTGTGTGCTATTTTTTCTGGTGAAGTGATCATTATCATTTAAATTTTTTCCCAAAAAATTATAATTAAGTGAAATATATGACACAGTTTTAGCCCAAATTTTATGAAGGGGAAATACAAAATACAGTTTTCTCCAAAACATTTAGATTTGTTTCTTTCATTTTGCATTCCTATTAACTGTATTGCTTGACAGAACTGTCTACAGGTTAGTTTTTTAATCGATAAGCATTTAAATTGTTTAATATTAGATGACCAAGTACAATGAATGCATAATTGCATCATCTAACAGGACTTTCTACAAAATAAAAAGTTGATCTGAAAATGAAGTTGACTGGTTTTAGTGTAAATTGGTCATCATTATCAAAAGCAATACTTCAATATATACAAAATTTCAAAATCTTAAGTTATGAAATGTTAAGTGTCTCTGTGTAGAATATTGTGCTGGTGGAGAGGAGACAGAGTGATGAAGCAGTGTATGGGGTTTAGCTATAGAGCTGAAACTGAGAAACTGTTGAGCTAAGGCAATGTTACTATAAGCATGGGAAGCCTTTACCTGCTACATTATAATATGAAAGCATTTGTCTTTATTGAGATATCAGTCTTATGCCCCATTATTATATTTTTTTAACATAAAAAATACTTAGTTTTAATACACAGATATATGTCTCCATCATTATGTTTTAAACATACCAAATTATTTATATAACATGATAAATAAGTACAATTACTCCAAACAGGAAAGAAATAAAAGCGTTAGTTGAGGCAATGCGTCTTTATTATTTACAATACTTTTGATGTAAGTTAGGTATATGCACTGATGAAAACGTTATGACCAGCTGCCTAATATTCTGTTGCTCTTCCTTGTGCTGCCTATACAGCTCTAAGCTGCTGAGGCATGGATTCTACAAGGCCTCTGAAGGTGTTCTATAGATCTGGCATCAGGACATTAGTAGCAGATTCTTTAACTCCTTTCAGTTACAAGTTGAAACCTCCATGGATCTGACTTATTGTTCTTCCTCTAGGGTTGCCACCTTTAATGTGGTGAAATAAGGGACAACCTCCCACCATACACCAATACCCCTCCTTTGACTGTATGATGCGATAATACATATGGCTTTATTGAAAGATAATACATGGGCATTGGGAGGAGCTTCGTTCAGGGGAGGGGCATGATATCAGTTCAATACGGATCACGTCTTTTATTTTCCAATTACTGAATGATTCTGTATTTTACAGGATGGTTTTCAACCCTGTCTAGCTCACTTTGCAGATACTTGATTGGGTTGAGATCTGAGATTTGGAAGCCAGGGCAACACTTTGAACTCTTCATCATATTCATCAAAACATTCCCAAAAATGTGTGCAGCATGGCAGTATACAATATCCTGCTGAAAGATGCCTTTTCCATTGCGGGAATATTGTTGTTATGAGGTAGAGTATCTGATCTGCAGTGGTGTTTTTATAGGTGGTACGTGTTAAATTAACTTAGACATGAATGCCTCAGGGTGTCACAGCAGAACATTGCATCTGACATTACCTGTGCCAACTCAACAGTTAAACGACACACACACACCAAAAAATAGGATTCATCAATTGAGGCGACCTTCTTCCATTGATCCATGATTCAGTTTCGACAATCTCATGCCCATTGTAGGTGCTTTTGATGGAGGACAGGGGTTAGCTTGGGCACCTTGACTGGCCTGCAGCTATGTGCAATTCAATGCACTGTGTGCCATCAAACGTTACTCCTGTAACCATCATTACAATTACGGTTTGTGCCACAGCAGCCCTGTTGGCTTGTGCTAGATGGGATAGCCTTTGTTGACCCCTTGCATTAATGAGTCTTGGCCAGACAACACCCTGTCTGTGGTTCATGGTTCTTCCCTCCTTGGATCACTGTCAGTAGGTACTCACCACAGCTGACTGGCCAATGCTGAATAAATGTTGAGTACAAATACCTAATGTCAAGTTACCGTATAATAAATCCCTGATCTTGCCATGCACATTTGTAACAGGATAGTCAGCATCATTTAAATGAGAGTGGCCATAATGTTTTTGCTCCTTAAGATATATTTATATTTATGGAGTGGTGTTACAGTACTGTGGTTAGCACTGCTAACTATGGATCTAGTATCATGGGTTTGAATCCTGCACATACAGTAATTGTCCACCATGAGGAGTGTACATTCTGTTCTCATATCTGCATGGGTTGTCCTCTAAGTATTATCCAATTTTCCTGCCATATCCCCAAAGAAGTGTGCTATATGTTAATTAGAGCTTGCAAATTTATTCTGCAAGAGTGTGAGTATATAAACACTTATTTATACTAAATGCCCTCCTAAATCCAAAAGGCTAACAATAGATAGCAAAATCTGTTATGGGAGCTTGTAAGGGTTGGAAATACCTTAACATTTTTTTTCCAAATCCGATATTATCAGTTTATCACCACAGGGAGCTGAAGCCAATCCCAGCAGCAAACAACACTTATGCATTGAATTTTTGACTCCCCAATTTAATAAACATGTAAATCTTTGGAATGTTGGAGTAAACCATTGAACATGAGGCAAATGACCAAAACCTACACAAACAGGAACTGGTCAAGGAATCAAACTCAGATTGTGGGAGTTGAAACCTAACCTGGTAACTGGTTATTGAACGACCTCTCAGATAGATAGATATGCATGTATATCTACAAACATATAACATATGTATATGTATGGTATATATGCATATATTTATGCATACATATTTTCTGTAAATATATTCAACTTTACTTAACGTATTTAATTAAGCTTTTTCAAATTGCCATTAATCCTCAAGTAGTTACAAGTTCAAGAAGTGACCGCCCTTACAGTTACATTTCAAAACACTTTATAATATTCTTGTTTTGTAAAGTGCATCCTCCACAAAAAGTGGTGTATGTAATGAAGATGACTTCGTTAATGCATGTTGAACCAGCTAAGATTAAAAACAAAAGAATCAATATCTCTTTAGTGTTGCCTCATCTCCTAGAATAAAAATGTGATTTACTATAATGCACCTCTTTTCCCATTAATATTAATTTTTATTAGAAAACTTTCCACCTCACATTATAATTAAGTGTATATATGAGTGTGTGAATACCTACTTATTTGCAAAATAAGTTTTTTCCTAAACCTTTTGAATTATCATGCTTATCTTTAATATGTGAAATGAGCACTTAGCATCACACTTGCTTTTGCAAATTTGGGTTGCACATGGCTCCCTACGTTTTATATAATGGAGAAAAAAAAAGAAGATTAACATTTGATTTAACTCAATTTGATTAGGGGAAAAAAATGAAAGCCTAATGGTCTTATTAAGATTTCTGAACAAAGGTTTTCTTTTCTCAACACTAGAAAGGATCTATTGAAAAATCTGTCTAATTTTCTACTAACTAATTTGGATGAAGAGTAACTTCATTTAAAACAAAAAGAGTTAGATAGGGTTGTTAAAAGAAAACGGATTGATTTAAAAACCATTCTGGTCTTTAACATTGACGTCCGTCTAATCATTTCAGAATAATGAGAAGCAATTCTACTTTTTGCAGTGCAAGACAGGCTAGTGGCCGTGTAAGCAGCGGCCTCAGAGTTCATAATGATCTAGTGCCAGGGTCATGTAAAGAAGTCACCTTCTGGCACTGTTTAATAAGAAACTGCTTAGGGTCAGGCCAGTTGCTTCTTTGAAAAGCTTCAATTTCACCCTGAAAGCAGCACCTACTGAAACTTGGTAGGCAATTAAAAAGTAGTGGAAGAAAAAACCCCAAAGTTCTAATAAAAAAAAGACTTGATCTGAAGCCTGTTAGATCATAAAACATAATGATGTTGGGGGAAAAGACTGTTGCTGAAAATAATGCTATAAGGAATCCAAACTAATTCCTCTAAATCATGTACCAGATAGAGCTATAGGTTTTAACTATATTAATCTTTTTTTCCTTTAGCTTGATTGTCCTGTTTTTTACTTTTTGTATAGCAAGCACATAATATCTCTTAGGAACTACACTGCTTTTATTAAGACTTGTAAGACTTGGGAGTTTGCTAAACTCATTGTAAACATAATATAATAATAATAATTTAAATCAGTTAAAAAGATAAAAGATTAAGGAAGGCCATTATCAGCCGTGAAAAATTTGCTACATATGTACCATACAGTATGTAGAGTAGTTACAGAAAATTGGTAGTTCCCCATTAGTATGCACTCCAACTAGGAAATTAACTTATTTTCAAAGTAGCTATTTCACGCTTCCCACAGAATGAGAAACAGCAAATCCAGTCATACCATCAGGAAGAAGGAGCATTTCTGATATTCCAGATAGCATTTGATTTTTATTATATTTAGCACATCCATACTTATGGACTGCACTTATACCCTGTGTTAGTGTTCTTCAAACCATAGAAGTTACTAGTCTATCCACTTGAGCTAACATAAAATGGTCATGGATATTCACTGTGTACATTATATTCCAACAATGGACGGCACTTATGCCCTGGATATGGTTCTTGAGAAAATGAAACCTATTCACTCATCAGCTCCAATTAACAGAGAATCTCTGAGGTCCTGAAGGACACAGATTTTTACTTTAAGTACTCTAAGGACTAAAGTATTGCCTTCCTAGATCACAACATAAAAATGGGTTGTGGGAACATGAAAGCTACTCACATATCCATTTTAGACAGAAAGAATTTAAACCAGTGATAATCCAAACTAGTCATCTTGAGTTATATCCAATTTAGTGCAGTTTAGCGTACATGACACCTACATATAGGCAACATCCTCAGCTTCACCTCGCTTCATCACCAGAATGTATCTGTATGCTAAGCCTCTTGCTTATGCACATGGGCCAATATAGAATCACCATTACACATTTAACATTATTAGTGCATTGAAATATTGTATATAAATATTAACTGTTGGCAGTGTTTAGATTATTTTACTTGTTTACTCTTGATAATTTCATTGGATTGCAGAGAATATGAGATCTATACCGTCAGCAGAGGAAACAAGACTGGAACTGGCCCTAGATGTGGCAACAGGCCATTCCATGGTAGGCTCATGGATGCACCCATAATCACTCATGCAGGAAAAATCCAGCCACCAACTGAACTAATGTGCATATGTTCAGGATGCATTCAGGAAGAAACTGAACACAGGGAGATTCAATGTGCAGGCTAGGAGGACATTGTAGGCAATGATTTAATTGTGAATTCAGTCCAGGTATCTGCAATCTGGTATCAATTGGTAACATTATTTGCTCAGAATTGGCATCTCTGTCACTGTAGAATGTCAACTTAAATTCCACATGACAGAATTATTTTAGCATGTTCCCTCCTGTAATTAGAATTAACATAAAGTGACATTCCCCATACTGTTTAAATACCATTCCGAACCCACAAATCATAGTTGTTACTTCTTAAAAGCAGTGGAATAGTGAAAACAAGAAGCTGCTTTAAATTTAACTTTACTGCACTTAAAGCATTTGATACAAAGTACATAAAATACAATTTCATGCCACTGTTGAGACAAACTTTCACAAACTGACACCACAGCTCCATTACATACTTTCTGCTTAGAATTCACTCTCCACTTCACTGCTATCACGTATTTACTATTTTTAATATAGGTATTTCATAGTGTTTGCTAAAGGTACAGCAAGATGCTCAAGAACAGTTTATAACAGGTAAGAAAATGTATGCATGACATACCTTTCAGGTGCATTCTGAAAGCTGGAGCATTTTTTAATTTTCTGGTCACTTCATCAAAGAATTGGTTATCACAGTATTGATTATTATGTATCACTGAAAAATGTGACTCACATTCAAAAATAACAGTGATAAAAGAATGCAATTACATACACTTGTAATGTACATAAAATACACTTTTGTAATACCATTTTACAGTATCATGTGGCAGAAATTGCTTTCATACCAGCAGGGCCATCATAAGAGCATCATAGGCCCCTGGGCAAAGCAGTGCACTGGGGCCCCTGTTTTGATAACAATACAGAAGCATACATATAGTAGACATCAGAAACATGCTGGGCCCCTATCCTCCTGGGGCCTCCAGCCAGTGCCTATTGTGCCCATACACTAAGATACCAGCAGATACTAACTCACGTGATGAAATGATTAACATACTATTGTTTATTGTTGGATGTCAAAGGTTCAAATTTCTTAATCAGTATCCAATAGAGATTTAAAATATGTCCTGAGGTCAAGCTAAAATTGTTGGCTGCACCTGAAAATGACACATATTGAATCACTGCAGAGCTGTGCCAATAAATAGCAGTGTCAGGGAAATATTGAATCATTGTAATTGTTAGATAATGCAAACTTCGAAAATGTGTACAGTGTGCTGTAATCAAGATATCTTGTAAAAAATGTATCAGTCCTGACAAATTTCCCTGAAAAATAAGTGTGGCAAATTTTCACAAAATAGGTGCACTGGGAGCCAAGTTGTTTCATGCAGATAGACTAATGGAAAGACAGACAAGACTATTGCAATAGGTGCTGTTTATAATATATATGAATGTACCTAAAAAGTGATTTGGATTTAAAGCATTCTGTTTTTTAATATCTGAAGTAATGTCTGAATAGAGCACCAAGTCCTGCAAATAGATTTTTTTTTCAGGAGATAGAAGGAAAGAAATGAAAAATTGAAAATTAATCTATAAGGTAAATAGCTGAAAACGTAGGTGAAAAAATTATGTATTATAACCAATTTAAACACATTCTAAACATTTGGGTTTACATAATATTTACTGCAAAAAAATATGGGCCAGTACAATAAAACAAGCAAAACAAGTAAAAAATTAAGCAACAAATATAGCTGGAAAACGCATCTCAAGTTAACGCTGGAGTATAAACTGACATGTTTACATTTCTAGTACCCAACAAGGGTACGATCTGAAAATAAGGGTAGAACAGAGGAAGCAGCACTGCAGTTACCTTATGCTTTAAAGAGTGGATTCAAAAAGTTTCAAGACATGAAGTGGTAAAGAGATTTGGATATCTCCTGTGAAGAATGCACTGTGCCAATGAGTGTATTTTCAATTTTCAATTAATTTTCACAGAAAAATCTTTCTTATCAGGTCTACGAATGATGAATAATAATATTAAATTTAATATAAATTTTATATACAGTATATTTGATTTTTAATTATAATACAGTATTTTAAAGGATAAAGTAACTTTTTACGGTAGCATAATGTTAAATACAGTATATTTGGTCTTTTCCCAGATCCCACAGCAAAAGATCATTTTTAAAGAGGTGTCTCTTAAAACTGAGTTAAAGTTGCTATACACTCTGAGTTTATTACTTACACAATGTACTGCTTCTTTTTAGAGGTATTGCTTATATCATGGAATTTAACATTTTTAATGAAAAGAATTGGACCAGTGTTTATGCTTCTAATGACTATATTTTTGCACAGCAACTTTATGGTACTTAACCTTTCATTTTTATTTCTTCTCATTAGAGTAATAGTAAAAACTCAATTGGTCTGCTGAACAATGAGATTCTTATTCTCAACCACACTGACATCAGTTTATGAGATGGAAATTTACAGAATATCATGCTCGGTTGATTTGAAATTATATCTTAGTGCAGTACCTCTTAGGATAAATTAAGTAAATGCTCAAATCTGTTTGAACTCAACATACAATGATGATAATGGCTAATCTTACCATAAAGTGCTTAAATAATGAATTTAGTATTATACAGTGTCACAGGGTTACCTGCCCAAAAGGCGATGGGGCCAGAGCATATCAAGTAAGCTGAATATAATGTAATGTCCTTGATGTATTTTAGTAAATCTTTAATCCAGCCCAAGCAAAGGGAAACTTTTTTTAATGAGACATATAGAGTCACCAGAGGTCAGAGGTTATGCATTGCTGATTAGGGAAATGTGCATTTACCAGGTAAAGTGCCTAAGATATGGGGATCCCCTAGAGGCTCAAGTCTCCTCTCTTTATAGTGAAAAACTCTTGTGGGTCAATGGGGCACGTTCATTTACTCTGATCATCTGTTTTCTATTTAGAACCATGTGTAGATAATAGATATTTTGAACACTAGGGTGCAATCTTGTCGAATTTACCATGCTTAAATAAATACCAGTGAGGCCAGAGCAACAAACAACATACACAAAGAAGAAATAAACACAGGGAATAAACAAAGTACTGGGAGTACACAGAAGACAATAAGACCATTAGCCTCTAGATGTTCCAATAAGATTAATAATTTCCTGTTTACCTGATTATTGTTCGCTTGCTCTCTACAGCACCACAACAAATCACAGCCTCTTTCACTTTCTGTCTCTCATACCCTTTCCTTTTTCAAGCTTTCTCTACATCCTGGCCTCTCTTCTTCCTGCCAGTTGAGAATCTGCCCCTGACTCACCTGTCGACTCAATTAGGCTTTGGTTTTGAAGACCGTATCAAATGTCATTCTTAGGGTAATTTCTGGTAATGACCTTAATTATCTCCCAAGTGAGAGAAAAGTCCTTTTTTAGCTAATTAGACACTGTGATAGGCCTATCTCTAGTTCCTTTGTACATTCAAGCTTTCAGTTGGCCAAGAAAGGCCATAGTTCCCTATCATTGCCAAAGCTGGAGGTTCATAAAGTAGGGTAACGCCTTCCTGTTCTTCCTCTTTGAAGGCTGTAAGCCCACAAGTGAGCTGGAGGTATGCCCACTTCTTCAATTGGTATCTCATCCACATGCAATATTTTGATATAGGGCTGAGTTCTTCCTTTGAAAATTAACGTGTTCTGGGGATATTGGTTTCTAATCAGTATATAGTGGTGTACATACTTCTTGATAGCTGACAACAATGCTATTTTTAACCAATGAAATTGTGTTTATTCTATTGATAACCTAAGGAATTTGGATTCACCATTGCTTAATCGATCGTGATTGATCTAAGCAGAGACTGAAGTAGTTACCTGTATATACTCCTGGGCAGTGGGTGGTGTTTGCACAGTGCGAAGAGAGAGAATGCAAGAAGAAGGGGCAGAGAGAGTCCAGAGTATGGTGTAAGAAGGCAGATGGTGCAGGAGAGAGATTGCCTACTGAAAATGCTGTCAAGATCACTCACACTGAGTGCAAGAATTCAGAGGAGGGTACTTGGATGACAGGATGTAAGGCACATGGACAGTGATACCAACCTCAAGGGAGAAAGAGACAGTTTCATAAGGGAGGCGCAGGGTCCAGTGAGAGGGGGAAAATTCATGAGAGGACTGATTGAAATCAGCAAACAAGAAGCAAGAAGACGTCTGTTGGAAAACAAGCATTCAGCAGACAGTGTGTTTCTGTAAGAAGTTGGAAGATTAATTGTTCTGCTAGCATAGTGCCCAACTTGGACTTCACACCACCAGAAGTTGTATCTTCCATTGTTATGGTTTAATGGACTTTTAGAGAGTGGACTTTGTGCTCTATTTTAAAAATTTTTTCCCTTAAGATATTTTATACTCTTATCTACTTTTTTCTCCTTGGTGTATTTTATATTGTCTTATGTAATACAAGTTCATTGTGTGTTTACTCACCTCCCAATTTAAAGAAACCTTGTGCTATTATCTTTAAATTTTAAGAATTCCCATAGTCTTAGTAAAAATGTGTGGTGTAGTCAGATATTTTAACTGTATTTAGGTTAGATTACCTATAAGTGTGACTAGACAACTGTCATACTTATGCTACTGTATTCGATTATGTTTGACCTATTTTGTAAGTCACTTTGAATATATGAATTTACAGTAAATGAAATTTGAGCATACTCATTTTTAATATTTAGTTACTCTTTTTGGTGTATTATCTTTAATTTTTGCTACATTATATATAGTATGAAAAATGTAAATTCATCAATGGTACCCATAAAGCTCAAAAAATGACTTTCTTGTAATTGAAAGATATTACTATTTTCATAGTGCATCAGGTTTTCACTTTATTCCTTGTTCCATTAAAAAAATATATAAAGTGAGACAAGAAATATTTGTAGAACAGTTTTGGCATACCTGCGTTCTACTGAATTAGACAAGCACTTAACTTAAACAGTTGTTTTTCTTGGCAGAGAATGAAGGTGCTTAAGCATGAACAAGAAAATCACTTGCCTAACAAAACAATCCAAGCAAATTACAGGATATGTAAGAATGACAATTAGACATCTCAGTAGAGATCAAAGGCAGCTATTTCCAAAATAAACCTGACAAAAATGAAACTCTTAATTAGATCACATGTGCATAATTTTTTAATTCAGTGTATAATATACCATTTCTTTACCCACACCTGGAGAGTTTACAAAGTGCTATTGGCTGAAAATCTGGCAATAGAAAAATGAAAATATTGAATAAAATATATCTGTGTTAGGTTTTACACACAAGGGTGTATTTCAATAGGAAAATAGGCAAAAATGCCCAGTCCATTTTGTCATTTTCAAGCTAAGCTATTTAGGTGTTCTTCAAAGCCCAACCTCATATCTGACTTGTGGTAGGAGGTAAGTGTCTATATATGAATGGGGTGTACTTCTATTTGGTTTAGATTCGAACTACAGTAACACTATATACACCACTCCAGTTATACACCTTGTCCACCACTCTAAGATGAGACGGACTAATATCTAGCCAGAATTTTGATTATGTTCTGCTCTTACACGGTTCAACCAAGAACCAGGCTACTTTGTTCTTATGATTAGATATTCCAGACTATTTCCACCATGCTGTGATAAGATATTAAAATTTAAATAGATCCTCAATCACTAATGGCTCTTTCTTTACTCAAACAAATTTGGGAATCGGGAGTCATGTAGTTGAAGCAGAAACCTTGACAATCTTTAGGAAGTATCTGGATGAGATAATTGGGAATCTGAGCTATTAGCTAAACAAATTAGCTTAATGAAATGAATGGTCATTTGACAAATTACTTATGTACTTATGGAATTTTTATAGCTTGCCATCCCCAGCGGCTCTGCCCGCATATTACAGAAACAGAACAAACTTTAAAAATTAATAAACAAAAACATATCGTTGGCTAAGTGGTGGCAAGGTACCCTCCAAAACGCAGAGGTAGACCAACTCCTCATTCTTGACATCACGGTTCTCACTTGGACTGTAACCTATGTCTCAGATTAGTGCAAATATATCACTTCTGCAAGCAAATTATGTTTCTTGTCATGATGGGAGAAGTTGCAAAGTCAACCAGAATGTTCAAGCAAGTTCTAGAAAAAAACCTTATCTAAATCCATTAAGTAGTTCTCTCATGAAAAGCAGAAAGACATATGACAGACAGATGTTGTATTTTATATATAGAGAGATGTAACATGTATCCTTAAGAGTATTATAATGTATTGGTCCTTGGTACCTTTCTAGCTTGCTAACTGGTCATCTGGAAGAATTCTGCACCACCACCTCCCCATTTCACAATGGCTAAAAGGTTTACTTCATTATCATAAGCTGGAAAAAAGCAAAGTTTGCTCAATTGCAATCTGTAAACCAAGCTACAGAATATTGCAGCCTCTCTTATACATATCTGTCACTATACAGGGTGGTCCAGATCTAATTATGCAGATCCAGATCATCTGGATGACTTTGATTTATGCGGGGACGATTCCAGTTTGGCACAAAGAAGATTCTTCATGTCAATTCGCACACTTCTCGATGGTCTGGGATTTTTCAGGTGATTTTCTATGTAATAAACTTAATAAGTTATAGCGTAATGAAAATCACATAATTAGATCTGGACCACCCTATACATATTTGTCATATCTGTCACACAAATACTGTCACTGGTAAGGAATCTCTCATGACAAAACTTCTCTCTCTCTGTCTTTTTGTAGTCATTCTTCATGAGACACAAACCCAGGATAACAGAATCACAGTTCTACCTTTTATTGAAAGAAGTTCTCGACACTGGGAAAAAGATCTCTCAATTAACATATCAGAAAAGGAGTGGAAAGTAGCAATGCAGAGAATTCACTCGAGCTCCATATGCGCAAAGCATACAATTATACAACTCAAAATTATATATCGAGCATATCTGCCTTGACTATCCAAAATGTTTCCAGGGCATGATCCAACCTGCGAATGCTGCAACCTAGTCCCAGCCTTACTGGGTCACATGTTCTGGGCCTGCACCAAATTAACATTATACTGGACGAAAACTTTTAATTACCATTCAGACAGCCTTGGTCTCACAATCCCTCCTAACCCATTAACAGCAGTGTTTGGGGTTCTTCTAAATGGGTTTAAAGTGGAGAAAGACAAACAAATTGTGATTGCATTCACTACACTTTTGGCACGCAGACTTATTCTGATAAACTGGAAGAACTCAAACTCTCCTCTTTTAAATGTGATGTGTTATACAATTTGAAATTGGAAAAAATCAAATACTCAGTTAGAGGATCCGTACAGACTTTTTTCAAAACATGGCAGGATCTAATCAGTAATATTTTAAAATAAGCTCATAAAGCAAAGAGAATGTATTAATTTAGGTATGTCTACAAGCCTTAAATTTCACACCGTTTGGCTTGCTCTCTCTCTCGGGTGGGGATCGATTTGTCCTTAACTCAATTTTTCTTTTTGTAAAAACTTGATTGATTTGTATGGATTGCAATAAAATTAATTAAAAAAAAAAAAAGAAAAAAAAAAAGAAAGTTCTCCTTCTGCATTATCGATAAGACAGCTCCTATGCTGCAATGGCATATTTCTGTATGCGTAACATTAGGCAGACAGGCTGTCTCAGCACCCCTACTCCAGAGTGCCTGGACTGTTTTAAAATCCCAATAGGAAGAAAAGAGACAATTTAGTCCATCAAGCTCATTTGTTTAGCTAATAGCTAAGCTGTCTTAATATCTCTTCCAGACACTCTGAGTAAAGAAGCACTTCCTGGCTCCAGTCATAAATGCACTTCCCTTTATTTTCCACTGGTGTCCTTGAGTACATGATTCATCATTAAGATGAAACAATTCTTCTGTATCTACTATAGCAATACCTTTGAGAATTTTGAAGACCTTGATTAGGTACCCCCTTGTCTCCTCTGCTCAGGACTAAACGGATTTAGTTATCTACTCCTGTCAGACTCGGAAATGTACTGGAATGCACTTGGTTGCTCTCCTCTGCCCAGTTTCAAGTGCTGCTATGTCTTTCTAGTAGCAAGGTAACCAGAAGTGCAGAGAATACTCCAGATGTGGTCTTATTGCACATCAGAATCTGAGCATAATGTCTCTTGACTTATATTTAACAGTTTTTATGATAAAACCTAACATTGTATCTGTCTTTTTAATAGCTTCTGTGCATTGCTTCGATGATGAAAATGTTGTGTCAACATAAACCCCTAAATCTATTTAAGATGGTTGTTTCCCATCTAAGCTGTTAGATGTTAGAACTTGCCATTCTGCCTAATGATAATGTTATGGTATTTATTTAGTTATTATATTTATTTAGATACACATATCTTTTTTAATGGGAAGGAATTTCTTAGGAACACACATTATATACATTAAAACAAGAAACACCATTTTAGACAATATAATATTGCAATGGTTCTTTAACTGGAATGTCAATGAAGAGATCTGGTGTAGAAATGGGTCTGTTTTATGACAAACCTAAAATGTTCAGATAAAACCATAAGCCACAAAATAAATGGACTTCACTTATGTACAATCAGTCTCTTTCATGTTGGTTCAGGCTGAGTAGTTCCACAGTTAGCTGAAACAGCTCATAACAAAAGCTACATCATGAAGGCAACAGAGCTGTCAAAGCTAATCAAGAGTAGAGCTTTTGAAAAGTAGCAATCAAAGGAAGATTATAAGGGAATTAAACAATGCATAATAATTTTCAAAAATTCAGAAAATATCATATAATTGTGAATCTGTTTAGAATAGCATGCCTGCTAAAAATCAACGTACAAGCAAACAGGACTTTATTTACAAAAGCCATGAGAGTCGTTGTGGGCATAACTGTTGTTATGAGAAAAATTACAAACTTTAGTTTTATTAAAGTTCTCAATGAGGCGTGTGGAACAGTATGAATTGATTCTTTGATATACAGAGATACAGAGATTGAATGTAATTTATAGTAATGTGCCTTAACCATAAACACTATTTTTGGTATAACCTTCACACTGCACATTTTTCCTACCATGAAGTTTTGCTTATCCTCACACCTTATCTAGATTTCCGGCTCATATCTGTTTTTTTCTTTTTTTGTTTGACTCTTTCCATTAATTTTGCAAGTGATCTCAGTGTGTTCTGATATGTATCTATCCTGAATATGCATGACATGCACAAAATAAATAAAATCACATTTTTCGGGCCGCCATAAACACCAACAGCATGTTGTCTCCTACACTTCTTAACTCTGTTTTCAGTGTAGGATGTTTGCAAATTTTTCAGTTCAGGATGAAGGAAGAAAAATTCTGCAAAAAAGTGAAATATTGCAGCTTTTTCCAAACTGTTCAAGCATTCAAACGCAGACCACACTGAAGGCGCTTATGCATGTACATCAGAAGTTTGTCATTCCGACTCATCTGAGGTAAGCGCTACCACTCTGGGACACAAGGGGGCGTGGTCGCTGATGGTTAACATTCCCTCTTCTTTCATAGCCCTGAGAATCCACCCACAGAGGGAAACTGATTCCATCCCTTAAGGTTCCTCCAATCAGAAAGAGAGATGCTTCTGGCACGACGTGTCTCACTCAGGAGAAAGCAATCTGACTTGGAGCTCCTACGTGAAACTGAAGTATACCAGAAAATACTGAAGAAACCTCTTTTTTAATTTTTAGTTTTTTCATATTACTTTATTGGATGCGCCATCAAGTACCTGTTTCTGTTTTGGGACTGTGAATATTTAAAGGTGAAACCTGGATGGTGCCCCAGCACTTCCTCCATGACCAGTATCCTTCCTTAGTCAACAACATACAAAAGTGGTCTAAATCTGATCGAAAAATGTGTTTTCTTGCCATTCATACTTATCTAAAATAATCAGATATGAGTGAAAAAATAGGAATTGAACTGCAATTTTCATTACGCTATTTCTGTGTAAAAACTCAGAAAACTGAGAGGAGAGGAAAGAAAATTAATTCAACCAAACACAGAGTAATCATGGAGGACAAACTTATAGCACCAAAGTTTGCAAGTGACCCAAAAACAGGGAAGTGATTTATCTTTGAAGCAAAATAATTAATTAAAGTAATGTAAAAGCAAGGACTATCAATTAAATTGTGTCAGGGACAGAAAACTATTGTTTGGAAATGTTTTTCTGTTTAACTTGAGAAAATAGTTTTGCAAGGAAAAATGAACTGTATTGGCATAGTCCAATGTAAGTAAGTAAAGAATTTACCCTAAAACTGAAGATGGTAATGGAGGTTAACACTTTTGAAGATGGCCTGCCCATACGTTTTGTCTCATCGTGTATTATTTATATATTCAAATTAAGCAATATGACAACTATTGACTGTACTCTGCAAGAATTGTGTTGTAGAACTGATTTGAAGTATGCTTGTATAGGGAGAGTAAGTTTTAAAGCTTATATTTAACATAGTATCTAAAATTTCCTGCAGGCTAATTCAGTGTCATAAAGGTATGTGATGCCTTTTATTTATACAAAATGATTTACAGAGATTGGAGTACTCTACTGGAGAAAAAAAATTCTTAAGAGACTTTACTGCTCTAGGGATTTCTTTAAAGGAACTAGAAATAGTCAATAAAAGAACCAATAAAACAGGGTGAAATTCTCAACAAAAACATAAATAAATATTCTAACACCAGTAAAACGATGTGATGAAAACAGGCTGCTAGTGTATTTCTAAGCAAATGGAATGTCCGTTCATAAAATGTTTCTCACCAGTATTCTGTAGCCTTAGAGCCTTGAATAACATAATACAGTACTCCGGTATTAGCTTTATGTTAAATTAGAAGAAATATGTTTTGAATAAATTATAATAATACATTTTAAAAGTTTTCCTATAAAAGCAATGCATTATGTTCCTACAGTGTTAATGAGAGTCTGATCTTCGTTTCTTATACTGTGGAATTTTCCATGCTTGAGTTTACAACTATACATACTGTTAAGTAACAAACACAGGATTGGATAATATACCTCTGGTACTGAATGCAACAATATGGGTCCCAGTTTGTCTGTTTAAATATCCTATCACATTATCTGCAGAAAAGGTGGGGTGATCTCCGCTTATTTATTCTTAGTTCTGTTTTTGCAGGCCCGTGATTCTAGACTGGAATAAGCAATTTCAGAAAATGGATGAGTGAATGGATGGATGTTACTATTCTGTTTGGTTACCTTTCCTTTGCCTTTAAAGTAACAGTATATGGTTATAGGATAGCCTGCTAAACCTGACTCAGGAACAAGCATCTTTCATTTCAAGGCAGAATGTTTTAATTTATTTAAAAACACACTAAATTATGATAAATTCTGCTTTTCTGAGCTGTGTATTCTTTTTTGAAGTTAACTAAGTGGAATTTCAGGTTTTTAAGCATTGCTTATAATATAGATTTGTATCTACTAGCAAATGTACTCTGTGCTAATGAATAAACATCACCAGTTCTCGAACTTGCAAATGGGTACAGTGTGTCTTATTAATAATCTAAAGTATTATTAAATTAAATGTAAAAATAATGTAAATATAAGAACCACTTTAAAATGCCACGTAAATGATTTAGCAGCTGAATTAAAGGAATATTAAATCACGTGGCCTCACACAGAGCAAATTAAAATCATACGTTAGTGTCCAAATGTATTTGTCAGCCTGTAATTAGAGCTGGAACACTCACAATGTTTAGTAGTCAATACTTACTCTGATTACTTATTTTATTTTAAAACTGAAGAACAAATCGGAAGAAGTTGAGTTTTTTGATTCTGCACAAATTATAATTGGACCCAAAGGAATGTCACATGTACAAATGGAAATTCAATTTCTGCTTGCTGTGCATTGCCTTCTGCCGCAAAGCACATCCAAACATCACAATTGCCACCAGATCATGAATCGGTTTATGTGAAAACCCAGTGCAGTAAATTAATGGGCTTACTTATAAGAAATATAACATGCTCTTTTTAAGAGGTTAACTTTTATTGCCTCCACTATAACAAAGTCTGTTCCCGCCACTCAATTCTTCAGATTTTTTGAATTGTGTTATTTGTCAAATGTATTTTCTTGCAACAGGAAAAATTGACCATGTTTGTACTTTTCTCTTTTTGGGACAAAATGAACGCAGTGGTGCTGCATGCAATACGGAAACTTAAATATATATAGTTACACATTGTTTAGTTTTGTTGGTCATATTTTGATACAGGGCCAGATTTATTTTCTAGCTTGGTCGTGATGTTTGTGTTTGCATTGGTTGTTTGGTATGAGTGAGTGGATGTAATGTGCCTAGATACTTATTGATACAACTTCCAAAATTAACTATAACTTTTAGTATCATCAGAAAATAAGAATATTTGTGAATCTTAACATACAACACCACATATTATAATGATGTCTGTAATAAAAAAATAAAATACGCTTCTCAGCAAGTATCCAATTTTAGAGGTCCAGTGTCTTTTATAAAATACTGGGTTATGATTGTTTAAACTGAAGCATTTTCATTCAAAGTATATTTTTGCCCCACACCACACTGTTTTATAAGTATCAGTTGCTTTAAGTTTCAAACTTTAAATAATTTTGAACTGTCTTTATAATAATATAAATCACATATTTCTGATGCTGTGCTCTCTAGCACAACTTTTTGTTTATTTTTTAGACACAGTTCAAGTTGTCACGCTAATAAGTTCCAAATATTTTTTTCATGGATGGACAATTTAAATTATTTTGGTTAACAGTGTAAATGTATAGTAAAATAATGAAAATAAAAGTACACTATATTTAATAAGATAAGGGAGACCACACAAACTGCACCTTACTAACAGTTTACATTTCATTCATTTATTGGAAAGCATAAGTCCTCACAGTGTCCAGTCTCACAGGGTCCACAAGGCTCTGTTCTAGGTCAGCTTTTGTTTAACATCTACATGCTTCCCCATGACTTTGTTATTAATCAGTACAGTTGGCAGTTTGATTTCTATGACACCCATATACAGTACAGCTAAGCAACCATCCCTCTGGTTCCTTTTCATATTTTTCTTTGACAAACTGCCTCTGGGATATTAAGCTGTTAAAAGTCAGTGCTTTTTAGATCTAGGATCTTTACTCATGGTCCTGGAAGGCCACCATGGCTGCAGGTTTTCGTTCCAACCAGTTTATTTCTTAGAGGATAGTCCTTGCTAATAATGAAACTTGGTATTTAACTAGTTCTAGGTGTTAATATCTTGTTGTAGGACATACTGATACCATTGTTTCCTTGCAAACTGACTAATGTACAGTACAAAACTGGCAGCTTGGCTGTGTCTGTGTATATTTTCTGTAGCTGCCAGTGTGATGCAACATGCTAAAATGTGGCGAATAGTCTGTTCAGCTATGTTGCACATTCTGTATAAAACACAAAAGAAATGCCTCTCCTCACCTTCCACTTTCTCTCACTCTGCCTTTCCTCTTCTTGACCCTAGCATCTCTTTCTCCTGCTAGTTAAGCCCCAACCACATATACTCCTCTTAACTTCATTCTGGGGTTACTTCCAGACAATCCCAGAAAACATTTTCAGTGTCAGAGGCAGTTGTGTGTTTTCTCCACGGACACCAAGGCAGACTCGCCACTTGTAGTTTCCTGCACCTCTTAGCCTTTAATTGCCCTTAAAGGGCCAGGTCTCCATGGCTGCTCTCCAGCTGCCTGAATTCCCATTCTAGGTCCTTGTTCTAAAAGTGTTGTTTCCACTGGCGTTCACCACCTTTCTTCACCTTCTTCCTGACAACCAGCTTGGTTTTAATGCTAGGACACAGCTCACTTCTCTCTCTCTTTTCTTTGTGCTGGTGCTGTCCCCTACTGGCCCGTATGTTTCAGTTGTCATTTACGGGAATATACAGTATAGTCCTGCATCATCCAGGTGGTGGCCATACTCCTGCAGCACCTCTTGAACATGAGGGTATGTTTTCACAATATTCTTAATTTTATTGTCATTTTTTTGGAAATGAGTGTCAAGATTGTAGCATGCACATATTATTTCTATAATAACCTTACATTAAAGAGAAAATGGGCACCGACCAGCATATAACATTTAATAAGTTCAAAAATTTCTCAGGTCTATATATAAAGCAAAAAATGAACATTACAAATTGCATATTGCTGCCCTAAAACACACATACAGTATAAAATGGGTCAAGCTTATGTGGTTGTCTAATGCTGACTGTCTTGCAATATGGCAAGAAGATCCCCAGCGTGGAGATCCAGTCTGAGCTTTATAGGTGTTACAAAATAGATGTTGATCATACTGAATAGGCAAGAACTTTTCAACCAAAAGGATCTATCTAGTGTTTCTAAATACTACAGACCAAGACCCTGAGCTCCTTCAACCAGTCACAGGATCCCCTTTAAGTCATTCCAATGACATTTCCACTGAATGGTAGGTCCCAGATGCCTTTAACAGATGCTGAAATACCTAGCCTTTTGAGAGTCCTTTGTTTAGTACATAATCTTCAGGGACATCCCTTGCCTTACTTCTGCTCCTTGCATATTACCCTGCAGCTTTAAGCTATACTATGCTGCTTTAGATGTAAATGTAATCAAAAAGAATGTTGTTGTACAAATCCTTCACGCGTCTGACATATGATTTAGTCTAACATACATATGAACTTTCAAACCCGTACTTGCAAAATAGTAATGCCACATGACTTCTATGCCATTCACTATTACCTTTAAACCCCCTTTAAGAAGGATTTATTAAATAATGCCCTCATGTATCCTGTTTACACAAGGACCTCTGCTCCCACTTCCAATCAAATTTAATAGGGTTAGTTTGATACTATGCCAGCATAAGCGTACACTTGGTTTACCCTTGGCTGAGTTTAATAGGGTTAAAAATATTTTCACATTGCAAGTGTACACATTAATCATTTGTCTTGTGGATTTTGAAAATTGGAAGAGACAGGGCTGAGAAAAATGTTCAATTAATTGGGCCTACCCCAGCGTTCAGGGGTCACCTTGTGTCAGTTGTCCCATGTTTTCCAGGTCAGAGAGTTCTTCTGTGTCCTACAGCTGGCAAGAGCAGAGATCGACGCTATGGGCAAAGAAAGGTGAAAGAACTCCACTCATAAAGTGTGAATTTTCCTGCGGGCAAGCATAACAATTCCCACTTTCAGATTGTCGCCAGACACCAACCACTTAAATAATTCATGCTCAGCTGACGGCCTTGCTTGGTAAATTTTCTAATCGAGTAGTCAGGAAAAAAAATTGTGAATGGTCTGTCATTTGCCATAAATCTACTGCCTGCTTATGACTCAGGAGTAATTAGTTTTGGAACTTCTTACAGTTGATTAGTTTCCTTCAGTTGTTGAGGAAGATAACAGAAGAAGGAGAATGCAGGAGAGGCAAATATCTATCAGCACAACACCTGCTCCTAAGCAAAAATGTTCAAGAGTTTGTGTATAGTCATTTGGTGACACCTAACTCCAGTGCTGAAGTGCTGTAATGAAATTAAGTACACATCCCTGGCTTTGATCACTCAATATGGGTGCATTTAAAGAGTGAAAATGGCTATTGTCAAGAAGAAAAAGTAAAAAAAAAAAAAAGAATATTTGATGTCAGTACCTATATTGAGTGCTATTGAGGCTGACACAAATTGACTGTGAAAATCTCTTTAAACAGTGAGACTGAAACCCTTTTACTTTTATGGCTCATCAGAAAATTGGCAGAAAATACCTAAAGTTTGTCAGGTTAATTTCAGTAATATCAACTTTTGTTAATGTTTGAATAGTTATTTTCTAGGTGTTTTCCTAGGTTGATTACCCTCCCAATGATTTTATATCGTCATCTACCTTTTGAAAAGCAAAAGAATATATTTTCAAAATGAGTGGACCATACTTCACCTGTACTGCCCATAAATATAGTCCAGCTGCAGATTCACATCTTAGGCGACTGCTTCAATCTGCTATGACACAGTCGGTGTGTTAAATTCAACTGAATTAGCATTTTTTTTGTTTTCTTTGTGTGTGTGTGTACCCAAGTACATACAGTGGTGTGAAAAACTATTTGCCCCCTTCCTGATTTCTTATTCTTTTGCATGTTTGTCACACAAAATGTTTCTGATCATCAAACACATTTAACCATTAGTCAAATATAACACAAGTAAACACAAAATGCAGTTTTTAAATGATGGTTTTTATTATCTAGGGAGAAAAAAAAATCCAAACCTACATGGCCCTGTGTGAAAAAGTAATTGCCCCCTGAACCTAATAACTGGTTGGGCCACCCTTAGCAGCAATAACAGCAATCAAGCGTTTGCGATAACTTGCAATGAGTCTTTTATAGCGCTCTGGAGGAATTTTAGCCCACTCATCTTTGCAGAATTGTTGTAATTCAGCTTTATTTGAGGGTTTTCTAGCATGAACCGCCTTTTTAAGGTCATGCCATAGCATCTCAATTGGATTCAGGTCAGGACTTTGACTAGGCCACTCCAAAGTCTTCATTTTGTTTTTCTTCAGCCATTCAGAGGTGGATTTGCTGGTGTGTTTTGGGTCATTGTCCTGTTGCAGCACCCAAGATCGCTTCAGCTTGAGTTGACGAACAGATGGCGGACATTCTCCTTCAGGATTTTTTGGTAGACAGTAGAATTCATGGTTCCATCTATCACAGCAAGCCTTCCAGGTCCTGAAGCAGCAAAACAACCCCAGACCATCACACTACCATCACCATATTTTACTGTTGGTATGATGTTCTTTTCTGAAATGCTGTGTTCCTTTTACGCCAGATGTAACGGGACATTTGCCTTCCAAAAAGTTCAACTTTTGTCTCATCAGTCCACAAGGTATTTTCCCAAAAATCTTGGCAATCATTGAGATGTTTCTTAGCAAAATTGAGATGAGCCCTAATGTTCTATTTGCTTAACAGTGGTTTGCGTCTTGGAAATCTGCCATGCAGGCCGTTTTTGGCCAGTCTCTTTCTTATGGTGGAGTCGTGAACACTGACCTTAATTGAGGCAAGTGAGGCCAGCAGTTCTTTAGACGTTGTCCTGGGGTCTTTGTGACCTCTCGGATGAATCGTTTCTGCGCTCTTGGGGTAATTTTGGTCGGCCGGCCACTCCTGGGAAGGTTCACCACTGTTCCATGTTTTTGCCATTTGTGGATAATGGCTCTCACTGTGGTTCGTTGGAGTCCCAAAGCTTTAGAAATGGCTTTATAACCGTTACCAGACTGATAGATCTCAATTACTTCTGTTCTCATTTGTTCCTGAATTTCTTCGGATCTTGGCATGATGTCTAGCTTTTGAGGTGCTTTTGGTCTACTTCTCTTTGTCAGGCAGCTCCTATTTAAGTGATTTCTTGAGTGAAACAGGTGTGGCAGTAATCAGGCCTGGGGGTGGCTACGGAAATTGAACTCAGGTGTGATACACCACAGTTAGGTTATTTTTTAACAAGGGGGCAATTACTTTTTCACACAGGGCCATGCAGGATTGGATTTTTTTTCTCCCTAAATAATAAAAACCATCATTTAAAAACTGCATTTTGTGTTTACTTGTGTTATATTTGACTAATGGTTAAATGTGTTTGATGATCAGAAACATTTTGTGTGACAAACATGCAAAAGAATAAGAAATCAGGAAGGGGGCAAATAATTTTTCACACCACTGTAGTTGTGAGCTATGAAACGTTTAACTAGTTAATAGCACTTTGGAGAGGAACATGGTAAGAACAGCTTGCCAGTGATTATGCATGTTAAATTTCTTGCAGGTTCTTGCAGATGTGTGTGTGTAGTGTGTCGTTAAGGAAAATTATAGCCCAACCCATAGTCTAAATAACAGAACTACATACTGTCTTACATTTAAATTTTTCAAAAATAATCTGACACAGCCTTGTTAAACAATGACTTCATTAGTTCTGCATGTATGATTGTTCTATACT
Organism: Polypterus senegalus; assembly: GCF_016835505.1. Classification (NCBI taxonomy): domain Eukaryota; kingdom Metazoa; phylum Chordata; class Cladistia; order Polypteriformes; family Polypteridae; genus Polypterus; species Polypterus senegalus. The sequence goes on from NC_053160.1 coordinate 141,017,196, forward strand.
TTTAGGGATAAAATCAGTTGACATAATGAACCTGTACCCAGCATAAACAGCTAAGCCAACCCATGTAAGGTTAATATAAAGTCGACTTACTGTTTCTTACCTGACATTGCCTTAAGTTCAACTTTTTTGTTAAAATTCTACAATATATTCACAAGTATCAGTTGACAATAAAGTTGAGACAATATTCAGTTAATATTGTAAGTACTGTTTCAAGTAATTAACTATATAATGTGACATTAGGAATAACATCATGTAAATCTATGAAAAGCTTTAGAGGGAGAGACCATTCAGCTAAATATAGATTGTTATATCCTTTAATCATAACACAAGCTGTTATGACATGGCATGCTCAAACCTTCCCAGAAGGGATTTTCACTTACTCATCAGCCATCTTAGTAAATTTCCTTTTCAGAGAGGGCTTCTTGCAAACACTGAGGACTTTTTCGGTGGGTGATAGCAGCTGGTGACCTTTTTAAAGGAGGGAGTCAGATTAGTGTCACTGATAGCCAAAACAGAAACCAGTCAGTAAAATATAAAAACACAGGAGCAAGTGAATAGGTAGTCTTGAATACAAGCATCAAGTTCAAAATTTGTATAATGAATCAAAAGTTAAATTAATTAACAGAGAAAAATGTAGCTAGAATAAAATCAGGAAAATACTTTGCCACTCAAGCATAAAATACGAAAGCAGTTTTATTCAGAGTTTCTCCAAGACTTAAGTGTCATAGTTCCCTTCCAGGTACTTCACAGTTGTGCAAATAAAGTAATTATTAAATAATTCAAAATCATCCAGTGATTGCTTGGACAGGCTCTCGCTTCCCCTCCACCCTGCCCTGTAAAAGTGGGTTAAGAAAATGGGTAGATGGATGGTTCTCTGAATTTTTTTTCTCACATTAGGAAGTTTTTCAAAGTACAAATACCCGATTTCATAAGCAAAGAACCCTTCCAAGAATAAAATGGTGTTTTGTCAAGCAATGGTTCTACGAGAAACTACACTATCTAGTAAACAACCATAAAAAGTCATTTAAGAACTATTATTATGTATTTTGGAATAAGTTATTATAGAATCCCAAATTATTAGACATGCAAAGCAAAAGGTGACTGTATTAGAATAAAGCAAAATTTCTTCTGTTGGTTACTACACCTCAGCTGTACCAGACACAAAAATCTTGAATTAGCTTTACCACATCATGACTAAAATTAGAGTAAAATACAAAGTGTAAATAGGTGAACTACTATACAGTAATCACTCCTCGATCGCGGGGGTTACGTTCCAGAACCCCCCACGATAGATGAAAATCCGCAAAGTAGAAACCATATGTTTATATGGTTATTTTTATATATTTTAAGCCCTTATAAACTCTCCCACACTGTTAACATTATTAGAGCCCTCTAGACATGAAATAACACCCATTAGTCAAAAGTTTAAACTGTGCTCCATGACAAGACAGAGATGACAGTTCTTTCTCACAATTAAAAGAATGCAAACATATCTTCCTCTTCAAAGAATGCGTGTCAGGAGCAAAGAATGTCAGAGAGAGAGAGAGCGAGAGAAAAGCAAACAATCAAAAAATCAATACGTGCTTTTGGGCTTTTAAGTATGCCGAAGCACCATGATAAAGTGGCATTTTTTAGAGGAACGTCTGTATCCTCTAGGCAAACATACTCCGTACAAACAGCCCCTCTGCTCACACCCCCTCCGTCAGGCAGAGAGAATGAGAGAGACAGAGAAAAGCAAACAATCAAGCACCGCACGGGAAGCATATCGTATATCATTGAGGAGTTTTATTTAATATGTAATACATGCTCTGATTGGGTAGCTTCTAAGCCATCCGCCAATAGCGTCCCTTGTATGAAATCAACTGGGCAAACAAACTGAGGAAGCATGTACCATAAATTAAAAGACACATTGTCCGCAGAAATCCGAACCAGTGAAAAATCCGTGATATATATTTAGATATGCTTACATTTAAAATCTGCGATGGAGTGAAGCCGCGAAAGTTGAAGTGCGATATAGCGAGGGATCACTGTACATTATTTAATGCACCTAAAAATACTAATGTATACTATAATGGAAGTTAAAAACACAAAATACAAACAACGTTCAAAAAGTTTCACTTTTTTAACTCCATTTATTGAGAATTTCAAAAACAAATGACGACACTTTTCTATATAGTCACCTTCGTCTGTGATGCAATTTTCCCAGTGTCGTATCAACTTTTTAATGCCCAATTACTACTCCTCCCACCTTCACCATTTCCAGCGAAAATATAAAAGTGCGTAAACTTTTTGAACGTCCCTTGTATATTCATTATAATCAACTAATCACTGCAAATATAGTGACTACTGAGTGCTTCTCTGTTATCATGACTAGTCAGCAATAGAATTGCTGCAAGAAATGGCACCCATGATGATATTACATTTGTTATCATGCTGAATTAGGGTTAAGAAACCTAAAATGCCAGAGGAATCTAAAAGGAAAGTTTAAACAGAGAAAACGTTACAAGTTATACACAAAAAATGGAAAGGCATACTATTAGCATTTTTGGATTGAAGGTGGTTAAGTGGAAAAATTAGTTTCCCAAATGTCTTACACCAGTGCAAAGTGATTACGACAATCTCACTGGGATGCCCATGGTCTGCCATGAAGTCAATGTATCTCCTTCCCACCTCTTTGAATTGTTATTATCTGTGGTAGTAACAATTTTGTTAAACTTGTGTGTAACTTGTAACAATACTTTCTTCATTACTATTCTTGTATTTTTGCTTGTATTTTGAATTAGTACTATCATTTGCTTGTATTTTTGTTTCTTTATTTTTCACTCTTATTAATTTACATTGATTTTATAAGAAAGATTACTTTTGTTTGCTATACAGTTTGTTTTTATATATAGTATGTAATACCTACTTCCTTTCTCTATTTTACAGGCTATACAGTAGGCATTAGTTATTTTTCAAAAGTATTTATATTATATTTTGCTGTAGATGGCTAGTTTTACTTCTGGTAGTGTGGTTTTTGACTCCTATGTTAAAAAATGTAAAACTTTGATTTATAAAGTTGATTAGTGGAAAAATTTGGGTGACATCTTACTGTTGATATTTAAGCAGAGATATGTTCTTCTGTTGACTTTAGTAAAAGACAAGCACAGTCAATTAAAAGAAAACATTTTTAAGTTGTACATGACATATGCAACATTTAACAGCATTGCAACAAATCAAATTTCATGCTTTTGGAAGAGGATACAGCAATACCACCTTGCTTCGGTACAGTGTAACTGCTAATCATCTAGTGTAAGATGACTAGCGCAACATCTATTCTGCCACCAAAATTATAAGCGCATCAGTTTCACTTTGGGCTATAATGGTCATTTTAATTAGGTACAGGTGACCATCATGGTTAGGTTTTCAGAACAATGTGAACAGCCATAGCTGACTTTGAAAACATGACTCAGAAACTGATACTATGCACATCTGTTCATTTTATATTACCCTCTCATTGGTTTAATCCAGAAATAAATTATCAAGGATTTTTGCCTTCAAAGCTTTTTGTCACTTAACAATTGCATTGTAAAATCTATGATTTGCAGACTGTTTTATTCCTGGGTAGTGAACACATTTCCACCTACTCCCTGTTCTGAGGAGGCTCTTATCCTTTCATTTTCCTGTCACCAACTTTGTTATTACCTTCAGAGTAAGCTGCACACTTTAAATAGGCACTTGTAGCTTCTGTCAATGTGTTAAAGCATATAAAAGTATGCTGTTATGGGTCTGAGATTAGTCCAAGCAAGGCCAGTGGATCATTATATTTGTCTAGGTCTTTGAAATGAATAAAGCACTCCAGTAGAGAGCTGAAGTATTGCATGTTAGAATCAAATCCATAAATGATTTTAACAGACTTTGCCACTATAAAGAAGATCAAACAAATTAGAAATTGCTGAATAGCACTGGAAAAAATCAAAATTTTCAATCGTATTTGCCTTATTACAAAATGTTAAAAAGTGATCATTTACAATATGAATGTATATACAAAAAACTTCTGCTTCTAATCCTGAACCTAATTCACAGCAAAATAACTTGCTGCTGGTTAAAAAGTATGTAGTTCTCTACATTTGGTTTAGAAGGTAAAGTTAGGTTAAATAAAACAAATGTACAGGAAAAGACAATGGAAAAAAGAAAATAGTTTTTTTAAAATAAGAAAGTAATTACAAAAGCAACAGAGCATGTTTTGAAGTGTAAAGCAAATGCATTAGGTTGATTTAGAATTCTAATTATTGAATAGTATTAAGTTGTTTTAATTTCATGAATCAATAGGTGTACTTTACTTCTAATTTAACAATTACCGTGTTGTGGGAAGATATCCCCTTTGGAAACAAATACTAAACACAATGAATTAGCTAGTACCTCCTAATAAAAATAATAGAGCACTAATAATGTATATGCCCCAGCCACAGATGTGTCAGTTGACAGAGTTCAGTCCATTATGCATTTATCGAGAATATGTACATTTTCTTTTAACTAATATAGCATGTACAATAATAATAGTGATTTACCAAGATCATTTCTTAATTTAATAAAAATAATGTAAAGAAAGTAAAGAAGATTAGAAGATGCAATGTGTATGAATGTTTATGACCAGCTGAAAATTACATACAGTAATAATGATTTTTAAATTAAATACTATAAAATAAAATTTTAAATTAGCATACTTTTATTATTTGTTTATTCAGGTATAGTTGAAAATGAAGTAAAGGTAGTATTTCTTAGAATTCGTCTTTATTTACACACAGTAGACAGATATTCCTAGGTTATTCTTGAAAGTTTCTGTTTTGCCAGGTATTTTTCAATTTTTTATTTTTTTAATCAAAGGTTAGCAAAAAAAAAATCATAAAGGTTAAGAAACAGCCGTGCTCTTTAGGTATTTAAACTGAACTTTCCATTTTTTTATTCATGACAGGTTATGAGCAATTTAAAAGTCTGATGTCTGTTTTAAATGCATTATAACACATCTATACCGTGATTCAAAAAACGTGTTCAGCTTTGGTTGAATCTCCTTTACCTTCACTCCAAATTCATTATTTTTTTCTGTGTGCATCTCAGCTGTAAATGTCAAGTTCCTATCTATGTTAGTGATCAGATTAGCAAATGTTGCCTCAATATATCGCCTCTTAAAGCTTTCATAATTGAAGAAATGATAGAATAATCAATCATCAAAATGTATTTTATGTAGTTCATTTCATGGTAAAAAACATCAGATATCATGCTAAAAGGGTATTGAGAAATTTTTATTTTAAAAGTACAACATAAATAAAAATAATCATAGTTGTTCATTGTTTAAGTCATCATAAATAACTTAAATTCATTTACATATTAAAATTTTAAAAATTAATCAGTTCAGTAAGTGGAAAACAGTGCAGTAAATTGAAACAATTCCATACATGGAGTAAGCCCTAAATCAGACTCATAAAGAGCTAAGCTCTTTTTAGCAGTACTGTGTTCAGGGCAAGAGCAACCTATATTGTATATGATGAGTCCAAGACAAGTGAAAAAAGAGTTACTGAGGAACACAACCGTGGTCCAAGGTGGAAACTCAGGGAATATTCTAAATCCACATAGAATATACAACAGCCTGAATAATATTGAAACCTAAACACTATGAAATGGTAAAGCTCCCCACTGTCTCAAACTATACGGTGAAAAAATATATACTGCTCAAAATAATTAAAGGAACAATTTTTAATCAGAATGTAGCATCACGTCAATGAAACTGCTGGGATGTTGATCTGGTTAGTTAAGTAGCAAAGGGGGTTGTTAATCAGTTTAAGCTACTTTGGTGTTAATGAAATTAACAACAGATGCACTAGAGGGGCAACAATGAGATGACCCCCAAAACAGGAATGGTTTAACAGGTGGAGGCCACTGACATTTTTCCCTCCTCATCTTCTCTTCTGTTTTTTCACGAGTTTTGCATTTGGCTACGGTCAGTGTCACTACTGGTAGCATGAGACGATACCTGGTCCCTACAGAGGCTGCACAGGTAGTCCAACTTCTCCAGGATAGCACATCAATATGTGTCATTGCCAGAAGGTTTGCTGTGTCTTCCAAAACAATCTCAAGGGCATGGAGGAGATTACAGGAGACAGGCATTACTCTAGGAGAGCTGGACTGGGTCGTACATGGTCCTTAACCCTTCAGCAGGACTGGTATCTGCTCCTTTGGGGACAGAGGAACAGAATGAGCACTGTGGAGCTCGATTGGCATATACCATAGAATACCAGAATTGGCAGTTCCATTACTGGTGCCCTATGCTTTTCACAGATTAGAGCAAGTTCACCCTGAGCACATGTAGGTGTCTGGAGAAGCCATGGAGAATGTTATGCTGCCTGTAACATCGTTCAGCATGACCAGTTTGGTGGTGGTCAGTGATGGTCTGGGAAGGCATATTCGTGGAGGGATGCACAGACCTCTACAATGTAGACAACAGCACCTTGACTGCCATTAGGTATCGGGATGAAATCCTTGGACCCATTGTCAGACCATATGTTGGTGCAATGTGTCCTGGGTTCCTCCTGGAAGAGGAAGGAATTGATACCATTGACTGTTCCCCATACTCGCCTGACCTAAATCCAATAGATTATCTCTGGGACATTATGTTTCGGTCCATCCAATGCCGACAGGTTGCACCTCAGTCTGTCCAGGAGCTCAGTAATGCCCTGGTTCAGATCTGGGAGGAGATCACCCAGGACACCATCCGTTTTTTCATTAGGAGCATTCCCTAACGTTGTCAGGCATGCATACAAGCACGTGGGGCCATACAAACTACTGAGTACAATTTTGAGTTGCTGCAGTGAAATTTTGGCAAAATGGACTAGCCTGATGCATCATATTTTCACTTTGATTTTTGGGGTGTCTTTGAATTCAGCCCTTTGTACGTTGATAATTTTCATTTTCATCAAACGATGTGGCATCCTTTTGTTCCTAACACATTACCCAGTCCATATCAGTGTAGATATCCATCATGATTTTTTTCCTTTGATGTGTTTTCAAAGTGTTCCTTTAATTTTTTTTTAAACAGTTTATATACTGTATATGGTAATTTCATTTAATATTTTGTTGAAGAATATTAATCAAAGCAGTAACAAATAAACAATGATTTGTACATTGATATTGCTTAGTAGAGGATCCTCTCCTTAAGCATACAGTGGCCACCAGAGGGTGCTCCAGCCATCCAACTCCCAACACAGACAGACTCTGACCCAAGCCTTTCTACACAGCATACCTTTATTTTTTAGTTGGGGAGCATTTTTCTTTTGCTCCCCACAATAGCACAGTTCCCAAGCACCAAAGCACAATGCAACACAGTCCTTACTTTTCTTCTTTTTCTCTTCCTCATTCTGCCTCCACTCCTTCTCTGGCAAGCTTTATCCTCTTCCTCCCAACTCTGGCTCTCCAAGTGAAGTGAGGCAACTCCTTTTAAGCCGCACCTGGGGGTATTCCAGGTGGCTCATTAGCCTTGAAGCCCAAATTAGAGCTCTGAAGCTACCCCTGGCGGCCCCCACAGAACCCAACAGGGCTGTGCCAAATTGCAAACCTCATGAAGCCCTGTGGGAATCTGAGGTGTCGCTGCAACCCAGGGGTGCTGCCATCTAGCACTTCAGGTGAGGCACTGTCCATATCTGATCCCCCAGGTCCTTCGAATATATCAGCCTCCTGGAAGGGCAAGGGCCCAGGCCATCCGTCACAGTAGGTTCCTTTGCTTTTACAGTTAATTTAATGCAGTTAATGTAATTAGTCTTTTTATGTATTCAACTGTATACAATCACTTGGAAAATTATTAGGATGGCCTGTACACCTGCTTATCCTTGACATTTTTTTTTCTACTGTTTATTGAATTTATTTAAAGCAAGTAGCATTCTATACAAACAAGTGAAACTTAACAAAAGTAAATTCAATTCAACCCCCATCCATGAGAGGAAGACCAACAGCCAGTGTAAAACTTTAACAGCAGAAAAGAGTGAAAATAGTAATTTTCCCCAATATTAATGCTTATTCTAAAATCTTATCGATTAGATCCTGCCAGTTTTTAAAAAAGTTTTCAACAGCTTTTAGACCTGTTAGGTGAGAGAATACTTTCTTCCTCTTTAATTTGTAATTGAGACCTTTAACATTCCAACTAGCAAATTTTACTGTTTGGTCATAGAGACATTGCTTCTGAACTTTTGCTGAAATTTTGTAGTCTTTAGTTATGATAGTACATTATTAAATAGCATAGTTTTAACCTTAATTTCCAGTTTTGCCAGGAGTTATTGTTATGAAGCCTATTGTTATGTTGGCAATTACAACCGTAAGGGTTAAAAGGATAGATTAAAAATAGCTTGCTCTCTTTTTCTCCCCACCCCCAGCTCCCCCACTCTTCCATTTTGTCTCCCCACGTGAGGCTAGACCACACATCATAAAGTCTCAGTCCTCTGACATAACTAGAGACAGAGCATGTCCAAAAAAAAACAAGCCCCCTAGCAGTGGTGTAGAAGGATTAAAGTAGAGAGCTCTATTGACAATACAGTCCAAATAGTATAAACTCTGAATATAATTATAAACAGTTCCGAAAGAGCAAACCCAGGGAATGATGTTAAACATTAGCCATGGGTAACCAGATAACGTAGGCTAGTACAATCCTAATACAATAAACCAAGGCTATTATGTTAAACAGTCCCCTTTGAGGGGAAAACATTATAACTGGGATTAAAACGTAAAAATAGCAGAGAAGGAAACAGAATGTATAATTATGACAAAAGTCTCATTGCAAATGGACCAAATAGCAGGTAATATCTTCTTTGCCTTGCCAGGACACAATTTGACGCATGATCACATTTCAAAAAGTGTCGGGTCAATTTTCTTAGCACTTTTTCTGCTTCATCTGGAGAACTAAAGATGTAGACCTTGCCTGGAATATACACTTTTAATTTAGCAGGATACAACAGGCTGTATATAATTTTGGCTTTCTTTAAGCACTGTAATGCTGTAAAATGAGGCACATTTAGCAGCTGTTGAAGGTGAAAAATCTGGGAAAATATGAATATGGTTATTATCAAATATAATCTCTTGTTGCAGTCTGAGAAGTTACATCACATTTAATTTGAATTGTAATTTGTCGAAATGTGCAATGAGGCATTTGATCCACATATGCAGTAAACTGCTGATATCTCAGTGTCTGATTTGAAGTCCTCTGCAATAAATTTAGAGAATAGTTCAGCTATGAATTTCACTAGGTTTGGACTTTCACAGTTATCAGGGAGACCTTAGATTTTGATATTATTCCTTCTGTATACATTTTCCAGTACAGCTAGTCTGTCTCCAAGCACTTTGCATTCGAAGTTTGCAGCTGTTTCTTTTTCGTCAGCGGTAGATGCCAGTTGTTCAACTATTTTAATATGAGTTGTGAACGTTTGCTTAATGACTTCAAGCTGAGCACTAACTGCTCTAAATTTATTCTTAAACGAATTCACATTTTCTTGTTTTATTCCTTAAATTTTTTTGTAGCATACTTTTAAAGGTTGCCTCTAAGCAATTATTTAAGCGTTTCTTCAAGTCTTTAATATCCTGAAGCAGGATAGTTATTGCGGTGATCAATGCAGTGGTTATTACCTTCAGCTTGGACTGTTCATTTCAATCTTCTCCATACTCCACGGGTGTAGTAGCAAGCCCAGTTAGAGTCGGTGCCTCTTACTCACCTGGGAGTAGTTGGCAGCGCAGATAGCAAGGCCATTTTCAGTTTCAATGAACCTTCTGGAATCAACAAGTTCTCCTTGCCTGACTCACTTGTACTTTCAGTCCCACTTTTGCTCTTGGCTGGAGGTGATGCTGCGCTGTCTGGTCCAAGGAGATCTTTTCTTTTGCCTATCTATTCTAGGTCAATCTCTGGCAGGCCATACCTTGAACTTCAGGTCTGTTTAGACTTAGATGAAGTCTTTTCCATTTCTTTCTAAACCATTTTTCTGCTATTCATGCTTGCATACACTTGCATTTATGTCAATTGAAGGTCCTTAGGTTCAGTAAAAATAGGATACCTCGGGATGATGGTAAAAAAAAAAAAAAATAACAACATTGCTAACGCAATTCCACTTCAGATGTCCACCTCCCAAAACGGACAAGACCAAAAACCAATCCATTCAATTTTCTAATCAGCTGATAATGTAGAAGCAACACAATGGATAAAATAATTAAGATACAGGTCAGGAGTATCAGTTAATGTTTTCACCAAAATGGGGAAGAAATGTGTTCTGACATGATGGTTGGTGCCAGATAGGCTCATTTGAGCATTTCTGTAACTGCTGATCTTCTGAGATTGTCAGGCACAAAGAGTTAAATCAGAATGAAATGAAAAAAATGGTAGTTCTGAAGACAGAAATGACTTCTTGTTGTGGTTGGAGGAGAATGGCCAGAATGGTTCGAGATGACAGAAAGTCTACAGTAACTAAGAAAACTACACTGTACGACTGTGGTGAGCAGAAAAGCATCTCAGAATGCACAACATGTCAAACTTTGAGGCTGATGGGCTACAACAGTAGGTACATTACAGTAGTTACATACCTGTGAGCCAATAACAGAAAACTAAAGCTGCAGTGAGCACAGCTTCACCGAAATAACTTAACCTGGTCTGATGAATCTCAATTTCCAGATGGTTGGATGAGAATTTAGCATTCAGCAGTATGTATTCATGTACCCAACATGCTTAGTGTCAACAGTCCGGAGTATTTGTGCTGGTGTAATTGTGTGGGGAAATGTTTTCTTGGCATACTTTGGGCCTGCTAATACCAATCAATCTTCGCTTGAATGCCACAGCTTTTTTAAGTATAGTTTTTGACAATGTGCATCTCTTCATAGCCAAAACTTACCCATCTTCTAATGGCTATTTCCAACATGGTAACACATCATGTCACAAGCAAAAGTTATCTCAAACTGGTTTCATAAACTTGACAATGAGTTCACTGTTCTTCAGTAAAAAAAAAAAATAAAAGAATTGAGTCTGTTGTAAGAGCAACATGAAGCCCTGCCCAGTATTATATAGTGTTCCTAATAATTTATTCTGTTAATGTATATAAATATAAATATATACATTCTGCAGAATATTTAATATACTGGCCTCAAACCCTCGCTCTGACATTGAGATCTAATACTGTTTCATTACTTGCTTGAAATTTCATCACCCTTGCCTTTCACAATACTATTTTAATACATTTATCTAGTTCTAAAGACTTGTGTTCAATTCAATATTAAGAAAAACAAATATATACAGTATATATATATATATATATATATATATATATATATATATATATGACTTTTGTCTGACAATATTCATGCTTCAGCTTTTATAGCTAGCTGGCATAGGTGGCCACATATTTGCACCTAATTATGTCATGAACCTTGGCCTAAGCAAAATGCTAACCTATATAGAAGGAGTTTGCAAGCCATAAAGAATCCCTCATGGCCTAAAAATATTTACAAGGGTCACAGGGTTCCCTAAAAAATATATATATATATATTTTCATAAAAATACAGTACTTAAATCTTCTGCAAGAACCAGGCAAAATGCTATATGTTTATAGAACTCAAGCATATAAAATCCAAATGTTCCTGAATGTCTTACTTTTGTACTTTTTATGTCTGTATGAATTTCCTTCTAAAGTCCATAAATACGTTATCATGTCGACCGGTGTGTCTAAATTGTCTAAGTCTAATATATAGCAATGGGGACCTACAGCTATTCTGGCAGGATTGTATACAAACCAAAACCCCACCCTGGCAACAGAACAGTAGTTAATTTCCTACTGTACTTAATGTAAAATAATTAATAACCAGCCTGATTAACTCAATTGTTTATTTTGTAAAAACATATTTTTTGGAAAATACTGATTCAAAATTTGATTAAAATCTGATTCTTCATGGGTTATTTTGTTAACACTGGGGTGTGCTCAGTCAAACTACATGACAAACTGCTGGCTGTCACTGTTGTGTTTTGTCGATTAGCTTGTATCTGTTGTCTCTACAATTTGCCATCACCATTGACAGAGTTAGTGTTATACCTGTGTGGTAAACTACGAGAATCATAGACTTGGTGGCCAGATGTGTTTTGCTTATGACCACAAACACTGCAAGCACAATTTCTTCAGGTATGGAGTTTAGTTTTACCAGTTTCATTCACCAGCAGGCATTAGTGCATTGCTCTTCTGCATTATCTTGTACTTATATTATTACTAGAAGGAGTTTGAACAACTAATTAAAAAATGTCTGTTCATATATTTATACTTTCACAATCACAGTGGTGAACCTACTTCTTTGGGCACTGAAGCTTGAACTGTTTAGGGTGCCCCATCACATCCAGCAACCAGTCTGGGTAACCATTGTTATGTTCTTCAATGGGGTTGTTCCATGACAGATCATCACAAATTTTATTTTTTATACTTTAATAATCTTTTAATTTTCACTTAAACTGTTATTTTGTATTGATTTACACTATATTGTTAATAGCATTTTTTTAAATATCCCTTCTCATACAGTGTATACCCATCATTTTTAAGCAATGTGAATAATCACAATTTACATTGAAATGATAGGATATATTTTTTTATAATTCTAAGCCCTGTTTATAAATAATAAACATTTTTAAAACATATTTTTGATTAATGTAACCACTGTGCATGTCATCTAAAGCTTACAAAAATAAGAAACCTTTTTCTATCACAATTTAAAAGCAGATCATTCTAACAAGTCTAAATCTAATGTATTTTTTTCTTTTCCGTATATTTTTCTCATTATTTATTTATCATTTTCACAATCTAATCAACTTTTTACTCTTTACTACTACTTTGAACCCAATACGTAAACTCAAACTCTTAAAAACAAAGCCCAAAAAGTTCAAGTACCAGAATATCATTGATTAAAGCACTCCCAAAATATTTTTAGATGGAATTCATAATATTAGACAAGGCTTGACTCATTACGTGACTCAGCTTCTGGGGGTGTTTATCTAGCCAGAGATGCCTGTGTGTTAGTGATGGAAAAACAAAACAGCAAAATGGAAGACAAAAAATATAACGATAAAAATCAACTGCATGCCTCCCCCCCTCCAAAAAAAAAAAAACTAAAAACTGAAGAACAAAGTGAATATAACACCACAATCTGAATTATCTGAAATGCATCATGAACTTGATCATCACACCTTCATAACGAGGAGTCAAAACATTGGAACACAAGGACAAAAAAGTAGAAAACTAAGAAAACCATTGTTTTTTATTTCATAACCTAGAACAGGGGTGGGCAGATTCAGTCCCAGAGGGCCGCAGTGGCTGCAGGTTTTTGTTCCAACCCAGTTTCTTAATATGAAGCACTTATTGCTCAAGTAACACTTATGATTCTCTTTAGTTAGGGTTAGGCTTAGGGTTAGGGTTTTGAACCCTTATTGCTTATTTTAGTCTTAAACAGCTGTAGTCTTGGTTTTTAATTGTTCTTTATTAGCAATAAGCTGCAAATGACAAAAGAAACCAGCATTTCTCAATTTAGCTTGTTTCCATTTACACCTGTTTATATGTATTGTGCACTATTGGGTTTAATTAAATATTTGGAAGGAAAGTGAAGAGAAAAAAGTGAAGCACTGAGAATAACTTGTCTGTTTTAAACTTCAAATCTTTTGGATGATATCCTTAGAAAGGAAAAAAAGTCTAGGATATGAGAATGACCTGACATGGCAGAGTTAAAGCGCTAGCAAGCCATGAAATTAAATAATTAAATAATTGATAAGGATTGGTTTTTAATTAAGCAAATGGGTTGGAACAAAAACCTGCAACCATTGTGGCCCTCCAGGACTGACTTTGCCCACCCATGACCTAGAAGAAGAACCCTAGAGCAGTGGTTCTCAAATTTAGTCTGGTAGGCCCATGTCTCTACAAATTGTACTCTTTTTAATTGTACTCTTAGCCTAATTAAGAAGACTGTTATTTCCCAGTTTCTAACCCAACCACAGAGGATGCACAAACCAGTGTGTTTCTTTGTGCCGGTACCAAGCCCGGATAAATGGGGAGGGTTACGTCAGGAAGGGCATCCGGTATAAAATTTTGCCAAGTCCATATGCGGACAGATGATCTGCTGTGGCAACCCCTAACGTGAGCAGCCAAAAGAAGAAGTAAAAGAAGTTACAGTATTTCCCAGTTTCTATGTTTTGGGGTCAATGCAGAAATTATAAAATGAAGTTTTATTTTTTGTATTAGAATGTACCAAGCATTTACATACAGCATCTAACACGTGAATGAATTAGAGAGAAAGAGAGAGAGAGGGGTTAGGAGCATGCAGTTTTTTTCTAATTTGGTTTTTAAGATTTTCATCATTATCATGATTTTCATTCAATTTACCAGGTGTTCTGGGTATTTAATCCAAAATTTACTAAAGAGAAAAAAACAAAACAGAGTTAAGCCTTTAAAGTAGTAGAGCAAATACAGAATGTCTTATAAATTTAAAAAAATCACACTTATATGCGGATCTATGTGCAGAATAAGAGGAAAGAAAAAAAAGACCAACTAATCAAATCAATTAGAATTAAAACAACTCACTGAGTGGTTGAAACAAAAACCTGCAAACCATTGCCCTAGACGTGTATGCAGCACGAGGTACACCTTTTGAAAAGCTGGCACCATAATGTCTGATAACCTGAAAGTAGCATAGGAACTCAGCTTATGGTTGTAAAGTTTGTATTCCAAATCTTAATTTGTTTGATCCCTGTAGGTTATTTATCATAGTTTCTTCTGTGGTTGATTGTTTCCATACTCCAAACATTCAGTGTCCTTTTTTTGTATCAAATGGCTCATATCAATATAAAGTATAGAGTTTAGCCCGTTTAGGTTTATAATGAATGTAATTTAGTCTTCATGACACTACAGTCCCTTCAACATCCTAAACTTTCAAAATTCAAATGATTCATTTTAAAAATTTTTTTAAATTATATATTTAATCTTCTGACATATATTTATTCAAGAACAAAAAAAAATCTTCAATTAAACTATTAATGCTTTAAAATAGTATGTTTATTTCATAGTTATAATTAAAAATAAATATTAACTGATTTCATGCTAAAACAAAATTTTCCTGTTTACAAGTGTTGTTTAACATATATCATGTGATCCTCAAAATAGTTAATCATTTATATAGTGCTAGCTGTGTAAGCCCATGCTGTAAAAGAAACTATTGAAATCATCAGAAAAAAACTGGAAGGGCAGAGTTGGTGGTTTCGTTTTGGGGACGTGCTTGCCCCCCTTTGTCAGTGGCTAAGAGAGTTTCTCTCTCCTCAGAGGTTTTGTTTTCCTGATGCGCTCACCTCGCTTGTGTATTAGTGGCTAAGTGAGTTTGTCTTTCCTCGGCGGTTTCACTTTGGCGACTTCAGCTTCATGCTGTAGACTTGTACGTCTTTCGTCTTCCGACTCATTAACTTTGGACCGCCTTGCCGTCTGTTTCAGCTTCATGCTGTAGCCTCGCACTTCTGTGCCGGACAGGCAGACACACACACTTCCCATTATATACTACTAATAATACCTTTCTTTTTTTTATTAAAATGGGTTTTAACATTATTAAACAATTATCCATTTGTGATGCCATCTGAAATGTCAGAAATTAATTTTAATTTCTTCTCCTGGCTAGTTGTTCCACAATGAAGAAATAATAAAAAAACTGATATAATTGGAACATGTGCTATAACTGTATAAATTACACCTTAAGTTATTCCATAGAGATTTTGAATGCTTTCATTCTGAAAGATTAAATCTAAGCAGTAGTTTTGTTTAACATGCTGAATTTAGTGAATGTCTTAATAATATATTAAAAATATCTTATCAAATGAATGTGATTAAAAAAAAAAAATCAATACATAAAGTACATGTTTCTCAATGAAATGGCCATATATACATCATTTTCCATATTCACTTACTGTTTAAATTTGTGGGGAGCTAAAAACAAATCTTCCAGCCCCAAGAACAAAGCAACAAGCAGTCTTGGATAGGAGACAGTCAATCAAAAGGCCGCATTTACTCACACCTGGCCAGTTTAGTGTCAATCCCATTATCTAACCACTATATACTGTAAGTGAACTAGGCGGTTGTATAGGGTGTCAAAGTGTATGGGGGGGAGTGTTTTGTCAACTTAAAAGGGCCCCCCTTCAACCTGGTATAGTTATAACATTACAATCAAAACACAAGGGATGCATGCAATGGATGTTACCAATTGCTTTCAAGACTACATGGTCTGAATGTGACATTTTCACCTTTTACCAAGAGTAGCGAAAAAGCTAGAGCCAGCCTTGTATCTAACACACTTGTGTTTGCAATGTAGGAATAAAGATTAGAGGGTTTGAGAAAAATCCATGCAAGAGAACATACAAACACCACAAAGGACTGGAGTGGAATACACCTAGTCTCATAGAGCTGTCATGCAGGAACACCAACTAATGTGCTGCCCTGACTGAAAAATTTATAGTTAAGATATCTAGCAAAAGGCCTCCACCAGATATCGATTAGAGAAAACAAAAGAGAAAGAATGTTATAAATAAAGTTGACATTGACATTTACATATTAGTCACAAATTTAACAAAAAAACAGATTTGAAAGGTCATTTTTAAAATGTGATTTAAACAACTCCATATGCCTGACATATCTCTATAGGCAGATTATTCTGTCTTTTTGGAGCATAGAAACTAAAAGCAATCTCATCACTTCTTTTATGTTTGACACTGGGAATGGCTAGCAAAGCTGAATTTGAGAATCTAATGGTTATGATTGGGAATGTAAGGGGACAAACATTACAAGATAAACAAATGTAAAAGACTGCTCAAATCCTTACAAACAATTAGTAGTATTTAAGACTGACTCTGAAAGACACTGGCAAGCAGTGTTAGGATCCTAATACTGGTGCAATGTTGTCAGATTTCTTCTTTTCAGTTAAGATTCTTGCAGCTGCATTCTAAACCAACTGTAATTGATTTAAATCTTTTTTGGCAAGCCTGTTAAGAGTGCGTTTCAGTGATTAAAAATGGCTAAAGACAGAGGTATGTATTGGCTTTTTTATCTTCTAAGGACATAAAGGACTGAACACGTGTTATATTTCTTAAATCAAAAAATGCAATTCTGGTGACAAAATTAATATTAGATTTAAAATTAAGTTCTGAAACTAAAATAGCTTTAGATTTTCTACTTATATCTGGTGTTTCAATTTTTTTTTAATTTCTTTACTTTTTACTTTCTTATATACGAAGTATAGGGAAAGTATTGTAATCGTCCAAAGATTTGGTGTCGAGATTTTGATGAATCTCAATGTTTTAGACCTCCTTGACTTTCTCGTATACAAAGTATAGGAAAAGTATTGGAATCCTCCAAAAATTCCATTTCGAGATTTTGATAAATCTAGACGTTTTAGACCTCCTTGAGTCCGAAAATGCCATTTTTTGGAATTATGTCTGTGTGTGTGTGTCTGTGTGCATATATAAAAAGTGAAAGTACGATTTCACTTAGGTCAACAAAATTTTTCATACAAGTATTAGGTACAAAACATAGATTTCTATCAACTTTTGGGCTATTTCTGTTGACTGGAAGCTTTGGAACTACAGACTGGGATATATTGCTAGGGTCACATAGTGAGAACATTGAAGAGGCTGTTGAATGCACAACTGATTACATCAACTTCTGTATGGACATTGTAGTTCCAGTAAGAACAGTACGCTGCTATGCTAACAACAAGCCATGGATTACAAGTGACATCAAGGGCCTTTTGAACCAGAAGAAAAGGGCTTTTAAAGGTGGTGATCAGCATGAGCTCAAGCGCATGCAGAAGGAACTCCGAGTCCAGCTCAGGGCGGTGAAAGAGCAGTACAGGAGAAAGCTGGAGCAGAAGTTGCAGAACAACAGCATGAAGGAAGTGTGGGATGGGATGAAGATTATCACTGGCTGCAGCTCGAACCGGGGTGCCGCCATCGAGACAGACGTGGAGAGAGCAAACCAAATGAACAACTTCTTTAATAGGTTTGATCACCCTAACCCACTCTCACCTCGGAGTACTGCATCCTCCAACCATTCCTTCTGCTGATACCAGCATAGGTGAGACATCCCCACCCTCAATTACAGCAGCCCATGTGAGCAGAGAGCTGAAAAGACTTCGTGCCAGCAAAGCAGCAGGTCCAGATGGTGTATCACCACGACTGCTGAAGGCCTGTGCGTTGGAACTGGGGAGTCCTCTACAGCGCATCTTCAACCTGAGCCAGAACAGGGGAGAGTCCCAAGGCTTTGGAAAACATCTTGTATCACCCCTGTCCCAAAGGTATCACGTCCTAGTGAGCTAAATGACTTCCGGCCTGTTGCTCTGACGTCACATCTGATGAAGACCATGGAGCGGCTGCTGCTTCACCACCTGAGGCCACAGGTCGCCACCCTCGACCCTCTGCAGTTCGCATACCAGGAGAAGGTGGGAGCGGAGGATGCCATCATCTATATGCTACACCGATCCCTCTCCCACCTGGACAGAGGCAGTGGTGCTGTAAGAATTATGTTTTTGGACTTCTCTAGCGCCTTCAACACCATCCAACCTCTGCTCCTTAGAGACAAGCTGACTGAGATGGGAGTAGACTCACACCTGGTGGCATGGATTGTGGACTATCTTACAGACAGACCTCAATATGTGCGTCTTGGGAACTGCAGGTCTGACATTGTGTTCAGCAATACAGGGGCGCCGCAGGGGACTGTAATTTCTCCGGTCCTGTTCAATCTATATACATCAGACTTCCAATATGACTTGGAGTCCTGCCACGTGCAAAAGTTCGCTGATGACACTGCTATTGTGGGCTGCATCAGGAGTGGGCAGGAGGAGGAGTACAGGAAGCTAATCAAACACTTTGTTAAATGGTGCGAGTCAAACCACTTACATCTTAACACCAGTAAACCAAGGAGCTGGTGGTGGATTTTAGGAGGCCCAGGCCCCTCATGGACCTTGTGATCATCAGAGGTGACTGTGTGCAGAGGGTGCAGACCTATAAATATCTGGGAGTGCAGCTGGATGACAAATTGGACTGGACTGCCAATACTGATGCTCTATGTAAGAAAGGTAAGAGCAGACTATACTTTCTGAGAAGGTTGGCATCCTTCAACATCTGCAGTAAGATGCTGCAGATGTTTTACCAGACGGTTGTGGCAAGTGCCCTCTTCTACGCGGTGGTGTGCTGGGGTGACAGCATAAAGATGAAAGATGCCTCACGCCAAGACAAACTTGTTAAGAAGGCAGGCTCTATTGTGGGAGTAAAGTTAAACAGTTTAACATCTGTGGCAGAGCGACGGGCATTAAGCAAACTCCTGTCAATCATGAATAATCCACTGCATCCAATGAACAGTGTCATCTCCAGGCAGAGGAGTAGTTTCAGTGGCATACTTTTGTCACTGTCTTGCTCCACTGACAGACTGAGGAAATCGTTCCTCCCCCACACTATGCGACTCTTCAATTCCACCCGGGGGAGTAAATGCTAACATTACTCAAAGTTATTGTCTGCTTTTTCATTTTTTCATTTTTATTACTATTTAATTTAATATTGTTTCTTTGTATCAGAATACTGCTGCTGGATTATGTGAATTTCCCTTGGGATTAAGTAAATGTATCTATCTATCTATCTATCTATCTATCTATCTATCTATCTATCTATCTATCTATCTTTACTTTACCTTTTATTCATGCAGCTGCAGAGTCTGATTTATTCAACTTTACTTTTATAATAATTGTTCATCTATCCATTATCCAACCCTCTATATCCTAACTACAGGGTCACGGGGATATGCTGGAGCCAATCCCAGCCAACACAGGGGACAAAGCAGGAAACAAACCCCGGGCAGGACGCCAGCCCACCGTGGGGCACACACACACACACCAAGCCCAGACTAGGGACAATTTAGAATCGCCAATGCACCTAACCTGCATGTCTTTGGACTGTGGGAGAAAACTAGAGTACCCGGAAGAAACTAACACAGATACGGGGAGAACATGCAAACTCCATGCAGGGAGGACCCGGGAAGCAAACCCGGGTCTCCTAACTGCGAGGCAGCAGCGCTACCCACTGCGCCACCGTGCCGCCCCATAATTGTTCAATATACTATTAATTTGATTTGTTGTTGATAGTTTAATGTACATAATATAAAAATATAATCATTGTCTTGTGGTTTACTCCTCAAATATCCATCCCCATATCTGAGTCTGAGTATACAAGAAAGTCTAGGGGAGACCACTCCCGATTTTCTATTGTAGTCAACAACAAGTAGTTCAGTTTTCACCGTTTAAGAATATTACAACTTAGTCACTGCATAATACTATTTAGGCAATCTCTCAAACAGTCTGTTGCCTTTTAGATCATCTAAGGCTTTGTCATCTGCATAGTTTGGGTAATTTACTTTTGTGTTTTGAAATGATCTGGCCAAAAGGGATCATGTAAAGCGAGAAGAGAAACAATTTAAAGCAACAATAGATATGCCCACCCATTTTTTAAGTCTGTTAAAGAGAACCTTCTGATTCATTATACCAAATCATATAGTTCACACCATTTCACTTTTAGTCTGCCCTTTGTTCAAACTAACCTATTACTCAAAGTTCCTTTGGACTAAGTGGGTGAAAGATACCTGCTCCAGGTATCTCTGCATCCCTGCACCTCACAGAATAAAAAGAGTTTTCCTCTTGAGCTTGAGAAACTTATTTCCTTCTGCAGAAATAGCTTAAGCCTTATTTACTGAGAGCTAGCATCTTCTATTAACTAATCAGTAAAAAGGCAAAAAGTATATCTATGTGAAGCATCACAACATGGCACCTAACAGCTAGAAGTACTCAAAGACTGACAGAGTAGGAGGTTAACTTGTTAGCGCAGTAATTTTATGAAGTGAATCACCAGAGTGAATCCATCTTTTTAGACTTGCATTTCAGTCAGGGAAAGCTCAAGGTGAGTATACCTCAGGTGTTTTTTTTATGTGTTCATGTACATTTGTTACACTTATGGTGTAAATGAATGAACGTGCGATAAACTACAGAACAGAATGCTCTAAATGAGAAAGACTCCAGATGTTTAAATTGAGAAAGCTTGTTATGTAAAATGTCCAGGCCTGGTTGTTCACCTCAATTAATAAATTCAATCCAACCTGTGAAAGTATTAAATCTGTGCTTCACCCTCATATTGGACTTGAGACAGCTGGGGTACAACAGCCCTTCATGGAATTTGATCCACTCCCTGCTCTCCCCAAGCAATAGTTAGATTTCAATGTAGTGCAAACAAAAGACTAAAAGAAAAAGTTTTCAGACGTAACAGATGCATATTTTATAAAGGCAAAAAGGCCATGTGTCCAGCTAACTTAAAAATGCCCACTTACAGGAGTATCAGTTCTTTCTTTGTCTCATTCAACAGCTGACCGACCACCTGTGACACAACAGATGATTTTAGTTGGTCCTCCTATCTTTATATAAAATGTATTAAATTTTAACTAGATTTTAGTTTTAGTTATTACTTCGTAAAATGCATCTTTTACTTTATAATGATTAACATGTCTTCTTCACAAGTTTTCCATCCCAATTACATTTTAATGCATCACTTTCTCCTTTCACGATATTACAGTTGGTATAACACTAGTGTCCTATCAACTCAAATTTTATCAAACTTTACACAATGCCAGCTAGTCAATAAAAAGATGGAATGATTTATGATGTCAAAACATTCTATAAATAGAAGGATACAAATACTACATTTTGGCCATCAGGACAGCTAAGAACAACTATGGATTGTCAAGTTTACAACTTTATTTGCTTCAGATGAAATCACATTGTGCAGAAAACTGGGATAGCTTCCTCAAAAATATCTCATATTTATTATAACAGGTTTACAATGTGTTATTCCATAAGTTTTTATTGATCTTCTTTACATGTAAGACTACTCAAATAAGTTAATGTGTGTATGTGCATGTGTGTGTGTTTTTAAAGACATGGTAATTATGGATGCATAGTTAAAAAGCATGGACTGGCAAAAATGAGACTTCCTCCTTTTTTTAGGTTAACATTCTTATTGCTACAAAATGAGTTGATGTAATATCAGTTTTCCTAAGGTTTTAGAGAGTATTCAAACACCACTCTGTTTCCAAAAATATCAGAAGCGGGTTGTAACTTGACAGGTGAAATTAACTGTCTTTGACAAAACAAATCTAAAAGTGAAGTGTTCTTTATTCAATATATTTGTATGGTATTTTCAGGATCGAATGGTAATGCAGGGGTTAGTGCTTCTGCCTTATATCTTCCGAATGTCTGGGTATGTATTCTCCACATATCAGCATTGCTTTTGCTTTAATTGCTTTGAAAGTGATTTGGTATGACTAAGTATGTACAGATTAGTCTGTATCCCATCCAGGCTCAATTCCAGATTTATTCCCATTTCTGTTAGGGTATTTCCTCAATGAATCAGAAATATGTATCAGAAAATTATGGGGCAGGTCTACTACTGTTGTCCACCACTTATAAACACATAAATACATCTTACAAAGAGTACATTCTCAGACCTGCTTAATCCAGAGTTCTCGCACCCTGATACACAAAGTGGGATACAACAATAAACAAGGCTCTTGTTCATCAGAACACAGCAAAAATGGCAGCACTGAGGACATGCAAACCCCACACTCACGATGACTGAATGTGGGAACTGAACCCATGATGCTGAAGCCATGAGGCAGTGCTGCTAATCACAATAGACCCCACCAATAGACCCCACTGCATCCACTTAACAGTGTCATCTCCAGACAGAGGAGTAGCTTCAGTGACAGACTAAAGAGATCGTTCCTCCCCCACACTATGTGACTCTTCAATTCCACCCGGGGGAGTAAATGCTAACATTAATTTTATTTTAATTTTTTTCATTTTTTTTTTAATTTTTATTACTATTTAATTTAATATTGTTTCTTTGTATCAGTATACTGCTGCTGGATTATGTGAATTTCCCCTTGGGATTAATAAAGTATCTATCTATCTATCTATCTATCTATCTATGAAAAAAAAATGAAATTAAAATTTACACAGGGTGATTTATTGCTTGAAAGAAATCAGTTTATACTCTTTTAATTGTTATATAGAGTGAAAAAAGCCTAAAAAACAAATTACATTATGATGTAAAATTCTGTTTGACATAAACTTTCATTATCATTCAATTACTCAATAGCTATTTTGAGTTTCTCAAAGTGTATTCGACAGTAGTTAAGA
Source organism: Polypterus senegalus (assembly GCF_016835505.1). Classification (NCBI taxonomy): domain Eukaryota; kingdom Metazoa; phylum Chordata; class Cladistia; order Polypteriformes; family Polypteridae; genus Polypterus; species Polypterus senegalus. The sequence goes on from NC_053160.1 coordinate 141,040,482, forward strand.
ACAATGCTGTTTAACTACACATATCTGTTTCTAGCTAAATAAGAATGCTAAATGAATAATTGTTTCATTTTAGTAACAGTTGGAATCTGAGAATAAAGCGTATGCTTTATAGTTTAACTGGTTGCTATCACTGTACAACACTTTTGCACAATACATGTCTCCATTGTTTGAAATGTAAACTTTAGTGTTTCAAAGCCAGTGGTAGAGTTTTGCACTAATTTTCACAGTGAGATATACAGTAGTATAATGATTCAAATTCTGTTACGGTGACTGTTTGTGTGGAGTATGTACATATTCCTCATGTCTGTGTGTTTTTTCCCCAGGTACAAAGGTTTCCTTCCACATTTCAAAGATATGCATGCTAAGTTAATTGGACACTCAGTACGAATGAGGGTAGGTGTGAGTGCAACTGTCTCCTGCCACCCCATCCGGAAACATTGTACAGCTCCATGTGACCATAAATTGGAATTAATTTGTTCAGAAAATGGAAACCTGGATGAACAGATTAATGGATGATGTTGTGAATGAGAGTCACAAATATGACAAAAGGGGTTTCAGGCCTTCAAATTGATCATAAAGCAGGCCAGAATCCTTCCGTGGCCAAGCCAGAAGAGGCTTACTCCAATCCAGATTGACAGTGACAACTACCTGCTGGCGTCCGGCCTATCATGCCTAAAATGGAAAGCTGGCTTTGAAAGCAAATACAAAAAAGATTCCACAACATATCAAAATGTCTTACAATGAAGAATTCTGACAACAGAGCAGTGGCTGTAGGTTTTCATTCTTCATTTTTGCTGCTAATTAACTCCTTTTCCTTTTATTTTAATTGACTTGTTTTTTCAGATTTGCTCCACTGATCGTTCCTCTAATCGTTTCTCTGAATTACTTTCCTTAAATGGGACCCATACAGAAATGAAATGTGGCATGAGTGAGTCAAAAGAAGACCAACTAAGTCAGGGCCTTCAACTCCAACCAGTTGCTTAATTAGGCACCAAGTCTTGTTATTAATTAAACCCGTTCTTTAATTCCATGGCTTGTTGTTGCTCTCATTGTGCAATAGCATACATTTCTGAAATTGTTGATTTTATCTTTTCTAAGAGCTTTGTTAAAATGTTTTGTGGACCTGAGCAGATCAACATTCCTGAGACCTTCATCTTTCTTTATTTTCAGATATTGTATGATGGTCACCGTTTGCTGGTCATGTTTTGGTTCATTTTGTATCTCATTATTGTTTCACTGCAAATTAAGGAAAAAGAAACAAGGGGACTGAGTCTTCAAGAGCAAATCAAATGCATTTAAAAAAAATAATTCAAAAGAAGTTAGTTAGGAGCAAAAACAGGTTACTAATTAAGAAAAGGGTTAGAATGAAAACCTGCAGCCACTGCGACCCTCCACTACCGGAGTTTAAGACCACTGTAATAGAGACAATGTTTCACAAGAATATTGTAATGAGTGCCATGGAGAGGGGCGGGCAGAGATACAACTGCCACTCTTAATAAGCAGCCTCTGGGGTGCTGGGGAGGAGGGACTTTTGGAAAGGAGGTTCAGGTAAAAGAAGAGTGTGTTTAACTCGTGGTGTGGGATGGTTTGGAGTTCAGTGCTTGTTTGTTTGTCCTGACTAAATTGGTTTTTGGCTTGTGAAATCACAAGAAAATAAATAAAGCCATTGATTAGTTTTTCTGGACAATTACTACCTTTTGCTTGAGAAATTTATTTGCAGCTTAAGAAGGGATACTACAATATTTAAAAATAAAAGTTATTAACTACAATAGAACAGAAAAAAGATGTTTAGCAGAGCAAAAAAACAAAACAAAAAAACAGTGAAAAGGTATACTTAAAAAGGCAATCCATAACAAACAAGTTCCAGTATGTGGTTCAGTAACAGCAATCCCAAAACAGAAGCAAAAATCCGAATATGAGAAGGAAAATAATAAGAAATACGATACTCACACAAACTCTAAAACAACCTTAATGGTCCACTGCTAGCCAGAAGATGGACTCAGCAGTAGTCCCCGCCTCATGGATCTCCACCCAAAATGTACATGGAATGCCTGAACATATTATGTACAGGAATAAAAATATAACAATGTAAAAAATAACCATTCCAAAACTGGAATAAAACATAACATACATATGCTGTAAATGCAGAGCCTGCGTTGAATAATACATATTACACGTGTATTTGAGAGACTTTTGTCTACTGCACATCTAATTATTTTGTTACTTAAAAAAAATATACAATTTGATTTTGGCTACTGTTGATTTGGAAAATATCCTTAAATGAAGAATTGACATAAAAGGAGTGATTTATGAACTGAGAAACCCATGCAATTAGAGGTTTTTGTAAAGTTTTTACCAAATAAAACATATTATTTATTAACTTTACTTTTTAATATGTTTAGTCAGTATCCTAAGTTATTCTTCTGTTTCTTGGAGACCAAGAAAATAAAAAAACACTGAACTACTCAGTAAGAACAACTCTGTATTTTTTTACGAGTCTCTTTCAATGCTGGCTGTCATTTCAAACTGCTTATGTAATACACCATAGACGAGTAATAAATTTCATGTGATAAGGAGCAAAATTAAACATAACATAATTTTTACAAATCCTGTCCTGGCTGTCACATAGTGTAAAACATCACTGCTGTCTAGACTGCTAGCTGAAGGATATAAAACTATGGACCTTTCCTGAGAAGTAAACAAACACAAGTATTGTTTGAAACATTTCAAAAATGTATTGATTCATTTACTGAACCTGCTTAATAAAATATCCTGGTTGAAGGGATCCAGTCCCAGCAGCATCAGACATAAGGCAGAGACCAGCACTGACAGAGTGGCAGACCAGCACAGGGAAAAGCAACCAACAACTTAACACAAACACATCTGCAAGAAAATGAGAGTACCTGCAGGCAGAGGAGGAACACACACTCTACACAGCAACCATGCATGCATTTGAACAGTGTCTCCTGGACTTGTCATGAAGCAACAAATCAACACTGCACTACTTTATTATCAAGCCTTTCGGAAAAAAAATACATTTTGAAAATTTAGAAATACTATAACATTTTCAAAAGTCATAATAAATGTTTCTAGTGTTACAGTATATCCTCTACCCAACAGACATTTAGTCTGATTCCTTTCCTAAATGGATAGTAAGGTGTACTGGTACTGGGTTTCTTGATAAGATATGCCCCTTGATACTGAATAAATCCATTTTCCTATCTCTCAGTGGTTTGTCTTTCTCCATTTCATGTCCCTTTCAGTATAACACAGCCCTTGTGAAAGTCAATAAGGACTTCTGGAGTTCTGTTGCTTACAACTGTGAAAAGCTTTCTGTGTTATACTGATCAGGTTTCCTAAAGGTAATTGAAGAAGTTGTCTACCAGGGCAGAACTGTCAGTTTGGCAGAGGTGGCACATTTGAAGGCAGAAGCCATTACACTGTCAACATCTACAACTCCAAAGTTACTATAATTTTATAGTGAAGATATTTACTTTTTATTGTACACTATTTTGTCTTCCTTCATCATTTTGTGATGAGTATTCTACTAGTGCATAAAATATCATACATTTTTTTTGCAAGGTTAAAAAAAATGATATGAAATTGTCACAATCTTGGTTTTGGAATTTCTTATTCTCTGTTTTGAACTTTTTGTGACATATTGTGTCACATTGAACCATACATAAAAGAAGACTGTACATAACTCTTGGCATGTGCATATTAGATCTCTTTTTCAAATCTCACAACCTTTTCTGTTTAGTTTAAATAGAAACCCAAAAATGACTTTCCAGAAGACTTTAGTATTAGGACCTTCTGGTAATCTTTTTTGACTTTTTTTTTTGTTTTTTTCAGCTTTGACAAATCATTCCATTAACAGCCTTTGGTATTCTGTACCTCTGCTTGTTATCTGACAACTCCTTTGTCTTCTCTTGGTTACTACCCTCCCATTAGTTCCATTTGATATCTTAGGCATAAATTTGATTTTCACAATCTGTTTATGTATCTGTAATCACTCCTTCAATAAATTTTAAAACATGATTTCATCATCTTAAGGACTTAACTTTAAAGGGACTAATAAAAAACAGTAAATAATATATACAAACACTAAATTCTGAAAGAATCCATTATTAAAATTTTAAGCAGTGCTCTACGATAAAGTATTCAGTCAAAAAGACAAACTATGTGCAGCAGTAGCCACTAATGCTCCTACTGAAAGGTGAGGCACCAAAATTAACATCTTTGTTTTGTGTACATCCTGCTCCTAAAATACAAGGTACCACCCCAAATGTCTTTGTTACCCATTATCTTTTCAGTATTTTACTAAAAAAATAAATTACATTTGCAAAAATCACTTCCTTTGTCTATTGCCAAAAATAGATTATAATACAAAGGGAAAATAAACCATTATAATGAAATACTTTACACTGAATTTGTCCTGTTTTAGCCTTTCTTGTCAAGAAGTGTCTCTCTCTGGGTTCTCCCTCTTTTTGTGGTGCCTGCTTAGACTGCTCTTGAGGTGGGTGCCAGTAAAGTTGCACGTGATCTAACGCACATAACCAGGGTTCCTGTAGGTGGCTTTCCAAAAACAGTTAAAAAATCTGTAGACTCTCCACAGGAAAAAAAATGTTTGAGTAGCTACAAAGAACTGCATTACTCAAAACAAAATACAAAACATCACAGCCAGCAATCTAATCAATTTAAATATAAGTAATGCATGCATGATAATATATTGTATTTTACAGTGTTCTGAAATGCTCTTGGAAATTACATAGTAATATTTGCTCTTATTATTAAAAAGTTTATTTGGATCCATCAACATTCAATATACTGCTTTATATTATTTTCAATATGGCAGTGACCTCCACTGGGCACAAATCAAAGCATTTAAGAAACTAGGCAGTAGAAGCATGACCTCTATGTATTGTTCATGAGCACACATTGGTATTGGTGGATTACTCATGAATGGTGGTGTGTGGTAGCATAGGTTGCTCACATTATTAAGTTAGAATCCTTTACAAACCTAGCAATGTCTCCTGTATGACCTGAAAATAATTATTCAGACCAAAAGACATTTTTATGTGAAGAATAACAAATGGAATATCTGACCTATTAGTAAACTGTTGGGATCAGCCCTAATGTTATGAATCATTTACTCATATTTGAATGCATTTATAAAGAAAATATCAACAATGTTATTATCTAATATAAGGAAATGTTTTCTGTGCGCCCTGTTTGACCTCAAAGTTTTGTGAAGAAATAGTAAAAATGTTAGAGATATGACACAGATACTTAAAATAACCTTTGATATACAGGTTTGATCTTCACATTGGTCATTTCCATCCATATACATATTTCAAGACCTTCTTTATGAGAAACAAATTCACTGCAGAACCCAAGCCTATCCGATTAGTAACTGAAACAGACCCTCTCCATTGTGAGAGATCCAGTCTGTCACTGGTAGTGTGCCTTGGCATTTAAAAGCAGTGATAGGGTATGGTAGGGTAGGGCCAGAATGTGGGTCTCACAAACAAAAATAAAGCAGACTTGTGAAAGTTTACGGTAGATCGGAGAGAAACCGTTCTTTACTGAATTAAATTAGTGTTCATTTTCACTTCTTTACTTCATTTCTGTAATCTCAATTGCAATGTTATATGACACAGTGTTGCATTCTTTATAGACTTTTTTCTGCAGCATCTTCTGCGCCTGGCTATATTCTCTTATACCTTAATCTGCAACTTAGTTAATGTTTGCCATTTTCAGAGACCTAAATGCTCTTTGCACACATTTTTGATTAATAGATATAACTGCATCTTTCACTCTTTCCCAAGCACTGGTTTGTAACATATGCTAATAGAATAATGTAGACTAACAGCACTGTAGCATCAGCCTTTTCTCTGCTTTGAGTTCAGAAGAAATCATTAGTTGAAATTTTTCACATTAGGTCAAAGAAATCACTTACACAGTATTAAAAAAAGTAATATTTGCATCATCTACCAGTATGGGTTCCCCCACCCTCCATCACTAAGCTCACCCCCTTATACAACAGACATGCACGCACACACACACACACACCCAGCAAAGTTACCAGTTAGCCTAACTGTGGAATACTAAAACAGCAACTGCAGGAAGACACATTTCTTCTGAACACCAATCTACAAAGCTGCCTAGTAATACAGGAAGACACAGGAAAACAGGACATTTTCAATTAACATTCAATGCATGAATAAACACATTACAAAGTACATTTAATGATGAAATGTATTGTACAGGATATGCAATTAAAGATGGTAATCAATATTCATTCATTTTATGATTTGAAGCAAACATCATGAAGGTGTTGTCCATTTCTCTGTACACATTATGATAGCCTGTTATGGAAATTCTGCATTGCTTGATGTAACATGTCAAGAGGAATGCCAGTGATTTCCTCTTCAATCTCCTCTTTGGTTCAGCAATGGTTACAGGACATGTACGGTACACTTGGCTTTTAAGATATCCTCACAGAAAAAAATCACAAACAGTGAGATCTGGGGATCTCAGAGGCCATGGAATGTCACCGTTTTGTGAAATAACGTGCTTTCCAAACAATCCTTGAATAGCTTCCATCTATTGTCGGGTAGAATATGAAGTGGCTCCACCTGAGGACTTCTTTTTTAAGGCTGAATCTGTTTCTTCGAAATTACACAACCATGTTGTAATCGTATGAGCAGACAGAACACAGTCATGACATCCTAACTGGAAATGATGCCGAAAATCCCTTTGCGCAGCAGTCACACTATCACCATTCTTTTAGGGAACAGAGAATGCTCGTTGCTCACCACTCCACTGACACTGAAGTTGCACTGAAGGCTCTCCAAACTGTCTGTGCTAATATTATACTGTTCATTTACCTATCTGTTCTACCACTAAGAGACTATAATTCAAATGATCAGCATTATATACCCATCCAATGTTGGCTATTATAGCTCCAGGGGATGACTTGCATCTGCATTCTTTGAATTTAATTGTACTTGCAACATTTCTATATATTTACGAAGACAAAAAAGAACATGGAAATCTTTAATTCGTAATGTGAATTATTTGCACATTCTTACTGAAGGATTGTGGAAAAATAAAATATATACACTTTCAATTTACAAAATGCCTCCAGGTTGATCTGGTGGCGTCTCTGAGTCTGAAAGCAGAATAAAGTTAGGCAGTGATGTGCAAGATTTGTACTCTTTAGTCTTGCATCCTACTTTTGTTTTTTTTTTTTTCTCTGTGGGAATGGATTCTGTTTGCATCTTAGTAAAAACAACACTCTGTTGCTGGCTGTCTTATCCAGAAGAAGAAAAAACTCTTCCTTACAAAAGTATAGTTTTCTTTTACTGCATGTGCGTAGTTACTTTTGTATTCATCTTAGAAACACCAGATTCCAGTTTTGTACTTATTTACACATTTTGTCTTCATTAAATATTACATTATGATGTTGTGTTCATGTTATATTACTTTTAACAACTTTATTTCATCCTACTGAAGAACCAAATGTGACACTTTATAATGAAAGTATTTTCAACTGATTGCTTTTTTTTTCAGTCAATTTGTGATGCTTTCAACTAAATGAATTTAGGGAGGGGGTTCACAAAGAAATACTTTATACCCATTCATGAAATGACAGATTAAGAGAAGCTTGGGAAAAGTCATGAAAAAATACATCATAAAGTTTCTTGTTAGTTGCTAAGATTATGAGTTTTGGGTTTGAATCTCACAACTGGATACTGCCTGTGTGACATTTGAAAACTTTAATGTTTTTGCATGAATTTTCTTCTGGGTACCTTGCTTTTCCTCCTGTATCCCCAAATATTTTCAGTTTAGGTAAAATACTTCTGTGAGCGTGAATGATCCCTGTGAAGAATGTGTGCCGTATTCAGAGCTGTTTCCTGAGTTGTCCACTAGAGCTGTCTGCAAAACTCTGATACCCTGCAACCCTAAATTGAATTAAGCAAGTACTGTATGTTATGGTTATGGTACCATGTAGTCTGTTATATTCAAAAGCAATCATAACGAAATTGACATTTCAAAGGTGTGATGGTCCAGAGGAAAAAGACATGTCACTAATAGAAAACATGCAAGAGAATGGGCCCTGTATTTAAAGAAATGTAAATGCTGACTTGGTGTGTAAACAACAGAGAGCTAATGAATGTAAGTAAGGGAAGGGCTTAAGATGAAGGGCTTAGTATGAAGATAGTAAACTCTTAAAAATCACTGCAATATTTAAAAGAACATTAATGCAGATACTGAAGTGTTATGTTTATCACAGAACATTCTCTATATGTGGAAACAACATAATTATATGAATGTTGATTATTTAGATATAACTCTGTTATCTGATGCTTGTGTGGTGCTGGAGCAGTGTATTTATTAGATTTTACCAAATGGAAAATAAGCTTGACCTGCTCATTTCAGTGCTTTATCAATTAGAATTTTATGACTTTCTTTTTTAACCTTCTTTTAGACTGCTATTTTTAACATACTGCAAGGAAAAAAAATGTGTAAAGCAGCCTTTGGCTCTCTGCTCACTCTACTCTGATGAATTCCTGTTCACAAGTGCGGAGTTTGTTTCGCTCAAGGCATTTGTGTTTAGATACAGAGAATACTGATTGGTTCACTGCCAGGGGCGCAATGAGGTCAATCTGTTCTCTTTTCCAAGGTTTTTTTTTTATTTTTTTTTGTAAGCGTTTGGTGTTTTAATCACCATTATATAGATAAAATTAAATGTAACTGTGGCCTTATTTAGCTCATTTACCGATGGCCGACAAACATATTTTATCTTACATTTTAAAATTTCATTTTCTGTTTTGAGGTCAGATGAACCCTGGAAGTTTTATGCAGGTAAATGGAGATTTTTTAAATGACAACTATCAGGAGATAGCTATGTTTTAGACCTACGGGTTTTTTGTGCATTTTCTATTTTTTTTTTTTCAGTTCTTTTTCAAGAGAAAGAAGCAGCACTGACACACAAGGTAGGGGGTTGAGGGGGTGATGAACTTGATGAAAAAAACACCACTGGCAGAAAATGAGATCAGGTTTGCTACAGCTGTCTGCTTTACCTTTAAAGGTCAAAGGTTGAGAAGCTGAAAAGAAAGTCTTATTGTAACCTGAAGAAATAAAAAAAGAGTACTGTGGTTAGTTTGTGGCATGAAAAACATCAAGATGAGAGGTGTTTTATAAATAAAATCCATCCTATTTTCATTTAATTTAAAGGAATATAAATTTAAAATATTGTCTTAACTTTTGGCTTTAACATGGACTTGAAAGTGGAGAGTGAAGCAGCCCCAGAAGCAGCACAACGCATGTATTATTATTTGTTTAGATTTCCAAGGCTTTTACCAATATTAGACAAAAAAAACTTTTCAAGTTTCACACAAAATAATACTTTATTTTTATTAAAACCTTCCATTCTCAGTAGCAACGCTGGAGTGTGATGTAATCATGTGAGCTGAGGAAATGTAATTATTGTTACTTTTGCTATCCATTACATGCTGCACACATAACTGTATAGTAAGTGGTTCTTGCCATCTCTTGAATCTCATCTGTTCCCAAGTAATTGGGGGTAACGTATGTATTATACTATACATGAATACAATATCAGTGTTTTTTTTGTAAATTATTATTGTACAGAAATTTTAAATATAAAGCAATTTTAAATCAGCATCTATCTCTCAGAGTATGGGAACAACAACTGAAATATAGGGTTACTGAGAGTACGAGTAGCCTGATTTTGACAAGGAAAAGAATACATTATCTTAATGTATTGCATGCAATACATACAATTAAAATATATATATATATATATAGTTAGGTTTCTGAAGTTTTTTGCCTCCCCCCTCCCCATGGGACGACATGCCGAAGTGCAATTGCTGTGTCTGTGGAGGGCTGCCTGTCCATTGCAGAGACAACCGCAGAGTGTGCTATATGTGCCTGTCTCCAATGGGTGATGCAAGGAATATTATAAATGCAGAGAATAGTATAACTTGGCCACTGAACTGGCCCCAACAATGCCCATTTGTTGTGTCTGTGTATAGGAGAGTGGTAGAACCCTGTTCTACTATTCCTGTGCTGTTCCTGTTTAAAGTTTAATGAAGCTAGTTTTGCTAAAGTGCTGAGACTCCTTTTTGGGGTGAAAGACAACATCTCACGTGTCTATATATATATATATATATATATATATATATATATATATATATATATATATATATATATATATATATATATTGTGAAAAGGATGCTGTATAGCGCCCGACCCGGCACAGGCTCACTCAGAGGCACATATAAAACATACAAGACTTTATTTTTCTTCCCCTGTGGGCGCACGTCTTCCCCGTGACCCACAGGCAATACACAGTCCCAAATAAGGCACTTAAACTACAACACACATCCCTTCTTCAGGCACCACCACTCCTCCAGGGCAACCTTATCCTATTCCTACCGATTCTGGCCACTGAGTGGTGATGGCTGGCCCCTTTTATAGCCCACCCGAAAGCGTTCCAGGTGCTTGACCACTTGGTTCCAATTGCACTTCTGGGTGGGGCTGAAGAGTTGTCTAGCTGGGCTGTGAAATCCATGCAGCACCTCCTGGCGGCCACCCCAACTCCCAACCGGCCTGTTGAGGACTCCATCTCCCATGGAGCACTGCGGGAGGTTGAGGCATCCCAGCCAGGGATGCTGCCACCAAGTGTCCCGGGGGAGGTATTGAGTTGCCCATGGTTGCTTATCACGATTTTTCGCTGGTTCACGTATTTCTGCGGACTATGGGTCTTTCAATTTATGGTACATGCTTACTCAGTTTGTTTGCCCAGTTGATTTCATACAAGGGACGCTATTGGCGGATGGCTGAGAAGCTACCCAATCGGAGCACGTATTACGTATTAAATAAAACTCCTCAATGATATATGATAGGCATCCCACGCGGTGCTTCACACACTTCAAAGCTCTAACAGCCCGTATTGATTTTTGATTGTTTGCTTTTCTCTGTCTCTCTCACTCGCTCTGACATTCTCTGCTCCTGACGGAGGGGGTGTGAGCAGAGGGGCTGTTTGCACAGAGGCTGTTTGCTTAGAAGATACGGATGCTCCTCTAAAAAATGCTGAAAGGCTACCTTCACATTGATCCCTTCATTGCAGCCGCTTTATCGCGGTGCTTGCATACTTAAAAGCCCTATTGATTTTTGATTGTTTACTTTACTCTCTCTCTCTCTGACATTCTCCGCTCCTGACGTGCACTTTGAAGAGGAAGATATGTTTGCATTCTTTGAATTGTGAGAAAGAACTGTCATCTCTGTCTTGTCATGGAGCACACTTTAAACTTTTGACTAAAGGGTATTATTTCATGTTTAGAGGGCTCTAATAATGTTAAAAAACGTATTTAGAAGGTCGTAAACAGGTTTTCAATGCTCTAACTGCGAAAATATTAGATTTATAAATAAAGAATCCTACTTCATGGAAATTCATTTCTGTCTGGAGCGGATTAACCGCGATAAATGAGGGTTTACTGTATAATTGTGCGGAGAATATTTATAAACAGTGTGGGAGAGTTTCTAAGGGCTTAAAATATATAAAAATAACCATACAAACATATGGTTTCTACTTCGCGGATTTTCAGGAACACAACCCCCACGATCAAGGAGGGATTACTGTATTAACACGGTGGGCATTAGGGAGATTGTGTCTAAAGATGGACCAGTATATCATCCTTTGTTAGACCCAGCAATGTACCTGATGTTGCTGGAAAAGATGCTGGCTCTTTGCAATCAAAAAAACAGCATGTGTAAATGAATATCAATGGGAGCACTTCAATGAGGTACACTAATCTGGACCAAAACAAAAACTGAAATTTAAGTGTGCAAAAATAAAAAATAAATAAAAATAGTAAAATGTATGGATGATCATAGTGATAAGAAAACTTTAAGACAAGAAATGGAAATCCCAACAATTCCAACTCAGAGTGAATTGTCCACTTATTCACCAAAGAAGCATTATAAAACACAGCAAGCTCCTTCTCCTCTTTTCATTTTTTAATATTCAATCTTTCCCTGATCCTTTTTCTCCACTCACTGGCAACACTGCCTTCCTGTGAAGTAGTTCTGAGCCCAAGTCATTACCTAAATCCAGACTGAAAACATCCTGGCTGATACTTGACATTTCTGGTTTTCTTCATATTAATAACCGATGATTCTGATGCCAGCAGTTTCAGCACATTCTAAAGAGTACACCCAGATCAGACAAAGAGGATGACAGCAGAATTGAAATATTCAGGCCTCCAACGAGGACACTGCCCAAACCTCAGCAACATGTTTCTGTTCTGTCCAAGAAAAATACACAAATTGGAATGGAGATAAGACATGTATCTGATGAAGTGTTACCTCCACTTTTAAAGAATTCAGCTTTGGAAAAAGTATGCCTTATATGTTGCATATAACATGCCAACATATATAAGTATTATAATGCTATACCCTAATAATATTTTAAGAATGCTGATTGAAATAGTCATGTTTAATTTCAGTTAAATTTAAGTTTAGCCATTATTTTGACCATCATCACCAAGTCATATCTTAAGGCAAATTTAATATTTTCCAAGAATTTGTGCATTACTGCCCAATGACCAATATGTTATGAATCAAATCAAGAACGTGCAAAGGTCACTAACTCAGTATAGTGAGAATATCTTTCAGGCACTTATATGCCAGCTGGATTTCAGCCAGTGACTGTGGCTGACATCAGTATCAATGCTAAATGAGAAACTGGCAACGGCCTGTCTTCATAAACATAATTGTAGCTTTCTCATGCCAATGTAATGAATACAGCAGTCAGCTGTGCCAAGTGTAATGCAACTGAATAAAGTCAGGTTTAACCTGACGATGAATTTAAGACAGTTTTTGAAATGCATATTTAGCAGTAGCTAATATTATAAGTAATGTATTTTAAAAATTTGCTAGTGTAAGTAGTTACTTTATAATGGTTTTCTAGACCTCGTAACTCCTTGACCCCTTTCAAAAATACTGTTTTCCATAAAGAGGATTGGGACCAGTGTCTGTTTCTTTTTCATACACAAATCTATTTCCAACTGGATAGAAAAAAGTTTTTTCAAGATTTTTTACAGTATGAGATGAACTTCGAATTTTCAATGTAATTTTTCTGTGCCAATGGCTCTAACCATTCTTTTTCCAGTCATGTAATGTTTTTCCATGGAACAGTTTTAACAGTTTTACTTTTTTAAGTTAGTGGTTATAAAATACTTAATACAACCAAAAGCCCAGCCACCAGTACCATCCTATTACACATTTAGAAAGATGTTTCCTTAAAGGATATGATTTTTCTTCTTTTTTCAGATGTAGAATTCAGCTTCTGTCTTGCTAAGTGAATTCATGTAAGACTGTCTAATGTGATACATGTGCTACATGAAAAATATTACATAATGCTCAAAATCAACACAAAGGTACATTTACTCAATAGGTCTGCAGAAAATGTGAACAAATATTTTTGCAAACCATTTTGCTGCATGAATGGCAAACATTTTCTGTTATATGTATATACATACATCATTAGCTTGAAATTCTATAGTACTATTGATTTTAAGGGCATTATTGCATTTACAAATAGATTTTAACTGTTGTTGGAAAAACTAAAAAAGCCATAAACATTTAAAGGAAAAGGTTTATGATTTGTCATCAGTTGATAAAAATATTGTGTTAACCATTTAAGTTTGAAATTTACATTTTGGTTTTGTTATTATACTAGTAGTATAATCTGATAAATAAAAACACTTGCCAAACATAATTATGCATTATTATTTAAGAATGCCAAGTTAGGATTTAAGTCACTGATACCTTTTTATAGCAAATTCTATAAGTGTAGTAAAGGGCTGTTTGTACTACAATGTTTTCCAGCCTTGTTATTTAAAAATTAAGTGAAGTATAAATGTGTGTTTAACACATAGAGACTTTTAATTCTTGGTGATAGTCTTTCAATGCAACATTTTACACAGAAAGTAAAATGTCTAAATTAGGAAATAGTAGTTCAAAATGGTTATAAACTATCAGTTCAAACTGTTATTAGTATTTGAATAAATGTACCAATAAAATAATAAATAGTACATTTGATATAAAAGTGGAAATTTAAATGAAAACATTCATTTCTTTGTTTCTCAGGCAACATACAGTATATGGTGTTTAGATTAAATTGAAGGAATGTCTTGTCAAAAGCTTTACCGAACAACAAAGATCAATGTTATAAGTGAATAGATTCAACTTGTACCTGATCAGAATAATTATTCACAAACATTTGTATAGCTGGACTTAAACCACAGTGTTGCCAGAATTTCATGCCTCTAAAAGAACAGAACATCCAATAATAATCAAATCATCGAAAATGGTGGAAGATGGAGTTGCAAGCAAACAGACTGTCCTTAGATTCAGCATATGATAAATTCAATTAAGTTTTCTTAAGCTTTGAATCAAAAAGAACATTGATCTTGGACGTTTGATCTAAAGAGATGTGCTATGTGAATAGCTTATTTACTTTTGACTATTGTGACTGCTTAGCCCTTGAACTAAAATTTCCTTCAAGAAGTGAGGTAACTTCATGTGAATATAAACTAAAAAAAAGGGTATTGTTAGACCCTACATACAATACACATTTCACTATTACTGTTGGCTTTTTGGTATTCATCTCATGTAATCATTTGTCCATCCAGGTGTTTTCCAAAATAACTCTAATTTTTTAACAATTTCTATCCAAGTAATAAACAGATAAACCACGTGAGTATCATCTCTTACTCCTTTACGTCCCTTCAAGACGCTAGACCCAAATCAGTCCAGATTATAAGCATATGGCAATATATTACAAAATGACAAATATAAAGAAATGTACAGTTAAACATATTTTAAATAAAATTATCGATTGATTCATCCATTTTACTAACTTGATTAATCTAATTCAAAATTACACTGATTCAGGGCCTGTTTTGCAGTGTTGGACATAATGAAGGATTCAACCATAGACATGGTATGAGTCATTCGCAGTGCACATCCATTTGCATAAAGCTCCTATAAAAAGTATTCACTTCCTTGAAAGTTTTGACTTATTGTTATTATACAACATTAAAAGCAGAATGGAGAAAACTGCATTATCCAGTTGTACAAAGCTGATAGGCCTAACCACAGAGACTCAAGGCTGTCATGGCTGCTGAAACAATCTACTATTCACTGACTTGAAGGAGGTGAAATCTTCTGCGGTCAATTATTTTGTGTTTTATATTTGTAATTAATTTAAATTACTTTGCGGAGATCTTTATTCACTTTCACATTAAAGAGTCACAAAACCCAAATTAACTTCATTTTGATTCCGGGTTGTATAACTATAATATATGAAAAATTTCAAGGAGGGGAACACTCTTTATAGTCACTGTATTTGTCGATTTGGAGCTTCCAATTAGTTTAACACTTACCCACATACATAAATGAACTATGATGGGAGCATAAAGCCATACTGGATCAGTTAACGGTTAAAATCATCCTAACAGATACACACAGACATCTTTTGAGTTTGGGAAGAGACTTATAAGAAAGCACACAAGAAAACAGATAGAACATAAATACAGTATATCACAGAAATATTGACGGAGCCAAGAGGTGAATCCAAGAGTGTAGAGAAATGAAGCAGCAGTACTAACATTTGTACCATCCTGTTCCAAAATACATTTTGATTCAATTTATAACAATTCTTCTCAGCAGAAAGGCTCAAAGTGCATGAACAGATTCATAAACAATAAAGAGCAACAAGAACTCAACACAGATATACAGTATAAGAATATATATGCACATCTTTATGAAAATGTTATGAAATAATTAAAACATAATAAGAACACCTTATTTGCATTTACGCTGACACGACTATTCACTCTTGTTTTAAATTAGCTAAATAGCTAATAAGATAATAAAATCCCTGAAATTATACAGAAATTGTTATTAATTCTCTTATCATAGTATATAGTGTAATGGATGAACAGAAAGAATTATAGCCATAATATAACAAATATACAGTTCAAACAATCAGAATAAAAAGTATTAGATCCAAGTAGTCTCTCTCTAAAGTATCTCCATGTTTCATATTCTTGTAATGCCTACCTGATGTCATGCATGGATGTCTTGGGACCACCTTCTGGACTCTGCTGATGCATGAGGGGGGCACTGTCTCTAACAGTGTTGTCTCTTTCTTCCACCACAGCACCAAACAGATGCCCAGTGAGGGCAATTGAGCACACCCACAACTTCTGAGAACCCCCATCCCTTCCAGTTGGACCCTATAAATACAGATGTCCCTGGAATTAGCAGTCAGAGTTGAGAACATTTATTGTTTCATTCTCAGCTCCTCCTAATGTGAAAGTCCTATTCATAAAAGCAGGCTTTTTCATAACATTTAAAATTTTGAGGCTAAAATGACAGTTTCATAAATGTATTAATATATTTTCATTTTATTAATTATGTTCCATGATTTTTACTAGCATTTCAGGCTAGATCAGTAAGACAGAAAGCACAGGATAGTTGGCTTCTAATACAACATTCAAAGACTTGCAGTCTAGCCTCAAAGTTGTCCTTGCCTACAAACTCTGAGTTGAAGGACAGAGCTCCTAACCCACCCTGTGACAGCTCAGCTCCTCCCAAAATAAGCCCTTTACGATTATGCATTTCATGCTCCATTGACAAAGCATACTGTATCTTTTTGACAAACATGTACAGAAATTCTTCTGCCACTGTGTACTCTATCACGCTAGGAAAATCTGTAAAGTATGAAGATTTAAGAAAGTTCCGTAGAATCTTCAGCTCTCCAATTGACTGTAATTGATTATATCTAATTGTTCCTACATATTAAAATCAAAAATAAACTAAATTGGAAGAAACTTCTCACTCTACAAGTAAGTAATATTTTGCAGCTTGCACTAAGCCTCATATCAGTTGCAACCAAAGTTTTGGTGATAGACCATTGTTGATTGAAACCAAAGTTTTGGCGATGGACCATTGCCAGTTGATGAGGACTGATTTAATCACTCCAAAATAAATTATGCACATACAGCATGTACTAATACAAGATGGATCATAAAAACATTGTTTTGTGTAACACATACATGTGAGAAAAAAAAAACTTTTGCAGATTGTAGACATATTCTAAAAATATTTATTTGTTTAACAGCAACTATAGAGACAGGGAAATCACTGCAATGATACCCAGCACTGTGCTGCATGTAAAGGAAAGTCATTACCTTACATGGGAATATTTAAACTCTCCATATAAATCATAAGACTACTAATGAGAAAACACTACAAATAATGAGCAAAGTGAAAAACTACAATTAATCAATGTTAATAGAAATATATCTTTTTGAAGAGTTGGCAAAATAAGTAAAAGAAGTATACCTTTTTTACTATGAAATAATTTAGCACAGTCAATGATAACTTTAATCATGTGCTATAAAAATACTCTGCAAATTCCCAATTATTGTTGTCACATTTTTACTCACTGGGTGTTCATAAAAATTAAAGGCATTTATGTGCAGCATTTGCTGAAATAGGGAGTAAATATGTGTATAGTATAAATATAATTCAAGGTTAATACTATGGCTATCCAAAAAAAAAACACCATTAACAGACATTTGGACATGCAGGCTTGAAAAGAAGAACATGCAAATAATAAATAATACTTTATAACCAACACCCTCTGAACTCCACATCATCAGTACCCCCACCACCTCCACCTAAAAACCCCTCCTTATTTGCTATTTTTTGCCTTGTGTCCCTGTGAGTCTAATCATTTTCTTCTGATGATGATTCCTAGTAGGAATTGAAAGCTTAGAAATAAAATACTATTTTAAGAAATGCGATTCATTTGCTCCATTTGTGGATATACAGCTGCAAATATGCAAACTGTATCACAGACCTTTGCCTCCATATACAGTATATACAGTATGTATATACCAGTAACGGCGCGAATACACTTGACTTGAGCATTCATAGTTATCATTCTCTTTCTTTGTACATTTAGCATTCGTTTGCTCAGATATTGTTGTGCTGTCTACTTCCTGAGCAGCTCTTCTTTTCTCCAACCTAACGGCCCACTTCTTCTCTTCTTTCATCGGCATCTTTTCGCATTAATACTGATTAAGCCAGTGTTTGGGTTGCAATTACTTAGTACGTTTTCTTTAATTTTTTCACTTAAGTCTTCAATCTGCCTCAAGAATGATTTAAGATATGAAGAGGTCAGGGAAGTGACAGCGAAGGTGGTAGAGATAAGAACGCTGCTGCTGGCCGCTGTCAACAGTTGATTTTACGATAAAATAAAATAAAAATAAAAAGAGGAACAACCTTGGAGGTCAATCATCTCCCCAAAAGCAGATAGTAGACGTCACTTAGTATATGGGTACCAAATTTCAGGTCAATAGGTCAAATGGTTTGTGAGCTACAGGTGATTTAAAATCCTGGACAGACAAGCAAACAGCCAAGGTAGCATATTATATATAAAGATATATTCACTTTAAATTACTTGAATTGCTGCATTCAAACTAGTATGAATAAGGGCTTCTCCCTGTGACTAGTTCATTCATCCCATTCCCCGTCTTTTTGTCAAACTAAGGATTTCTTTTTCTATTATTCAGACAAGAAATCTAACAACTGTTTTTTCTTTTTATGAAGTTTGTCATCATTGCATCAGCTCTCCAACAACTGTACCAAAATTTGAAGTCCAGTTCTAAAGATATTTAGGAGTATTCTGAGTGGAATTTGATCCATTCAACCTATGATAATGTTATATACTGTATTACTGCCAGACTAGCACAGTCACAAGCTATGATAATTCATTTTCAGTTTTCTTTCATTAGTGCTTCCATACTTATTTCTATTAATCTTACTTTTAATGCCTTAACAGTAACTTGCCAGGGCAGCTTCTTTTATTGTAGCTCAAAAATATGCAAATTAACTTTAACATTATCTTTAATAATAAAACCAGAAGTTCAATGCATCATTTCTAATTTCTAGTCGCAGGGACGTCACACTTAACTCCTGAAGTTGCTGGATTACATTGCCTTGATGATGTCTGGTTACACAACTAATTACAGGAGGTAATAAATTACACCACCCTGTGACAACTTTATTTCACCTTATACAATTTCTTGTATTAGGAATTTGTTAGTTTTCACACACCCCTTGGGGTCAGAGCGCAGGGTCAGCCATTGCACAGCGCCCCTGCAGCAATTGCTGAAGGGCCCAACAGAGTAGGATCTATTTTGGCAGTGTCGGGGATTTGAACTGGCAACCTTCTGGATACCAGCACAGATCCTTAGCCTCAGAGCCACCACTCCACCCACACAGTTTCACATTTCCAAAGCATGTCAAGCTTGCCTCATTCTGACAGATAAGTATTCCCTGATAGTACTGGTACCTGTGCGAAGGCTGACCAGTTATGTCAAGTTTAGCCTGAATCTCACTTAATATTTTCATTTTTCAATTCTGTCATGCTATAAAAATCACAAGACATCAGATAGCCTAATTTCTTTGCAGTCCAGAACATTCCTTCTTTCCCCAGGACCAGATTTTATGCATTGTACTTCCAGATGATAACTCATTGGACAAACCTTAATCATACCTGTTTGATTTTGTCAGGATGACTTGCCGACTGGTCTGATTGAGTCACTGGGGTATGTCAAACTACATGGGTCAGAAAAGCATCGCATGACAGCCCTTAGCTTGCTAAGATTATGTTTATGAGGACTATGACTAAAAGTATTGTGTAGTGTAGTGAGGAAGTTTAAGTTTGATGGGGAAGGACAATGCATTGTGCATCTGATACTGCAAAAATAAAATAAAACAATCCCTTCTGTCCATTCCTAATGAAATCCATTTACTACCTAGATAGTAGGTCATGGTATATGCAGATGTTTCCCTGTTGACATTTATGTAGACTGTTCCCCACTGCAAAAAAAAAAAAACTTTCACATTCAAACCATCCTTGACCAGTAACAGAATTACTAGAACATTGAAACAAAACATATGTACTATTGAGGTGACCAGCTAAACATTCTTTAATTTTTGGTTAATGAGTCATGGTTTTAATAGATGACCATACTAGTACTTACACAACTGATAATTTGTGGAGGATTATTTTGAGCAATGTTCAATGTAAGGAAAGACAGAACTGCTGCAACACATTAGTCTATAGTGTGACAGCTGAAAACTATGAAAACTCAAAACATAACAGGGTCCAGTGGTTAGTGCTGTTGCTTCATCATCAGGTTTCAAATATTACAAATGGTCAATGAGTATATTTATATGCTGGCAAAACCGGGATAAGGTCAGTAACATGGTTAATGCAGAAACCTGGTTTCTTAAACACATCTGTGAGTCTACCTATGGAGTTCACCCATGCAAAAATGCTCTGATGTTATTAAACTGCAAAATAAATATTTAAACATTATTATTGGTCACCATGACTCCAAAAACAAGCATGGAGTTTGTGTCTCCCAAAATTGTGCTCAGCTTCAGCTCATCAAACATACATGTGTCAATTTCTGAAATATTGAGACCAACTATTGGGACAAATGATTTCTGTTAGGAGAAGGAAAATGCGCCTAAGCACTTGCTCCAGGAAATTTATTTTTTTTACAGTTGCATTGCTTTCATCCACCTAAACAAGCTAAAATATTTAATTCCTTCATGAAGTTTAACATTAAGGTGGTTTTGGCGCAACTCCAATAATGCGTGGATTTGCTCTATTCCTTTCTTGTTGCTGCTGCTCACTGTGTTCAAAAGTTTATGATGATGTTACTGGCCATGGACATGCACAGATTAGCACAGTGCAACAGACAAGTGCAGATTACAAAATCCTTAACTGCAAACATATTATTATATGACCACATAATCTGGAAATCTGTGTGTATTGACTTGGTTTGTAAGAGACCAGTATCCCAGTTTCTCTAACTGGAATAAGGATATACATGGTATTTTTGAAACCAGGCTTCTGTAAATAACTGAATTATTAACGTGTAAACAAGGTGAATGCTGGTATAGAGTTTTCACATTCTCAAAGCCTGCAGTGATACAGTACAAGATGTAAGTATTGGGTTAATTCTAAAATGAATCTGCAAAAGACTGCAGCCCTGTGATGATGCGGGCTCGCTGCATGCTCCCATCTTGCTTCCAGAAGCCCTGAACCCAACACCGTCGGTAATGTTACCGATGAGCACGGCAGTGAGGCACAACAAATAGAGCAAGGGATGGTGCAAAAGTGCTTAGTGCTTATATTTACAACCAACAACAAAAGAAACAGTGTTCAAATAAATAGTGCAGTGTTTCACAAAAGTCTTCTAAATAAATAATCCATAAAAACATAAGTGAAGTGGAGGTTAAAATCCAATAAAAAAAACACAATCCTTTAAAACGACAAGGCTAAAACAACACTGGAAGTAATCCTTAAAAAAGCCCGGTGTCTTTTCACCTGGCGGCTCTCCTGCTTCTCCCATCGGGCTTTGCAACAGGAGAGTCACCATACCTGCAGCTGACCTTCTTTCCGCTCATCTGGTCTGGAAGTTTCCCGATCTCTGGCTTCAGTTACGCCCTCTCCAGACCGAGACTTGGCTTTCACCCAACGACCAGGACGCTCACGTTGGGGCTTCTCCTTCCAAGCCTCCTGACTCCCGCTGCCTTCTCTGCCTTACGCGGCCAGCTGTCCTTCATCACCGGTCACTCCAGCTCCTTGTTCGCTCAGTTGGAGCGACCGCTTTATTTTGCCCCACCAAGTGTCGACCAAATACCCCAGCTAGGGCTCACTGTTCTGCTGCCTGCTCGCTCGCTCGCATCAGCTCTCTCTCTCCATGCTACTTCCAGCAACCTCCGGCTCTTTTTCCTGTGCACTTAGGTGAGAATTGCACACATCACAAATCATCCCGGGAACCGCTTCAGCCACACAACCACCACGCTAAGACGCGAGTGCGATGATTTATTTAAAACTGGCCCTTTGACATGAGCTGTGGACCCACTATACCACAAGCCCAGTCTAAGCCAAATCCTGTTTTGCAACCAATATCTGGCAGGACAGGTTATAGCCCCTAAAATATTAAAACTGGAGTGTTATGTTTTTCAGGTAAGTAGCTTCCATATTAGGCTCCATCTTAGAGTATATATTGCTTTATTGTTTACCATGTTTGACATTAAATGAATTTTGGTACGAGTCTGACATAAAAGAAAAAATTTCATCTACCACAAATCTTCCCAAGCATCTATTCTGTCCAAGCACCTCTGTAATAATTAAACAAATTATACATAATCTGCAAATCAACCTAGCTTGGTATCATCTGCAAATTTAACTAGTTTCTTATTTACATTCCTACCCAGATCATTTACTTATGATTAATATAGCACTGGCCCTAGCACTGACCCCTGAGGGACTCATATCTTCATATCAGCCTATTCTGGCAGAGTTCCTTCATCATTACCCTCTACTTCCAATGTCTTAGCCAATTCCCCACTGATCTACACACCACACGATGAAGTCCCAGTTCTTTTAGTTTGATGCCCAGTCCTCACCTAATGCTTTAAATTCAAATTAAATAATATCATATGCACCACTTTCATTGTATACTTTTGTTGCTTCCTCATAGAATTCCGACAAGTTAGTAAAATATTACCTCCCTTGTCTGAACCCATGTTAACTGCTCAGTAAAACTCCTGCTCCTGCCATATTCTCCACGATCTTTTCCTTAAAAATTCCCATCATAAAGACCATCCTCATTAGTTTTTTGCCTGCATTACCTCATCATCATCAGACTTGGATCAGGGCACAGGAAAAAAAAAAAACACAGGGTTCCACACAATGCTTGAAGTGTAAACAAATAAATGACAGTACAGTCTGTTTTCATCTGCTTCTTACTCACTCTCATGATGCAGTTCAACTTTAACATAAGTTCTTAATGAAGCTTCCTCAAACGTAATTCATATATTACGTTGTGGGGGTTATGAGGTTTTGTGCCCCTTGAAGTTTTGAATGTGCATTTCTAAATATATTGGGAGGATGCTTGTGTCGATGGAGGAATATTTTATTAAATGAGCAGGCTGTTAAAACCTAGATATTTGATATTCTTTAGTAATTTATCATGACGCATTACCTGGAATCAGGACTGTCCCTGTCAAAGGGACATCTGGTCAACTTAGCAAATCATAGTGTCAATGAAATAATGAATTATTATAAACTCCAAATAATGTAGCTGTGAGGTTGGTTTGTGTAATGGAAATATTGAGTAAATGTTTATTTGCTATGTGTATAGCAGCTTACATGCCACAGGGTACTTCATTCATATCTAGAGAACCTTTTGGTTTAGTTCCCAGCAGTGAGCAAGCATGTGCAGTGGCCAACTCGAGGTCTAGATTGACATGCATTTTAAAAGCAATCAGCATAGTGTGGGAATGGATCAGAGCCAAAAAGGCAAAATCCAACTAAAAAACAACACAAAATGACAACACTTATATAATCTTCATATATAATACGCTACTGTGGCTGTTCATTTGTCTGTCCAGGATTTTAAATCACCTGTAGCTCGCAAAAAGCTTCATCTATTGACATAAAATTTGGTACACATATACTATGTGACATCTACTATCCACTTTCGGGGTGATTATTTTTATTACTCTTTTTATTTCTATTTTATTTTATTGTAGAATCAACTCTCGGCAGCATGCAGCAGGGCGACCGTGCGGCACATGTGTACGTGCACTGTTCTCATTCCCTACCACCTTCACTATCACTTCCCCTACCTTTTCATATCTTAAGTCTTCAGTCTGCCTAAAGAATGATTTAAGTGCCAGCTTAAGTGAGAAATGAAGAAAAACATACTAAATAATTGCAACACAAAAATTAACTTAATCAGTTTTAACGCGAAAAGATGCCGACGGAAGAAGAGAAGCAGCGGGCCGCTAGGGTGGAAAAAAGAAGAGCTGCTCAGGAAGCAGCAAGCGCATCAACCTCTGAGCAAACAGATGCTATACGTACATAGAAAGAAAGAGGATGAAAACTATGAATGTGTATTCACTGCACGTTATTGTTCAGTGTGCCATTACTGGTTACATTATAATTGAAAATGTAGACAACCAATTTACATATAAACAAATAAACTCTGATTACAATATGTGTCACCAAACTTTTAGACAGAATCAATGTTTTTGTTGCTTACCTTTACCTAAAACTAGCAGGCTGCTTACAGCTGTCCTACTGGATGGCCTAAAAGCAGAAAAAATAGGATGCAAAGTTTACAAGCTGGCTTCCGACAGATAGTTAACTTGAGACAATGTCCATCGTGGAGCAGATGTACAGAAAATATCAAGAAAGGAACACCCTTTACAAATTTATAACAAATTAAGAACTCGTCTTTCTCTTTTCCTGAGTGTAATTAAGTTTTACCATTTTTTTGTCTTTTATACAACCTGTACACGGTTCTCTCACAAGTTATTCGAGGTCCAGGATCATTCAGCAGCATATCTGAAACTTTCATTTTATATAACATGGCTATCCATTCTCTCCAGCACCTCTGTACACATACATGCAGTATTTGTTATTATCCCCAAACTAGTACATGAGGGGATAGCTGCATTTTTGCCAGTTTCTCTTGTAAAGCAACAGAAAATGTTGTTTAACGTTGAAAAGTGGCCTATTAAGAACTCCCTTCCCCAGGAACATGAAGAAAACTCCCTATTCATTTAGCAGGATGAACACGAATAGTGCATCTCCCATTTTGCTTAAAATGAAGAAGAGCTTTCATTTTAATTTTAAAAGAAAGCTGCATTTTTCACAGATAAAAAGAGACATCTGGAAAATGTCCTGTTTTAACAGTAATTTTCTGGAAAGGCTTTCTTGATTAATTTGAGTCTAGGACTAAACTTAAAGTGATGGCTTTGTTATTGTGCTGGCACAATATGCTAACAACATTGCAGAGGCTGCCAGACAGCAAGAGTTCTTTCAGTGAGATTATGGGCTTGTTTACAAAGACAGCTGCTCCCAGGCCTTGTCCACAGTGGCAGCCTCTCGGTGGGGGGCAGTCATTGTTAGTGGGCAAAATGGCTGATCTATTGCTAACTTAGTGTACCGTCTAGTGCTTTTAAGAAGCCAAGGGAATTATATATGTGTGATGTAAAAGTTAAGGCTGATTTCCACAGCCAAAAACAAAATCTAGTAAGCATTTTTGTAACATGCAAACAGGTTTTGCGCATTTCATTGTGTATTTGCTTATCCTTAGAAAAAGTTGCATTTCATTTCCTTTAGTTTAAAGATAATGAGACTGAAATTTTAATGTTTCTTGTCACTGTACATTGTTCCTTTTATTGGTTGTACACACTCTATCTATCTATCTATCTATCTATCTATCTATCTATCTATCTATCTATCTATCTATCTATCTATCTATCTATCCATCTTAAAGTGCCTTGCCTAGATACACAGTTATATATTAAGGAGACAGGTAAATAAGCAGAGGTTGTGGTCCCTGCTGGGAATCCTTGTTTAATATAATAGTCATTGTTGTGGAAAAAAAAGATGCATAAAAAATGACAAAGTGTGCTCCTTCCAGTTCAAAGAAGCTGTGGACATCAACATTGTGTTGTCTGTGATGGTCTGCAGTTAAATTACATCTGTTCCTTTCCTTAAAGACAACCCCTTTTATTGATCAGGGTCTGGAAGCCTTGGAGTTAACCTCAGAATTTTTGGAACTTGTTGCAAGCATCAGTTTCAGAATAAATGAATACCTTCAAAAAATAATGCAGTTGATTAGGTAATACTGTTATACTGTTTTTATGTTAATTTGCAGATCACTCCTTTTTGTTTTTATTATCATTTTTAATACAATCCCAACCTTTTTGGAACCAGTGTCATGTGTCTGTATGCATTTGAAGAGGTCCCATGTGAGCCGCTTATGCTAAAATTAAAAGAACTGAGACTTCAAGGGAAGGTTAGATGGGTAAAAAATTGGGTTAAACACAGGAAGCAAAGGATTATGATGTACATTTTTTTTTTTAATTAAGTGATGTTAAACGTTATCTCCCACTGGAATCTGTGCTGGGGCCACTGCTAGTTTTAATCTACACAAGTGATTTTGATATTTATGGTACGATACCAAACTAGGTGGAATGGCAGATAATCTAGAATCAGACGAATCATTAAGGATTGAGGTAGAAGGGGCACATTTGTGACAAATGAAACTTATTATAATAAAGTATTACACAAAGGTAATAAAATACTAAATGCAAATACAGAATGGGAGGTCTTAAACTTGAAAGTATAACTATGAGGAGGACCTCAGAGTGATAATGGACTGTCCACTGCCTACATTCACATAGTTTACAGAGGCGGATAAGAAGATTAATAGAATGTTGGGTTTTGCAGCCCAACATGTTGGCTACAAGTCTAGGCAGGCTGTACATAAGTGGTATGACACTCTAGTGAGGACTCATTTAGTCTAGTGCATAGCGTCTTATTCTCTATGTTGCATAGAAGACAGCAACGCTAGAGAAAATCCAGAAAAGAGTGACTAAAGTGATCATAGGACTGCAAGATATGAGCTACGAGGAAGATTTAATCTTTCAGTTTAAGCAAACAGTGATTAAAAAGCATTCAAATTAATAATTCTAATTAGTAAATCAACGCTCTTATTTAACAAGAACAAAGGGACACAAATTCAAACTTAGTAAGGGTAAATTACAATATTTTCTTCTTTTTTTTTAATTGATTTTATTAAAACCAAGTAACATTCCATTCAATGAAGTCTAACTTAACAAGACTAAATTCAATTCAACCCCCACCCAAAAGAAAGAGAGGAAGGCCTACAGCCAGAGTAAAACTTTAAGAGTAGAAACGAGGGAAGAAATTCCTTTTCCCCAGTATAAATGGTTATTGTAAATTGTTATTGATTAGATGAGAATTACATTTTTTCCAATTTTAAATAGTATATAACATCAGTTACTCAATGACTTTAAAGAGGTGAGTTAGGATTCTTCCAGTTGACCAAGATAAATCTTTGTGCTAATAGTGAAGTAATGGCCATTATAGTTTGTTTGTCCTTCTCCACTGTACACCCGTCTGGAAGTACACCAAACACAGCTGTAGATGGATTAGGAGAGATTGTGACACAAAGGCTGTCTGATAGGTATTTGTATTGGTCCAAAATGATGTTAATTTGGTGCCCACCTAAAACATGTGGCCCAGTGAGGCTGGAGCTCGATTGCAATGTTCGCTGATTGCCCTGAAAACATTTTGGACAATTTGAAACAAGATAGATGTACTCAATAAAAGGTTTTTAAGTTGAATAATTGTATGCTTTGCACATATGGAGCTAGAGTGAATTCTGTGCATGGCTGCCTTCCACTCCTTTTCTGAAATGTTGAGTAAGATATCCTTTTCCCACTGTATTCTGTTATCTTTGAAAGGAAGAGACATTTAGAATTCAACTTAATATTATTTTGGAGAAATTAGGTGACTAGGACTGATGAAGAAGTCTAGGCTGGATGATCTGTTCTTATCTAAAATAGTTCAACGTAAACTCTAGATACTCTCTTTCAAGACCAGCTGATAAATGTGCCTACAAGATGTTTACTTTTTTGAAAAAGCTTGATGGTAATTATAAAACTGAAATTTAATCCCCAATTTCTGGAAGCCACAATGTTAGTAAATCTTAAAACAGCCATAGGATAAGGAAGAGAGACCTAAAAACAAAATCAAGATTAACTTCAAAATGGCTAGATATAATGATATGAGAAAAATCCAAGCAAAGTATATTTAGGTAAGTTGATGTTATTATTTTTTCAGCTTTCTATATATTTTCCGCACATACGCTTTATTTTATTATTTTTTTTTATTTAACATTAAAAGCGTAATTATTCATGATTATGTAGTATAATTTTTACATTTTCGGAACTGTAAAGGTACATATTTGTAGTCAAGAATCAAGGAAGACTGGCTAAAGCACAAGTGACAACACTTTAATGTCTTTTGGTGACAAAAGTTATAGGGTTCACTACTTGAGAGATGGTCACAGCTAGCCCAAGGGTGTAATAATTAAAATGTTGTCAGATGACTGCATTATAAGGGGTAGAATGTCTGCTTTTTTACTAAAGGGTTTAATATAAATATATTTTTACACTCAGCATCACACCTTGTTCTCAGTATTTTGGCATTTTTCAGAAAGTAAGCATTTTTCCCACATTAGTATGTGAAATCCATTTTGACAGAAGACTGGAAATAGGGCTGAACTAGTAATACAGATTTCTTTTTCTAATTTCGGTTGCCTTTTACTTATTCAGCTCCGTGGAAGAAAGCGCTGTGAGGTGAAAAAACGTGCCTGCTTCAGATAATATTTTTATTAAGCAAGTGGAGGCTGAAGGCATAATCTCTTTCTCCACAGAAATATACATCTATTTGCATTAATCAAAATAAACAAGACAATTTGAAATCTAATACACCAAGTTTATAACAGACATCCCAATGATGTCTTAACTATGAGATAAAAAAAGAATGCTTGTATGCAGCATGAAATGATATATTTATATTTTCTGGATATATGATGCATGCTTTGCTTAAAAATATGCTGTCTATTCTTCTTCCCCAATGATGTTGTAAAATGTATTTGTAATGATCATTACATTATCATAATATTCATTTTAAATTATATTCTTAAATTATTTTTCATAACTAATTTCAGACTGTAAGAAAAAAAGCAAAATTAGATTTGCAACAAATGTGATTGTAATAATTATTTTATGCTCATAACTGATTAGCAACCACATGTAAATTATACTATGCATAAAATTGAACTGCTTATGTTATATGTTTAACATGCATTTATTCCGTTTTTGAGAAAAAGTTTTGATAAGGACATTTGTAAATATTTTATTGACATTATAATTATTTCAATTAATGGTTACGATATTATTAGTTATAATGTTGGTATAGTATTTCAATTTATATTGCTTAAAATAATTATGATATAAAAAACTATTTTTTAAAACTCAAAATGTGCAGGTGTGTTGTAGCTAAAAAGCACTCTTTAACTTAAAGGCTAATTTTTATGGCCAAAATGTTTTATTGTAATTCTGACTCCTATAAACATTTGAGATTATCGATTTCTATTCATACTTTATCATGAAAGTATTTCAAATATTTTCTTAAGTAAAATTAGCGACCTATCATTGTTTTGCATTGTGTTTTGCAACTTATACATACAGTATGCTAATAACTGTTTTATAGATCTATGAATGATGCAGTTTTTGCATGTGGTTGACACATAGCTCTATCAACCTGAGTTCTGAAGTATTATTTGGACCTTTTATTAAGATTTTAGTCAAATTATGTTTTTATGTAAAGGATTCTCCTTAAAATCTTGTTTTATTTTCCGTTCAGTGTAGAGTCAAGTGACCATATCGGTCATGATATTGATGTAATGGGATATGATCCTGCATAATTACAGCAGTGTTCGTTTCACTTATTATCTCTCAGTGGATTAGCTTCACAAAACTTTCAAGAACTTTAGCAATAGATTCTTTTCAAGTTGTCCCTAGTGCCAGAGTTTGGACTCCTTTTTTTCCTCGACTTTAATTTATGCTTTGTTTTCTGGATTTTAGTATCTTGATTATTTTGTCTTCACAGTAATGACAGCTGCCTGGGTTTTCTGATTACAACTCTGGGTGTGTTTGCTTTTTTGTAGTCTTTATTATTAACCATAATAATTCAGAAAAAGAGCTGCTTGTGACAGGTTCAAATTTAGGCTTGTTCATTGTCTGTATTGAGTTTCCGTGGTTTTCACGGTATCCATGTGAGTTCATTTCTGAAGAGTGTACTTTGCTATCATATACATAAGATATCTTTTAATCTTTGGCAACTCTAAGTTAATCCTATACTACAGAGTGTAATTGTGCCTTGTCACAGACAGGTTCTCCATTCAAGGTTTATTTCCTGCATTGCATCTGATGCTGCCAAGATAGACTCCCTATGAATCTGTAATTGAGTTATAACAGTTTGCTTAGGAAGTTGATAGCTAAGAGTAAATCTCAGTCTAGATGGGTATTATCAGAGCAAATTACTGGCATTTCTAAAAATGATCAGAAATGTGCAAGATCACTAAAGGCTGATTTCTATAAAAAGGATGGTCTTTACAAACGCAACTCAATTTATTGACCACAAGAAGAACACAACACCTAATTATTGCATTATGTAGTTTCCATTTTGAACATTGAGAAGAGGCTAGATATATTTTAGCTTATCAAATACAGTACATAAGAAGGAATTTTAAAAATACAAAATGCAGAAATTAAGCATCTGGAATTAAAGTTACTTTAAATGAACTAAGAATACCAAAAAAAAAAACAAACAATGATCAAATACAGCTGCATACTAACAAATATAACAAACACACCAAGTAAGCAGACACTAAAAGTACTAAATTAAAAAAATGATATATTATATAACACGTGAGCACAAGTTTTAAGCAAACATACAAATTGCATATATGTTTAAAAATAGTTCACATGTTGTAATACATAATTTATTTAATAATAGTACTTTTACTGTCTGCTTGCCAAAGTTACTTAACACACGGAAATAAATAACATATTTACGGAATACTGTAAGATGTTTTACACATTAAAGTGTAATGAAAGTGAAACTTGTGTCAAATCCTGTACTTTTTAAATAAGTTTATAAATAAGTTTATTCCTTACTGTACAAATGATGTCAAAATTCTGTCTAAAGCCTTAGCAAGCAGAATAGAGAAGTGTGCCCCTTTAAAATATCTCAAGCTCGAACTGGATTTGTTAAAAGCAGACATTTAATATGGAAACTTCAGTGATTGTTTTGTGTAATATAAACCACTATAGCAGCTGAGCTTTCAGAGTTTGTGATATCAGTGTATGTAGAAAAAGCTTCTGATAAAGTCAAATGAGAACATCTATTAATTGCACTACGCGAATGTGGGTTCAGGGAGGGCGGAAGTAGCGTAGTGCGGGAAGCTGTAGGAGGGAGACTCATGGTGGCGGTGCGTCTTTTCTTCTGTAAGAAACAAAAGGAGAAAGGTTAGTACCCCACCACTCCCTGCTGGCATATGTCTTCCCGAACGTATTAAGGTCCGTCCGCGGCCCCCTACTCATGCGTGCGTAACAATATATATATATATGTGTGTATATATATATATATATATAGATATATAGATAGATAGATAGATAGATACTTTATTAATATGTATATATAAACAGCAAGTTTTTTTCCACCCTTTATGATTCTGACTTTCAATCTTTTACAATTTCTTTTTTTACCCCTGCTCTCCGTGACTATGAGTTTTGCCTTGCCCTACATAGATCAAATTTTTTTCCTAATTGTTTTAACTCATTGTCATTTTAAGCAAATATCATTCTTGTATCAGTTCTTATGATTGCTGAAGAACACAAATGGCAAAAAGGTGAGTCTTTCAATAAGACTCTTAAAATACAGGCCAGAATCCTAAGTGGACTACCCCTAAACACCCCAAAGGTGGAAGGCCCTAGAAAATTGGGAAGCTTCTTTCCTGTCAAGGCCTCAAAATGTAGAACATGTTTTTATAGTTCAAAATGCAAAAGAAAGCCATAAATATCTCAAGATATGTCTTATAAGAAGGAATACTGTGAAACTCCAGCTTGAAGAGGGCTAAGTCATGATCATTATTACAGAAGATTTATTGCCAAAATTATAAAAATAACTAAATACTCAAAACAGATATGAAGGCAAAAGGGTATTGCCTAAAAGTCCTAACAGAAAAACAGAAATCCAGATCTTTCAGACAACAGAAAAAGTCACAGAACCAAATACAGAGAAGCAGTTAATCAATACATGAACAACAAGGGACTCTGTTTTTCATAAGGCTTTATAGGGCTGAAGCAATTCTTCAGTTGTGATGAACAGGTGGTCGCGCCTCTTGGGGAACCACCCACAGAGTACAAAGAAAATCAGAGAACATATTCTTATACATAAAAGAAAATCAGAGAACATATTGTTATACATAGAAGCTGCATAAAAAACTAAATGAAATAAAATTAACAGGTATTGCATAATTATAAAAATAATAAATTAACAGAACAATATTTAAAAAGTAGTCGAAAACAGTCCGTGGTGGACTGGCACCTTGCCTGGGGTTTTTTTCCTGCCTTGCACCCTGTATTGGCTGGGGTTGGCTCCAGCAGACCCCCATGACCCTGTAGTTAGGATATAGCGGGTTGGATAATGGATGGATAGAAAATGGTGATTAATATAAAAAACACAAAGAAGACAAAAAAAAGCATTTTAAACAGCAGCCAAGGGAGGAAACCTGGCTTCACCATAACTACAGTTATGAATATACAGCATGTACTTTGAGTCTATGAAAAGAAGGTTAGAACAGTGCCTTAGCAAAAGAAATTCAGAAGAAACTTGTCTCAGTATGCTTTTTTCTCTGTGCTCCTGCCATTATTAAGTATTGCATATCAACCTGTAATCCAGTGGTTCATTATTTGCAGAATATATGGAAAATCTTTTAGACTCAGAAGATACTGTCAATTGCCCATGTACTGTATACTATAATTATAAGTATGTATATATTCCAGCCAAAATTAACCTATAAGTATTTAATTCATGGGAGTCACTTGATATCCTGACATTTAGAGATCTCTGTGTTTAAAATATGTATGTGTTCTTTAAACATCCACTAAATACAATCTTCTGGTAGCACAGTACTCTGTGTTAACACAGATCTCTAAATATGGTTGGACAGGGGTGTTGAGATCAATTTGATATAAAACAGAAAAATAAGAGCAATAATATTAATTAAATGTCTGATTTTTCTCTCTTTCCGGAACCATTGTAATGTGATTTCTGTAAACTGTCAATTTTTTTAAAGCATACTGTTGTACCTTCTTAGAAGTAGAATTTTGTAAAATTGTTTAATTAGAATTTGGCATTTATCATTTTAGCACAAATAAAAAATCAGTAACTAAATGATTTTGCTACATTTGCAATCTCAGGCTGACATTCACTAATAATGTAGCATGTACTGTATATTTACTGCTTGTAGAATGCTACCTCATTTTAAACAAATACCAAACTAAAGTGCTGAATGAGACTAAAGTGTAACATATGGTTTTACTTCTTTGTTTTTATACAGCCTGCCTAGTTACAGTGCTATGTTTGTCTCTAGTAAGATAGGCATATCTGCTTGTAGATGAGACATCTGTTCTGCAACTATGTCTTGTTCTAAAGAAACTACTCCACCTTATATAACTGGAAAAGTTCTCATTTCAAACAACATTGCCTTTACCCACCTTCACTCATTATTTAACACCTTACATGCCAGTATTTGCAGACCAAATAAGAAATAAAAATCATCCAAATGATTTTTTCTGTAAAAGACTTGATATAAATAATATTTTATGAGGCAAGGTTTAGACTCCCTTTGTAAAGCACAATTTTCTAGTGTTACACACTTTACTAAAGCAGGCTTTTTTTTGAGCCTGGCTGTTCCAGTTAGTGCACTCACTGAAAAGGCAGGATAGCAATGTCAAAGTGTATACAGAACTAGAAGCTTACAGACAAAGTTCACTGCGACATGTGCTGTTTAGAATATCAAGAATAATAAATTTTATAAAAATGCAATTTGTTAAAGTGCCAAGTCAAGCAAAATGACACCTTTTATTGGCCAACTAAAAAGATTACAATATGTAAGCTTTAGAGGCAACTCAGTCCCCTTCTTCAGGCAAGATGTAATACAGAAACTGGAATTCCCTGAGCTTATATACAGTAGACACTAGTCAAATAACAACATTGGAAAACCTTTCAGTGAAACATCTTAAAAGTAAAAAAATTAATAGAACTCTTCAGTCTAAGATTCATTTAGCAAGAGAGGAGAACAATGTATGGTCAGGATCTTTGGATAAGATAACTGTCCAACAAAGTCTTTAGACATTTCTGATGAGATTTTCAGTACAATGTGGGATGTCTGTGTCAGTCCGAGAGATGCACACAATCCTCATACCATTTTGAAAAACTCATCAGAACCTTCAAAAGACTTTGTTATATAGTCATCTTATCCAAATATCTTGGAAAGTTGACAAAAAATGATTGTAATCTTTTTAGCCAATAAAAGGTGTCATTTTGCTTGACTTCTCACTGCATTCAAATAATGCTGAAAACTGAAAACAAATAATACATTTTATACTATAAGTTTTAGATTGCATTTTTATATTGCATATGCATAAGAAAATAATGTTAAAAAATTGCTTTTGTGTATAATTTTCATATTTCCAATCTGAAATGTAGTATGCAGTGGGATTTTTTGGAATGAAAATTCTGGTGGGGTCATACTAGAATATGCAAGTTCAGGCCTCCCTGATGTCACAGAAAATCAGTCAAACATTCATATGTTGGTGCCTGGTCTGTCTCGATTAGCATCAGACCATTGTGATACCCTTTGACATTGTCATTATCTGGTAAAAAAAAAACCAACCATATTGATTAAAATGAAATAAAAATTATGAAAGTCAACTATCCACTGCTCATGAAAATGTGTTGGCTAGGACCTGCCTAAACTGAAACTGCAATACCTCAAGTTTAGAATCTAACAGCTTTGAGCTGAAAAAGGACAAGCCACAAAAGCACAGAAATAATATGCAGGCAACACACACTGTCCATTTTGATTTGCACACTGCACGTCTGGTAGCAGCGCTAATTGTTGTGCAGTCAGATGTTTGCTGATCAGCACAAAGCAAGCAAACTATTGAAAATACAATGTTCAACATACAGTACATGCCAGTTATTTCCACACCAACATTCCAGACTTCTTTGGAACAGGAGCGTCGTAATGCTGACTTCTTTTCCACAAAGTGAAAGGAGCACACATAAGCTTTTGTGGTGGCTTTTTCCAATTTAGCAAGGAAAGTTCAGAGGTGGGTGAAAATAAAGATGCAGCATAAGGCCTTGTGAATGATCCATTTCTGATACTGATGTACTTTCTTTTTTTCCCCCAAAATACACTGCTCAAAAGAATTAAAGGAACACTTTTTAATTGAGTATAGCATAAAGTTAATGAAACTTATGGGATATTAATCTGGTCAGTTAAGTAGCAGAGGGGGTTGTTAATCAGTTTCAGCTGCTGTGGTGTTAATGAAATTAACAACAGATGCACTAGAGGGGCAACAATGAGATGACCCCCAAAACAGGAATGGTTTAACAGGTGGAGGCCACTGACATTTTTCCCTCCTCATCTTTTCTGACTGTTTCTTCACTAGTTTTGCATTTGGCTACAGTCAGTGTCACTACTGGTAGCATGAGGCGATACCTGGACCCTACAGAGGTTGCACAGGTAGTCCAACTTCTCCAGGATGGCACATCAATACGTGTCATTGCCAGAAGGTTTGCTGTGTCTCCCTGCACAGTATCAAGGACATGGAGGAGATTCTAGGAGACAATCAGTTACTCTAGGAGAGCTGGAGAGGGCCATAGAAGGTCCATAACCCATCAGCAGGACCAGTATCTGCTCCTTTGGGCAACGAGGAACAGGATGAGCACTGCCAGAGCCCTACAAAATGACCTCCAGCAGGCCACTGGTGTAAATGTCTCTGACCAAACAACCAGAAAGACTTCATGAGGGTGACCCAAGGGCCCCATGTCCTCTAATGGGCCCTGAGCTCACTGCCCAGCAGCATGCAGCTCGATTGGCATTCACCATAGAATACCAGAATTGGCAGATGCACCACTGGTGCCCTGTGCTTTTTACAGATGAGAGCAGGTTCACCCTGAGCACGTGACAGAAGTGAAAGAGTCTGGAGAAGCCATGGAGAACATTATGCTGCCTGTAACATCATTCAGCATGAGCAGCTTGGTGGTGGGTTAATGATTGTCTGGGGAGGCATATCCATGGAGGGTCACACAGACCGCTACAGGCTTGACAAAGGCACCTTGGCTGCCATTAGGTATCAGGATGAAATCCTTGGACCCATTGTCAGACCCTATGCTGGTACAGTGGCTCCTGGTGCACGACAATTCCTGGCCTCATGTGGTGAGAGTATGCAGGCAGTTCCTGGAGGATGAAGGAATTGATACCATTGAGTGGCCACCACACTTTCCTGACCTAAATCCAATAGAACACCTCTGGTACATTATGTTTTGGTCCATCCAATGCCACCAGGTTGCACCTCAGACTGTCCAGGAGCTCAGTGATGCCCTGGTCCAGATCTGGGAGGAGATCCCCCACAACACCATCTGTCATCTCATTAGAAGCATGCACCAATGTTGTCAGGCATGTATACAAGAACACAGGGGCCATACAAAGTGCTGTGTACAATTTTGAGTTGCTGCAATTAAATTTTGGCACAATGGACTAGCCTGCCACATCATTTTTTCACTTTGATTTTTGGGGCATCTTTGAATTCAGGGCTCTATAGGTTGATCATTTTCATTTCCATCAAACGATGTGGCATCCTTTCGTTCCTAACACATTACCCAGTCTATATCAGTATAGATATCCAGGAGGATTTCTTTTTCCCATTGAGATCTGATGTGTTTTCAAAGTGTTCCTTTAATTTTTTTGAGCAGTTTACATTAGCTATCTTTAAAAGGGAAAATGGTACTGGACCTTTTCTATCTCTTTGCAGGTATAAGCTCTCTGGCCACAATTGGGAAAATTTTAACCTGGAAGTGCAAATATGTGATTAAATAAAAAAATGTATTTTAAGAGGACAAGGACCTTCAGGGCACATTACTGAAGTGGAACGTTCAGGATGGACCTGTGCACACACAACCAAGGATATACAGAACACTGCAGGGCCAATTGGTAGAGACCCTCAGCCAGGAAACAGCTTGCATCACCTGGCATGAAAACAATTTCACATACTACAAGAAACAATATTTTTCTAGATATGTAGTTATACTGAGCATATGACAGAAAAATTAGGAAAAAATTGCTTAATAAGACAAAACTGGGATTTGCTGTTTTAATAATACTGTAAGTTGAATTATTAAAGGATGCTTATTACTTATTTTACACAAAATTTGATGAGGCCTAGTCTGACTGACCATTAATTTAGAAATACTTCCAGTAGTATGAAAGGGAAATTGTGTAGTATGCCTTAATAACAATAAGTATCATTAGTTAAACACGTATATATTTTCGTATTCATGTTGTGTAAAAAAAGGATGTTTGTGCCTTCATTGCTTAGTGGTGATTTTTTGAATGCCATTGTTTTACGAATTATCATTGTATACTACTTTACAGTAATCCGAGGTTTGCTTGCCATAGTGAGACCACACTATGATAAAGGTTAAGGTTAATTGCTAGTTAGGACAGAAAGGCATCAATTACACCCATGTAGTTTTGAACCTTTTATAAGAATCCTATACACTGCATTTAAATGGAGTGTGTGAGATTTATATTTTTTGTTTTTTAATCAATTTTCTAAAAATGTTTTTTTGAGCAAAGGGAAAAAAGTAAGAACACAGGCAACAGAAAACACACAAGTTTAGAAATTGGTAAACGATGTGTACCATGGGCTTACTCAATAAAATAAAAGTATTAGTTAGCCTTAGGTGAAAACGTAATAGTTTAAAAACTGTAGGCAGACTACATCAGTGAGGATCCCATTTAATATCAGAAAAACTAACACCAAATGCAAAATCAAAACAGACCTGCACTTCATTCATAGTCCATTACTGAGGAGAAAAAAAGTGATGTAAAAAGAAATTTAGAATGGAAATCAGGATAAATGTCTTTTAATTTAACATTTTGAAACTATTCCCTTTCTATGACAAATTACATATTGCTATGCAATCTTCTGCTCACCACACTATTCATTCTAGCTACTTCAGTCCTCTCACTTGAAGAGAAAGATACAAAAATAATCAAGAATATAATAAAGAAACAACATGCATTGGCTTCTTCCAAATGATGTACAGAAAGTTAGGCAAATAAACCTAGGATGAATATGAAAACCACAACACTTTTTGGAATTCTTAATTGATAGATAATTTAATTAATACATCTTAGTTCTTTAAAATGTCTTGGTTTTCTATGTTATCTTTTAACAATCATATGGAAACATGATATAACCAATAAAAGAAACAATCATTGTGCAACTAAATATATAATAACACATACTATATTAAAGTATTTAGGAATATTCTCTTAAAAGATCTTGAGGTTGCATGTCTACTTTATCCATTAAGTAGCATTTTATATAATCAGTGTTCTCATGTTGTTTTCCCTGCTTTATCCTGAACTAAATGTAGAAGTAATTGCAACAGGACAGTTCATTCTTTGTCTGTCTCTGAGATTGCTAATCTGGGTTTCCTGTTGTCAATATTTCACATCAATGGAATGACTGTACTCATAACAAACGATCCAATTAATGATAATTTTTAAATTTCTTCAAATTTCCTATTGTCTGTCTTTCTATTACAAAGCATTATGTTGTTCAGTATATCAAAAGTATTCTAATATTCTTAATACTATTTTTACTTTTGCATACAGTCATATAAATAATGTTTTATATCCAATGTATAAATCAAATTATTTAAGTAGCTGTACATACTTGTTTGTTACCTCAAATCTTGTCAATCGTTTAGACACAGAATATGGTTTATAATTCTTGTTTCTTTAAAAAAGTATTCACTTTAACTATGTCATCTACCCCCAAGCATCAACAAAAGTCTTTCCAATTGCATGCCATTAATATTCTCAGATGAAAATATCCCTATAAATACTTCTTGTAAAGTAACAGCTAAATTATTGGATGTTTTCAGCGTACTACACATTTTCCCAATATATAAATAAAATTTTAACCATCTATTTTACAAAGTCGCATTATATAGTGCCTGGTTGAAAACAGACTTACAGTACCTATAGTTTATACAAAGAAAAAGCTTTTCTATAAAAAGGGATTTTGTGCAAATGTTTAAGAATATTAAAAAAGCAAACAGAACAAATGTACATTTTCTTACAATGTTGTAATTTATCTGGGGTTATCATATTGTAGATATAAAGGATTTTTGGTCTACAGATTCTAATAGAATGCTTACTTCTCATCCATCTGTCCTGCCCTTTGCTTGATTGTGCCTTGCACTCTTTTTCTTACTGCTATTCAGTTTCTGATTCTTTGACTTGATAGTGATCCTGCATGTTTTGCTCAGCTGTCGTCTTATCTAGCAACTACTGTACTTTAATTTCTTTTCAGTTCTTCCCTCCTTTAACTTTCGGTACATTTGGTTGGAGTTTGAAACAAATGTGGTGCTCCGGGACACAAAATTCATGAAAGGTATTCCTCCTTGGTAAACCAATGGGAGTCTTTTGGGTAAGTAAAGGTTTCTGTTCAATTCTCTTTTATATGCTCAGTACTTTTGGTGTACTGTGCTTCTTCAGCTTTCAAAGTTGGTTTCTGGGTGGCTGAGGTCTCCTTTCAGCCATTCACTGGTAAAATATTTAATTATACCCGGAAAATGCCCATAACAAAATGTTCTGATCCAAAAATATAATGTTCATAGAGGAGTGTTTAAGCGTGCATTGTACAGTAATGCGTGTGCACTTGTTAATCCTGAGTGAGTAAACTTAGCATTACTGTAGATATCAAGCAGCAATGGTAATAATTAACACATACAATGTGGACAAAGTATTATTAGTACTGTATTTTTTATATTATTTTAAATGGATTAATGCTTAATTGGATATGCAAATAATCTGAAACAAACTGTGTGTAATTTATGCAATTAATTGTTCTCTACCACATTTTGTAAACAAATGAAAATACTTTCATGAAAAAAGTTAAAAAGAAGTTTCTTACTATAAAAAAAAGAATTTTCAAGTTGCATAACTATACCAGTCTTGAAGTGTAACATACCTTAAATAACAGCTTGCACAAGCAGTACATTTCTTAATTTAAACTGCAAAAAAAAAAATACCGCAAGATCAACACCTATTGAATAATTATATTCTGTTATCTGATACCGTATGTAAATTGTGCTGTGAGCTATACAGTGTGAAGGATGCTATATAAAAGAAAAACAGATTGTCTGATTCTGTTATTTATTTTTGCTTGTATAATACAACTTTAAAAGATTGCAATACTTTAAAACAATAAAATCTTTAGAGTTCATATTTCAGGTTTTTCAGATAGTCATGCAAGAGTAAAGAAAGAAACTGCTTAATGATGATTTTGATCCAATGCTGAATAAAGCAAAATAATTTGTCCAAATGCACTGCACAAGTGCTGCTTGAACATCTCATGGACAGAGGAGGTATGTTTATCAGTTCATTGTCAGCAATGCATACACCTCAAGTGCTACATAATATCTATTCACCCACCCATCCTTTCTTCATTTCATTATAGTTTATTCTTACATAGTGCTCTTCAGGAAGTGCAGGTTCAGAAAGCTTATGCATATTTACAGCTGTAATACCAAACCCTTCATCTTTCACATACATAAACAAACATATAAATGGTTAACTACTTCACGTGCCTCAGAGCCAAAGCTGATTCCATCAGCAGTGAGTGCAAGGCCAGATCCAACCCTACACAATATTCAAATTCATATCCACTGCAAGGTGAACTTTTAAACACACACACACAGTCACCAGTACTGGGCCTGTTTAAACTCATCACTTAACCGAACATGGCTTTAGGATGGAGGAGGAAGGCTGGGGTGGTCAAGGGAAATACAACTCGGGCAATAGCCACTGACTTCCATTATTATCCTCACTTTAGTCCTGCACCAGGATTGGATGAAGGATGCATGTCGGAAAATAAATATGAATTTGTGTTGACAACTGTGTAAACAAAAAAGGAGGGCTTGAAGTATGAAAAAAAGAAATTGGTTTGCAAGGGATTACCAATTAATCCACGAATCTGGGGCATTTACTGTACTGTGAATGAAATTGAAACGGGTGTAATGTTCTTGAAATATATATATATATATATTTGTGTGTGTGTGTAGTGGAAAGATGCCCGGAACACAGACATTTATTTTTTCCTTCTGCCCAGCACACAATGCATTAATCAGACAAAACACCTCAGTCCTTTTTACTTTACTTTCTTTTCCTCTCTCGTTCTTGTTCTCCTGCTGCCTCCACTCCTCTCTCACAAACTCCGTCCTTTTCCACCTGACTCCGACTCTACTAATGCAGTGGGGCAGCCCCTTTTATAACACCCCGGGTGTGCTCCAGGTGCTTCATAATGATCTACCGACGGCACTCCCTGGTGTGTCGGAAATGCCGCATGAGCAGCACTTCCGGTTGAGCTTCTATGCTCTGATCCCATGACCTGATGCAGACCAGGACGGCCCTTTTACGGTCCAACAGAGATATTGTCCCTTTCCCGGTCCTCCCAGCCGTCCGCCACAATATATATATATATATATATATATATATATATATATATATATATATATATATATATATATATATATATATATATATACAGTATTTATGATGAATGTACAAAAAGTTTAAATCTATTTATTAAGAATTTCAAAAATAAATTAGATCACTTTTCTACATAGTCATCTTCATTTGTGATGCAATTTTCCCAGCGTCGTAGCAACTTTTTAATGCCTTCACTGTTTCATTACTCATACAAAAGTACAGTATGTATATATATATATATATATAATATAATATATATATATATATATATATATATATATATATATACAGTATATATATATATTGCCACGCTTGGGTCACAGAATTGCACAGAAACACAGGAGATTGTAAAGACAGGAACTTTATTCAAACATTTCAAACAAACATGTCTCTTTCAGAAGTAAAACGAGCTCAGTATGCAGTTAGTTCTCGTTTAAAAGAATAGGCAAACATCATAGGAGAGCACAATGGGAGCAGGACCCGCAATAGGAGCAGAGGATATCTGGAGAAATAAAGCAATCAGCCAAAAGGACAGTTGCCGTTCAGGCTTTTAAGTATGCATACCGCTGCGCGAGAAACATCACGCGATAGAGCAGCCGCAAGTAAGCCCAGCAAGTAAGGGAGCAAGGTGAAGGTAGTCTATCAGCGTTTTTAAGAGGGTTTTTTTTAGGAGCATCTGTATTTTCTATGGGTGTGTTCAGCCCCCCTGCTCACAATATATATATTATATATAATATAAAATCAAGAAACAAGACAGAGAAAATGGACTAATTTTAGAAAGTTAATATCAATTGAAGAGTGAAGTTGATACACAACTTAAATGCTTCTCTGACATACATCAGGAGACAACCATGAACAAATTCTGCTTAAAACTGGGTGGAAACAATTAGATTCTGAGTGTCACATTTCTCAACCAATTTAATGAAGGTGGCGCTAAAAGTAGGGGCAGTGATTTAGAATACTAAAGAGCAATGTTCCTATTGTTACCTTAGTATAACAGACAGCAAGCTTCAGATTATGATAAACCCCAATTAAACATATAAATGTGTGACGCACATATGGAGAGCTATTTGTATGTGTTAAAAACAAATATAACCTGTTGCAAGGAAAAAAAAAAATTCTGTAAAATCAGGTTATACTTAGGCATTTGAAGGCATCGATGGACTAATCGAAAAAGTGAATGATACATTGTTGCCATTGTTTACAGTTTCAAGATTTTACAGCTACGTTTGTGTTAATATGAATTGTTAAAGAAGTAAACAGTGAGTCAGAAAAGCACTGCTGTAAAGAGAGCTGATGACGAAGAGCCAAATGAGATGCAGATTTCTGTATTCAAAATACCAAGATCAGTAAATGCGCCTAACAACACTGACACCACTGTAGCAGAATCATGGTGGTGGCTGCACAGCATCCACCTTCTAACTGCACATCTGGAGGAAAGACTGAAGTAAGCTAGCATTACTGTCTATTCAAAAATGCAAATATACTACCCCAAAATATAGCCACAAACATTTTAACATTTAGTTTATACATAGACCATAATGCTTTTCTAAAATCTATTTCCTGTTGATATGCCATATGGTGATGCAATTGTCAAAATTGAGATAAGATATGAGATAATAATAATATGAGATAAGAAGGTATCGTGGCTGCAGAGCTGGTGCTAAACTAAAGGCTAAGTGGCTAGCGAGGAAGTGGCGATACAAGCCTTCGGTGCCTTCTGTGATCCTGGGAAATGTGAACTCACTACCAAATAAGATTGATGAACTGGCCACGCTGGTGAA
Source organism: Polypterus senegalus (assembly GCF_016835505.1). Lineage (NCBI taxonomy): Eukaryota > Metazoa > Chordata > Cladistia > Polypteriformes > Polypteridae > Polypterus > Polypterus senegalus. The sequence goes on from NC_053160.1 coordinate 141,083,723, forward strand.
AAATGTCAGGACCTACAGAGAATGCAATTTGTTGTGCTCTTGTGAAACGTGGCTAACAACTACCATCCCAGATGCTAACATGGAGCTACCTGGGTTTAGCACAGTTAGAGAGTACAGAAACGCAAATACCTGCGGGAAGCGGAAAGGAGAAGGACTCGCTCTCTATGTGAATACAAGGTGTTACAACCCTGGACATTTAAACTTTAAAAATTTCCACTTGCTGCAGGGACATCGAACAGACGTGGAGATAGCGGGTGATATCATCCATGCTGCTGTAGATAAACTACAAACACAGCACCCCGAGGCGCTTGTGCTAATCTTTGAAGATGTTAAACATGTGACGCTGGACAAAACATTACCTGCCTTCTCCCACGTATGTGGATTGTAACACCCGGGGAAATAGGACTATTGACCTACTGTAATTAAACGTTAAGGACGTATACAGCGCCACCCCGCTGCCTGCGCTTGGGAAAGCAGATCATAACCTGGTTCTGCTTCAGCCTCACTATAAATCAAGAATGAGGGAGCTACCTACCATCACACGCTCATTCAGGAAGTGGTCCCCTGAGGCAGAGCAGGCTCTGAGAAACTGCTTTGGAACTACGGACTGGGATTTCCTGCAGGGGTCACGTAATGAGAACATTGAGGAGGTTGTTGACTGCACTGGTGACTACATCAACTTCTGTATGGCAATTGTAGTTCCAGTAAAAACAGTACGCTGCTATGCTAACAACAAGCCATGGATTACAAGTGATATCAAGGGCCTTTTGAACCAGAAAAAAGGGCTTTTAAAAGTGGTGTTCAGCATGAGCTCAAGCACATGCAGAAGGGTCTCCGAGTCCAGCTCAGGATGGCGAGGAGCAGTACAGGAGAAAGCTGGAGCAGATGTTGCAGAATAACAGCATGAAGGAAGTGTGGGATGGGATGAAGATCATCACTGGCTGCAGCTCGAAGTGGGGTGCCACCCTCGAGAGAGATGTGGAGAAAGCAAACCTGATGAACAACTTCTTTAACAGGTTTGACCACCCTAACCCACTCTTACCTCAGAGTACTGCACCCTCCACCCATCCTTCTGCTGATACCAGCATAGGAGAGAGTTTTCCCCCACCCACAATTACATCAGCGCAGGTAAGCAGAGAGCTGAGGAGACTTCGTGCCAGCAAAGCAGTGGATCCAGATGGAGTATTGCCACGACTGCTGAAGGCCTGTGCGTTGGAGCTGGGAAGGCTTCTACAGTGTATCTTCAACCTGAGCCTGGAACAAGGGAAAATCCAGAAGCTTTGGAAAACATCTTGCATCACCCCAGTCCCAAAGGTATCACGTCCTGATGAGCTGAATGACTTCAGGCCTGTCGCCCTGACGTCACATGTGATGAAGACCATGGAGCGGCTGCTGCTTTATCACCTGAGGCCACAGGTCTGCCACGCCCTCGACCCTCTGCAGTTCACATATCAGGAGAAGGTAGGAGCGGAGGATGCCATCATCTGTATGCTACGTCGATCCCTCTCCCACTTGGACAGAGGCAGTGGTACAGTAAGAATTATGTTTCTGGACTTCTCTAGTGCCTTCAACACAATCCAACCTCTACTCCTCAGGGACAAGCTGACAGAGATGGGAGTAGGTTCATACCTGGTGGCATAGATCGTGGACTGTCTTACAGACAGACCTCAGTATGTGCATCTCGGAAACTGCAGGTCTGACATTGTGGTCAGCAACACAGGAGCACCGCAGGAGACTAAAACTTTCTCTGGTCCTGTTCAGCCTATATACATTGGACTTCCAATACAACTCAGAGTCCTGCCATGTGCAAAAGTTCGCTGATGACACTGCTATCGTGGGCTTCATCAGGAGTGGGCAGGAGGAGGAGTATAGGAACCTAATCAAGGACTTTGTTAAATGGTGCAACTCAAACCACCTACAACTGAACACCAGCAAAACCAAGGAGCTGGTGGTGGATTTTAGGAGGCCCAGGCCCCTCATGGACCCCGTGATCATCGGAGGAGACTATGTGCAGAGGGTGCAGACCTATAAATACCTGGGAGTGCAGCTGGATGATAAATTGAACTGGACTGCCAATACTGATGCTCTGTGCAAGAAAGGACAGAGCCAACTATGCTTTCTTAGAAGGCTGGCGTCCTTCAACATCTGCAATAAGATGCTGCAGATGTTCTATCAGCTCCCTTTTCTATGCGGTGGTGTGCTGGGGAGGCAGAATAAAGAAGAGGGACACCTCACGCCTGGACAAACTGGTGAGGAAGGCAGGCTCTATTGTAGGCACAGAGCTGGACAATTTGACATCTGTGACAGAGCAACGGGCGCTGAGCAGGCTCCTGTCAGTCATGGAGAATACACTGCATCCACTGAACAGTATCATCTCCAGACAGAGGAGCAGCTTCAGTGACAGACTGCTGTCACTGTCCTGCTCCACTGGCACACTGAGGAGATCGTTCCTCTCCCACACTATGCGACTCTTCAGTTCCACCCGGGGGGTGAAATGTTAACATTAATCAAACTTACTGTCTGTTATACCTCCATTTTTATCACTCTTTTAATTTTTTTTTTTTATCAGTATGCTGCTGCTGGAGTATGTGAATTTCCCCTTGGGGATTAATAAAGTATCTATCTATCTAAAATGAGAGAAAGATATCAGATATCAGATAGACGCTCTTCTTAAACACATTGGGCCATACCTAAAATGGTGTATAGGTTTGTGTATGTCTGTCTCTTCTGTAACCATGCTCATTACAATGTACAAATGAATCATTAAGCTTCAGTTGCCTTCTTCTACTGAGCTGCTCAACTGATAACATCAATTTTAACTTTCTATTTTGTCTCAGAATCAAGTCTCTTGTACTCTGTTTTTATCTTTCCATAGTTATTTACTTTTTTTGTCATACATGAGTGAAAATAAGTGCAATCCCAAATGTTTAAAGTGTATGGACTGAATCAAATCGGGGGCAAGTTTCTAGGAAGAAACCCAGTAGGCGTAACCTTTTCAGCATCAGATTGCACTGTTGTTCACTAAAAACATTTTAGCTAGTTGTCCCTAGATGCGGAAGTAGTCATGTTACTGGAGGAAGATTCTGGATAATAAACAGAATTATTTACATCATTTATATTTCAAATACTTGTGTACCTATACTACTAGGTTTGAAAGTGAGCTTAAGCATTGATCTTATTAATCTCCAGTTAATTGTGTTCACCAAAGTCATTAAAAGCAAATCTGGTTGTAGAAGAGTTTGCAGGTGATACTGTCCTGTATCTCAGAAGCAGAATATTTCTTTGTGATTACACTGTACCAGATTCTATGGCGAATGCTTAAACCCCAGGTTGCAGATTAAGGTTCTGATTTAATAAGGACATCATTCAAGTCTCAGGGTCCTGGAAGGCAGTGTAGGCTCGTGGCTAGTATGCTGTGCTTTAAACCTTAATGCTGCTTGAAGATCACTTGATCAAGTTGCTTAATCTGTACTTAATCTATTCCTTCTTTGTTTTTTAAGCAAAAAAGACTGCAGGCCAGCCACAAAACATGTCACCAACCACAGCTGACTATCTAAAGCAGGGGTCTAAAGCAAAGTCAGTCCTAGAGGGCCACAGTGTCTGCAGGTTTTTGTTCCAACCCAATTGCTTAATTAGAAAACAATTGTTGCCAATAATTTAATTTCATGGCTTGTTAGTGCTTTAACTTTGCCATGTCAGGTCATTCTCATATTCTAGTTTTTTGTTCCTTTTTAAGGATAGCATCCAAATCATTTGAAGTCTAAAACTGGATGAGTAATTCTCAGTCCTTCACTTTTTTCTCTTCACTTTCCTTCCAAGTATTTAATTTAACCAAATAGGGCACAATACATACACACAGGTGTAAATGGAAACAAGCTAAATGGAGATCTACTAGTTTCTTTTGACATTTGCATGTTATTGCTAATAAGGATCTATTAAAAACCGAGAATGCAGCTGTTTAAGACTAAAATAAGCAATAAGGGTTCAAAATCTTAATTAACGAGACCACTAAAATGAAGAGGAAGTGTTACTTCAACAATACGTGCTTCTTATTTAGCAATTGAGTTGGAACAAAAACCCGCAGCCACTGTAGCCCTCCAGAAACGACTTTGCCTATACCTGATCTAAAGGCATCTTTAACTTGTTGGACATGTGGCGTTCTGCAAGACTGGAGACAAGATGAACTGAGTTTCAAAATTAACTATGGCACATTTCTTTATTAATTCATTTTAATGGGATTTCAGCATATCTGGGCCTGTTCTTTACTGTCCAAGCATCTAGAAAACCCACCTGATTCTTGGACCGCCCATCCAAGTCTGCGTTCTGACTCCAGCACAATGCTTGCTCAGCTCGTAAATAAAAACTTTTTTTTTTATTCAACTCTACTAGAAAGGCCAGAGACAGATGTGTTGTGATCTGCAGGTTGTTTAGCAGAGATTTAAATGAAACGTCATTTTTAGCAGAGCAATCGTGTTTAACTTAATTCACAGCTGTTCATTAAACTCACAAAGTGATTGAGTTAAGCAGAACTGTAACCAAGCCAGGATTCAAATTCTTATTTATAAGTGCTAAACAAATACTGGATTATAATTAATCTATGTCAAAATATCTTTAAGTGAATTAGCATAATTACTGTTTTGCAAGAAAGAAATACATGGAGAGGCTACTTTAATCTGCCCGCTCCATTAAATAATTACATCTCAATAGGTAAGAGAATTATATTTGACAATACTACTTTGAGTAGGTAGTGTGACCATATGGAAGCACTTAGACAACAAGTTACAGAAACTATGGCATAACCAAGCTGTTTTTACAACTGAAAAATAAGAAGACTCATATTGTGCATCAGAGTTAATCAGTTTCTCTTTGTTGACCACTGTCTATCTTTGCTAGTCTCTTTTTTTGGAGAAATTCTTAAAAAATAGTCCTTATTTTAAAAAGTCTTTTATAAATGTTTGGATTAATTTGGGCCTGATTCCACAGGAGAAAATCCTAAAATGGGTGGAGTTCTACACTGATTTTCAGTAACACTACTACCTGGTCATTTTTTACATTTTGAAACTGGAAGTCATGTAACTGGAAGAGGAAAGTTTGGTACTTCCTTCTAAGAACCTTATTGGGTAACCTTACTGATCTTTGGAGTTCTGGCGGCCTTCATGGGTAGGTTCTCCTTTGATAGTCTACTGGTCTTCCTTTCGGACAGAGTAGATCATGCTTTGAGGTATCAGGAGCCCCTCTGTTTGGACCTAGGATTTTCCCTGTGCTCCCATGCTGTCAGAGTGAGGTGGAATTAATTGTGACAGTAGACAGGCAGGTACCAACAGCATAGGCAGTTTTAGATGGGGGCCAACAGGGGCCAGTACCCCTGTACAACTGGCCCTGGCGCCTGTTATGGCCCCTGTGCTGAAGAAATTTTAATTAATTACTTATGGTGATATGCGCTGGCACGGAAACTGGAACTAACATGCCCTGCACGCTCACTCTTTTGCTGGCGGGTTTTGGAGCAGAAGAGAAAAAAAGGAGAAAAAAGACCACTAGCGCAAATTGCAGAATACTGTTATTATAATGTTACAGGCTACTGTGTTGCCAGTGCTACAGGATGAGAGATTACTGAACATAAAATGTGAGTGTACATTTAAGTTTCATGCTGTAATAAAGTTACTTTATAACAAAATAAATACATACCTACATAAAATGAAAAATATCTTGCATACAAAAAAGAGAAATGTTACTGTACAAAAAGTAAAATTTGTTTAAAGGTTTATTGTGCATATGTAAATTATATGAAATCTTTTGTTTGAAATTCATTTGTATGTTTTATTGTTAAATGTTTTGTTTGTGTTCCAAATAAATTCACTTAATATATTAAACAACTAAATATTTCCCTTTTTTTTTTTTTTGTTCTGTGCCCCCACGAAAAAACACTGGCCTCACCCTGTTCCCCTGGTAAATTTGGTCTGGAACCGCCACTGCCCAACAGTACACTCAGGTTAAAGGGAGGATATACAACTAAGTATGAAATGATCATGACTGTGGTCACAATGATGTTGCAAAAATGTATATAGTACATTCCCAACGAAAGACATGCAAACACACAAAAACATACATGCTGTAGAATGCAACATAAATATAAACAATTATATACAATATATATTTTACACATGCATGACTATGCACGGCATTTGTTATTAAGCTTGGCTTTTTAGTAAATGTATGGATAGAAACTGTCTCTGAGTCTGCTGGCATGAGTGTGAATGGTCCTGTTTATCAGAAGGGACAAGTAAGAAAAGTGACTTTATAATATGGCTGAGGTGTCTTTTCTTTAGAGTTTAAATTGTCAAACTATTTTTTTAGTACTTTATTACCTGGACAAGTTACATGCATCTGCATTGACCTCGCTAAAATAACTTTGTTAATAATGTTAGGTGTCTGCGGACCTAGTGGAATTTGTATTGATTAATTTTTCTTCATTTCAATAAACATAACTGTGTATTGAACTATGGTGGTCTTTATATATGTGTTAGGTATTGAGGAGAGTGTTGCTTGAGTAGTATTTGTTATACTGTGAGTTATTTAATTTTCATTCTTTCTGTTTAAATATACAGATCCAACTTTTTTATTACTTATAATGTGTGCAGTATGGTCTGTATTGATGTGGGGTCAGTTGCAAAGTAGTATTGGTCACCTGGTTTCTTTATTATAATTTTTTTAACAATCAAATAGTTCAGGGATCACTACATGCTAATTAATCCATTTAGTTTGTGCACCTTCATGCTTAAAGTTAGCTTTAAGAGTCACATTATGGCTGTCATTATGTTGTTTGACTCGAAATTGCCCTTTTGCCTGTGAATGTATGTGTATGCAGATAAGTGTGCTCTACTCTAGGGGGTTGTTCCCTGTCACGATGCTGCCAGCATGGGCTCTGTCCCTGTAGCTCAGAAGATGATACAGTGGGCTCAAAGACTGATAAATGGATAGGTAAATTTTGAACACTTTTTTTTTACTTAAGATGGTAATTTGGAACATTTCAGCTAACCGAAGTTGTGAGGTGGAATGAACAGTGTCTTCTGATTTTTTATATTTATATTTCAATTTCACAAAGGCGTCTGACTAAATACATGTGATCCTGTTGCTCCACAGTAGGCATTTAACAAATTGCACTAAAAGAAGACAGGCTTACCTATTGAATATTTTATAAATGGGAGCAGGAAACAAAAGCTTGCTTTATAAGCAATCAAACAATGGTACAGTCCTCTTGTAAGATGCCATCTCTCACCTGTTAGGTTTTCTCTACCCTACTAGACTTAGATATAAATACTTAATATTGTTATCTAACCTTTCTTCTTTTTCTCCTTCTGTTTGGCCAACACTAGTGTTACCACATTGACAGTGCTTATCCACAATAATCATCATCTTAGCATCTTGGTTTTAAAGCCTTAAGTAATAGTTTAATGAATGTGTGTTTTAATTAAAATTATTTTTGTGGGATGATGGGAAATGATTATTATTGTTATCCTTATGGCTTATACAGTGGTGTGAAAAACTATTTGCCCCCTTCCTGACTTCTTATTCTTTTGCATGTTTGTCACACAAAATGTTTCTGATCATCAAACACATTTAGCCATTAGTCAAATATAACACAAGTAAACACAAAATGCAGTTTTTAAATGATGGTTTTTATTATTTAGGGAGAAAAAAAATCCAAACCTACATGATGGCCCTGTGTGAAAAAGTAATTGCCCCCTTGTTCAAAAATAACCTAACTGTGGTGTATCACACCTGAGTTCAATTTCCGTAGCCACCCCCAGGCCCGATTACTGCCACACCTGTTTCAATGAAGAAATCACTTAAATAGGAGCTGCCTGACACAGAGAAGTAGACCAAAAGCACCTCAAAAGCTAGACATCATGCCAAGATCCAAAGAAATTCAGGAACAAATGAGAACAGAAGTAATTGAGATCTATCAGTCTGGTAAAGGTTATAAAGCCATTTCTAAAGCTTTGGGACTCCAGCGAACCACAGTGAGAGCCATTATCCACAAATGGCAAAAACATGGAACAGTGGTGAACCTTCCCAGGAGTGGCCGGCCAACCAAAATTACCCCAAGAGCGCAGAGACGACTCATCTGAGAGGTCACAAAGACCCCAGGACAACGTCTAAAGAACTGCAGGCCTCACTTGCCTCAATTAAGGTCAGTGTTCACGACTCCACCATAAGAAAGAGACTGGGCAAAAACGGCCCGCATGGCAGATTTCCAAGACGCAAACCACTGTTAAGCAAAAAGAACATTAGGGCTCGTCTCAATTTTGCTAAGAAACATCTTAATGATTGCCAAGACTTTTGGGAAAATACCTTGTGGACTGATGAGACAAAAGTTGAACTTTTTGGAAGGCAAATGTCCCATTACATCTGGCATAAAAGGAACACAGCATTTCAGATAAAGAACATCATACCAACAGTAAAATATGGTGGTGGTGGTGTGATGGTCTGGGGTTGTTTTGCTGCTTCAGGACCTGGAAGGCTTGCTGTGATAGATGGAACCATGAATTCTACTGTCTACCAAAAATCCTGAAGGAGAATGTCCGGCCATCTGTTCCTCAACTCAAGCTGAAGCGATCTTGGGTGCTGCAACAGGACAATGACCCAAAACACACCAGCAAATCCACCTCTGAATGGCTGAAGAAGAACAAAATGAAGACTTTGGAGTGGCCTAGTCAAAGTCCTGACCTGAATCCAATTGAGATGCTATGGCATGACCTTAAAAAGGCGGTTCATGCTAGAAAACCCTCAAATAAAGCTGAATTACAACAATTCTGCAAAGATGAGTGGGCCAAAATTCCTCCAGAGCTGTAAAAGACTCATTGCAAGTTATCATAAACGCTTGATTGCAGTTATTGCTGCTAAGGGTGGCCCAACCAGTTATTAGGTTCAGGGGGCAATTACTTTTTCACACAGGGCCATGTAGGTTTGGATTTTTTTCTCCCTAAATAATAAAACCATCATTTAAAAACTGCATTTTGTGTTTACTTGTGTTATATTTGACTAATGGTTAAATGTGTTTGATGATCAGAAACATTTTGTGTGACAAACATGCAAAAGAATAAGAAATCAGGAAGGGGGCAAATAGTTTTTCACACCACTGTATTTGTTTTAATGTTTTTCCTTGCATGAATATCACCAAATTAAATTCTGTGTAACTGATGGTATTGTAGCAGTAAGGAAGTTTACTTTATTACTCCAAGATAGGGGTTATTAGTGTAAAGTAAGAAAGACACATTCTCAAGGTAACATAGTTATTTCACTAGTGAGACCAAATCTGAAGTGTTGTGTTGTGTATAATTCTGGCCACCATACTAAAACAAAGAGATAGCAGCCAGGACTTAAGGACACGTCATACTCTGACAAGCTACATGGGGACCTAATCCAGGTCTTCAAAATTCTCAAAGGCATTGTTATTGTAGATCCAACATTATCCTTTCACCTTGAAACTGCTTTCATTGATGAATTACAACTCAAGGACACCAATGGAAATTATGGTGATGTGCATTTAGGACTGAAGCTAGTAAGCTTGTTTTTACACAAGACATTGTGACAATATATGGCGCTATACCAGCGCTTAACCCAACACAGACACACGCAGGAGGCACACTTCTAAAAACAGAAATGCTTTATTTTTCTTCACCACGTGGAAGACGCCTTCCCCGTTTTCCACGGGCACAACACAGTCCCACAATACAAATAACTCTACTTCTCTCTTTTCTCCTCCACAGCAAGCTTTGTCCACCTTACACCCAACTCTGGATCACTGAGTAGTCTCTGCTCTCCCTTTATATAGGTCACCCGGAAGTGCTCTAGGTGCTCGTTGCTCCACTTCCCGGCTGCACTTCCGGGTGTGGCAGAAGAACCACCCACAAACTTTAAGTTTTACTCTGCTGGCTTAGCTGTCTTTTTCAGGGGTGAGGTTTGATTTGTTTTCGATCTTGTGTTTGTAAAAATTGATTTATCTGTATGGAATGTTGTGTGCTCTTAATAAAATTGAGAAAATCCCCAAAAAAAAGAAGAAGAACTGCCCACGCGGGCGCAGGAACAGCTGCAGCACCCCCTGGTGTCAGATCCTAACAGGGATTTAGATAACTCCAACTCCCATGAAGCCCTGCGAGAGTGCGAAGCACCACTGCAACCCATGGGGGCTGCTATCTAGTGTCCCGGAAGAGGTACTGTGCTGCAAAATCTTGCTCCCCCAGTCCTCTCTGTGACATGTAGTTGAAACAGAAACCTTAACTGTCTTCAAGAGGTATCTGTATGAGATATTGGAACAGCTTAACTATTAGCTAAACAAACACATTTGATGGAATGGATGTTCTTGTCTCATTTGTCAAGCTTCTTATGTTTTTAACAATAATAACCCTATAAACCCTATAATGTTAATTTCCACTATATTTTGCATCTCTTGTGAATATAAACCCCAAATATAACTGAATTTAAAGCATATAGTGTAGTGATCCATTAACATTTATAATCATTTTTAATCAATGTAATATAACACTTTCAAATGCATTTAACCCCATTTAAATGATCAATTAACCAAAAATACACGTCTATAGAAATATGAGAGGAAAACTGGAGTGCCTAAAGAAAATGCAAAGAAAAGAAGCATGGAATGTGCAATATCCACAGTCTACAACTAGGCACAGAATTCAAATCTAGGATCATTGATCAATGAGGCAGTTGTACTATATGTTCTCTATGTCACCATGCTGTCCTTCAGAATTTTAATGTTGGAAAAAGGTTTATTTGAAGTTAGAACAGTAGATAGAGACAAAGTTATAGATGTCAGAAATGCATTATAAAGAAATCTGGGCTATATGTTTTAAAGACATTACCATACAGCAGTGGAAGGAAGGAAGATGTTTTCATAGTTTTCAGACTACAATTATTAAAACATACAATGGCCAAAGTTTATGGAATAGGGGATAATGCTGAGCATTGTCAACATTCTCTGTACTCAAAGCGGCAATCACAGGAAAATCATTTCACAAAAGTGTAAAAAGACCAAGAATAAACTTGACCTCTGTTCATAAGCAAAATGTCAGATGTTATTTTCATTGTAGCTCTTTCAAAGCAGTGTAAAATTCCATGATAAGTAAATGCATATTTTAATCTTGTTTAAGAAAGTATATGCTAAAGAAGTGACACAATTTAAATTAGCCTGAGAGCCAGGGTCAGTAGCAGGATGAGTTATTGGCTAGTGATGTCAGCCTACGCCAATTACAGGGATAATCAGAAGAATTTAGTGAGTCATTGAAGCCTGAGCCTGGACTATTCAGACGGATAAAAACTACTTCCTTAATAAATCCAGTGCAAACAAACTCATCCATATTAGCTCTAGCCTTTCAACAAGTGATGAAAGATTTTCAAGGAATTTAATTTTCTAAATAACTAAACTACAGATTGTTCGCCTTGTCATTTTAATGCCACTTGCATGGCAGCAATTCACTAGTCAACTTTGCCCATCAAGGTTATTGTTTGTCCTTGTCCTAAAAATGGAAGAAAGACATTGAATGTCTTTTTACAAATATGCAGGCTAACACAGGATGTTTCATTAGACACTGCCAGTTAATATATCACCATTATCACTATCAGCCTTGATTTGCTGAAGTAGGCAATAAGCAACACATTTCTTTCTAAATTTCAAATGAAAACACACAATTTAAAATGTATGGTGATTAGAAAAATAATCAAATAGTGACGGCAGATTTTTAGGAAATGTTCTATAATATGGATTACATTATAACACTTTCGAAACATTACCAGTATTTATAATATAATAAATACAAAAGCCACAAAGGTTATTATGATGCAAATTTGAAAGCTGCCCATTTTTTATAAGTTACCCATGTTCAGTATAATGCATTAAATAGCTTCAGTTCAGAACAAATCTTAGGCACTGTAAGATTTATGAAAAGATCATTGGATGCTGGCACTGACAAACTAGAATGATGACCTTGACAACAGCAAATGGAAAGCAATGAAAAGTGCCACTTATATCAATAGGCGTACATCCCAGGCATCTATGACATTGTAACACTAGTAACCTGCAAGGGTTCTGGCATTAGCATGCATTAAACAGAATTGTTCAAGTAAAACAAGTCAAACGTAATTAGCAGTGGAATTTGATACTAAATGCTCTGAACCTGTACTATGGAATGGTGACTCTGTTTGTATTCCGTGAATACCAATCATTTTACCTTTTAATACTGATATGTCTGTATTATTGTAATTTATTATTCATGCTCATTATATCAACAATAGTGTTTTTTGACTTAAAATATAATATCTTCCCATCTTTATTAATACTAATCTATAAAAATTGTGCAGGGCTATCTCATGTCAGCTTAATTCTAAGGAATCTGTAAGCTTATTGTGGATTGTTTGTTGCTTGATGATTCAGAATAAAGCAAAAGCCCTTGCACTAAACCTTTCGGAACTGCCAACGTTTGTCATATCACTTAAAACATAATTTGACCTGTGTATTACAACTCTATTTCTTTGTTGAGATATTTTGTGCATCCATGTGCAAATAGTGCACTAAAACTGTTATCGTATAAAAGGTTTCTTTGCGACCCGACCTTGGATAAGCGGAAGAGGATGGATGGATGGATGGATGGATGGAGGTTTCTTTGCTGTTGTTGTCAGAATTGTTTTTGCTTTTTAAGAATTGCTTGTTAGGAATGAGTTGGACACCAGTGTGATCAATTTAGTTTATTTTTTCAAGCAATAATAATTTTTGTTTTCTCTTTTGAAATATTTCATCATTTTTCCAATTTCAAATAACTGCCACCCGTCTGTTTAAAGTATCCAGGTGCATTTCTTGTCTTGCATTTTCTTTGAATTGTGAGGACCCCCTTCTATACAATCAACAATGTCTGTGACGATGCCAGTTCGCTCCATGCTGCCATCTGCCTTTTGGGAGCTCTTGAACCTGACACCGTCGGTAATGTCACCAATGAGCTGGACAATGAGGCACAAACAATGAAGCAAGGGGATGATACAAAAAGTGGCAAGTGCTTTTATTTAAAATCAACAAAATCAAAACAGTGTTCAAATAAATAGTGCAGTGCTTTAAAAAATCTTCAAATAAATAATCCAATAAAAAGCTGTGAATTGTGGAGGTTAAAAACAAGCTAGAAAAAAATCCTTTAAAAATAACGAGGTTAAAACAATGGCTGGAAGCAGTCTTTTAAAACAAATTCTTGTGTCTTTCTACTGGTGACTCCCCTGCTTCTCCCGTCCAGGCTATGTACCAGGGGAGCCACCCTACCTGCAGCTGACCTTCTCTTTCTGCCTTCTTCTGCTGGTATGTTCGCCTCGCCGAACCCTGGCTCCGGTGGGTTTCACCTGGAGTTGCCCAGGGGCTCCACAAGCATAGAGGCCCCATACTGTATAGTTTACCAATTGAGTATCATTTATATGTTGAAATTGTATTTTTCAAGGTTCATGTTATATTGTTCAAACGTTTGTGTTGATTAATCTTTGCTGTACAGCATGTTTTTTAATGTTTAAACACTGATTTAGTCGAAGTACCAATACAATAAATATATTTTTAATTTTATTGACCATTTACGCTTTTATTCCTGTGAATGGTTGTGTATGTAGGGGCCCCAGTGCACTGCTTTGCCTAGGGGCCTATAATGCTATTAAGATGGCCCTGCCAGAAAAGACTGTCAACTACCACAATCAAGCAGCCATGACAGAAATTCAGCCACGTTAAAAATCCACAGGTAAATATCCAAACCACCAGTCTGATTCCCCCTTCAAGTTTGTATTTAGTAGATGCACCTTTGGCAGCCATGACTGTCTTGAATCTGTGTGCATAGGTCTCTCCCTATCAGCTTTGCACTTCTGGACACTGCCATTTTGCACTTTCTTCTTTTCCAAACTGCTCAGGTTCTGTCAGGTTTCATGCGGGGTGTCGTGAGTGAACAGCATGTTTTATGTCCAGGTCTGCTCTAACTTGACAACTCCTGGACATTAACATTGTTTTTTTTTTTTAATTCAGTCCTTTATAGATTCGGCTTTATGCTTGGGATCGTTGTCTTGTGGGAAGTCAAAGCTCTTCCCAAAGCCCAGGTTTCTTGCACACCGCATCAGATTTTCCCCCAGGATATCCCTGTATATTGCTACATTTACCCTCTACCCTAACGAGCCTTTTAGTGCCCACTGTATGTTGCTGCCACTGCCATACTTCACTCACTCATTCAGTCTGATGGCAAAAAAAGCACAGTTTTTGTCTCAACAAACAATAGACCCTTCTACTAGCTGACTTCTGTGTCTTCCATGTGCTTTTCTGGCAAACTGTGGCTGATGTGTCATCTACATCTGTTGTAACAGTTCTCTTTTCCACTCTTCCATAAAGCTGTGATTGATGAAGTAACTGAACAGAAGTTGTTGTATGTACAGTTTCTCCAATCTCAGCCACAGCAGTTTGCAATTTCTTTAGAGTTCTAATTGGTTGCTTGGTGGACGGTATACCTCTCTAGCCTTCTTGTACAATCACTCAATTTTTTGTGGATGCCCTGCTCTAGGTAGATTCACAATTGTGCCATACTCTTTACATTTCTGAATGATCAATTTAACTTGACTGAAAGGAGCACTCAGTAACTTGCATATTTTTTAGTATCCGCCCCCAAACTTGTACTTTTCAATTACCTTTCTTGCAGAGTTGCTTACAGTGTTTCTTTGTCTCCATTCTGTTGCTTTGACCATGATACTGACTCGCTACAAGTTTGACCTTCCAGATACAGAGGCGTTTAGAGTGCAATCAATTGAAACCCCTTGACTACAGTAAGTAGTACAGTACAGTAAGTACAGTACTTCATTTAACTTCTCCCTGTTCAAGAACTTGGCACATGCTTCACCCCAATGGTCTGGTACAATGACAGTAAAACTGCTGAAATTGCTCGTTTCATTGGTCATTCTCATTATACTCACTTGTGAGCAAGAGCTGAGGTATCTGAACTCACTTTACAAAGAAATGATACGTTTAATTACTGTAGGCATATAAATCTTTCTTAAATTTTAATCTAAATGTGAGTTCTTCAATAAATGTCAAAAACGGCCTTCTTTGAAGAGCTCTTTGAGGAACAGTACTATTTAATACTGATTTATTAACTCACTTTAGAAACTGGGTGTAGTCCGTTTGTAATAAAAACACAAATATTAAAAAATAATAAAAACAATCTGTGTTATTTTGAGTGTTTTGGAAGGTCCAAAAATAATCCAAAAATTCTTATTAATAATTTTACCAATACTGTATACCCAATTTTAGATCATACCACAGTCTAATATGTTAGAGAAACTTCCACTGAAATATTCATATTTTCTGTTGCACATAGAAGTCATCTGTCTGAGATACTGTATATTGAAATGTCAAAAGATGAATAAATGTTTTAGGTCAGTAGTTTTCAAGTCCAAGTTTTCCATGTTGTTCTTACATTTTATCACTGTCATTGTTTAGTTATCTGTTGTTCAAAACATATCTAAGAAATTCATACATATTTGTATTCTTTCCCATAGCTTAATAATAATACTAATAATAGCTTTTTCTGTTTCTTTCCAAGTTACTCTTTTCTGCAGAGTTTACTCCTTTATTTGTATCCAAATGCTGATGATTAGCCATGAACATTGCAGAAACAGGTGCAAACAACAATGAATGTTAAAGGGCATCAATTACTTCACTGCCATTTACACTTGTCTGCTCATTAAGAAATATTTCTTACAAATGAGAAGGCAAGTGAAGTCATTGCTTCCCATTAGGATTCAGTGTTGTCAGAATTTGGATACAATTAAGGAAGTCAACTTTTCTGAAAAACTTGAACTTGGGAACCACTGGTTAAGCTTATTAAGTCAATTGAGGACACAAAAGGCAAATGCCTGCTTTTAAATTCTGTGATACTGTTCATAACTAAAATTATTTTGTTCTTAGGAAAATATGACATCCGTTTTATATTTTATAATGATAGGTGAGCTGGAATTCTGCTCCATACTGAATAGAACCACAGTGTACTACTACTGATCACTATGAACATCAGCTGCTTCTTTTAGATGTTATATACTATAGGAGAGAGTTAATAGGGGTCTTTTAATGTTGTTTCCATACTAATCAGAACTCCTCAGTTGAGAAGAGTGACATCAAAGAGCACTTTTGGAATTTTTTTAGTTAAACTGCTTATTTAAAAAATGACATGTACATAAGTTTAAAAAATACTACTCTATTACTCTGGAGTATTCAAAATCCATTTCAGAACATGGTTTCATATTTACACTCTGGGCACCATAGAGGTTTTAGAACAGAAAAGAATGAAAACAAAACTGAGAGCCATTATGAACAATGCTGCACTTCCTCTCACTGACACACTAACGCTGAGGACTTTCAACCAACAAATTATTTAGCAGAACTGCATCAAGAAACACTACTGGGGCTCCTTTATACCAACAACAAAATGTCTGCATAATGGCTGACTGAGACTGTGACAGCCAAGTCAGACATTTTCTTTCTTTTTAATTTTCCTGCTTGTTCAGTCTAAAATGTGTGAGTATATTTATTTTTTTATTTACTTATCTACCTTTCTATGTATTTATTTATTTGAAGAGCTCATGTGAAAATGCAAATTTCCCCCTGGAAATAATGTTCTATCTATCTATCTATAAAATGTACCTCAGAACTATAAGACATTATCATAGCCTTTCTTGTCAGTCACCTTTTATGACTATGCAAAATGTAGAAAGTATTTTGTTAGTGAACAAAAAAGAAGAAGTCAGCACCAGAAATGTATATCCTGTCACAAAAATCAAAAAAAGCCACAGAAAGGTTTGAAGCAGCCACCCATATATTATTCCCTGGCTGCAAAATGGTTTAAAGGTACAGATTGGAGTCCACAACAGAACTAAGGGGATGGAGGAAAGGTGGCGGCTTTAAAGGTCAGTATAGGAAGTGACATCAAAGGGGCAGGAACCGGAAGGGTCTTCATCCATAAGCTCGCACCCATAAGTGATTTCAAAGGGGCCAGAACCAAGTATGAAGTCATCAGGGCCAGGTGGAATTACCCGTGAATGGTCTATAGAAAAGTGAGAAAAAAAGTCAGTGCACTCTGCCACCTCCCAGTCTGGCTTGAAATTACTCTCCTTCAAGCCCTTTAGCTGCCTCCCATGTGCACGTGTGTGACAATCCTAATAAGGGAAACTAATGCTGCTAAAAACAAAAGATTATAGTTTGCACTGCACAATTATTAAGATTTTCTGCTACAGTCTAATACAGTTCTTCTAAAAGCGATTATTCATATTTACTCCACCTCATTTAAACGTGATGCACTCATAAGCATCACTGTCTACAATTATGCCAATTTGCTATAGGCACCATCATCATGAAGTATTTCAAACACTTAAAACCAAGCCATTCTGTGCTTCATACTGCATACATACATTTAGGGATGAAAAATATTACTAATTAAACTAATATAGTTCTCATCTTTCACTGTATAGTCCTATATGTATATGTGGTGGAAACATTTAAAAATAATGTTTCTCGAGAGGGTGGGACGGCGGCGCAGTGGGTAGCGCTGATGCCTCGCAGTAAGGAGACCTGGGTTTGCTTCCCGGGTCCTCCCTGCATGGAGTTTGCATGTTCTCCCCATGTCTGCATAGGTTTTCCTCGGGGTGCTCCAGTTTCCTCCCACAGTCCAAAGACATGCAGGTTAGGTGCATTGATGATCCTAAAATTGTCCCTAGTGTGTGCTTGGTGTGTGAGTGTGTGCGCGCCCTGTAGTGGGCTGGCGCTTTGCCCAAGGTTTGTTTCCTGCCTTGTGCCCTGTGTTGGCTGGGATTGGCTCCAGCAGACCCCCGTGACCCTGTAGTTAGGATATAGCGGGCTGGATAATGGATGGATGAATGTTTCCGGAGAAGCATATTCCTACCCTAAATAATTGTGTAGAAACTTAAATGCTCATGAGCCATCACTATATTTGCACACATCCATTAACCGTGATCTCTTTGATGTGCCAACACATACTGAATCAAACACCTCAGCTGGTTAGAAGTTATTTACCTATTCTTTTTGGGCTAATAGTCATATAAACAGTTATTGATAAATATTGATAGAATTGTTTGTGCAGACACCTGCCAATATCATTGGTCAGCAATTTTCTTTCAGAAGAATGTTTGGTAATTCTGATAGACAGATACAAGCTTAACCAAATGTCCAACAATAGTGAGTCAGCATTGATGGATTCCACTTGCCCTAATACCACTATTCCATCTTTACAATGTACTGGTGAAACCATGTTCACTATGTTTGCAACTGGCTGCACCACGACTACCTGGCAAGAAGTCTAATTGCGAATGCAGAACATTAATTTAGTGACATGTTGCACTTTGTATGTGTAAAGCATGTTGTAATCCGGCTGGACGTAGTTTGCTGCTCTGTAGTTGCCAAGAAAATTCTTAACAATATACTTGCATACTTTCCATACAATTACCTCTGGCTCCACTAGCAGATCTTTGAATAGTTTGTTATTGATGACACATTTGATTTGTGGACCAACAAGAATGCCTTTCTTAATCTTGACATAATTAATTCATGAAAACATCTGTCTCAAATATCAAAATTCTTCATCTTCATTTGTTTTTCGTTTTTCATCAGCCTAAGTTTTATATGAAGAGGAGGCAAAACTATCTTTGCAGCACATAAACCACTTAACCCAACAATTTTCTGCCCTGGAACCAAATACTTACAGAGCCCCACAGTTCTTTTTAATGTAATGAGACTCTTTAGCATGACTGTCTAATTCACAAATTAGACAGCAGTACTTGGTATAGTCATGTTCCTAGTAGCAGTGCCCCTACTTTAAGACCACCACAGATCTTCCAATTGTAGTTGTTGTACAGTGTATGTGTAGTTATAATATGAGAGGTAATCACCAAAATAGGCAATACATGACAGAACAAATCAAAGGCGATGTAATAAGTAGGCCAAAATCTATAAGATATACCCCAAAAAGTTCAGGAAACTACATTTTCGTTATCCAGTGTAGTATATCCTCCTGGGATGTTTCTCTTTCACCATATCCTTTGTTTCATCAGATTGGCATTAACTTGGGATTGGTTGCTACTAATATTTTAGCAGTATGTGCTCATGCTAACTGAGATCTCAGAACAACTTATCTGTACTTTTGGTACTTTTTACTGTAAAGAAACAAAAAAGATCTTTAAGAGAAAAACAAAATCACATGCACAAAACATCGAGATGGGATAATGTATTTTGAAACAAATACTGTATACAAAATTTTTATTATATTCTTGTATTATTAGTAGAGTACAACCACAGATCTCACAGTTTTTATATAGTGAAACTGCAGGATACCTGATATAGTCTGTTGCATCAGGTCATTTATTTTGAAAGACTAATTAAATAATCACTTTTTTGTATATGGAGAGGAAACATTTTACCTAGTCCTGCTTCACTGAAAATACAAAAATTCAATTTGTCTTTTCAACATAATATTCTATCCAGTGACACCGTAGACCATTCTGCTAACTTACAATGCTGAAGAAAATAAAAGCATCAGCAATTTTTGCCTCCTGGTCCATATGGCCTATTTGTTTTTCCAATGAGATCAGTAAGCACTAACAAGACCAAGTCTGAAAGAAAAGAATTTAGCTTGACTCTACCTAATTTTTCCCTTGCTGGTCATCATAAATCTATACAGAAATGAAATGCCAATGATTTAATTTCCTGGCCTTTTAAACCATCCGTCTAGAGCCAGTATCCTGGCAGCGGCTTGACCTAGCTACAGTCTAATGCAGACATACAGTAGCACGACCCATCCAGTATTACGCAGGATTTAGTCCAAACAAATATCAGCATGTCTAACTCCAAAAGCTAGTTTGTTTGTTTTTTTTGTTTTTTTTTTTACATCTTTAACACATTTAATTTTTTTTAAGGCAGTAAATTTGCCCACAAATAGTTATTTGACTTTGATCTACTGCTTTTTCTTCTTTTAACATCTGTATTTTAATTTACGGTTAATTTTCATTTTGTGGTGCGGATTGACAGCATTTATTATCCCACATGGTTGGGTTGGAGGGGAACAAAGGAGTGCCTTTAGAAGTGTGTCATCTGCCAGGAAACAGCACAAGTTGATGTACTTAGTGGTAGCGCTGCTGCCTCACAGTTAGGAGACCTGGGTTCGCTTCCCGGGTCCTCCCTGTGTGGAATTTGCTGGGTACTCCGGTTTCCTCCCACAGTCCAAACACATGCAGGTTAGATGCATTGGCGATCCTAAATTGTCCCTAGTGTGTGCTTGGTGTGTCTGTGTATGTGGGCTGGCGCCCTGCCCGGGGTTTGTTTCCTGCCTTGCGCCCTGTATGGACTGGCTCCAACAGACCACCGTGACCCTGTAGTTAGGATATTGCGGGTTGGATAATGGATGGATGGATGGATGGATGGATGGATACTAGGTTATAGAATCAATTTGGATTGGAGGAGAATTTAGAAACCTGGTATTTAAAAGAAAATACCATAATGGAGCAGTGGTTAGCACTGCAGCCTCATGGTTTCATGGAGCAAAGTTCGATTTCCAGCTTGATAATGGTCTGTGTGGAATTTCTACAATAAGGAAGCATCTGCCTGGTTTTTGTCTCAAACACATGTATACAAGTTTAACATGAGACTCTAAATTGTCCAAGGATGAGTGGGTGTGGGGATGTATGTGAGAATGTTCTACATGTTGTATCCTGATGCGATTCTTTATCAGAAAAGGGAAATTGAAAAAAAATCTGGTGGGAAATTAAAATATAAGTTTTTTGTATCTGAAATAACAGGGAGATAGATGAAATACTACCAGGATTAAGAGTGGTGCCCTTTATTAAAATTCTTCCCGCCTAAGATGAGATCCCACCATGACAATATACATATAAGCTGTATGTGCGTGTATAAGTTTTTCTTTCCAGTAACTTTCAGCAAGTTATTCCATTTTCCACTTTCTGTCAAGTTAGTCATACTAGATTTAGGAGGATGCACAACACTTTTATTGCCATTAACATTAGGATCAGAATAAATAAAGGAATAACAGAAAAATACTATTAAAATTTTCTGCCTAAAATATCTTGTCTCCAAATGTGCAAGGTAAGTTTAGGACTATTAAGATGGCTGAGCTGACAGCAATAAGATGCCAGTCTGTTCAGTGCAGATATTCAGTAAGAGAAAAATTTTCAGGGAATCACCTTAAAGTGCAAGGCGGATAATTGCAGCTGACAGTCCACTCTACACGCTGCTAATTTGAAGCTGAATCAACTCCCTGACACACAGCAGATTTCATGCAGGTAGAGGCAAACCTTGCTCTGCTCTTCTCTCTGCCACTCAAATTATGTCATCAGTGAAGGATCACTGGTTTTTAATGATAGCGCTGCTTCCATACGGACAAGCGGGAGGGATATGCACAACCAATAAAATGCCTGTCACCAAATTACAATTGACACCCTAACATCACTAAATTTGAACCATAATGCCTTATGACAGTTGCACAGTTATACTGGAAGAAAATAATTTACTTCAAGCCTGGTATATAAGATATATTTTGCTGAACATGACTCATGTTCAATTTACAGTAGCTGGTGCGAGTGAATAAGAAGCGACCTTAATCTAGGTAGAGATCATAGGTAATAATACACTCTAATAAACCTTAGCAGTTGAACATCAGACGATTTTAAAGGCCCACCTCTGGTATGCTCGCCCTTGATATTGGCATTCTTACAAAAAAAAAAAAAAAACAGAGATTAGAGCCAGCACAGCTTATTTCCGCCAAGTTGGGTTTCTGATACCCACTGGGTTTCCTGCATGCCGTGTGAAGGTTGACATTAACCTGAGTTATTTGACAAGCCCTGAACTGTTTGACATTCTGAAGTGGATATCTTGAAGGTCCTGCCATTAAACATTAAAACCATAGGACCTGTACACTGCTTGTTTGTAGTAAGAATCTTCTTATCAACAGAGAGGCAGCTGCACTTGTTTGGATTGTGCCACAAGATATCTGCAGTGCAAAAACAAAATCCTCTGCGGTAAATTAATTAGACACAGATGGGTAGGAATTTTACCATGTTTGTTTGTGGCTTTTTCTTTACGACAGTCAATCATTTCAGCCATATGTACTGAAAAAAGTATCTGATATATTACTTGGCATGTCTGATAGTATTTAACTTTTAAAATCAGCAGGTGGTCATCCCCATGACCTGCTGTGAGATAACTATGTGTTTAAAGGTTTTCACCAGTCCATGCCTCAACAAGGGTTAAATGGCTGAACGACCTCCTAAAATTCAGCAGAACAGGCTTTCCACTTCTTCCAAATTAAAACATGAGACAACACAGAATTACATGCATTAATTACTTTATTTTCCCCACTTATCATGCTACTGGGGCATAGGAGGGAGGCTTGAGCCTGCCCCCACAGTACTGCTCAGAAGTCACCTTTATAGGATGGGATGCCAGTGAGGCAAATGATATACTCCTGTACCGCCACGGGGCCAACAGAGGCAGTGCTCAGCCCAACTTATGACTTTTTGGGAGGAACCCCACATGGACAGGTGGAGAATGTGCAAACTGCAAATAGACTTTGCTCGCACTAGAGATACTTGGGATCAACAGTACACAGTAATGGGGATTGTGGAAGAGAGGTGAAAAAGAGAGTGCAGGCAAGGAGGAATGGGTAGAGAAGAGTATCAGGAGTAATTTGTAACAGACGGGTATCAGCAAGACTGAAAGGGAAGGTCTTTAGGACAGTAGTGAGACCAGCTATGTTATATGGGTTGGAGACGGTGGCAATGACCAGAAAGGAGACAGAGCTGGAGGTAGCAGCGTTAAAGATGCTAAGATTTGAATTGGGTGTGACCAGGATGAACAGGATTAGAAATTAGTACATTAGAGAGTCAGCTCAGGTTGGACGGTTGGGAGACAAAGTCAGAGTGGCGAGATTGTGTTGGTTTGGACATGTGCAGAGGAGAGATACTGGGTATATTGGGAGAAGGATGCTAAGGATGGAGCTGCCAGGTAAGAGGGAAAGAGGAAGGCCTAAGAGAAGGTTTATGGATGCGGTGAGAGAGGATATGCATGTGATGGATGTAACAGAGCAAGATGCAGAGGACAGAAAGATATTGAAAAAGATGATCTGCTGTGGCAACCCTTAACAGGAGCAGCTGAAAGAAGAAGAAGAAGAAGATTTGAGCCCAGAATTATACAGTTATAACAACACTGCTACCACTGCTAACACTGCTACCTGCAGTGGCAATGTTTTTTGGTATTTTTATACTAGCAGCCATTTAGTTTATTTCTAAATTTTAGCAGATCCACACACAGGTATTTCAGCTCAAAAGTAAAACTCTCTTTGCCAAGATTATACAAAACATCACCAGGCAGTGACATAAACAAAAGCAAGCATATGATATACCATATTCTATTGGCCTTATACTTTCTTTTATGGCACTGTTTTCTTATCAATAATGCATTTAACCAAAATCAAAACAAAGAAAAATAAGATTGTATATAAAGAAACTGAGGATGAAGTGTCAATGGAAGGGGACCATTGAATGCAATATTT
Organism: Polypterus senegalus; assembly: GCF_016835505.1. NCBI lineage: Eukaryota > Metazoa > Chordata > Cladistia > Polypteriformes > Polypteridae > Polypterus > Polypterus senegalus. The sequence continues at coordinate 141,107,368 of NC_053160.1, forward strand.
AAAAATATTTGAACTTGCCATTTTTATAGAAAAGGCTGGCTTATATTTCTGTGTGGAGCCTACACCGTAGTTATGCCATAAGCCTGTGTAGCCTGATGCGCACCATCTCAAAAATGTGACTATGCATTGCATCAATATATATCCTTTGCAGACCCCTACAACTCTGACTGGTCAATTTGGTAACTACGTATTTCCTGAACCATGTTTCCATTTGTCTTCCACTATTCTGAAGTAAACATGGAGTAGATTGAGGAAAGACTTGTTAAAGAAGTCAGAGAATATACACATTTAAATAATACCCCATCACAACACTGTAAAGACAATAAGAAGGCAACCAATTTGTGGTATGAAATATCAGTTAACATTGGTTTGAAAGTTGGTGAATGTATGAAAAAGTGGAGGAACATAAGGGAGAAATTCATTTGCATGTGGGAAAAAATGTATAACAAGAAGAGAAGTCAATCTGTCTGCATTTTATGTTTTTCTCTCCTGGCTGGCACCACATTAGAGATAAGGTCAAACACCGCCAACTAGCGTTCAGGTATGTGCCTGAAGAGTGGCACAATGCATAAATATAAATTGCTTTCAACAGCATAGCCTACAAGGTAGGCTCCATGCGAAGTATAAATCTGCCTTGAGTTTGAATTACTTGTCTTCCCTTTTGTATGTGAAGGGCTGGGCATACAGATTTCAAATAGCTTTTTTTCTTCAAAGTTATCCCAGTCAAGGACCTTTATACTTACTTATACTTAAGTAATTATTTTGGCATTTTTTGGTATTTGGTACACTCTATTAATCCTCAGTAATTTGACGCAATTGACAAATATTTAAACCATAAAAATAATTGTATCAGTTCCAACATTCAAATGCAGTAGCCAGCAACATTTTTTATAATTATTTAGTAGAATGAACAGATTTTGCGACTCTGAAGAAAAAGCTTTAACAATACTAACTTCTAGCCTGCTGTTATAATTAAGGAATTCTCATTTTAAGTAATGTACCTGTCTAAAAGTGGAAAATCAAATCATATGGATAAATACAACTAAATTGTAATTCCACTTTTATTTTCAAGGTAATACATAATTACCATGATATCAGACTGTACACCAAAAAAACAGCTATATGCAATAGGCTATATGCACACGGTAGTGCTGATGTACTTCTAGTGAAATTTCAGCCACCTTAGTCACTTCCATTGTCCATAGTGCAGTTGTGATTTTCATTTAGTAGCAAGAATGTCCGAAAAAAAGAAGTTTAAGTTTCAGGTTACATATAGCTGTACAGCTGAACATTGTTTTGTACATTTATGTCAAGCTTCCAGTAAGTACAACAAGGTACATAGTTTTCATACATTTCCCTCCAATGTAAACCCGATGTAAAAAGACCAGTGCTATTGTAACAGATAGCCCGGCCACAGACAGACACAACACCAATGTCCAAAACACACGGGTTTATTTACAATAATATTTACAATTTGGTTCCACCCACGCACATACTATTCCTCAGTCTTTTCTCTCTTTGGCCGCCTCCACTCCTCTCTCGCAAGCTCTGTCTTCCTCCTCCCGACTCCAGCTCCTCGAAGGGAGTGAAGCAGCCCCTTTATCACGCCAGGTGCTTGGTGATGGTCTTCCGGCAGCACTTCCTGGTGTGGCGGAAGTGTTGCCCTTGCACCCAGAAGCACTCCGGGCGTACACAGTTCCTGGAGTGGTAGCACTTCCTGGTGTGACGGAAGTGCTGTCCTCCAGGGCTCAGGAACCATCCAGGCAGCCGCTTGGTTGGGCCACAGACCCCCACAGGGTTGAACTTCCAAGCTCCATGGCCCTTGATGGAAAACAGGGGGGCTGGCGTCTTGCATCCAGGGAAGATATTACCCCTTTCCCGGTCCTTCCCTGATCCAGGCATCCCGAAGGGGCAAGGTCCCTGGTCGTCTGCCAGACTATGCAGAAAGATACCCAAGTTTGCAGCCTGCATTTACTTAAAAAAAAAAGGATTTTCACGAGCCAGAGTCTGAGACAGGGCAGCAACTGTTGGTGCGGTTCCTGCGTTGTTTGAGTGGAATAACTTCTCCATTCCACATGCAAGACTAGGGGTTGGAGAAAGGAGAAAGCAACTAACAAAGGATGACACACCAGGCAAGGTGGAGGATCCAGCAGTTGTCAGCCTAGCACTTAATGGAAATATGTCTCTCAGAGAGGAGATCCTTCAGCTAAGGAAACAAATTGAGACCGTTACTATGAAGCAGTGGTTTGGCATTCACTGTTTTGCTGGCTCAGATAGAGACATTTGCTTCCTTACAAGGTAAGATGTCCAGCAGCCTCATGTTATTCTATATTAAGCTGACATACATATTCTCCTGTCCTGCGGTGGGTTGGCACCCTGCCCAGGATTGGTTCCTGCCTTGTGCCCTGTGTTGGCTGGGATTGGCTCCAGCAGACCCCCGTGACTCTGTATTCGGATTCAGCGGGTTAGGAAATGGATGGATGGACATATTCTCCTGTCGCTGAATAAAATTTAATTACTAATTATTGAAATTCTGTATTTTTTTTAAAGCCTAATGTAATCACATATTTGTTCCATGTGAGTTCAGTTTTTAATACATCCGTATCTTACTTTCATAATTGTGAATGTAGCTTGAAACATATAGTTTGAAGCCCTTCTCCTTTTTAGTGCCTGAGGTTTGACACAATGTTTGAATAATGTGACTTATGTAATTTACTTTATGTCTAGGCACATCTTGAAGCATTCAGGTAAAAAAACGCCATAGCTTGTCTGTTTTGATATCAGCGCCAGAAGTGCAGAAGCTGGCTGACACAGAATTTGGAAGAGAGTGCCTATTACTAGTACAGAATTGTCTTCACTATACTATAGAGTCATTTCATTCAATTAAATACACTCAATAAGGTTGTTAGACTTGTAATTTCCCTATTATAATTACACTTTCACATACTGGGCTGGTTCTTGCCTTACACCATGTTCAAATGTTCTCCCCACAACTCTGAAATGGATTAAATTGATTTGATTATATTATATTATTACTAACTTATTGCATATTATATTCATGGTTTACAACCCACATGTTTTGCAAGCAGAACAGAGCTTCAAAGTTGCCTAAATCGCAGTCTTTTATTGCCATACTCAAACTTTTTAGCAATAAAACGTGTATTTAAATTTTTGGAAGCTAATCAATAGAGATGGCACAGTGGTTAGTTCTGCTTTTTCACAGCTTCAAGAGACTAGGTTTGAATACCAATTCCAGTCACTCTTTTCTCCATGTTTATGGAGGTTTCTTTTCCAGGTACTTCTAGCAGATTCAAAAAACAGACTAATGGATGGAGACCATCAAAAGAAAATAACATACATTTATATTGAATAATATCTTACTAGATTAGAACACAGCCAACTATTAATATTTTCTTTCCATTTATAGTTATGATTAGTTCTAACCTTAAAATAAGAAGTATAGGTTTGAATTTGTGGATTGATCCAAGAAACACAACAAAATATACATAGTGATTGATCAGGTATTTCATGTATATTTTACGGTATTCCTAGCCTGTGGCTTTCTTCAAGGTGAATGCCTGAGAATTTTTAAATGAATATGACGTAAACTAATCCCACTTTCCTAAGTGAAAAAAGCAGTTAAGCTATACAACAAGAGCCGGGCAAACATGTTTCATTTCCTACCTGCTACAATTTCAGCAAAGAATTCATTTTATGTTTTATCCTCTGAGTACTTCTGAAAAGGAAAATAATAAATAGACATGTAGACATTTCAGAAGCCACTGAAAATATTAGAGAAGGTGTCATGACTAGATTTTAATGATTTCACTTCTTTTTTGGTTCAAGTATTTTCACCTAATATTCTGTCATTTTAATTGATTCCTACCCAATATACAGTATTTTTTTTTACAATTATGCAAGGCTTACAAGTAACAACTAAAGTATTGATATCAAGGTCCAAGTACAACTAAATTATAATACAGAATACTTATCATGGTATTCAAAAGAAATGCTTATGTGGTTGATGAAACTCTTCTTTAAGCAGCTGTTTTTCATAAAAAATGTGCCATTCTTTCTTGGGTTTTATTTTTGATTAAAAGGTACAAAAGTTCAATAGGGCAGTGTTCCTATATTTTTTGCACCATTTTCGACATGCTAAACATCTGATACCTTGTATAACCCCAGGATCATTTTCAGTCATGCTACTGCACATATCATTACAAGCATAATAGTGCAGCCAAAACTAATAAAACAGACAATGATGAGGAATTTCTATGAGTATAATTTTTGTGGTGCACCATACAACCAGAAAGGAAATGACAGTCTTCACCACTGAATCTATAAATTCCGGGAGAACTAAAATGTGCAATTAAACTAATCTCCAGATCAGCTTTCCATCATAGCAGCCCAGCAAAAAGTGTTATATTCAAATATTTCATTGACATGCCAGCTTTCAATAATTGAATAATACAAACTGTTATGCGAGAGTCCTGTTTATAGACTACTGCTCAGCATTTAACATTGTTAAACCATCGAAGATGACCAGCAAACTTCTCAATTTAGAACCCACAGCTGCCTTCAGCATTTGGATTTTGAACTTCCTAACCAACAGGCCTCAGCACGTCATATAGTCTCATTCTCCATGCTGACTCTCAACCCAAGTTTTCCACAGGGTAGTGTGCTGAGCTCCATTGTTTACTCCATGCTCATGCATGACTGTGTTGTCATAGCTCCAACTTCATCATTAAATTTGCAGAGGACATGGCCATCATAGGCCTGATCACCAACAATGGCAAGACAGCTTAGAAAAAAGTATTGTTCGTAGATTTCAGGAATCAGAAAGCAAACCAAACTCTCGTCTACATCAAATAGATGGAAATTGAGTGGGCCATCAGCTTTAAATGTCATCAACTAACCATCATTAATAAACTGAAGTAGGCACAACACATTTCTGTATTTGTCAAAAAGGCTCACCAATGCCTCTGCTTCTTCAGACATCTGTGGAATTTCTCAAACTTTTTTCACTATTATCTACCAGTGTACAGTAGAGTAGTCCATCCTCACTGACTGCATAACATTCTGGTATTTAACCTGCCCAACTCAAGATCTTAGGGCCCTGTAGAGCGTAGTGAGGACGATACTGAATATTACCAGTTCAAAGATATCTTCTGTTCTCATCTGTAGCACACTGGAAACAAGTAATGCAGTCTGCCATTGCTTCTTTACGCAAAGCCTGAAGTGACATTAGATGCAGGACGCTAAAGCAATTTACAATACTGCAGGCCCCAGGTTGTAACTTAAGGACACATTTGCTTACCTGATGAACTTAATTAAAGGGAGCTGATCATGCCAACCCAGAAAAGGAAAAATGATGTAGATTTTTAAGACATCAAAATGGAGGAAAATATAAATGAGACTGGCTATTAATGTAAACAATGATGTAACATTCTTTATTTAAACAGATGCTATTGCAGTTTTGAGTTGAAAGTACAATTGATTCAGTTTTGTGCAGACTGAGAGAATAGAATGAGAGAAATAAAAGTTCAACCATTGTTCCATATGATGCTTTCATCAACCTGATTTCCCAGTCAAGATTTTTTGGAGCATTAGAAGAAATCAGTGTTCCTGGGTGCCACCGTCTTCCTTGGCCGCTGTTCCAAATTTTTCATGGAAGTATATTTTAACATTTAAATTATTTGCAAAAGCTTGTAGCTTTTCTGTTTGCTGTTAAGTTATCTGAACTCTTGAAAAACTAGCAATAACAGCAAAGAATTTAATAGGTTATGCATTATAATGTTGTATTTTGAATGTTTACGTTATACTAATTCCAGTCTGTCTTTACTCCCTGAACACAGTATTTGCTCCAGGGAGTGTTATGAGTGCTGCATGTATAAATGGCTGTACACAGGCAATGCCAACTTTGACAGTCTTGCACACAAAGTTGTGTATATAGCAGATTACCCCACAAGGAGAAATCCTTCCCAATACGGAATAGGTAGGGGTGATCTTTAACATGGTTAAATGATCTCTTAAAAGAGTCAAAAAGAACACTTATTGTAACCCCATGATAATATAAAAGGAAACAGTATTATTAACAACATTACCCATCCTTCACAGTTGCATTTCTTATTCCTTCTGGCAAATGGTTTAATACCACAGGTACTCAAACCAGTAGTGTTGTGATTCAAGTGCTCTTCAAATAGTGAGATGGGTGTGAGACCACCTAAAAGACCCCTACACCTGGGGCCTTCCCTTGTTAGCCTGAAAAAAGAATCAACTTAGTCAGCTTAACCACCCAAAATCACATGCGAGCCTAAATGGGCCCAAAAAGAGAAAAAGTCTTTTAAAATCCTAAATATATCAAAAATGCCTCTAAAGGGGTAAGCATTCGTCCTTTAAAATAAACTCTGGCTTTGAAAGTCAAGGCCAAAGTGGAATCGTTATGAATGAGGATCCTTATTTTAAGATAAGAAGGAAGCATAAAATGGTGAAAGGCACAAATTAGGCAAAAAAAGATTTTCCAAAAAGGTAATTCAAAGCGAGCAAGTCATAAAACTGAAGCAAAATTCAGAAACCAGAAAAATCAATACTTACAAAATCCACTATCAGAACCTCAGTGAACCACTGAATTATCAACCCCTCCTCCTCACAATATATAGACTGTGGGCCGTCATGTCATAGTGTCCTCTTGGGGTTCCACCCATAAAACACAAGGAACCTAGGGGAAAATAAAAGCACGATACTTATTAATTAAATAATTTAACAAATCAAAGAAAAAAACATGACTTTACATTAATCAGAAAAAGACAAATCAAAGCCATGAACATTATCAACAACATAGAAAATCATATAAACCTTATGTTAAAAATTTTTTGATTAATTTTTCCCCTCATTAAGCAATACTCAATATTCCAGAATGACAAAGCGATAACAGGATTTTAGAATTGTACAAATTTATTACAAGCAAAAAAATGAAATATTACAATGACACAAGTATTCAGAACCTTTGCAGGGAAATTTTGCTTATGATGCATCCCTTTAATTTTAATTTAGTTGTTTCTGTATCTTGCTTGTTGTCCACCTGTGATCAATTCCATTGAGTGGACATGATTAGGAAAGACATACACCTGTCAATATAAGGTCTTATAGCTGGCAATGTGTATTAGAGCAAAAAACAAGCCATAAGGTTGAAGAAATTGCCTACATAGCTTAGAGGCAGGGTTGTTTCAGATTTGGAGAAGCCTACAAAATATTTTGCAGCATTGAGAATTCCCAAGGGCACATAGGCTTCCATAATTCTTAAAGGGAAGAAATCTGGAACAACCACGGCTACCTGTGTGTCCAGCCACAAGGAGCCACTGGGGAGAAGGACTTTTGTAAGAGATGTAAGCAAGAACCCGATGGTCGGATTGGCAGAGCTACAGAGAACCTGCCTGGAGATGGGAGAAATTTTCGGAAGGACACACATTCAGGAGGCTACAAAAAGGACAAAAAGGTATTTAAAGGACTCTCAGACTGAAAAAAAATTTTTTTCTTATCTGATGAAATTAAGATTGAACTATTTGGCCTCAGTTCTAAGTGTCATGCCTGGAGGAAACAAGACACTGCTCATCACCTGCAAGATACCATTACAGTGGTTAAACATGGTGGTGGTATATACTGTGGGGTTGTTTTTTAGTGAAAGGGACCTGGAGATTAGAAAGGGTTGAGAGAATGCTGAATGGAGCAAAGTCAAGAGTTATCCTTAACGTACACCTGCTCCACACTGCTCTGGATCTCAAACTGGTCCAATGGTTCACCTTCCAATATGACAATGACCATAAACATAAGGCAAAGACAACAGATGAGTCTATCAAACCTGAAAGAACTTGACAGGATCTATAGAGAAAAATGTCAGAAAATCGACAAATCTAGATTTGCGAAGCTTGTCACATTAGAACCAATTAGATTAGACTGTTCAAGATGTCAACACGTCTGGTTATGTAAAGGCTAGGCAGGATGAGATGGGTCTGTATGGACGGACACCAAAATTGGTGAGGTTATCATTTTTCTGTTCTGCAGAGGGAGGAAAAATCACAAAAATTTTTCTAGTATGTAACAATAAATTCTTAAAGCCAGTTTTGACTATTCAATGAATGAAATGACTGGGAGCAGATTTTGAACCACAGCACTGAATCTGTGATTGAGCAGTACAAACCACTAGGCCACCATACTGTCCATCTAATAGAATTCAATCTTTTACAAATGCAAGCGGCACTAACCCATCATCTAATGATTAATCTCTCACTTGCTGAAATGTAACAGACAATAGGTATTACATTTAATCATGATTGAGTCTCAGGAGAGTAAAATTAATTTTGTAAATGTTTGCTGAGTTAGAAAGTAGTCTGACAGCATAAATTAATGCTACTTGGTAATAAGTTATAACAGGAATTCATGTTACTCTAATTTGAGTATTTGATAATCACCATTTACTGTACATGTACAGTATAAGAGACACTGAAATTATCCACATATTGTGAATTAGTCCTGAGAACAGGATTAAGCACTTTGAGTTTTCAGCACTGTAAGTAAAATTACACAAAGCTTTAATCTGATACACTGTAGTCTATTGCCTATAGAGATTATAATGAAATTTTAACATGTGGGTTGCTTTGAAGTCATTGTACAATATTGCCACATTCCATGTTAAAGAGTTTGTTCATGGAAAAATGCTTTGATTTGCATACTTACCACAAAATTTATGCTCTAAGAAGCTACTATTTAAAAATGGTCACTAAAACAATGCGGTTACAGAAGTTATTGTTTGGTTGAAGTCAAAATCCAAATTTCTTTTCAGTTTTCTTTAAATTATTTTTATTCACTATCCAATTGTAACTGCTTTGAACACTTTGAATTAAAATATTCAAAGTGTTTACATGATATATAATCAGAAAAAATGATAATATAATAATATAATATAATAATTGTAAATATTTTGGGTGAACCTATTTTTAATAACAATGTGAACTTCGTCTGCTGACATTGCCATGTCCGGATTCAGAAATAAAGCATTGTTTTTTTGTATTGTTTCTATTTATGCTTAACTTATTGCTGCTTTTGGTCATGTCACAATTTCCTGAAGCAGGTCGATATTACACTGTGCGTTGCTAGACCTGTGGGCCACACAAGATAAAATGTATGACAGCATGGCAGCAGTCATTTTATGGTCAAGCAGCTTTACAGGGATTGTGTTTAAAAGTAAAATGGAGAGTTAATTCAAAGAAATTTTGTTCTAGAGCAATTTCTTTCAAACCTTCTGATTATTTAGTTTTCATAATAAATTTGTTGGCTATTCTTGGTACTTTTTGTATTGACCCAACAACTGCTTAAACAGTTTGTTTGTCCATCCCCAAGACTCTCAATAGCTGATAACTGCTTTGTTTTCAGATATGTTATTAGTTTTTATTTCTAGTTGTTTTCATTTTATTCATCAGGAAGAATGTAAGCCTTAATCTTTCCAATGCCAACACACCATGTTGTTAGGTGAACTGGTGAGCACCCATGCATCATGTGACATTAGATTATTGCAGTTTAAAAGAAAGCAGCACACACAGTGAAGTATCCAAGTTTTAGCAAACATAAAGGAAAAATTCAGTGGGAGACTAGCACTCAATTAAACAACAAAACAATTTAGCAAAAGGCTTCAAGTTTTGATCTAGCTTTCTTACAACATCACATTCCAGTTTTGTCATTGTCAATATTGATAAAAGGATCCCTGTGTTTCCAATGTTACTTATAACAATAACACTTCTGCTTTGCCCCAAAAAGAAACGCATCTCTGCCACTTGACTATTCACACATTTGGGAGGTTATACATTTTGTTAAATACAACAACAGTAGGCAACACTCTACAGTACATCTAGTTAACAATTTTGAATCTTTTGTGGTATTAGGCACATGCTGATGCTGTAGACCAGTTCTTATTGGATCCACTTTATCAAAGCCTATTCAGTGTTCAGTGAAAGGAGGTAAATGTGCATGTAATGTACTATAAAGTCCTCAACTGTATAAAATATTTGGCTAGTATTTAAATATTCTTTATAAGAAACGTAAAAGTCATAATCTAGTTTGTGCTCCATCTGCCTAAACCACTGTAAAAGAATAGCATTGTCTGCAACTTTTACGTTAGTAAAAAAAAAAAAAAAATTTGAAAACCAACCTTTTGTAATTTCTACAAATTAGTCGTTATTGGATTGCCATGCCATGCTTCCACTCTCTGTACTGAATGAGGATGTCTGATACTCCTGTGCTAGTCTTTCGCTACCTATGATCCTGCACTTGAAAAGTAAATACAGAAAAAAATAATAATGCAAACTAGAGCTGGAATAAGCAAGGAGAACTTGGACACAAGGGAAGTGGATCTGTTTGATTTACTTCTAAACCAGAGTAGCAATGTAACAATTGTGGAATGATAATACAGTTTACACATATGGGTGATTTTAGGTGCCCCAACCAACTGATTTTAACACTAGAATTACCAGAGCCTACAAAAAAACTTGTAGATCTGTCCCACCTTAAATTGCTTCTCACCTCTCCGTCAGCGTCTTTTATCCTTTAAATGTGTTGATAAGCAGCAAGCAGTCTGCAATCACATCCCCCACCGGCGCACAGTTTTCTCAGCTCAAGTCTGTTTACCTGCATGTCAGTTGCTTGGAGTTGTATAGAGTGACAAGTCAAGCAAAATCACACCTTTTATAAATTATATATTGTTATTTGGAACACATGCATTTCATGTGTATTCCGTGTCTACAACGATCTATGTAAACACATCGTTAAAAAATAAATGTTTTTCATGTTTTAGTAATAATTGAAAAAATGTAGACATGAAGTTTATAATCTGTGAAGCCTGAATTCCAAATATCAAAGAAACACTTTCACAAAAGGTACAAATATAACAGAAAAAATGTGCTTTTATTCAAAAATATAACTGCAGAAAAACAACATGCGCTAGGGTGCGACATTGACACACATTTAGTACGACTGCTTCGGTAGTGCAATGGTATCAGCTGTTGACTGGTAATCAAAACTTCACGGGTTTGATCCCCGACGAGTCCGTTTTGAGAAGTGAGCTGCTTGTATTCTAACTATTTTAAGAATAAAAACATACATTTGCTTTCAGTCTGTAACAGCCGGTGTAAATGTATGATACTTGTAAAGGTTATTTTGTTTTTTGTATTCAGTTTCATTCTCTCAGTTGCATTCACGATCCTACTATTGGATCTGCACAAACATAAGAACATGTAACAGACATATTCAGTTAGGAGGGCTTAACTATAGAGTTCAATGTTTGATAAGAACATGCAAATAATTAAGTCATCCTGAAAATATGTAAGTTCAGGGTGTATTCAAGTCTTTCAATATTACTTTTAGTAATTTTTAACAAATATAACTAAATGTGTTTACTTGCTTTAATCTATTAACCAAATTAATACAACCGATTTTGGCATGAAATACATATCTACAGATATAGAGTTCACCAGTCAGTAGTTAAGATCTTCCTCTGTAATTCCTGAGGTAAGCTATAGTTAAGGCCATTTAGTAAACACTACACTGGTGAAGTCACTACATACACTATTTTCTATGGTCCATTGAGCTCCTCTAAATATCCTGGGATACAAATTGTGCAGGACTTTCCATAACATTTTCAGCTAAACTAACAGTTTTTTATTTTATATATATATATATACTGCTCAAAAGAATTAAAGGAACACTTTTTAATCAGAGTATAGCATAAAGTCAATGAAACTTATGGGATATTAATCTGGTCAGTTAAGTAGCAGAGGGGGTTGTTAATCAGTTTCAGCTGCTGTGGTGTTAATGAAATTAACAACAGATGCACTAGAGGGGCAACAATGAGATGACCCCCAAAACAGGAATGGTTTAACAGGTGGAGGCCACTGACATTTTTCCCTCCTCATCTTTTCTGACTGTTTCTTCACTAGTTTTGCATTTGGCTACAGTCAGTGTCACTACAGGTAGCATGAGGCGATACCTGGACCCTACAGAGGTTGCACAGGTAGTCCAACTTCTCCAGGATGGCACATCAATACGTGTCATTGCCAGAAGGTTTGCTGTGTCTCCCTGTACAGTCTCAAGGGCATGGAGGAGATTCTAGGAGACAAGCAGTTACTCTAGGAGAGCTGGAGAGGGCCATAGAAGGTCCATAACCCATCAGCAGGACCAGTATCTGCTCCTTTGGGCAAGGAGGAACAGGATGAGCACTGCCAGAGCCCTACAAAATGACCTCCAGCAGGCCACTGGTGTGAATGTCTCTGACCAAAAACCAGAAAGACTTCATGAGGGTGACCCAAGGGCCCCATGTCCTCTAATGGGCCCTGAGCTCACTGCCCAGCAGCATGCAGCTCGATTGGCATTCGCCATAGAATACCAGAATTGGCAGATGCACCACTGGTGCCCTGTGCTTTACAGATGAGAGCAGGTTCACCCTGAGCACGTGACAGAAGTGAAAGGGTCTGGAGAAGCCATGGAGAACATTATGCTGCCTGTAACATCATTCAGCATGAGCAGTTTGGTGGTGGGTTAATGATTGTCTGGGGAGGCATATCCATGGAGGGTCACACAGACCGCTACAGGCTTGACAAAGGCACCTTGGCTGCCATTAGGTATCAGGATGAAATCCTTGGACCCATTGTCAGACCCTATGCTGGTACAGTGGCTCCTGGTGCACGATAATTCCTGGCCTCATGTGGTGAGAGTATGCAGGCAGTTCCTGGAGGATGAAGGCATTGATACCATTGACTGGCCACCACACTTTCCTGACCTAAATCCAATAGAACACCTCTGGGACATTATGTTTTGGTCCATCCAATGCCACCAGGTTGCACCTCAGACTGTCCAGGAGTTCAGTGATGCCCTGGTCCAGATCTGGGAGGAGATCCCCACAACACCATCTGTCATCTCATTAGAAGCATGCACCGATGTTGTCAGGCATGTATACAAGAACACAGGGGCCATACAAAGTGCTGCGTACAATTTTGAGTTGCTGCAATTAAATTTTGGCAAAATGGACTAGCCTGCCACATAATTTTTTCACTCTGATTTTTGGGGCGTCTTTGAATTCAGGGCTCTGTAGGTTGATCATTTTCATTTCCATCAAACGATGTGGCATCCTTTCGTTCCTAACACATTACCCAGTCTATATCAGTATAGATATCCAGGAGGATTTCTTTTTCCCATTGAGATCTGATGTATTTTCAAAGTGATCCTTTAATTTTTTTGAGCAGTTTATATATATATATATATATATATATATATATATATATATATATATATATATATATATATATAAATGTACGATAACTATAGGTCTTATTTTAATCTTATAACTGTAGTGTTATTACTAAATCTCAGCAGGATTTCATTTTAAGTAAACACTAACACTTATTATCTTATGCTTAAGGTTGGCATTTTAGAGTAGATTATTATTAAGAAGAAGAGTAGAATATGATTTAGAAGGAAGCATAAAAATTGTTATCTGGAATCTTGTCCAAGGCTTCTCTCAATTGTCAATTTATGTCAAAAGTACTTGCTAGTAAAATAATATATTGTTAGGTCAGGAGATATGAACATTAAAAAATAAGCTTGCAATTTCATTTACTACTTTTTATACTACGGTAAATAAAGTATATTTATAGAGGAGCATTATATAACTTATTGTTAGGTCAGGAGATCTGAACTTTAAAAATAAACTTGTAAGTTTAATTAAAATGTGGATTAAAGTGCATGATATCAACTATTCATATTCATACTAGGCACACACCTACATGTATTCCATTTTTTATTTTTGCTAACACTAGCTAGATTATTCATTGAAATAGCATAATACTTTAATTTTTCATCTTCTTATCCATATTGTAAAACTAAAAGTACCAGCACCAGTACTTAAACTGTTTTACAGCAAATGATCTTAGGGAGCATTTAAAAACTTCTCTATATATGCTGTTTGAAGAAAGCTGATGTAATATAGGCGGTACAGAGTCACAGATTCCCATTTATTAGGCATCCTTATTTTAGGCAGGAATTTCTGCTCATTAACTTGTGGAATTTACTTTAGTGTGTACAGAGTTTGCAGTGTGTCCTTTGAGTGGACAGGACCATTGACAGGCAAATTACTTTCTCAAGGAATGTCTATATAGACAACAGTACACACCAGTGCAGATTCTGTGCAAATAATCACCAAGTATTGCCTTCGACCTTGTTAAAGTTAAGAATGAATAAGGAGATGTTCCATGGTTGATGTCAGTTTAATGTAAAAGAAATGATTACAAGATATTTCCTCTCAGTCAGTATGTTTTATCACTGTTTGACAAGTTTAATGATTTCTTTACAATTTATGCCAGTAAAAAATGTATATGTGTGCATATATATTATGAGTAGTAAAAAAATCAGCAGCCATGAGCTAGTACGTTCTTATGTTTAATGCAGATGTTGTAAGTATTGCATTCATATTTTACATACCGAATGTGTGATCATTTTATGTTGTACAACAAATGGTAGCACTAAGTAAGTTTTGAGATGATCACATTTTATAAAAGGATTCAGTGACTGTTTTCATCATTTATTATTTTGTTTAGATAAAGTGTGCTTTATGAGATAGCTGATAGAAAAACACAAAAGAAGAAAAAGAGCTCTATTCTCTTTGTGGTTTCATCATGACTGGTGCATCAGAATACAATCAGAGGAATACTGAGCATGCCCGAGTGAGACAATAGCACTTCATAAGTCTGAACTATCTTTTTTTAAGCTGTATGGTGTCATGTAATTGGCCTAGTGAAACACTAGAGATGAGCACTGACTTTATATCACTTATGTCCACTCCTAAATTATTTTCATTGAGTACAAAGTAAAAGAAAGAAAGAAATGCTATAGAGTTTCAACATTAATAAGCAGATGTCATCATTTCACTGTACTTTTAAAATTGTTGCAGAACAAATGAATAGGAGACATAAAAAATACCACTTATTAAACTAGAAAGAAAGAAAGATTTAAAGAAGTAGTTTATGAGGTGTTTTCTAATGGGCTGGCAAAATGGCACTCTTCAAAATGCATTCCTACTTTGTCTGTAAGCAATACACCTTTATCCTAGCAGCAATATTTATTTATATTTCAGCCGTCACTGAGTAAACTACAGTATTATGATAAGTCAGGTGAAGAAATGTGTGGTTGCCTGAGATTTATTTATTAGCAGAACGAGGCAGGTGTGGTGTTCAGCATGCGATTAGCTCATCACAGCTTGATAATTACCTTTCTGGATGATCCTCATGCTACAGAACAGTTAGTTGTGATCACACAACTCTGCCCCATGTAGTACTCTCATTATTATTTATTCCTTCTGAAATAATACATGTGTGCTTTTCAGATATGCAGTGAGAAACAATGATTTCAGCTCCTTCTGTCTTTGAAAAGCTGATAAGTGTTCAGATACTTTGTGAAGAGGGAAATCGAGCTGTGTACATAAAATATGTTAAAGCCCATTGAACATGTTTGGTCATTTCTCTGATTTGTGTTTCCCAAAGCCAATAAAAGTAGACACCTGCAGTTGCCCTCTCTTCTAGCTCCTTCATGTCACTTATAATTAGTGCCATGCTGTCAATTCTGAGCGAATACTAACTACCTGCAGGTGTATGAAGCAAATTTTATAACCTACTGACTGTTCATGCCGTCAAGGAGTTTTGAACTTTTTGTCACTCATAGACTGTGGAAGATTTTAGCTTTGTTACAATTTTTTTTTAAAAGAACAAAGGTTATAAAGGCAATACATTACTCATCCTTTTGTCTTGTCGTGTGTTTTGCTATTTCCTCTGTTTTACATTAGTCCAACTTTCCATTTGTATTTTAACATTACCTTTAAAAACATACCCCTTTTTATTTGTGAGACATAATTCACTTTGTAGGTGTATTTCATACAGGATATGCAGAATAGAAATAGAATATCTGCCTCAAAGAGAAGACAGATGAGTGGAAGGTTCCACCCATCCAGCAATTTTGCAATTCCATTTCAGAATTCGGAGGAATCAGAGCTTATCCCAGTGGCATTGGACACAAGCCTTTAAGATGGTGATAGCAATTCACAGAACATACTTGAGAAAATACCCATATTCACACATATGGGGCCAATTTAGAGTCAACTTTGAATCCAACAGACTCATCCTTTGTTGTAATTTTACCACTTAATATATCACAAAAATGGGAACACAGGCTTCAAAATAAGAACACCAAGACCTGCCCTCTTCACAGGCTTGGACTCACTGAACAGTCCTCTCCCCTAGAAGCCTAGCCCCAAACTCAAAAGACAGGTGTAATAAAGCTGCTGCACAAAATGGCAAAAAGGGTGAAGATGCCTCCAAATACCACCAGTCAAACTAGGATTTCACTATATCTGAACCCAAAATAGGCCTCACCCCAATACACCTGATCCCAAACCTAACATATAGGCCAGTGGTTCTCAAACTGTGGGGCGGGCCCCCCTAGGGGGGCATGAAGTAACAAAAAGGGGGGTGCAAAGATGTGAAAAAAGAAAACAAGAATCAAAAATATGAAAAATACATCTATTGAAACCAAAACAAAAATAAATATAGAGTTAGATAAACGTTGATAAAAGTTAAGTAGGTATAATAAAATATGCATCTATGATATATCATTAATTAAAAAAGAACAAATTGGTATTAGTGTGCTCCTTTCAAAAAAATGTTTAATTTGTAGAAGGCTGCACATTTGGCAGCTGGACGGGAGAGAAATCGGGGAAAATCCGAATGTGGTTATTTTCAAATATCTCTTGCTTGTGTCTGAGGAGTGTCAACACATCTACCTTACATAGTAACCTCTCGAAGCGAATAATAAAAGACCTAGGTCTAAAGGTATTTGATCCACGTATGCGATAAACTGCTGCTATCTCGGTATCTGATTTAAAGTCCTTTCCAATTATTTTAGAGAATAGTTCAGCTGCGAATTTCACTGGGTTTGGATTTTTACGATTCTCAGGTAGACCTTCGATTCTAATATTATTCCTTCTGTATCCATCTTCCAGAGAAGCAAGTCTGTCTCCGAGTTTTTTGCATTCGGAGTTGGCAGCTGTTGCTTTTCCATCAGTGGTGGATGCTAGATTTTCGGCTGTTTCAGTTCGAGACGTGAATGTCTGCTTAACATCCTCCAGCTGATCGGCAATTGTGCTCAGTTTAGACGCATTTTCCTGAATGTGCTCCTCTATTTTATCTAGCAGACCTTTAAAGGCCGCCTCAAAGCGAATATATACGCGTTTCTCTGAGTCTTTATTATCCTGTCACAGCTCTTGCAGCTCCCGCCGCAGCTTCTCAATTGCCTTTTCGCTTTTCTTTATAACATTCTTTATCTCTTGCTTGAGCTCAGTGATCATCACCTTCAGTTTGGACAGATCATTTCTGCTTTCTTGCACCATAGGTTAAGCGGCGAGCTCTATTACAGCCGATGTTCCCGGCCTGCGTGGAGTAGGGAAAGCGCGGACTGCAAGGTCTTTTCCAGTTTCAAATAATCTTCTCCAATTGGTGAGCTAACTTGACCTGCATCACTCACACATTCGATCCCCATTTCACTCTCAACTGGAGACGATGCAGCCGACCGTGGTCCCGAGGAGCCTGGGCTTTCGCCTATCTGTTCCAGGTCAGTCTCTGAAAGGCCGTACCTTGAGCTTGAACTTGGACTTGTCAGTCTGGGCTTGGATGTAGCTTTAGTTTTCTTTTCCATTTCTTTTTGAGCCCCTTTCTTGCCACTCTTGTTTATATAAGCTTGCATATATTGTAGTAGAACCCTCGGGTTGGATAAATACAGGATATCTCAGGATAAAAAGGAAATAATATAAAAATTTAACACCGCTGCTAACAGAGCTCCGCTCAGACGTCCATCTATCGGAACGGATGAGACCAACGCCAGAACATCAGTTATTTATAACAGGTGGGCTGGAATTCTTCCAGTTGAACAAGATAAGTCTACATGCTAGTAGTCGGTATAAGAAATTACAATCAATTTGTCCTTCCATTTTAAGCCCATCTGGCATCACATTAAACACAACTGTTAATGGCTTAGGAGTGATTGTGAAACCAAGGCTTTCTGATGGGCATTCAAAATGGTTTGTCCAAAATAATGTTATTTTGGCACTTCCAGAATGTGTGCCCTAGTGATCCTGGAGCTGGATTGCAACAGTCATAGGTTGAGTCTTGCCCTGGATACATTATGGGCAATTTTAAATTAGATTTTTGTTAAAATAAATTTTGAGTGTGGTTATCTTTGAAATTCTGCTAGTGCATTAAACATTAATGGTAAGGATGTTTGTGGGTCTGATATATACATGTACAGTACCATATCATCTGCATAATTTCTGCTCAAGGCTTTCTCTGATAAGCCCCATTATCTCTGATACATTTCAGAAGGGACTGGCAATTGGGGGCATCCTTGTCGAGTAACACATTCTAGATTGAGGTAATGTGGTTAGTACAGTCAGAGCTTCTAGACTGGTATTAAGTAGTTTAATCCATGCACATATATTTTGTCCAAACTCAGATTTGTGCAATGTGGGGAATAGGTAGCTCAATTCAACCATGTCAGATGCTTTTTTCTGCATCCAAAGATAAGATCTCTGGTGTGTTAGAATAATGAACAAGTATACTGCGTTAAACAAACGCTGAAGATTAGAAGCCAAGTGTCTGCCTTTAATAAATCCGGTTTGGGCTTGTGATGTTACACAAGGAAACACCTTCTCAGTCCTTTTAGCTAGAACTTTGGAGATTATCTTAACATCATTATTCAGAAGTGAAATCGGTCTGCATGATGCATATTGTATTAAGTCCTTATTTTTCTTTGGAACAACAGTAATTAATGCTTGGCAAAAAGTTCAAGGCAGAATTTTGTTGTCTCTACCTTCTGATTTTTATACCATTCCACTGGGTAGCCATCATGGCCTGCTGCTTTCCCACTTTGGAGTGAGTCAATAGCATCCAGTGGCTTAGTTTTTGTCCTAACATGTCATGTGAATTGTGGGAAAATATACACACAGTAGTGTGTCTTTTTAAACCATGTTCAGTCCATGCAATTTGCCACAGGTAGACACTGTCCATTTCCAAGTATTGGACCTGGTCCATTTGTGAAGCTAATATTCCTTTATTCCTCTTGCCTCTATTGCTCTTGTTAGTCGATTATATATTCCAACTCATTCCCCTAAGGACTAGATATGAGGTGGCTTTATACCCTCTCCCAGATTTACTTATAGTCCACCAATGAAACCACTTCTGCAGAAATAGAGCACCATACATAATGATTAATTGTTATGAATATAGCTATAGTTGTCCATCCAGCATTTTCTAACCAGCTTATCAAATTAAAGGTTGCTGGGAGCACACTGAACTTGATTCAAAAAGCCATTACCACACCCTGGAATGCACATCTCTCTAGCTATATGACAAATCATGTTTTTACGGAACCACATAATCTGAGAGATTTAAAATATATGGGGTAACTAATACAGCATACTTAATTGCTTACAAAAATCAGCAAACAGTATGTTTCATTTGTTTATTTGGTTTTTGAAGCTAAAGCAATATTTATTAGCTTAACAATTAAAATGTGACTAACTTTGTGAAAGCACATACACCACATATGTAAGATGCTGTCTACAGGTTTGCATGCCAGTCATTGCATTTTTTCACATAGGACATGCTTCAATTACTTCTGTGATAGTGATTCTACCTGTAGCGCTTCTGGGGCAGCCCATATTCCCAAAAAATGTACTTCTTCATGTTGTTATCAATGCTAACATATTGACCCAATAGTTTGCATTGCCAGTTCCAGAAATTACATCATCAGTACAGTACCTAGACAACTTAAAAAATCCTGTAAACCTGGCACTAACCAGGCTTCATACTACAATATTTAAAGTACTGTACATCAAATTCTACAGTATGCTCAGTTTCTTTCTTTCTTTCTTTCTTTCTTTACCTGTTGATTCAGGGTAACCTTTATTGTGCCTTCATTATTTTTGCTGTAGTGGCCAAAAAATGGTTTTAAAGTGTCAGTTAAGGTGACAGCACTGGAACGGGAACAAATCCTCATAGACCGATAACGTGAAAAAAGTGATTTAAAAAATTAAATCCTAGTGATTTACCAAGACCTTTGGGGCAGCACTTGGCTGCAAATGAAAAGCCACGGAGACTAAATCCTTCAAGAACTTGCTGTTAATTCCATAGTCCCTTTTTGGAAAGCATGTTATTAGCTTGTTTTGTAGAGACATGTGGTTAACCTGGCAATTACTTTGGAACCAAATAGAGTAGCTTAACTGACAGCAGGTATAGCCTAATCTGTAAGCACTACAGTGCTGCCAAATGAGGTCATATCATCATCTTTGCTCTCTCACCTCCATGGCGTTGACAAGGAAATCACAGGCTCCTTCTTTTATGTCAGGCCTTGGATTCACATTTCACAACATCATTGTGTGCTTCTGCCAAAGGTGATAAAGTATACACACACATAAAGCACAGGAGTCACACTAAACAAATTTGCTCCTCCCAATAACAAACTGTTCACCTGCAGACATAAGAAAAAACAGCAACTTAGACATCAAATGTAGAGATGAAAACTGCCAGGTGTAAATTCTTACAGTTTCACATATTGGGAAAAGGGAAAAATTGGAAATTATGTTTGAGTATAAACATAAGAGAAAAGTATTAAGTATAAACGTAAGGGAAAGGTATGGAGGGCATCTCACATAACTCCTAGTAGCATGCCTGCAACCCAAGATAGCTGCAATTTAAATGATTTTTTCAGTGTTTCTTTTTGCCCATTAGTTGACATTCATCCTTCTCTTGATTAGCAAAGCAGCTGTCTTTACTTATTTGGCTGACAACATTATCCAAGGTGACTTACAACATATGATATACAACTAGTTAAATTTCTTTTGTTTTTCCAGTTTGTTTCTAATGTTTACATACTGTCATAAGGGAGATTTGAACCCACAACCTCAGGGTTTGAAGTCCAAAGCCTTAACCTCACTACCACACCTTGGCTGCAAGGCTGGAGCCAAACAAACCTGGGTCACATATCAGTACTTTGCAGGCCCCTCTAACACACACTTATTGGATCGATTAATATTATAGTCAAAAATGGTAGTCAGCTATGAAAATAATAGTATGTTTAAAGTGAACAAAGTTGCATCTTGTGTGTTTTATATGTATTGTCAAAGATATTGGGTACATCATTTAAAACACTTAAAGTAGTTTGGTTCAGAATTAATAAAGGGTTTGCAATGAATAGTTGGCCCAGATTATTCAAATGAAACATGTTACAGTTTAGATTACAATGTAATTGAGTGGTCAGAAGTGGTGACAATATATAAAAATAAAGCTGAATGTTTTAACATTATACATGTGTGTGTTGTATTGTGTGCGTGTTGTATAACTTACTGTTTACATTTATATTTTATGTATATGTATGTATGTATGTATGTATGCATACTGTATATTTAGTATTTGGACTGTACTGGCAATAGATATCTCTATTTTAATCCTGATACATAGCTGCTGCGGGGCTTGTTTTGTTTTGGATGTGTTCTTTCTCTAGGTAAGTCAGAGGACTGGGACTTTGTGAAATGTGGTTCAGCCTCACATTGGGAGGCAAAATGGGTTGGGTGGTGTAAAGGGGGGTGAAAGAGAGCAAGCTATTTCTAATCTATCCTTTTAATCCTTATAATTGTAAAGGCCAACAGAAAAATAGGCTTTATGGCAATAACTTCTGGAAAAAGTGGAAATTAAGGTCAAAGCTAGATAATGTAATAATATACTATCTTAAATTAAGAGTACAAAATGTCAACAAAAGTTCATAATCAATGTCTCTATGACCAAACAGTTAACTTTGTGAGCTGGAATGTTAAAGGACTCAATCAAGAATTAAAGTGAAAGAAAGCATTCTCTCATTTAACAGGTCTAAATGCTAAAACAGTGTGTTTAAAGGAAACTCACTTATTAAGCAAGGATCAGTTCGGCTGCACAGAGCCTGGACTGCCCAAATATTCCATTTCAGCTTTAAAAAGAAAACTAGAGGTATGGGAATTCATATACCGTAGATCCCGTTGTATAAGCCGAGAATTTCGTCCTAGATTTTTGGCTTGGAGTTTGGGGGTCGGTTTATACAACGAGTATCGTTTCAGATTCAAGATTTCCAGCGCAATGCTGGTTTTGCCGATGAATAAGGAAGTAAATAATGACGAAATCACAGAGCCATCTTTCAGATGAAGAAGTAACTTTGCATGTCGGTACTTTAAATTAAATAAAGAATTTATTCAAAAAAGTGTTTTAGTTATTGATTTTATTAATAAAATTTATAATAAATTATCGGGAAGTTTAAAATGAAATTTTTTGTTTTGATTTACGATCAACATCTTGCGTTCTAAACGGATGCGGTCACGTGTATCCGCTTGCGCGATTGTAAACAAACAACCGAGAGCGTTAGTAGCATCAGTCGGTGCCCAGATATGTGTTTGTGGATGTAATTTCCGTCATTGCAGTGATTTACCTATATATATAATTCATTAAGACCATGCAAGCAAGACACATAATTGCTAAGGAAGGAAGAGAAGGTAAAAGTAAGCGATCGCAATTGAAACGAAGATGGACATTGTGTGGAAATATCTCCTCCCTTAATGCAGCCCAAAGATGTCAAATTAAATGGTGAGTACAGTATGAAATTGTTTCTAGAATAGAATGCCTTTTATTGACACTATACGCATCTACATTGAGATTAAAAGCAGCTCCTTCAGTGCAGAAAAAAGTTCTGTATAGGGCTTGTATGGCTGTTTTTTAGCTTTAGCATAACGCCGGATCTGCGGCCCCGCTTCTGCTTTCTTTCCCTCCTCCGTCTGTGTTGTCTCCTAGACCCGACAACAATCCACGGAGAGCCCGCTGGTCTCGCTATGTTGTCTGGGATGTTGTGCGTGTGATGAAAAACACTCGAAACAGATGTCTGGCTCTGGACACCGATGTCTATAAGGTTCTGAATGGTGTAGCGCATGTTCGCCAAACCGATCGTGCACAAACAAGGACAAAAAAAGTACAAAAACAACAAAAAAGTGCACTGAAAAGGAGAGCTCTGAGCCGCTGCGACCATGCGTGCCGCCATGCTCCTAGCTTAATCGAAGTAGGCTTGGCACTTTTTATAACTTTTTGGTTAGTACATTAGAAAAATGATTGGTGTTTTGGTAAATTATGCAAATTATATTATATATCACAAATGCCGGCAGTCTCAAATTCTCGCCGATAAACATTATAAATATACCCGAAGAGACACTTTTAAGGAAATTTAGAAAATTTTGCTTGGAGAAGGGGGTCGGCTTAAATACCGGTCATCGGCAAATACATGTAATTTAGTAGGTAGAGAAGGGGTTCGGCTAATATACCGGGTCGGCCTGTATTCCGGGATCTACGGTACATAGAACATTCTCATTTGTAGTATCAGATGTAGTATCTGATTCTAAAGGGCCATATGTGATCATCATGGGTAATTTATTTTTATTTATTACTCCTACTCACCAGTGTATCACTGTTATTCAAAAATTGATTACTTCTTTATAGATAACAATTTGTTGCCTATGGTTAAATCTTGTAAGTACAACGTTATCATTATCTCCAACCATGCCCTTTTGATCATGGAGCTCAAATCACTATGCCTCACATACTCTCAGCTGGTGCCTTAACCCACTTTTATTAGCAGATGAGAACTGTGCAGAATTTATGTACAAGCAAATCGATTTTTTTAGATAAAAATACATCCAAAGAGGTCTCTGCAGGAATAGTCTGGGAAACTCTGAAGACTTTCTTAAGAGGACAGACTATTTCATATCTTTCTAACTAAATCAGAAAGCAAGAAGGTATCAGAGCCAATCAGTGAAATTACCAGAATAGATCAAGAAAATGGCAGGTGTCCAAATGAGGTGCTTCATATGAAAAGACAGGCTTTGCATACAGAACTCAACCTCTTAACAACTAACGAAACAGAACCACTCATTTTTAAATCAAGACATAATTACTATTAACACGGAGGGAAGGCTAAAAAGAACTTTGCTTAACAAATTCACAAGTAGGAAGTTTGCAATGCAATACCAGTAATTACCAACAAAGACGGAGACAAAAATCATTGACCATAAAAATATAACATTCATATTTGGAAACTACTATAAGTCCTTATATTCTCCTCAGTTTAAAGAAGACAAGATACAACCTAATGCGTTTTTGTATGCATTACAGATACGGTCAGTGCAGAGGAATTGGATAAACCTCTGGCATTACCAGAATTACTAGATGCTATAAACTCACTTCAGAGTGGGAAAGCAGCAGACCCTGATGGCTATCCTGTCGAATTTATAAAATATTTCAAGTAAGTTAGCTCCTCTTTTATTAGCAACATTTACAGAAGCTAGAGACAGTAAAATTCTACATCAAACTTAACTTCAAGCATTAATTACCATCTTTACTAAACAAAATAATGACTTATTACAATGTGCATCATACAGACCAATCTCACTTTTGAATAATGATGTTAAGATACTCCTAGCTATAAGGATTGAGAAAGTGATTTCTTCAGTAATATCACAAGACCAAACTAATCATCTATCAAGCACATCTGTCTCATTTAAAATTGTTCTCAATATTTCCAGGGCAAGATCCAACCTGCGAATGTTGCAATCAAGCTCCAGCCTCATTGGGCCATACATTTTGGGCATCCACCAAATTAACATAATTTTGGACCAAAATCTATAAATGCCTTTCAGACAGCCTTGGTGTCACAATCTCTCCTAATCCATTAACAGCTGTGTTTGGTGTACTTCCAGATAGGCTTATAGTGGAGAAGAACAAACAAACTGTAATTGCCTTTACTTCACTATTGGCACATAGACTTATCTTGCTAAACTGGAAGGATCCTAATTCACCTCTTTTAAGTAAGTGGGTAAATGATGTTATATATTTGCAATTGGAAAAAAATCTAATTCTCACTTAGAGGATCTGTGCAAAACTTTTTAAAAACCTGGCAGAATCTAATTAATAACATTTTAGAATAAGCATTTAAATTGAGAAAGCAATTTTTTCTTCCCTTTTTTATCTTATTTTATTTATTTATTTATTATTTATTTTTCCTAGTATTATAGTTTTACTCTGTTGGCCTAGCTGTCTTTCTCATGGGTGGGAGCTGATTTGAATTGAACTTAGTTCTGTAAAATTTGATTTGATTCTATGGAATGTTATTCGTCATTCACCTAAAGTTTCATGACATCTGCAAGAAACCATGAGGAAGCACAGTTAAATTATTTAAACATAGGTTATATTATACAATACATATAACGCAAATTACCATATATACTCACATATAAGTTGGGTCTTGAAACCCAAAAAATCGATCATTTCAAAATTTGTCCCTGTAGTCCATTAGAATTTCATTCTTTTTTAATTCTTCTAGTATTTGACAGAACTTGCTTGATGTAACAAAGAATAAACATACAGTACACTAACATACTGGGTCCTACTATCATTGTGCTAAAGGGGATAACCTTAGGGTGGCAAAGACCAGGAATACTTGCAAATAAGACCTGCCAATAATAACTCAATGTCGGCCACTCCACTTTTGTTAACCCATAACTGACTGATAGCATTGCTCTTTAAGAGGTAACCAGTCAATAAAATGTCTGTTGTTGAGGAGCACCAACCATAATATCAACAAGTACATGCTAGTCATAACATAATGGTCTTTGATAACAATGCTTTCTTATAAGGAAAACTTAGCTTCTTAAACACTAAACAATTTATACAGAAAAATGGTATTGTCTGCCACACCTCCATTTTTTTTAAAAAGAGCTCACTTCCCACACATATACAGCTTAGTTAAAATGAGAAAAAAAATGGACAGAATAAAATGTGAAACATTTAGGTCAAAATCTTGATTTGTTATATCCATAATTAGCTATAATTAATTTCTTTAAATGACTATAAAATTAATGTAAAATTGAAAAATATTAAAAACTTCAGGACCCACGTTTTCCTAAAAGGTGATGTGAACTTAAGCATCGCATAGACTTCAGTCATGCTGTAGAATACCTAAGGTGAGGCAACCATGGCAAAAGCTGCTATACTATTTACATTTTTATTGAAAAGGATTTTGAAGGTGCACAGGAAAAGTGAACCACTAACAGAATATTCATCCTTTTATCCCACAACTTTCTTCAGTCAGGGCACCACACCACATATTCCCCATGCAGCCCTGTGGCTTATCATATACATGGATTCTTTTAGTCTCACCAGATTCTTCGTTGTAGCTTACTTTTGGCATTAAAATTCAGATGCTGTTGTTTTGTTTAAGGTTTTTACTTTTAATTAATTGAAACCCACTATGCTCTGTTTAAAGAATATGCCAGCATAATTTAACAATCTATTTTTAATTTTGGCAAGTATTTGAAATTAGCTGATACATTATGTTGCAATTTAAAAAATGAAAACAGTTTTGTAAACAAGTATGCAGGCTTTTTTATCCTGTAAGATTCTAGATAATAAGGTAAATTCTATATATTACCACTTCTTTCAACAAAAGCTTTTCTGACCCAAATCAAGTAGGTGAGAATTAACATCTCTAAACAAGACAAATGATCAATAGTGACTCTCAAACTAAACTGCTACTGAAATCAACAAGTAGTATCTGAAAAACAATATGTCATTCAGTTTGGACATCCCCATGCATCTCATTTAATTTAACTTTCCTATATTTCTTTGTCCTGGTGATGGCTATGTCCGTAAATGTCTGAGTGGTGCAAACATCAAAGACATCTTCCAGCTACCGGCTTCATCTAAGTGGGCAACACAACTACTACTACTACAACAGCTCATTTGGTAGAAAGCCAGGAAAATATGCAGTAAATCCCCAGGTTACCTCAGTTTTTTCCTTGTAACCATTCTGACTACATGACCTTCTTCTTTGATTGTCAAACTCCATTTGATTACAGAGTCCTACAAGCAGCTTCAGGAACATGGCAGAAACCAACCCTAGCAATTTATCACAGTGCACACTCACATACTGTGGTGGTTACATTTTACCAAACATTACAATTTTTTTTTCTTTTTGAATAAGAGATAAACTGAAAAAACCCACACAGACATGAGAACAATGCGAGGGTTTAAATTCAGATATAGTGTCTTGGAGCTGTTGCAATTGCTTATAGACACACTATCATATATTTTACAAACTGCAACATCTGAATACTTTGTTAATGTCTGAAAGAAAATCATCCTCCTGTGTGTTTTTGCAGATAACAATGAGGCATTTTAAAATGTCTAACACCCGACTGTTATATAATGCAGTCAGCAGCTCGGATACCCGATCAGATTAAGTTAAGGTCATAAGAATCATCATTTCCATTGTCAGTGAAGCTGTTCATTATTGGGGTGGACCAAGCCTTTTGTGTGACATAGGTAAGCTCTGATGGTTTGACCTTTGGCCTGCTTTCACTTGCTGCTTTGTACAAAAAAGCTCCTCGATTACAGCAATTACTGTTTTTACCTACTTTCTCACCTAGTCGTGTAAAAGGGTCACAAGCAGGTCTCAGGTCTTATTACAGTCTTTAAGAAGAAACATACTGCCAAAGAGAATTCTTTTCCTAGGTTTTTACCTGCCTTTTTTTCTTCATCAGTATGAAACTATCACCTTTCAGGCTTGTGAATCGCACAAAGATAATTGTTGTTTTTGTCCTACCATTTACCCTGATATCCGACACTGCTGTCTTAAAGACCTGTCAGCCATAATGTAATAGTTATAGATGGTGCTAGCCACCGAGAACCAATATAGGTACCTGTGGGGAAGCTTATTCATGGTAATTGTTTCTGTTAAAGATTTGTACTAGGGACTCAGGAAGGATGTGTATTTAATGGCTACAAGTTGTGTAAACTGAAAACATTGCTGGCAGTTTATTATAAAACAAAAACGTTACTGGCATTTTATTATAATGAGTACCTTTCCAGCTGGTACAGTTAGGTTAAGTTATAGACTTGCTTAACTTACCGATTAAAAAGCTTTTTTCTATATCTATGCTAGAATGCTAAAATGCCTCCCATTATCAAAATGCCCCCCACCCCCAGCACAGTTCTTATAAAGTGTAAGTACATACACCCACTAAAATGCAAAACAGCCAGTTATAGCACTCTGCGTTCTTGTTCCCAGCGGCTTTCAGCCACCATTGTCTCTTGCAATGAAGCCATGCTGTTTCTGATTCAGCTGGTACAACCTCCAGTCACACTATAATAGATATGAAGTAACAAGATTTACTCTGTGAGGTATGGAACCCCACAGGTTAGTCATGAGTTGCTGGCCTCTTCAATTCATTCAGTTAGTATAGCAACTATCTGAGAAAAAAAGTTCTTATGCAATAAAGAAATGTTGGTCTAGCCTACTTAACTATTAATTTGCCTTATCCGTTATCTCTTTGATAGTAAATACATTTTACTTCATCGTGTGACTTGATCCTACTAAGAGATAAACATTTCTTATAAATTTTTAATTGGAGTCCTAGAGCTAAACAACTTCTTCTTTTAGAGTTTGCTTTAAATATTAGAAACTGCTTATATAATGTTGTTTCTTGCTCCCGTTTTAAAGCTGATATTGAAAACAAATAAGAGACATTGTGTGAGTGCCTTACAGCTTCTTGATAGTTACAGTTTCAATCTCATGCTTTTTCCTCTAACTCTTTCATTTTTTTTCCATTACTTACTACCTCTGTCTGGCTCTCAGGATGGCAAATATTCTAGGATATCAACTAACACTAACACTCCTAAGTAGAAATACTTGGGCGGATTTATGACTTCTTTTCTTCCCCTGCAAGCCCATCACTAGTATTGCCACAGCACCCTCCTGTCTTTGTTGACCTTTGTGGATTGAAATGGGAGGAGACCTGCCCAACCCCCCTGTCCCTACAGCAAGCTAAACCCCACAGATTCAATCACAGCTTGAATGTTTAGAAAGCATCCATGTTAAATACCTCAGTGCACTGCTTAAACACCATCAACAGCCTTAAGGGGCCTTCCCTAGTCTTAAACACCTCTTTTGTGTGTGGGGAGGGTTGGGGGCCGGGATATTGTATTCTTCCACAGTCCTGTCACCCTGGCCTCACTTAACCACGGCAGTTGTATTTAAGTTAGCTGAATTGAGTTGAGTCACTTTTTTGTTTCTAGCTCCACTACAGCCCTGAGTTTGCCAAGGCAGCCATTGTTTCACTGAAGCGTGTTTAAATGCACACTGAAAAAAAGAGTAATGGGGGAGGGGTAGCAGAAAAAGGAGGAAAAAAAAGAGGTGCGGCTTAGACCCATAATTAGTTTTGATCCGTAGATTCTTTAAAAATATTTTAAAGGCAGATCTCTGATTGTAATGTGTAAAGCAGTTTTCGGAATGCAGCTCAGTAATTAGTACTGGTCACCGAACTGTGGAAGACAGCATTTAAAAGTGAATGGGTGGTTACTCTATTCTTTGCAGACACAGCTCTTTTCTGCCCTGTCTCTCTCCCCTTCATTTTTCTTCCTTTCATGCTTTGCTGTTGGTGGAGGTGATAGGTTTATTGCAGTTTTCACACCCTGAAAATGCCGTTGCCAGTGTCCATGCAGGCAGTAGATGTATAAACGTGTGCATTTGTTTCACGTTTAATACATTTAGGCAGAACACGCACACCGCACTTTTTTTTTAATAAGTAAATTTGCTATGAAACAAATGCCTTGTTATTTATTTACAAAATATTACACACATGTTTTTGAATAAAATTGTGTAATCATTTTCTAAATACACTTTATGTGTTACTGTAATGCATAATATCAGGCAGCTATTATTTTTAAATGCCTTGTGTCTGTAATATAATGTGTTCTATTAGGATACTGTACAAATATAAACATGTGCTGGTTAACTAAGTAGTCTGTGCAATGAAGTAATGTAATCAAGAGAAACTTCTTTTGTATCTTGTTGTTTGTGATTGTTCAGTAATGCTTTTTTTGGTTATTATATGTTCAGTTATTGATTATTATGGTCTGTGTCTTTTGGGAAGGTATGATGTCTTCAGGCGAGAATGTGAGTACTGAACGCTGTACATGTAGTTAGTTGGATAAGGTTAGTGAGTAAACAGCATTAGAAAAGTACTTCTGAGTGTGTCTTTGCTTTAACCGTAAGAAAATTATTATCTCCAGTTATTGACTGTATTTTTTTATGTAAATCCTGTAAATTCATCATTGTCTTATTAAATGTCTTCTTATTCAGGACATAACAGTTATGCTGAAGTCACAGATGATACTAGATGCCTGCAGGATCCAATCTACTGCTAGCCACAGTCAAACACACGCCTGCATTCACCTACTGTACATCCAATTTAGCATTATTAGTTAGCGTAATATGTATGTCTATAGTGTTTGTGAGAAAAGTGAAGGTAATAATTGAAAAACTATGTAAGAATCATACTGAACTTCCTGAAGCAATGAATCATAAGTATTGAACAGTAAGCAATTCTGCCTCTGACGCAAAATAAATCCTTATTTAATTTATCTATATACAGTATATATAACTATACTGTTCAACAAAAACATTATGTCGCATTTAGTTAAAAAGCTGAAATTTGGCAGGATTGTACACCTAGGGCAGTAGGCATCCTTTAAGAAAAGACATTTTAAATATAAATATTTAGGAGTAACCCCACCACACACACACAAAAGAACAACTAAATACCCAAAATCTTAAAAATGCTTTGACTGATTTGATTGAAATTTGGTATTTGGTGATGTTATAGAAAAAGGAAATTATTCAATCCAGGTTTTTATTTATTGATATTTGCCATTGATAATGCTATAGTGACTGGGCTGTTCTTATGCAACACATCCTTTTTTTTGCCTTAGCCTTGAAAAGTGATTACATTTGGAAAGGGGGCTTATAGTTCATACACATGAACACATTCGGCACAAGAAAGCCACTGATCAACCTGTGCCTGTATTTGTGGAGGTTAATGGGGCTGGTCGTGAGTGAAGAATGTGGGGTTTCTTGCACAGGAAAAAGACAGCGGCTGTTGTTCTGAATAGAAAATGAACTGTGAAGTGGATGAAGAAATGTTAAGCCAAGCTCAAGAAAGATGTGCTTTGCAAATCCGCTATAACTCTTGATTGTGTTACAACTGCAGTGGCTTTCAGTAACTGTAGGTGTTGCTTTACTAGAAGAAAACATTTAAATGCTGGCAATATTCAGTTTTTATGTCCCCCATGGCCTCAAAAGAGAAGGTCTGGGCACTGTACACAGTTCACAATATTATTTCTTTTAACATGTTCTCTTCTGTACAATCTTTACTTCTCTCCTGTTCTGAACCACTGAACCAGAAAAAAGGTCACTACAATACATTTACAGGAAACCAACCAACCGTTTAATACAAACATTTGCCCCTTTTCACCCTCATAGTAACATCATTTCTCACAAAGTGCTTGCCCCTTACTCATTCTAATATACATTCCTATCCGTGGAAAGGGGATACCCACTCCAGCCTTCCAACATATTTTACATCCACATACATGTTTTCCACTGCAATCAGTAGGCAGAACAACCCAAAAATTAAAAATGCTCCATTCATTGAATGGGCCACTTAAATGTGCAGCCTGTAAACGCCACTGCTGTTTGTAGTAAGCTAAAATAAAACATGGTTCAGCGTTAGAGCTTTAGGTATGGCAAAAAAAGGAAAGCTTGAATATTCAACTGATGAAAAACAGTAAAAGAAATACTGGAGTTAAAAATGAAAATTGTAAACATCTAATAAAAATATGAGTATATACTCAAAATTCACATAATTCCTACTAATTACCTGTTTTAATTAAGAAGAATACACTTTACTTTAAAAACTGTATTTTGCAATGGCCATTAACAGAAGCCAAGGTTGGTCAGTAGAACTGCCAGTAATTGATAAATAGCACGAATGTTTTATAGTTGTGGAATATGGTGGGCCAGTCATCCTGGCCAATACCCCCAGGCCGCCAGGTGGAGCTCTCCCTGCAGCATGGAGGTGCCCTGAATACCGGCAGGGAATAATGAACAGTGGAGTTTTCCTTTACAGCCCTGCTGGATACCTTGGGGGCCAACAGAGGACGCTGCAGGGAGGCCCAGAGACTTGTACGTGCCCTATAACCCGGAAGTACATCTTAGTCACAGCGACAGGAGGAATGACGTACTTCCGGGATGAAGAAGAGGACTTTTGATCTGACCCGGAAGTGATAGGAAGTTAAATGGACTGAGGGTACGGAAACACTTCCGGGTCAGGGAATGTAAAAGACTATGGGAGATCCCAGATGAGTGAGCTGAGCTGGGCGTAAGGGTGGCAACGCATCTGGGAGTGGAGGATTGTTTATTGATTAAGAATTGTATTGTGTTTATGAGTATTGTGGAGAGGAGGGTGCTTTGGGCACTGTGTTGTTTAAATAAAGTCAATTATTGGACTTTTACCTGGTGTCTGGCGTCAAAGTCTGAGGGTTCAAGGGGACGACAGTGCCCCCCTATCTGTCACATACTATATACCATGTTCAAGAGTAACGACTTCCAGTCAGCTAAGAATATTAGACTCTGGCAAAAGAAAAAAATATTACATACAGAAAAGTTTTTATTTAGTCACATAATACTTCTCATACATCGAACTCACTGATGGCGCTATTACCAAAGTCCATTGTCCTGAAATTGTTCCAAGCAAAGCTGGGTAACATGCTGTTTTCATACATTTTTACATATATATATTAAAGAAGAATGGTAAATATGTAAAATTGAAGAGACCTCTTTAAAGTGCAAAGTGAAATACTGTTTAGTAGCAGAAAAAGTGTGTAAAGAGAAGTCAAGAAACAATGACAAAAGGGAAAACTCTGTGAACAATTAAAGTTTACATCAAAGATGGCCCTAATGTTGGCTATATTTTACCAAAATCACTCGCATGTAACAATTTAAGACAGTACAGAAAATGGCTGGATTATTAGTTGGCCAGAAGCATGTGGAAAATGAGTAGAATATAATTGTTCCTTTCTCTTCTCCATTGTCAACTGATTTTAATTTAATTTTTACTTTCTTTTTAATACTTTTTACATTGGTTGTAGAAGAATACAAGGCTGTAAAAGCACATTCAGTAGTGATGCTGCAAGATGATAAAGATGACAGGGTTTGCCAGGCAAACATAAATGTACCAACAGGCCAGATGTGGTCAGTGTGCAGAGTGCTGATGGTAGCAGAGTCATGGCTGCAGCATTCTGACATTATAAAGTCCCTGTTTTTGTCTGTCTTTTGATATTCTGCCTACATTATGAACCCCCACCTGTGGAATCTGACAATAGCATGTGCTATGTGCTGGGCAGAGGACCAAGTAGCTTAGAACACATCCTTTCAACTTGCCAAGCAAACCTGGTGGATGGGGTGCTGATCTATTTCCTCAGGCTAGGTGAGAAAGTGGCTAAAGAGCCAGGAAGCAAAGGAGTCCTGGTCACAACAGGTCGGTGGGAGATGGTAGTAGGTCTCAAAAAGTTGCCCAGATTCCCAGAATACTTTGTCAAAACAGGCCAGATTTTATCCTCTGGTCAAAAATCAGAAGACAGTTAGTCCTTGTTGATTGATTGAAGTCTGTCATGGGAGGAAAGGATAGAGGAAGCACATGAAAATGAAATAGTTTTCATTCGTGAGTGTCAAACAGAAGTGATGGAGTGTATGGAATTCTGTTTGTAGAGATCAGCTACACATGTGTCCTGGGTAAGTCCCAGGGCTTAGGGTGTTATTGGTGTCCAGGGTCATCTTGTCAGAAGAAGTTGTTATCCAGATTAAACAAGGAGAAACCTCCTCATGGTGGATATTTCTCCAAACTAATGAATGTTGGCAAAGCCAAGCTGGCAGCACAACAAAACTAAATATTGATTAGACCTAAGTGGCTGACAGAGTATTTCCAGGATGTCTTTTGTGCTGTTGAGTCGTTCCAAGGTGTTATGGCAGCATACTCGACAAAACACCAGTAAAAGATGCTCCCCATTTGATAACATTAATGAAGACAGATATCTATTTCAAAGAGGAAGATGGTTGCAAAGATCAAGAAAGAGCAATTGCTCTCCCAGTTGGTTCACAGAAGATACATGATGAAAAGTTGCAATGACTTCATTGTATTGTCGTGACGTGCATTATGAACTTATTTTCACATTCCATATTCAAACCACACTAGTCCAGTTTAGGGTTGCAAGAGTTGCATTTATCCAGTTTAATCAACTCTGGATTAGGCCCCTGTCCATTACAAGGAAGTCCCAGGGTGATTCTTTCACTCTGTCACACTTGGCCAGTTTTAGAGTCGCAAATTAACGTAACATGCATGTTTTTGGAATGGGAGAGGAAACAGGACTGCCCAGAGAAAATGTCACACAGACCTGTGCAGAATATTCAAACTCCAGGGGCCTCATGAATAATGCCATGCGTAAAATTTACACTATAACATGGCGTAAGGACAAAAGCGGAAATGTGCTTATGTACAAAAAAATCCAGATGCATAAATCTGTGCGAACGCCATCTTCCACGTTCTTCTACTACATGAATCCCGGTCAGTGTGAAAAGTAACGCACGTGTAGGCACCTGCTGCCCCACCCCAACTCCTCCCAGAATTACGCCTCTTTGAATATGCAAATCAACATAAAAAGCCCTTAAGCTCAGCGTTCTATGAAAAGGCAATGGCAAAAGCATGGAGGGAAATAGAAGAATTTCAGCGAATACCAAGTGAAGGAAAGGAAAAACGTACTATTTGTTGGTTTAAACAGTGGTATAAACAACAAAGGAAATTGATTGAGTGAGAAGGAGTGTCGGTGAAACTCCAAAGCTCAAGTTCACAAAGTCGCACAGTCCCCGAAATAAAAAAAAAGTTGTCAGATATCAAAGTCAGCGTGAAAAGGTGAGTCGTAGCCCACCATCTGAGTGTTATATGAAAGCCTATTAGGGTACAGAGAAAAAAAATAGACACACAGTGGGAAAAAAAACACGAAATGTCAACTCTAATTTCGAAATTTCCACTTTAATCGCGTAGTTTATTTTGTCATTAAAGTAGAACATCATAATCTTCATCTTTAAATCATTTAATTTACTAGTTTCTCAAATCTCATCGTAACTAAAGTAGCAGGTTAAATGCTTTGTTTTGTATGTGTTCTTTTATGTGCTGTATATGTGTGAATCGCTATGTGCTTCTTAAACGGTCTTTCTCTTCCTCCGACAGGACACAGAATCCATTACATTTGTGATATTACAGCTCTTTGAATAATTAAAATACTGAGATGTATACTTGATATCATTTTCATGATGATAGGAGTTAAAGCATGTTATTAAACATAGGAACATGGTGGCACAGTGATTGTTCATGCCTCACGCAACATGCTTGCTGCGCCATGTGCGACCTTCAATGAAATAATTTATTGCAGTATTACTGTACTCTTTCAAATGTACTAACCCCCAATTCCTGTCCTTATTTTTCTTTTTTCAAATACCCAATCACCACACAATCACCTCAGTAATAGACATTAAGCCATCTGTAAGCTTAGAACGCCAATTCTTCAAAACTTTTAAGAAACATTGAAATATCTTCATAGTACATGTTAAATTATTCTATCCATCTATCCTTCCAGTGTCGCGCCAGCCCTAGCCAGAATACAGCTCGAGGCAGGAACAATCCGTGAACGGAGCACTAGCTCCTCGCTAGCACTGCAGCACTGTGTCCTCACATGTTTAATTATTAACAATATAGATTATTTAAATTAAGCTAAAGTTTTATCTGTATAATATAATAAACATATTTTGCTGCATTTCATCTTAAAAATGATATTGTCATCATATGTAAATACGCGCTTTATAAAGTGGCTCAGGTTGTGCAATATTATAACTGTATCGCAAGTTTACAGTGAGGTGATTGTAGTAATAAGTACAAACAGTTCTACAAGGAGCAGTTGATGGACTGATTGATTGCGTTTATAGTTCATGGGATGAAACTGTTTCTGAACCGCGAGGAAAGGCTCTGAAGCATTTGCCATTTGAGAGCAGTTCAATAGACAGCATGGCTGAGGCAGCGTGTGCTAGATGCTGTATACCGATAATTCTCTTTCCAGTCAACTGTGATTCCCCACTCAGATACAGTGATATAAATACTCTGAGTGGTGCAGTGAGAGTAATATGGAAAAAGATGATCCGCTGTGGCAACCCCTAACGGGAGCAACTGAAAGAAGAAGGTGCAGTGAGAGTAACAATGCTAAAGTAGCTATGGTATTTAGAATAGTTTGACCATTCTGTGGACCATTATATTGTTACAGGTTAATTGCAATCAGATGCATTAAACTAATAAACAATATGTGGTTAATTTCAGTGTGTTTATAAAGCCACGTCAGGGATGTGGATCTAAAAAAGAAAGGGAAACCACACTGGAACAGTAGACACCAGTTTGTAAAACCGAGCAGAGAACTTGCGTACGCCAGGGTTGGAGCTACCATGACAATGTGTGTGGCTTTACGCCAAGTTTAGGTTTTATACATCGCGATTTGAGCATGGAAACATTCGTACACAACATTTTTGTACATACGCACTGTTTATACATGAGGCCCCAGGTCCGCAGTGTCCAGGCAAATTCTTTTCTATTTTATTTGAAGTTTACTTTAACAGTTAAAATTTAGACTATGGGATGGTAAACAAAAGTGTTCTGTATAAAAAGATATTTAAACAGGCTTTAAATAACTAATGCCGCACAAATCTATATATTTGTAGAACTCTGTAAATCAAAGTTATTGTGACATTTCTACTTGGTGCACTGATCACGAACCTTTCTGTATAATGCATTCTGACCCTCTCTTTGTTCTGCTCAGGTGTAGCCCTGTTACATTTATACCAGTGAGCCCACATTTTTCCTTCTTCCTCTCAGTGTCAGGAGCGTCTCTGTGGCCTTGAGGCTCGGAGACATTCAACAACATTCTCTTTACATAAATCCATCCATCCGTCCATTTTCTAACCCGGTGAATCCGAATACAGGGTCACGGGGGTCTGCTGGAGCCAATCCCAGCCAACACAAGGCATAAGGCAGGAACCAATCCTGGGCAGGGTGCCAACCCACCACAGGACACACACAAACACACCCACACACCAAGCACACACTAGGGCCAATTTAGAACCGCCAATCCACCTAACCTGCATGTCTTTGGATTGCGGGAGGAAACCGGAGCGCCTGGAGGAAACCCACGCAGACACGGGGAGAACATGCAAACTCCACGCAGGGAGGACCCGGGAAGCGAACCCGGGCCTCCTAACTGCGAGGCAGCAGCACTACCACCGCGCCACTGTGCCGCCCATTCTTTCCATAAATATATTTGAAAAATCTTCTTTTACTGTACTAGTAAAAGTTTGCTAAGGAGTGCCATACCAAGTTCTCCTATATGCATGTTTATCAATAGAAAACTTCATTTTCTGAAGTTAAAAGTGGTTGGGAATGCATTTTAAAGCCTCAAGAAGAAGATGTGAACAGTGGCAAAAAGTGCTTATTATTAAAATAGCTGGCAGTCAACCTGCACTTGAGAAAATCACATTAACAAGCTTAACAAAATTGAGTACCTGGTCTACTGCAAATGCAAAAGTCAGCAGTCTGTAGAAATGTGTTTATTAACATTTATGTTATAATTTGAAAATCCCCACAAAGTGATTTTCAGTTTGCGTAATAACTACACTTGACAAAACAGAAGATAAGTCAGGATCACTGAGCTACAAGACACTGCATGCAGACTCCAAGAGAACAAGGGAAAGAATCATTAAGTGTGAATTAAGTTGAAAAAAATGCCCCAGTAAATTTTAAAAAGTCATCCAATTAATCAATATTATATGAAGCTTTTTTCACAGAACATAACAGCTAGGAGCTTTACAAAACAAAACAGACAGAGTTAAAAAAAAGTAAATATATATTTAATATTACAATTAACCAGAAGCAAACAGCAATCAAAGGTATAAAAATGAAGCTGGATGTAGATAAATCAACAATAAGAGGCAATGAACAATAGCGTTTTGTATTCAGATGTAATTTCAAAATTACCACAATTAGCACCTCAAACTCCTAAAAAATGAACACTTTATAAAATATATTAACAGGTACACTAGGATCACATGAACATGTAATATTTACCAAATTGAAGAGTGACTCTTATTTTTTATCAGATTTTGGTGGTTGAAGGTTTGTGCATTGTCATGTTAACCACTGATGGTGATATAATACAAAGAATCTGGATTGTATTAAACTACGTACCAGATTGACTTATGCCACGTGATATGAAGGGCACATATTAAGCATTTGTATGATTAAGAAAAAACAGTGAGCTCCTTTTAAAATTGTTTTAGACTACACGTTCCTATGATATGCAGCTACTAAGTCATAGTTTTTTGATGTGCTCAATTCTCTTTCTAATCACCCTGCATTATATTAAGGAAATAAAGTGAAATGAACTTCTATCTCTGGATACACCAGAGAAGCAATGGGGTTGATTACACAGTATACTTCATACAATGTAAGACAAGTCATCCAAAAAACATTTGAGACAATAAGTCAAGATAAAAAAAGAAATTTAAAATGGAAGTTACAAGCTTCAGTTCAAGGAGAATACTGCATAAAAAGCAAAATTCAACCCAAAACCCTTTTTTTCATTATTTTAATAATAACATATTGGTCAAGTAGGATGTAAAGATGTAATGTGAAAACAAAATATATTTAAAACAAATGAACTTAACTCACAGTTTTTCTGAATTTTATATAAGTGATAATGTTGGAAAGCTCTCAGTAGCTACAGGAGACGTCACTGAAGATCAAATTACATAAAGAGATAAACTATTAAAATGAAAAAAAAAACAACTTCTTTCACTTGCTCCTGTTAGGGGTCGCCACAGT
Source organism: Polypterus senegalus (assembly GCF_016835505.1). NCBI lineage: Eukaryota > Metazoa > Chordata > Cladistia > Polypteriformes > Polypteridae > Polypterus > Polypterus senegalus. The sequence goes on from NC_053160.1 coordinate 141,146,381, forward strand.
GGATAATCTGTTTCCATATCTACATCTTGCTTTGTCTCACCCACCTCCTGCATCTCCTCTCTCACTACATCCATAAACCTCCTCTTAGGCCTTCCTCTTTTCCTCTTAACTGGTAGCTCCATCCCTTGCATTCTTTTCTCAATATACCCAGCATCTCTCCTCTGCACATGTCGAAACCAAAGCAATCTCACCTCTCTGACTTTGTCTCCAAACTGTCTGACCTGAGCTGACTCTCTAGTGTACTTGTTCCTAATCCTGTCCAACCTTGTCACACCCAATGCAAACCTTAACATCATTAACTCTTACACCTCCATTTCTGTCTCCTGTCTTTTTGTCAGTGCTACTGTCTCCAACCCATATAAAATAGTTGGTCTCACTACTGTCCTGTAGACCTTTCCTTTCACTCTTGCTGATTCAAATCATTCCTGACACTCTTCTCCACCTACTTCACCTTGCCTGCACTTTCTTCTTCACTTCTCTTCCACACTCCCCATTATTGTGTACTGTTTATCCCAAATTTAAACTCATCCACCTTCGCCAACTGTACTCCCTGCATTCCTCTGACCTCCCTCTTATTCACGCACATGTATTTTGTCTTGGTTCTACTAGCCTTTATTGCTCTCCTTTCTGGAGCATATCTCCACCTTTCCATGGTCTCCTCAACCTGCTCATTACTCTTGTTACAGATCACAATGTCATCAGAAAACATCATAGTCCACGGGGATTCCTGTCTAATCTCCTTTGTCAACCTGTCCATCACTACTGCAAATAAGAAAGGGCTCAGAGTCGAGCCCTGATATAATCCCATTTCCATCTTAAAACACATCCATCACTCCTACCACTCCCACCACTGTCAAACTTCCCTTATACATATCCTGTACCACTCTAACATACTTCTCTGCCACTCCTGACTTCCTCATACAATACCACAGCTCCTCTCTAGGCACTCTGTCATATGCTTTTCTAGGTCCACAAAGACACACACTCCTTTTGGACTTCCCTATACTTCTCCATCAACACCCTTTAGAGCAAATATCTCTTCTGTAGTGCTCTTTCCCGGCATGAATCCATACTACTGCTGACAAATCATCACCTCCCTTCTTAACCTAGATTCCACTATTCTTTCCTATGACTTCATGCTATGGCTGACCAATTTTATGCCATTGTAGTTACTACAGTTCTGCACATCACCCTTATATTTAAAAATCAGTACCAGTACACTTCTTCTCAGTTTTTTTTTGTTTTTTCTGTCCACCCTGGCCATTGGACCTTACTCTTATTCTATGTTAATTAATGTTGACTTATGTTTATCTTTTATTGTGTCTTCTATTTCTCTATTCATTTTGTAAAGCACTTTGAGGTACATTTTTTTGTATGAATATGTGCTATATAAATAAATGTTGATTGATTGATTGATTGATTGAACTCCACAGGCATTCTCTCACTTTCCAAGATTGCATTAAAAAATTTGGTTAAGAACTCGACTGCCATCTCTCCTAAATGCCTCCTTGCTTCCACAGGTATGTCATCTGGACCAACAGCCTTCCTCTTCTTCATCCTCTTCATAGCTGTTCTAACTTCCTCCTTGCTAATTTATTGCACTTCTTGGTTTGTTATCTCCACATCATTGAATCTTCTGTTTCTCTCATTTTCTTCATTTGTCAACCAATCAAAGTACTCTTTCCATCTGCTCAATACCCTCTTCTCAGGATTTATGTAGCAGAAGAAAGTGGAAGTTGGTGTTTGCACAAATTTTTGCATCTGGATTTTTTTGTGCCTACGAACATTTTACGCTTTTGTTTGTACGCCATGTTTTAGTGTGAATTCTATGCACGGCGTTATGCATGAGGCCCCTGGTGGTACCTATTGTTAACACGAGCCTTGACCAATCCAGTCTGCAAATTTGTATTGTTTGCATATTGATCTGGAAAAAGTTTACACTGGATGCCCTTCCTGACATAACCCTCCCCATTTATCCAGCCTTGGGACCCGCGTGAAGAAACACACTGGTCTGTGCATTTCCTGTGGCTGGTTTATTAAATTTTAAAACACTAATATAACATGTCTGGGGCTACATAACATATAACGGATGCTATAAACTTGCACTTTGCAGAAGACTACACATGCAAGGAAGCGCCAGACCTCCCAATGGATTCAGGGATTAGAAAGGAGGTACTGAGTGATTTTGGAAAATGTTGAGGGAGAAGTACTGCTTAAAAGTCAAACAAATTATCAGTACCAGATATTTATCCTCAAGTTCTTAAGAAGATTACTGAGTACATATATACACCCTTGATGCATATTTTTAGTAAGTTACTACCCACTGGAGAATTTCTGAAGGACCTGAAAAATGGCAATCATTATCCTCTAATATAAAAAAATGTAAACAAGCAAATCCAAGTAACTATAGATCAGTAAGCTTAACATGCATCAAATGTAAATTAATGGGAGAAATTATTAAAGAAAAGATTGAGTAACACATTTTACTAAGTAAAGGAGTGGTCCATATGATATTATTTATGTTGACTTTCAGAAAGCATTTGATAGGGTGCCACATGAGAGGTTAGGTATCAAATTATAAGAAGTGTTCAGGGTGTAGTGTGCAGATGGTACAGCACTGGCTCAGACACTGGAAGCTAAAGGTTGTGGTGCAAGAAATCTTATCAGAATTGGTTGATGTTGAGAGTGGTGTTCTTCAGGGGTCAGTGCTAGGGCAGTTGTTATTTTTAATATACAGTATATAAATAATTTGGATTTGAATATAACTAACAAGCTGGTTAAGATTGTAGATGATACAAAGCTATGTGGACTGGCAGATAATTAAGAATCTGTTGAATCATTATAGAGTGACTTGGACAGCACACAGACTTAGGCAAATTTGTTGCAGATGAAATTTAATATACAGTAAGTAAATGTAAAGTATTACATGTAGGTAGTAAAATCTTAGATTTAAATACATTATGAAAATTGAAACCACACCTTATGAGAAGCACTTAGGAGTCATAGTGGACTTATCACTATCAACTTCCAGACAGTGTTCAGCAGCAAATAAGAAGCCTATCAGAATGTTATATAGCACAATTTGTCATCTGGTGTCATCTGGAGTACTGTGTTCAGTTTTGTTCTCTAGGTTACAAAGAGGACATAGAAATGCTAGAAAAAGCCCAGAGAAGAGAGTTTAGGCTGATTTCTGGACTGTAGGGGAAGATTTATAAGGAAAGGTTAAAAGAGCTGAGCTTTTTCAGTTTAAACAAAAGGAGATTAAGAGATGACATTACTGAAGTGTTTAAAATTCTGAAGGTAATTAGTACAGTGGATGGAAACTGTTAATTTAAAATGAGTTAAACAAGAACACAGGGGCATGGTTGGAAAGTTGTTAAGGGTAAATTTCGCACAAACATTAAAACTTTTTTTTTCTTGACACGGAGAACCAAAGACACATGGAAGAAGTTACCAAGTAGTGCAGCAGAGTGTAGGAGTATATATATGTATAAATCTTTAACAAACTCTCAGAGAGAAACTTGTTAAGGGCAGTTTTCTCAAAATTGTTTGAAAATGTTTCTCCACTCAAGTAACCATAGACCTTAGACTAAATTACCAAGTAGTGTGTTGGAGACTAAAACTTGGGGGACATTCAGATCTTAACTTGATATTATTTTGGACAATCTAAATTAATGGGCTGGACAGGCATGTTGGGCTGAATGGTCTGATCCCATCATTATTTTTTATTTTCTAATGTTGTAATTTTGAAAAAATCATTCTATACTGGGTGGATTTCTAAAGGCTAGGAGACGGACAATGTTTGTGCTTATAAAAAGGGTGATCAAATTAACCCTAAAGAAAGATTTCAAGTATATTAAATGGTAAATTAATTGTCAGAAAGATTTTGATATGGTACCACATAAGAGGTTAGTGATCAAGAAAAAAGAAGCAATAAAGTAAAAAAAAACTGGTTACAGTGTAAGGAGTAATTTATAAATTCCTTGATGATAAAAGTAGAATTCCTCAACAGCCAGTGATGGGGAAACTAATTTCTTACTGGATATAGATTAATTGGGTAAAAAATGTTACCAAAATGGTTATGTTTTAAAATGACACTGGAGTGTTACAGGATATTCCACAGTGAGTCAAATCAGGATAGACTTTTCTTTAAAGCAAATATGTGCTAAATGAAGTTTAGTAAAAAAAAATGTAAAACTTAACACCTACAATGTAAAAACTAAATGTGATAATGGTCTAAAATTTGAAAAGTGTATATTATGAGAACAACTTTTGAGTTATAGAGCACTCATCACTAACCCCAACTCGACAGCACATAGAATCAATGAAGAAAGCTAGTAAGATTCTGGGTTGTGTAACACACTGAATTAAACAGACATTCTTTTTTATGCTGTCATGATCTGACATGTGTTTTTCATTTTGTATAATCATTCATTGTCTTTTAAAAATCACCAATGTATTATTTGGGGGATTTGGTAAGCCAAACAAATCAGTGGTTACATTTAATTTTTATTTAGTTGTTAAAAATGAAATACAGTTTTGTTTGGATTATGGGCAGCACATTTTCATTCATTTTGTTTGATCTGGTTACCAAGCTGTTGCTAGGTAAAGTCAACAGAAACTGTATGGAACGTGAATTTATCGAGTCAAAGATATAAAGGTCAGCATTGTGCACTTTCTGGTTGTCCAAGTTTGTGGATAATTAAAAAAAACTCTACAGTTGCCTGTTTATTTGTTACTGAGTTTATGGCTACTCATCCTCTTCTATTTTTAACTATAATTTTGTCTTTAATTTTGAAATAAGTTACTTGAAAAATGTTTTGACTTCTGACCTTTATGAATTTGTTTTATTTCACTTGATTTTGGTTTAACATCTTTGGGTTGTTTGAAAGATTTATTCAAGTCCCCAACAGAGGGGACTGGGCGGTCTCATGGTCTGGAATCCCTACAGATTTTATTTTTTCTCCAGCCGTCTGGAGATTTTTTGTTTTTTCTGTCCCCCCTAGCCATTGAACTCTTATTCGATGTTAATTAATGTTGATTTATTTTGTTTTCTTATTGTGTCTTTTATTTTTCTATTCTTTATTATGTAAAGCACTTTGAGCTACTGTTTGTATAAAAATGTGCTATATAAATAATTGTTGTTGTTGTTGTTGAACACTGGCACATTTTCTGAGTCATGCTGTCACTTTTCGTAGATGGTACAGTTACAAGACCCTTGTGAGAGATTGACTGGCATAATGTGTACAATTTAAGTCTCCATGTTATAAAAAGGACATAAGAGAACCTGAAGCAGTCCAAAGAAATGATACTAGACTGATTCCAGGACTATAAGGAAATATTTGAAGGAATTTAATGTTTTCTTCTTAAACAAACTGAGGTTAGGAAGTGAGATGAGAAAGGAGTTTAAAATTGTGAAGGGAGTGAACAGCAAAAAGATATTCATAGAGAAAATATTTGTACTAAATTGTTAAAAGTAAATTTTCCAGAAACATCGGGAATTATTTATTATTATAGATATCATAAATGCATAGAATACATTATGAATTACTGAAAATAATAGTAATATATTTTGGGGACCTTCATGTTATAATTAGATTTCGATTTGCAAAACTTAAATGATCAAGATTTGGTGAACTCTGTTGGACCCAATAGGCTGTTACTAACAAAACTTTTCTTACGATCTTATAATACCAGATAAATGCCTTGGACAATGGCACCAGTTTATGTGGAAATCCTTCTGATACCACAAGAGAATACAAAATTTTAAGCTAAAAAAAAGATTAAGAAACCACAGGCCTCCAGCTAATGCCTTACTGGTATTGCTCACTGTAATAAAAATCATTTTATATTTGCTGATGCTTCATTGTATTCATTTATGCCTGCCTTTTTGTGTCAAACTGATGAGGTTTAATTTTTTTCTATACATAGATGTAAGACACCAAAAGGACTAAGTATAAATTAAGTTTGTTTAATAAGGAAAGCTGCAGGAGTAGTCGAAAATTAAGCACAGTTCAGATCAACATAATTGTCTTGTCCTCAATACCTCTTCCCAAAAGGACAGTATTCTGCATAGTTAAAAATAAAATGTGCATTAAAGACTGTTAAAAATCCCTTGGCTGTTAATATTATTTTGAACTTGTGAAACATTTATTGGCAGTAAGCTGTACTGACAGTACTAAAAAAGCTGCAGGTATAAAATACTATTGGTTTGCAAAGGAAAAATGTACCACTGTATATAGTATATCCCAGACTGCAGAGGTGATTTCACCACATTGTCCACATACCTTCATCATTTCTGCCTAGCTAATTATGATTATGATACGTTTGATATCTCTGTGTTTATCAAAAAGAAACATTTAGGCTTACATGTTTCCTCCATACACTGATGAAATCTAACAACAACAGATGTTACAAACCTGTTAAAGTGATTTTCTGACAAACTTCATATGAAAAATGTGCTAGTATGCTAAAGCAGCTTTAAAGAATGAATGCAAAATGCTAAATTATTTTGGTATTCGCTAATTCACATGGCAATTGCATACTATAATAATGTTTAATATTGTTTTTAAGCCGTGTCTACTTTTCAGTTAATATACAGAAACTGTTTGTGAATACACTTAGTATATGTACTGTACAAGATAAATTGAGTAGTCCAGATAAGTAACCAGTGTGCAAATAAGGTTTTACTCTGGTTATGAAACTCATATCGCATTAATTATTTTGTAATGAGTCAACATCCATCTATAAAGTCTAAAACAAGAACCAGGAAACTGCTCTTGGCAGCAGTTAATCAGCCCATCCAGCCAACTCAACCTAAGTTGATTTGGGTTTTAAGTGGGAAAGTGTAGACAGACCCAGCTGGTCTTGAAAGTCGGTATGCATATCCATAGGATTGTTACATTAGAGGTTACTGGGCACTGTCAATTTTTACTTAGAGGCATAATTTCAACAAATAAAACAAAACTCCCATGAGGCTTAATATACAGAATATAAAACAAAGGATTTCCTGAATGCATTTTTGTATGAATAACCAAAGTTGGTAAAACTCTTGAGTGCAAGAAATATAAAGTGATCAGTGTGGTCTCACATGCCTGTAAAGTATTGCTATACCTGATAAGGAGCAGGATTACACCTATAATAGAAAGAAATCTCAGAAATAGCCAAGTAGGATTTAGAAAAGGAAAAGGCACGAGAGAAGCAATTTTCCAACTAAGAATAGCATGTGAAAGAAGACCTACCGTAATTTTATTGATGACTAGAAGACATTTTGACAAAGTAAAACATGATAAATTCATGGAGGTAATGATGAACACTGGAATATAGTTAATGCTTGATACCTGAAGTGTTAGAAGGAATGAATGACCTAAACATAGATTTATTTACATAAACTCACTAGGTACTCAGAGTATATTGCTCATACGTTCCATATTGTCAACCTATAGATATGGTGGTGAGCATAGATTATTAAGTGGATCCAAGTGTTTGAACTATGGCAGTATAAATGAATTTTCAAGATAAGCTGACAACAAATAAATAACTCCTACATTGAGCACCTGAGAAGAGTTGGTACTGAAATACACGAGGATGATGAGACCTTACAGATGCTTATACTGTATGTCTTAAACTTTGAAAGGACACTTCACTTTCTACCAATAAGTGATTGTGTCTTCCCTCTTCTGCAGCTGTACAGCCGTGGCCAAAAGGTTTGAGAATGACACAAGTATTGGTTTTCACAAAGTTTGCTGCTTCAGTTTTTTTAGATCTTTTTGTCAGATTTTTCTATGGTATACTGAAGTATAATTGCACGCATTTCATAAGCTTCAAATGCGTTTATCCTCAATTACATTAACTTTACGTAAATAGTTAATATTTACAGTATTGGCTCTTCTTTTTCAAGACCTCTGCAATTCATCCTGGCATGCTGTCAATCAACAGTGTGGACCAAATCCTGACTGATGTCAGCCCATTCTTGCATAATCAATGATTGAGGCTTGTCTTAATTTGAGGATTGACCAGAAATTCTCAATGAGATTAAGGTCTGGGGAGTTTCCTGGCCATGGACCCTACATTTCGATGTTTTGTTTCCCGAGCCACTTAGTTATCACTTTTGCCTTATGGCACGGTGTTCCATCACACTGGAAAAGGCATTGTTTATCACCAAACTGTTTGTGGATGGTTGGGAGAAGTTGCTCTCAGAGGATGTTTTGGTACCATTCTTTATTCATGGCTGAAAAATCTCATGTATTACCTAAGTGTTATCGAGACAACTCAATCCTGATGAAACCAACCTGAAAATATAGTATAGTATTTAAATACTATAAATAGTATTTAGTCAGATACTTCCATTGAATTCATTGAGGATTTATAAAGTGCTATTCAACAAGCTTCCTTCCTACAACTCTTTCTTAGTAATATTCGTGATGGAAAGATTTCTGTACCTAAACAAGCTAAAAAGAAACGTACTGTTTTGGGAGCCATTCCTCTACCATTGTGGACTATCCTTGTATGAATAATATCCATAAATTAAGTTAAATATACTATGGTAGCCAAAAATGATTCATGATATTATACAGTTCATGAAAGACTGATTTTTTTACAGAGCATAATCTTGTTCCAATGCTCTATTCCAAGAAATCACCATGGACTTTTTAACAGATCATGCACTGTTTATTGCTTATACAGCACTTCTACTTATTGTAAACAAATTTTCATAAAAAGTCCAGTTCATTTCCCTTGAAAACAATGTTTTTCTGCAATTGTATCTGCTATTTTTTAGCATGGTGTTCTATAATCTCAGACCACAGCCTACAATTTTTACAATATTTCTAGAATTTTTTATTAATAAATGTGAGTACAGGTTACAGATATAACTTACAGATTACAGATTAGCTTACACATATAAATAGTTATTAACAAATAGGAAGAATTAATCAAAACTTGAAGAAATTTCTATGGTGTTCTATTAATGTCTTTCAGTATAATGGTGTAGACATGTTGTCTTTTGCCATTTACCCTCAAAATGTTTTGCACAATTTTGCTATTACAATGTCTTCATTTGAATGTGTGACTAGCAGAGAGGAGACAGGTATAACATTCCTGTAAATCCATTTACTTGTGAACACAAAATAAAGGAAAAACGATACCAGAAATAGTCCTGAAAGTAAGGAAAGTAAGTTGGAAACAAAAGAATTGAAATAGCAACAAATTAATTTCAAGCCATATCAAGTAAAGCTTCTGTCAGTATCTCTTTCTTCTGTGGTTTTCTCAAGAAAGACACAACTTTTCTGGGTTTCTACTTTTAATGTCTATAGGACAAGAAGGGGCAGGACTTCTGTTGGAGTTTACTGTTGGCTTATTTGCCCACAAGGGTGTGTTTTCTAAGCTTTGGGAAAAAGGAGAGGAGACTGTTATTGATAACATTCCCTCTTGCCTGGGAGTGGTACTGCTTACCTCAGCTGAGCTTCTCGGGGAGTCTTCTGCCACATATGTGTGACAAATGCCTATGTGGTTTTATGCCCTGGATTTTATGCCAGGTTCTAATTAACCCTGCCTTTCAGAATATTTGAAGAAACTATATGAAACTTGGAGTCAAGTAAGGGAGCATTTGCTGAGAGAAGAAAATTCTGCCGTACATTATGCTAACCTTACAAGTAAGGCTTCCCCTAACATGGAAGTGAGCAGAATTTGTGTTTCACAACTCATTTCTTGTTACATAGGTTCCAAACAATTACTAAGCAGTTGGGTCCAGTGAAGTATTGTCTTGATCTTTCTCATCATTTCATAACTCATCCATCTTTTCAGGTTTCTTGTTTGATTTGCTGTAAGATGATGACTTCCTCCACCTGTGTTTATAGCAGACAAACAAAAATATAGGGGTTCAAGAGTTTTTTATTTGGTTCATTGCTAGGTTTATGATCCTGAAGATAGTCTTGTTCTCTTAAGAAAGTTCATCTCCGAAACCTAAGAGAATTGAATCTCCTCTTTGCAATGCCCAACTCATCAGCCAATGCTGTATATTTTGAAGGAACATCTTCCTGGAAACATGTCCTTTAAGTAAGGCTGCTATTGCTGGTTGTTCTATTACTTGTTAGCTTAGTGAATCATGTTCCAAAGAATCCATATTCCCACATTTCTTTTGCAGCATTACAGGTTTACCTTACTCATAGGGTGAGGCTACTTTATCAATAGTGTTTGTTCATTTTGCTGTAGCCATACATTTTAGTGCATTGCAAAAGATAGCTAAACAAATGATGGATTGTCCTTTTGGCATATATCTCGCTTATATTGTTTCAGAGGATGATGATTTTGAAAGAGATCTTAAGCAGTTTGTAAATCAGTGTGTGAGAATTTGCCTTCTGTTAGGTATGGGCAGAAGTGTTTTTTTCTATTTATTGATATGTACTTTGTGTCGGTGAATTATTCATGTAAGTAATGAATGATGATTTATGGCTGTATTTGGATTTGATGTGTGTCAGGTATGTTTTACTGATACATTAAATACTCAATGCAGTCAAGTATCATACTCTGAAATATCCGAGGTGTATAAATCATTCATAAAGGATACTCAGTGGGGCAACAGATTTCTAAAATATTACCAATGCATGAAAGAGGTGTTGTTTCAATGATTTGGCTATATGTGCTGTTCGGTGCATTGGGATGCAGGAAAATGGGCAAAGTAGATTATTTACTTATAGAACGTCTAATTGTACATCAATGAGTGAGTAAGTTGCAATAGAAAAATGTATGATTTGTTTTTGACTAAAGATGAAAGGGCAGTTTTTAAAAGCTTTAAAAACAACCGTATATTACGATGGGGGATGGCTTATTGCAGTTTCCATCGGTTTTAAACAGCAGGGTCAGCATACAGGAGATAATTAATAAACCAGAACCAACAAAATGCGCTAAAAATGCTTTCAATTAAACATAAAGTCATCTACATCACACCCAACTTTAACAAAGAACAAATTAAACTGCCACTCAGACAAACTGTTCTTCCAATAAGGTACAATTAATGATTTTATTTATTGAGGCTGTTTGGTATAATTACTATTATGTTGAGATGCCTCTTTGCCTCAGTTGTCCAGGGGGTAGTTTTTCAAACGGTGGGCCTTTCACATATTTAATAAATTATGTGTGGGCTGGTTCTCTCTCCCTCACCTTCCTGATTTGAGATGGCACATGAGATTCATTCACTGACAGATTTTAATTAAATGTTTACAGACATCTGTACAGTCTGTGGTACAATACAAAACAAACCTATTTGTTTACATAATAATTTTAAAGGTGTTTACAGTGCAAATAATATAATTGGAGACCCCTTCCCCCCCAAACAGAGTTAAACGGCAATATCAACTGGACTTAATGGTATCTTTGGCAGCTGCCACTGACGGTTAGTTTTAGTGAGCAAATCTACTGGGACATAAACTGACTACAAAAACTTAATCACATTCTATCAATGTCTTGTAAAACACACGGTTTGACTTTAGCTAGCAGAATTACTCATTATGAAGACTTTGGTGCAGCTACTGTCTACAATAGAATAGAATAGTATATCTTTTTAAAAGATATACATAAGGCTACCCAAGACTGAGTTGTCTGGTAATACAAGATAAAGCTATGTAGAGGATTTGATGATCTTGCTTCCTTCCTCAGCCTGGCATTTTTCTCTTTTTATACAGTTTGGTTTTAACATGTCCTCAGCATTCAAACTGTAGATGAGCTAGAGTGGTTTAATTCTGTTCTCTCTCTCTCTTTCTCTGTCGATGTGTTCTTTTCAGGCAATGTTTGTGTAGACCTGTGTTTATTGTTGAAGAAAGGAAACATGAAAAACAAACCTGTAACCAGTAGGGGGTGCCAAACTTTTCACATGATAGGCCAGCCAATAATCACATGAAACAATGTCTCTTTTCTCTCCTTCCAGCTCTAGTTGAATTTCATTCACTGCCTCCTGACTCTGACTCCCCAAGGTAAGGCAGCTAGCTCCTTTTATACTGGACCCAGAATATTTTCTAGTGACCCAGCATGACTTGGGTTGTTTGAGAACCAGGGCCCTCTTCCCCCAACAGGACAGGGTTCCACTTTCAGACTCCAGTTCCCTTGAACCTCTGTGGATGTCCAAGCTGGGATGCCTCCAGCAGACCACTGCTATCTAACGTATGAGGGATAGAATGCTCCTGGCTTCTGACTTCTGATCGTCCATCTACAGGTCTTGACAGGTCATGCCATTATCCAACCAGGATGCCCATATGTCCTCCATGGGAGTCTATGTATATACATATACTGTACATATATACATCTATATATTTTTTAATATAATAGATAGATTAAAAAATCTTAGGTCGAGGCGTGATCATTTCAGAGAGACACTTTTACGTCACATGTTATACATTCTAGATGGCACGTGAATGACTAAGCGAAGAAGAAAGAACAGTGCGTCGAAAAGAGACACAAAAGTGCTGGAGAGAAAAGAAGTCAAAAAAGGATGCACAAGAGAACAATAATAATCTATGTGCACATTCAGAAAATAAGGAAAGTAATAATCAGTCTGGACTTCCCGCAAGAGACACTTTGACGTCCCATGAAAGACACTTTAACGTCCTGTAATTCAAAGCAGTGAGACAAAAGGACAGCAGCTGTACAGGCTTTTAAATGATTGACTCGCAGCACTACAAGCAGAACACTTGGCTCAGCAGCAGAAAGACAACCCCCAGGCCCCCTAAACAACCGCCCGCCCCTAAGCCCCCACCCCCCCCACAACACGAGCAGCAGAGATGTGAAGTGGTAGGCGCTTAGCACGCCCAAGGTTTTGGGTGGTGGGCTTGGGTTGGGGGGCGTTTAAGCAAGCTAAGCGAGGACAGCTGCTGTACAGGCTTTGAAATGATCGACGAACAGTGCGAGAAGCAGAACAAGCAGCATGCAGCAGAAGCAGTAAGCAAGCAGGTGATCCGTCTGCATCTCCAAAGCATGCATTTAGCCACTCCCTTCACAACACGAGCAGAAGAAACACGAAGTGGCTGGCATGTGGCATGCCCCGGGGTGAGGGGGTGAGCTCACAAAGCGAGCAGGGGGCAAAGCCCCGTAGTTTATATATACTTGTATATACATACATATAAAATGGAATTGCTGTAAGTTTTATAATAAAGGGTTTTTTAACAATTTTGGAAGTTTTTGGGTCCCCCATCATATTAAGAGAGGGAGTGTATATTTTTTTCCTGCTTTGGTATTGCACCATTAAAAATTACCTAGATGAAAAGTCAAAGTAAAATCACCAAGTCCTTTTACTAGGTTCTGTAGACTTTGAGCATGCACAAATGAGTGATTCAATCTAATTTTAAGTTGAAGAAAACTACTACCGTATTTTTCATTAGTTTCTTTCAACTTTTTATTATATTAAGCCTTCTTAGAGACACCATTTCAATACTTGAAAGGTTGTCTTCTGCCTATTGACTCTGTACTCCCACTGGGAGATTCCATTGAGTAGTGAAGTGTGAATATTGGGTTTATGTGCTAGTCACAAGTTTTTCATTATGAGCACAATGTTCAAATACAGGCTTTTTTGTAAATACTTCCAGAACATCATGGGCAAATGTCAATAATCAGTTGTCAATGTGATCTCATTTAAGGCTACATAATCTGGATACACATTTTAAAAGAGAGTTTCTGTCAACTGCTTGCTAAGAGGAGAACAGCAAAGAAAAGAGAGAGCTGGGAGTATATAGCAGATCTATAGTATGTACGGTAACTAATCATCCACATATTAGCTTTTCTTACATTTCTGGAAAGGTTAGGACAAGTTTGCATAAACCTTTCTTAGAACCTCAGCATTGGAAGTGAATGTAAGGTAATATGACTGATGGGTGGCTGATGTCTACCATAGTGACAATCCTACATGCAGCTGGTTCACATTACTTTTGAGCACAGCATTTAGTTTGGCAAAAGTTATAACCATTGCCATGATTAAGGAGGTTCATGTATAGGAGTTTAGGCAAACTATGTAAAATAAATTTTGGGCAACCTAAAAGAGGTTTTGACAAACAATCAGAGAAGTAAGGAAGAATACATGCAGCTGTCAGCAACTATATAGAAGCCTATACCTCAATTTAGCAGCACTTCATGGAAATCCTGAAGTGAATGGACATGGCTTCATTCAAAGTAGTGTCAGAAATATTGGGTTTATTTCTGTGGCTGAGGTCATTGCAGTAGCTGCAATGGCAAGGCTAGAGGGTTGATGAGATCTAGTGAGAAATTAAAAAGGCCCAAACATTGTATCTGTCTCTTAATTAGAGGAAATTACAGAACCTATGAAAAGAAGGACATTTTAGTGGAGTGTAGGTTTGACCTTCTCTGAAGAGAAGGAGCAATTAAAAAAGAGTTGCCTTAAAGACAATGACTGCAAGCCTCGCCACAGGAGTTGAAGGCTTGATAGAATGCCTGTTGGGAACCAGAGAGGGCTACAAGAGGCTTGAGCCTAGCAGCGGTGTGGAAGCATGGCTGAACTTCAGCTTCTGGGCCACCAAGGCTACAAGAACACTTTAGGGTTAAGCCATGGAGAGTTTACTGTAACTATTAAAGGAGTACACATTCTTAAGGACAGTTTCCTGCAATGTTTTAACCTCATTTTTCATTAATTATTTATTGAATTGTTTTAAACCTCCACCAATTCACATTTTATTGGATTATTTATTTACTGAACTTTGCACTGTTTAACTGTTAAACTGTTTAACTGTTTTTAATAAAATCACTGAGCACCTTATGCACCTATCCCTTGCAATGTGTTGTGTGTTTGTCCTCATCCCGGTCATGACTATTAATGGTGTCAGGTTCGAGAGGCTCCCAAAACAAGAGTGGAAGCATGGAGCCAACTTGCACCGTCAAAGTGATGCATAAGTCAGTCACTGTTTCTCATCAAAATCATTTGTGAATATTAATTATTGGATGCAACTGACTTGTTTTTATACTACTATAAATATGTGTGTACATGTCTTAACATATTTGAGTGACTGAGGTTAGTTTCACTTTTTTAAGAGTGGACACTGAGTTTTCTACTTTGCATAAATAGTTACATGCAAGGTGGAGATAGTCTGTTAGTTTCTCACTTTATCAACAAAGTGGTACAATTACATCTTTTGTCTTTCTGTTTTCCCCAATATTATTTGAAACAGTCTCAACACCTGAACGTACATTGCTCTTTTGAACTTGATAAATAGGAACAGTCCTGATTATTTGAGTAGCTCTTGCTGTATCAATTTGCATTAACATGTGTTCATTAAAGTGTCAAGCTAATATTCTGTTATGCATTGCAAACATTATTTAGTAACATGCACTTTCTTCTTGCTCATTGCCAAATACAATCAGTGCGCTGTTTGTTTACTACTACCCTTCCGAAAACTTAATGTACACAACATGCAGATGCTGATAATGATGCAAATGGTCACTGGGGAGTTGAATGATATGTTACTAGATCGGCAGTGTATATACAGCCAAAGTTGAAAAATATGCTAATTATGCAATGCAGTCAAGCTTAGCCAATAGGTTATTTATGCTTATATTCTGTTAAGCATTTTTGTCCTGATTAACCTATAACTCCTCTGTTCTGTCCACACCTCAACTGCAGATAACCGTTTTAGTATTTGATCAATAAATAAAACACTAACAGCTTACCATTAAGTGTCATTTTTAGATATTTCAGAATTATGCAAAATAGACATTATGAGGACAACTCAATGATACAGAAATTACCACTGCCGTCTTAAAGATCCAGCAGCCTGGGTTTAAACACTGTGGCCAGTCTTTGTTAGTGTGGAGTTTGCACATATTCACCATATTTGTATGCATTTTCCTCAGGAGAGCCCAGTTTTCCACATACATTCACAACATGTCAGTTGTGCAAGATTAGGCCCTGAAATTGACTGAAACTCTATCCTAACCTCTTTTCTACTTTATGAACAGTGTTGCTGGAACAGGCTCCAATCCACCTCAAACAACCCAGGACTGGATAAAGTGGCAGCACAGTGGTTAGTGGTTGACATACATGTAAGGTTAATTGACAATTCTAAACTGGTCCAACCTGAATAGTTTCAAATATGATTAAGCTGAATTGTTCACTTCTTATTCTCTGCCCTACATTTAATTTTTCAAGTGTATGCTATGGTCCCCAGTGATCCCCGAGTTGGAATATGCATTTCAGAATATTATGTTATGGAGAGAATATTAATTTGTGTGCTCACGTACTAGCCAAAAACTGTAATCCTGCAAGAAATTGGCAAAACACAATATTTATATTTCCAAGGGAATACAATTATCGTCAATTTTCATCACTTCTTTGGTTCCTTGGGTTCTGCTGCATCTTCACAATACTTAAGTTATGTGGATGGAAAGCTCCTTTTGCTTCTTAAGTGGGTGTCCATTATCTTGACAATATTACTTTTATTTTATGTTGATAGTAAGGCTCAAAGACAAACAGCCATAGACCAAATACTTCTAAAAAGATCAGCTGGTTATATAAAAGTATAGATTGACATATGAACAACCCATAATCCAAGCAATGTTTAAAGATACTATAGAAAACATTCCTTAGATTTGTGCTTTACTTTCAGTGACTATGATTTCTTCTATTAGTGTCTTTAATCTGCTGGTCATTTTGTTTTCTCTTTCTGTCCCCCTGAACTTTATTGCTTTGATAGATATACATAACAAATATGATAATAAATGGGATTATGGGGAAACCATTCCACAGATAAGGAAAGCTCTTTTTCAGGAAGACGTAAATGGCCAATAGGGATGTGTTTCCTATTCTGATTGCTTCATTACTTTCTGTCCTTCCTTTTTTATCACTTACTCTTTTGTGCATCTATGGTACATCATTCCTTTTGGCATCACTTTGGTCATGACTGTATTGTATCTGTGTAGGAAGAGAAACAGGTTTGCTCTGAAAAAGTGTATTTAAAAAGGAACAGAAGATAAAAAAGAAAAGGAAAAAGGACATTCAAAAGGCAGGCAGGTGGTCATTAATATTTGATAAATATATTGTGTTGCCAAACCAACACACAAAACAAAAGTCAGGGGCTCAACAAAAGTGTTGCAAACCAGAAATAAAGGCAAATTAACAGTAAACTGGAAAGTAGTTGCTTTAAAATCCAAAACTTGGACACTGTGAACTGGGCACTGCTTCTACAATTAAATGCACTTAAAACAGCAAGACAGCGAGGCCTCCAAACAAACCAAAACACCAGGCCAGAGTCTGTTTTCACTGGCCTGCCTAAAGATAGGCCTTACCCCAGGCAGCCTGACTCAATACTCATCTGACAGGTATGGGCATGTCCAGGCATTAAATATGAGGAAACAAACATTTAAAGTTCATAATATTTAAAATTTTCCATAGTTTACCAAAAGTGCCTCTGGAGAGAAAGGAAAACTGTTAAACTTTTGGCTTGAGTCCACAAAGAACATTTGTAAAACATGATTTATTTCAATATGAATTTATTTGAAAAAGCAAGAAAAGAGCAAAAGGTTAATGTAAAAAGGCACCTTGCAACAAACAAAACTGTATCCAAAATCCAGAAATCATAAACCCAAGACAAAAGCTAAAAACTCAAAAGCCAGAAAAAATAACACACTCAAATCATGTATTTCTTGCCAATCACAATGAAACACTGAAGGACCTACTCCCCAGCTAAAAATATATACGGCGAGGTTGGTCCTTGAGCAGTGATGTTAGGGTGGCCCCGCCTCTTGGGGTTCCACCCATAAAAGACTAGCAACATTACAGAACTCATCATACTTAGATACTAAATAATAAATAAACAAAAAAGTAATAACATTTATATAATTATAAAGCATATGAAAAATAATATTTTAGAGTGAACAAAGAAGTCACAAAAAATATACAAAAGCCAAACCAACAACAGCAGCTCTCATATTTAGGAAAGAAGACCTGACATCATTGAGTCTCATAACTGGCAAATGCCACAATAATTGTAAACAGTTAGGTAGTTTTAGTAAAAATTAAAATGGCAGTATGGCATATATATAATTTCAAATTAATTTGTTAAAAGAAAACAAGAAACAACTAAATATAACTCAGAAGATCAGTACACTCTGATATTATTCCAGGAGATTAGGAGGGATACCTACAGGGTGTTCTGCTATATATATATATATATATATATATATATATATATATATATATATATATATATATATCATGCAGGGATTTTATTATTTAATGTGGGTATATTTCTGTAGGGTTAAATAGCCAGTAGCTACTGCTAGATGGAGATCTGACTTTGTGGCTAATGCCAACGGACAGACTAGCTACTTGCTTAGAAGTGATTCTTTGGAAACAGGAAGTGACCCTGCAAGTCCCTGTGGGACCTAAACAGCCCTCCTGACCAGTATAGAGATGAGGAAAGATCCAAGTGGGAAGTCAGCTGGAAATATTTGGCAAGTACTTAACAAGTTGGTGTAAATGAGGCCAGAATACTTGAAGGATTTTTTAATACTTGTGGTTAGGTACTCTGCCCTATAGATATCATGATGTGTTTTTGTATTTCATTTTTTCTACCTTTATTTTCACTTCATTTTGATCTGTCTTTTTCCAACTCATTTCTGCTGTTAGTGTTTTGGTGTTTTTTTGGTTTATGGATAAAAAAAAAACATAGTGGGTCTTTCAGCAATGCCTTTTTCTTTCTCATAAATGTGACCACTTCGTGCAGTAATATTGTAGTAGTTACTATGGCGTTGGTTGGGGTTGTGCTGTATGTCATTGGGGGTTAAAGGGTTTAAAGGTCAGCTCCATACTGTTAGAACTTTATGCTTTTGGTGGCACTTTTGGTCATGTTATTCATTGCTGTATTTGTTTTTTAAGGTTTTACTGTTTTGAATTTTCTTTTTATATACCAAACTACAAGTGTAAATATAGTTGCTATTGCAAACATTCCTTAGTTAAATACAAATAATCATATCACTTAATGACAGGTTCTTTATAACTAATGTTAGGTTTGTTCCAAGATTCTTGAATTCCTGTTTTACCTTTGACTCCATTTCTTCATTTACCCTTGAAGTTTGGTTGCCTATGTTGTCTTTTCATTTTTTTTTTTACTTTAGTCTAGCACTGACTATTTCAGTTTCATGATTATGTGTCTCAGTCTTTTTGGCTTTTCAAAATAATCCTTTGAGGTTCACTCTTATAACACATCCACTTCCTGGTATCCATCCATCCATTATCCAACCCATTATATCCTAACTACAGGGTCACGGGGGGTCTGCTGGAGCTAATCCCAGCCAAAACCGGGCACAAGGCAGGAAACAAACCCCAGGCAGGGCACCAGCCCACGGCAGGGCCTTCCTGGTATCCAAGACTGAATATCAAACTTTTTTTTTTGATCATTTAGTTTAAAGAATCCTCGCTTTTTTCTGTGACTTTGAGTTTTGTTTTCAACCCATGGTTTTGGTAAATGGACTTTTGGTTGAAGAATCTATATTTTGCTCTCAATAAATATTCTGGTCACACAATTTTTTATTGCTTGTTCCTGCACAGGTAATAACACCAGATAAAATTCAAATCAATATTTAGTCAGGCCTAATAGGCGAAGACTTGTTGATTAATTTCATTCTTACTTTATTATTTTGTTTCTCTTTATTTATTTAATTAATTTCATTTTCTTCTTAATTAATTAATATAGAGCCATTGTCATTATTCTGTATTTTGGTGATCTCATGGGCTCTCCTATAAGCCAGCAATATATCTGTTATGCTTGGAGAGTGTTATTCATTTTTTATTCAATATTACTCATTGTTTGGTATGATCTAAATCTAGTTTTGCGTGTTTTCTGAATCATGAGAATCCATTTTTGGCATTTATTTTTAGGTTCTCCAAATAGTTTAGGAGTTATTTAACTTTTTTATAATGTTTGGCCACATCTCTAGGCTTCTGGATTTGAAACCCAGATTGGACCTCAGCCATGTACAGTTTGCATGTGAACTGTGTCTGTGTGCACTTGATTTTATAATATGGTTTTTCTTACAAAAATGCGTTAATTGATAGCTCCATATGACTGGTAGGTACTTGATCTGACCCCCCCAATTTTTGATTTTTATTTTAATGTGCGGTCAAATTTCATTTAGGACAAAAAGTAAATCAGCAGATTTTTTACTGGTTCTCTCTGGACACACAATTTGTGAACAACAACAATCCCACACTTCCTGTGTTAGAATCAAATGTGTCCTCCATTTTTTGTGTTACATTCAGATATGCTCCATATATTGTTGCACCATTTAGTAGACAAGTGGGCACAGTAAATGGATAGAATTGGAAATGTACAGTTGAGTAGTGCACCTAGTTCAATTTCCCAAGTACAGAAGAAATATAAATGAACTTAAAGAAACTGTGCATATTGTTATGAACCTCTATGCTGTTTATTGGTGCCATGAATAGAGTAAGTTGGAGTGTTGCAAGTTTGTGCATAGAAAGACAATAAGGAAGATGTGATTGTGCAGAGCAGAGAGAGCTTCTTTGAAGAACAATTTATAATCACCTTCAATCATCTTTAATAAGCAACCACCTCTTTATTGCTACTGATTAAATTTATTAATTCTCCATACAATATGAGTGGTGTCAGAATTACAGCTACTGCACTCTCATAAACAGCAATCAAGATTATATGCTTTGATCAAACTTAATTACACCTTTGTATAATACAAAGGTTGTAATAGTGACACATGAAAAAAGCAAATTTAATAGTATGTGAAGATCATTCTATGATCAGATTGATTTCCATGAAGAAAACAAATGATGACGTACAAGGTGTTTCTCAAAATAGATTAAGAAAACTGATAGAACTTAGTCCTGAAGTGGGGAAAAAACAGAAGCAATAGTTGAATGAAGGACTTTATGATGGAGAAGATTAACACAAACAGATGAATTGTACATATACTTCATAAGAGAAAACTTTCATCAGATTAAAGCAAAGGAAGCAAGTAAATCAGTATATTGCAGTTAAAACTGGACTAGAAAGGCACACATCTCATAACCAAATCAACAAACAGAAAGCAGTTGCTCAAACAAAAAAGCAGAATCAAAACCTAGTAAAATGGTAGACAGTGCAAGACAAGGTTGCTTTGTAATCACACCCTGCAAAAGCAAAGCAAGTACTGAAATATAAGACAAGAAGACCAAAGTGAAGAAGCCACAAAGGTTTGGAAAAATTAGCTATCGTGAAGATGACAAACACCACAGAGGGCAAAGAGTAGGTGAAACAGCCACGAATAAAGCCATAATGTCTTTCATAAGAAAGGACAGCATGTTAACGACATGCAGGAATGAACTCAGAGAGAAGAAAATCTCTAGTGGTATGAAGCAAAGGGTCATACAATTCTGTGAACTGTAAAAGTAAAACTTATTTTTGACAAGACCTTGAGATGAGTGAATAATTCTTGCAAAGAGTGATAAACATAGAAACCTTTTGGCCATCCTCCTAGACAGAAAGCTTAAACAGATCAATTCTAACACGGGGGGAATCTGCTGGATGAAGTTCTTGTGAGCAGTAAAAATAAATCAAAAGAAAAGCTAAGATTTTAGTGGTGTCAAGTAAAATAAAAGATAGGCATTCTTATGCAGAAAGTAAGTAAAAAGATAAGAAGAGAGTGAACTTAAAACTGAATACTACAGAATTAATTTGCCACTGGGCAAAAAACCGCTGATGATACATATGATATATTATGGCTTCTTCACTCCCTCAGATGGGAAGGTTAGCTGATGTCAGATTTGACTTAAATAAAATATAGCCAATCATTAAAAATCCAAAATATCTACAATAATTAAAATTAAAATATTTGTTATCATTTATCTTATATATTTATTAGTAAAATCACAGATTTGACATTTGGCACACATGTACTTCTCACCCCAATCAGGTTTTTAGCAGATAACCTTTGGTGTTGAACTTCCATCATAACCGTGCAGGTTATAATGGTAGCTTGCTTGCTTTTCAACAGAGAAATCCAGGGATGATTCCTTCATATTAGGCTTAATCAAACATTTCCCTCACTGTTTTTCTAATGGCACCAAGTCACCCTTTAGAATCTTCAGAGTTATTGCAATTTACAACAGAAAGACAACCAAGAATACTGCATACAAAGAAGATTTCTGATCCTAACACTAATTATATACTAAATACAACACTTGTAAGAGTTATATAGTTTGGTAATATATCATTTGTAAATACATTTTACCTTTCCGTCTTTCAACACCAGGTAACTCAGTACAATGTCCTGGGTTTAAATTCGTCATTGTTTGTATGGAGTTTATATATTTTCTCTATGTCTGGCATTCAGGTTAGGTTGATGGAGTTTCCAAGTTGACTCTTGGGATGTACATACTGTGTGACAGAATTAGCCATGTGGTAGACTGGCGCTATTCCCTTCACTGTTTTTTGGCTTGTACCTCAAATTAAAATAAATGAGTTTGAGAATGTTATTTTATGTTGTACCACTCCTTGAGTTCTTCTACCCTGAGCCAGCATGACTACAGTATACTGTAAGATACCAATCCCCAGAGCAACAGCATAAAGAACAAAATAATAATCCAGAAATGTAAGCAAGCAAAATTGCTGTCATGCTTGTTACTGTGAGAGGTATAGTGCACATTGTCACCAGAAGTACATGAAAGAATAAAAAAAGAATTATAATTATTATTATTGGAAAAACAAATCTTTAAACTATTTACAAAATCCTCTACTGCGACATACTCCCCAACCTAAAGAAAGCTAGAATACAATTTACAATAAACAACAAATATATTTACACCAATAATACAGGGAATTTTGCAAGAAAGAAACAAACAATGTTATTTAAAAGTCTGTTACAAAGTCCTGTTGCATTTTTATGTTCCTTGTATCAGAAAGTGCCTAAATTTGAAAAGAAGCATTCCCTTACCATTTCTTCTTCAAGGCAACAAGGAACGGCCATAAATTCACTCCCAAATTCACAAGAAGGCTGTCATTTCAGGGTCCTGCCCTGTTGGAGTCCTGCAGGGGTGATCGTTTGTCCAGTTTCACCAGGGCCTTGTCCATGTTTTCCTCTGTCCTGTTTCCCCTCCTTTCTCTTATATAGCCACTCCTCCTTCCTTGCCATGTGCTCCCTTCTGTCTAGTCCATAGGTTTGTATTTCCCTACACAGACATTCTTTATCATTTATTGGAAACATTGAATTGTATAAACAGACAATGACCAAAAAATATTCACAGTAACTGTTGAAATGTCATAATATGGAAAACAGTAAGATTAAATGCGTACTATAAAGCACGAGAAGATGTATTATATATATGTAGAATGGATTTACAACATGTTCAGACCCCTTCTTCTTCTTTAGCTATTCCCATTTTTATATCGGAGTCACTGTATGCAAATGTTATTGTGTTTTAGATTTAATTTCAAATGGATAAACTTTCCATTTTTGCCTATCCATTTGTATTTAATAACCCATAATAACAAACAAGAAAATGTCTTTAGAAAGGTTTGCAAATTTATTAAAGATCCAAAAAAAACTAATTTATATAAGCATTCAGAACCTTTGCTGCAGCACTCCAGATTATAATCAGTCGCATCCTGTTTGCTTTAGTTATCTTTGAGATGTGTCTAGAACCTGATTGGGAACCACCTGTGGCAAATTAAACTGACTGGACACCATTTAGAAAGGCACACACTTATATATCCCATAATTCACAATGTGACAAATGTTTTCAATTTGTCATTATTGATTATTTAGCTTATACTGATGGACAAAACTGGCAAATTTATCCATTTAAAATTGAATCTACAACAGAATCACAAAGTACAAAGTGTGCTGAAACAGAAGCGGTCTGAATGCTTTCTGAATCCACTGTTTCATCTAGAGTATGCCCACACTCTAATTTTGCAGTCCTTTTGACAAGTGTCTCTTCCACCAGCATCCTACATAAATTTCCCCCACTAAGGAAAGATATCACACCAAAGGATACAGAATAGGTGAGTTTTTACGGAGAGCAGCCAACCCTTTCAATCGCAAGCAACTGAGGGAAGCCTTTATCAAGTCTTTTGACTATCCTAGCTCCAAATGATTTCAAAGTTGTTGCCCTTGCCCTTTCAGGAAAATGGAATGGGTCCTGTTTCAGGAATAATGGTATGTACATTCTATTAAGTTGTTCATGGTGGAGTTCACGTGCCAGAAATCCATCTGACTGGCTTACTCAAAATCCACAAACCACTCAAACTGAACATAAGTCTTTTGATTGGTTAATATATTTGGTTAACAACTTTCAGTTAACTACTTATTGGTATAATCTTTCCGTGTTGCAGCATTTTTGTGCAATGCTGCAGAACATTAATTAAGGATCTATTGTATTTAAAATAAGAAGTGATTGATGAAGGAGGTGACTACATAATCTAAGGATTTAAAAGGCTGAACATACATGAATTGCAAGTTTGATAAAATTCCTTAAAAAACTTTTTTTTTTTAATACAAAGCTCATTATAATCATTTGAATTTTTGTTATTTGTATCTTGCAGTATACTTTGCATAATTTTCTTAATTGACAACTGAAGATTTTCATAGGATTTATGTCAAAATAAGATGATTATTATTTTTTCTTACTCAGAATGTATTGCTTCTCAATTTTTGTTAATCATTTAGTAAACAATTTATCATTTTCATTCACATTTCCTTTTGGTTCTACATTTATGGACAAATATTACAACATTTGAACATTTGGTCTAAATACAGTTTCACCATGTATCTACCATAACAGATTTTTGAATCTACATTGAATGCAACCTTTATTTTTTTCTTTGTGTTTTATTGTATTTCAAGCTTGTATAGGATTGTATAAGTTTATCTCACCATCCTTGGTCTCGTGGGAGCAGGATAATACATATGGTGAAACAGTGGGACCTGCTGCTGATTTATAGCTGTAGTGTCCATCCATCCATTATCCAACCCACTATATCCTAACTACAGGGTCACGGAGTAGCTGTAGTGTGCTTTGTTCAAATCTAAACTCAGTAAATGTCTCTTGTGAAGTTTTCATACCTGTCTTATGTCCGTGTCGGTTATTTTTCTGGTTAGTCTAATTTTCTTATTATAGACATAGTGCTTGTTTGTGTTGTAAATTGATTTAGTATGAGTGATACTGTATGGGTGTGTGTGTAAAGATGCTCTGTACTCTTAAACATAATGATTCTTCAGTAGTACTATTTGATTCTTTATTAGGTTATGTGGGTCCTCATAGAACCATTGCTTGACAAAGAAGAATTTCATTCTGGGAAGTTCTTTCCGTATGGAGTTGGTTCTTTGTGCTTCAAAGAACTTCCGGATATGAAGGAAAAAATCTATTGAGGTATAATAAGCCAGAAGGTCACCGACAGATTAAGAAAACCTGGACTTAGCCTGTGTTACTTAACATATGCAGCAAGAGTCCTTTTAAAATCATGACCAACTGGTATTTCACAAGACTTCTACCATCTGTTTTTGGTTTTAAACATTATGGAGCTTAATACAGATCTAAATAAATCTAAATAAAAAATGGTTCTTTCGGGAACCTTCATGTGTATGGGTCTTTTTGGTACCAAAAATGTTTATCCTATCACATCACTCTGAAGAACCACTGTTGGCACCATTGTTGTTAAGAATGTGCAGTGAATTTGTTCACCACCTATTCTTAGTTCCTGTCATGCACAAGATACTGCAGGGATAGAGTCTGACTCACCCTTATCCTGATCTGAACTGAACAGGTTTGATATTGGATGGCTTGCAGTATGGGTTCTTTTGACAACCCCATATTACTGCACTCCAAACTATTCGTATTATCATATCCTAACTGGTGCAGGTCATGCTTTCCCTTTTCTCTTTTGCTTCATTTCCTTGTAACCCTACAGTAAATCTCTCTTTCTAAAAATCTTTATTCTTATTTCTAACCACCTCTGCTCCACACTGTTAGCCTATACCTTCTGACTCTATTCTTAATTTGCTCTGCCCTGTAGCAGAAACCTCGGCCTCACTTCCAGGTTTCACTAGGGTCTTTACTAGCTTTCCAGACTCTCAGATTTTAATTCCCAGAAACCTTCAGCCATAATAATCGTTCACAGCGATACATATTTAGAATGACACCTAATCTGTCACTTGCTAAAGAAACCCATGTCCAAATAATTTTCTGCTGGGTTTAACTACTGTCATTTAGTGATTTGAGGAATATGATATGGTCTGGCAGAGAACTTTATTCCATCAACTACTGTACAGTGCCCTCAAATCTCCAAATTATGCTTCAATAACTAAATACACAAGAAATGTATGTGATATCGCATAGCAGCATGTGCTGAGTATGCTGGTAATTGTCCTCAATTTAGGCACGTTCCTTTTGAGGCAAGGGCTTTTACTTCTCTATTTTTTGGGTTTTGATAACATCTTCTAAGTCTTTTTTGTAGAAGTACATTTTTTATAGGTTTCTCTTAATACTTTAAAAATCATATCACTAATTTTTAGTTACCGGGTGTATAAGAGAGACTTGCAACAAATGAACTTCCTATTCAGATTAGATTAACCTTGTGCCAGTTTTTGTTCAAAATTCTCAAATGTGTTTGTTTATTCTCTTTTTATTTGAAAGGCAATTCAGTTTTTCTTTTATTATTAATCTTTGTGACATTTAAGTTACTTTGTGTAAAAGCAAAATGACAAATACGTACATATCCACTAAGAAAGCACCATAGTCACTAAAATTAAGGAAGCCTGCCATTTTCAGGAAACTAAAGCTTACCTTATTACCTCAACATGGTGATATATTTTTGAAAAATAGACATGGCATCGACTTGTAGCAGCAGGTAAGGGTCTCTCTGCTTGCCTCTGTGTGGTAAAATCCAGCATGTAATTCCAGATCCCAGAAGGACTTGACTTGTTTGATGTTTCCTTTTCTGACCTTGCAAAGTGTGCAAAATCAAATCCTTCATAAAACACACTGAGAGGATAAAGAATTTTAAGGACATATGATGGCATTTGTCAGCTAAGCTGGCAATTTTTACTGTGCTGTTTGGAAAAACATGAAGTATTTGAAGTGGCTTTTTATATCCCTGTTTGGGATACTATTTCAGATCAGAGGTAGAAAGTGATAACATTGTTATTTTATTAAAGATTTTATTAATTTAAAGGAAAAGACTAAACATTATCTACAAAAATGCAGGCTTTGAGGAAGTTAAACACGAGAAAATTAAATCTCTGTATAGGCCATTTCTACCCTTTTTATCTACATATTTGCTAGTTCCACAACCCTTAAAAATGATACAGCCAAAATAGTTACAGCAAATATAATAAGCAATTGTAATCCATGTATTAAACCTTATAACCACATCTCAGTTTGTTGCAATGTAATACAAATCTGAAATTTAGTCAGATTTAAAATTAAAATAAAAAAAATGATACTGTACTTTTTAAAATAATGTCTAGACAGTCCTGACTTTTCATGTAATAAATTAAATAGATTCTAAAACAGGGCAGTGCTGTGGTGTAGTGGTTAGTGCCTATGTTTCACAGATCTAATATGAAGGGTTTGGATTCCACCCTGAGTGTTGCAAGTGTCTGTGTGGATTTTTGTTTTGGGTACTCATGTCTTCTTCCCATATATCAAAACCATGATAATAGCATGAAAGGTTTAACTGGTGCTTCTAAATATGCTTTTTGTGTATGGAATCCCTAAAATGAGCTAGTGCCCTTTCCATTGCTGATTCCTGTCTTACATCTAATAGTGACATGGTTCAGCTCTGGCACATTCCTGAATTAGGTTAAGTAGGTTTAACAATATTAATGAAAAAAAAAATTATACAGAACATTTTCATATGAAATTTATCTCAAAGTGCGTTACATCTAATAAAATACCAATTATAATAAAAAGACTGTTATGTTTATGGTATTCTAAAACAAACCTTAAGCAACATTGAGCTTTAATCATTTTTAAAGCTGTATACAATGTTATGAACACTTTATCCCTGTCCTAATACATCTGCTGGGTGGCACTTGGTGACACAGCTGAATTGTACCTGTTAGGTTCGACTTAGTCTTGCTGAAGCCAGATGAATAATATATTCATATGGAATCAATTATATGTGAGTTGTGTTTAGAACTGTGTGGGAACAATTTGACAGTTCCCTGAGTGTCACATTTCTAAAACCAATCTAGTGCCTCATGAAGACGGCAGACAGTGTAGGAGTGGTAATCCTGAACTGCAAAGATGGTGGTCTTGTTAACCTGCTCCGACAGACAGCAAGCTTCTGTTTACGATGAACTGTCTGCAGTCAAAAAGTCTCAAAAATATTCCCTGTTAGATATAAAAATGGATGTCACATGTGCAGAGAGCACATTTCACGTCTTAAAAATAAACATAACCTGTTGGGTTTAAAAATAAACATAACCTGATGCAATTAAAAAAAAACATTATTTATAATTAGATTATAGGTTGGCATTTGAAGACATCAATGGATGAATAGTAAACGTGAATAATATGTTGTCGGAGGTGCTTTGTGAGCTTTGTTGTTCAGCACTACAGTAAACAATGAAAGCTTAAAAGAATTAGCATCTACATTCATGAGAATATGAAGTGCAAAATATGCATTTGAAGTAAACTGTGTGTCACTTTCCATCAAAAGGACTACCGTGAAAAGAGCTGATAATGATGAGCCACAGGATATGCCGATTTCAGTGCTCAAAACACCCAAATCAACAAATCTGCCTAATTACACCAGTAAAGCATAGATAAGGCTGCATAGCACTCACCTTCTGATTGCATGTCTAAACAAATAACTAAAGAAAATTGACATTACTGTCTAATTGGAAATGAAACATGCCATGACAAAATAGTCACAGCATTGCCACAAATTGTATATCCATAGACAACAAATGCTTATCTAAACTCTATTTGCTGTCATTATGTCATATAGTGATTCAGTAGTTAAAATGACAGAAAGATCTCGCAGCAGACAGCAGCACTTCTGAAATGTGTGTAACCCAGTAGATGCAGTGGTCTAGTGTGTGTGTCTGTCTATTTCCACTGTTGCAGGGCTCATTACAACATACCTGTACATATTAACTATTAAGGTTCAATTACCTTGTGCTGCTGAGCTCTTGAATGGAAAACAACAATTTTAGCTTTTTATTTCCTCTCATCGTCTAGTCTTTTGTTCAGTATCTTTGCTCTCTCCCTCTAAACCCCGGTGGCAAATTAAAATGCATGGACTTAAGTAATTGGAGGCCAGTGTTTTACGAAGAAGCCTTGTGGGTATAGCCTTTGCTGCTATTCAGTACACACTTTTAATGGATTGTCCCCAAATGTGCATTCTCATTTGAGCAACATGTCTGGAGCCCACACGACTAGTTTTTGCTTAGCCTAATCAGTACAGATAAGAAATGGGGAATGTAGAGGCGGTGACAGTTTTTAACTTCCTTTCCCTATTTAACCTTAAAGTGGAAAAAGACACCTCAGAGGACCTCTGATGTTTCTTCAGCCTTGACTCTGGAAGCCCCACTCCTTCCAGCCCTTCCACTATTTAAAAAGCACCCAGACCGGAAATTGGTATCCATTTATGAAATGCTAAATTAGCCAATGAATATGCTGTTATTGGACTGGACTTGTGAAGAATTAATGAGGTAGGAAGGCATGTCTCTGGCATATCTGAGTAAATTTCATTTTTGCTTACAAGATGGCTTTCTAGAAGTGATTTAATTAACAATATTTTAGCAAAACAATATTTGTTTGGAGGATTGTGAGCATTTGACTGGATGTCTTGACAGGTGGATTATGCAACAAGAGTAACAGAAGTTTTGTTTTCCATAAACATTTTGATGTTCTTTGTTGATGTCCAATGCTGGTTACTGCAGAAATATTCTATCAGCAAATTATTATTCCGGAGATTAACATTTTTGTCAGCTATTACTTAAAACTATATGAGGTAAGTGTCACATAAAAATATAATTTTTGGTGGAGTATTCTTTTAACAAAACAAACAAGATTATAGTACATTTTAAATATTAAAATTCAGCAATTAAAGAATCACACTGTAATTACAAAAAAACACAACACTGAGATCACCAAGACATGCCTGCTTGGTTTGACAGGTCAGGTCAGGTGGGGTTGGGGAGCATGCACAGGTACAGTGCATTGCCACATCCACCATATGGCAAAACTGCTCAAGATTCTGGTTGGCAACCCCCCCAGGCAGTCACGCAGTCCAGTCCCACCCCCCGGAAATGACCATCTATCTGCCACAGCCAGGTACACCAGCTGCTTGGGTCCTCAGCAATAAGGATCCTGCAAGCTGCATCACCCACGGGGAATTCAGCCACATGGCTGTAGTCCCATAAATGATGCTCCCTCACAATGCAGGTAATGTGTCTCATTCAGGACTCCATGAGCAACTGCTCATTTGACACAAAGTCAAACCGCTGGTACCCAAAGATTCTCCAAAGAGACACAGTACTGAAGTTTGATTGCCAGCTTTTAACTGCCCATGTATAGGTCAGTAAAGGGGTGTGCATGCTCCTTACTGATTAACACATGTCCAGGGTTGCAGGGACAATAAAGTTCTTAATAACTGTATGATCAGCCAGTGTTCTTTTTCAATGTCTCTATTAACCATCCACATCAAAAGAAAAAAAGTGCATTCAGATCTCAATCCAATGTTTTTTTTCTTTGTTAATAATATGCTACAAATGTGCTTTTATAATGCATAGCATTTTTAAAGTTGAATGAAAACATACTCATACTTGGTGGCACACTGGTATATTCCTAATGCCATTGTCTCATGCAAGTTCTCCCTGTTTCCCTGGACCCTTTGGGGTATTCTAAATATCCAAGAAATGTTCATTATAGATTATCTGCTAACTTTGAATTGGTCATGCTGGACTGTGTATGTCATTCCGCCCTCCAAAGGAACGATTCTCTAGAAACAACTGTTTCCTGCCTTGTGCCCAGTTCTGCCAGGATAGGCCTCCTGTCACCATTAATTTGATTTAGGTAAATTAGATTTTTATAAATGTGCGTGTAGAGTGTTCCCAGCAGTGGAACGATAATTCATCTAGTGATGGTTGCAGCTTTGTTTTTGATACTGCTGGGAAACGATGTGGCTTCTCCTGATCTTGACCCAGATAAGTGAGTTCAGAAAATTACCAAATGTTTAAATGTTATAGTATGATTGCTGGTTATTTTACATTGGCCGTTTAGAGGAACATTGTCCAGGACTGTTTATATCTACTGATTTGACTGTCATGTTCTAATGGCCAGAAAAAAAATATGTTCAGTATGAAGTGATGATGTGCAGAAAATTAATGATACAAATGTTTAAAATAATTGAATATACTTACCCGACAGTTCAAAGCTTGTGAAATATGTTACTCTTTTTTCCTCCTTCTCTACTGTGAAACAGACAACTGTTTTAAAAGCATTGACACAGGCATTTTAATTTCTCCGAGAGCCAGTGCTGCCTTAATTCAATTCCCACACATACTTAATTTAATATATGTTTAATTTGGAAAATAAATTAATTCTAATTATGCATTTTACTAATCTTTCAGTAATTGTTTTGACTGCTTTATCACTGTAGCCTTTTTAAAGAAATAAAATGTATTTTAAAAATGGTTAAAACAATAACTCTCTGCTAGAGTTCAGCCACAACCATGACCTCTGTAGACAGAGTTCATACTAAGCTGGGAGTATGAAAATCAATGAAGATTAAAGAGCAAAGCTGGATTTGTGCTTATGAAGGAGGACTGCATACTTGGCTGACTAGGGTTTGCAGCAGTTCACAGATCTTGATCAGAGAAAAAAAAGAAATAAATTAGGCCGTCTTTTATTACTGAATGAGTCCTTATGTGTTGCCTTCAATGAACCACTAAGGTTCTTTGTGCTTTATCCTTTGTTGCATAGCTTGGCTATAGTTATCAAGTTGTTAACTTTGCTTTCATTGACTGTTTAGACCATAGAAACAGTCTTACATGAAAACTTTAGAAATTGAATCAGTCAATCGAACTGTCAGCATTTATTTTATATTGTGCAAGAGAACCCATTCAGGACTGGGTCTGCAGATATTTTATCTTTGATCATGAGAGGAGTCAAGCAATAAGAGAGATAAATGGATTTGGCAAAAGTTGTGACCATGCCAGAGGTACTGAGCTGCCACAACTAGGAAGCATTATACCACTTAAATGGTCAAATTAATCAGTCTGATAGGTGGTACTAATAATGGACTTGCTAGGTGTGCCATACATTACCTCTTCATACTCATTGGAATGCACATGAGATCTAATTGTTGCTTGTCACTTTGTTCAGCCTCCACAAGAAAAGGTGCAAAGGATTTGAAGAGAGGGTGGGTCAGGTAAGTAATTGTCAGTGAAAATACAAATTGTGGGTCAAAACTAAGAAATTAAGCTTGTATTTTGTCAGAGCCAAAAAAGAGTCAAAAACTTGGAACCTAGATTGTTTTCCTAGAAAACACTATCAAAGAAATGCAAAAGAGTTTAGCATGTATCCAGAATCTTGAACAAAGTCTTACACACAGCGCCACTATAAATGCTGCTGTATCAAATACATAACAAGATGCGACTTCTGGGTGCCTAAAATGGCAGATTCTGTTAAAAACAAAACAGCGATGCACTAAAATTCAATAAAGACAAGAAATATTTTCTGGTATGTATAAACAAAGCTTTACTAAGAAAATAATGGTATTTTTAGAATCCTTGTCATTCAAAACTGAAGCAGAAAATATTTTAAGGCTTAAAGAAAAATGAACAAAAACAGCAATCACAACACGACTTAAGTGGGAGCTTCGACTCGGAATAGCAGGGTCGTCTGGGACCATTAAACAGGGCGTTTGGAGCACAACTCCTGGAGTTCCAGAGTCTGGTCCTGTCCCTGAAAACAATGTATGAAAAATATCAAGAAGGAGTTCCTGCCTAAGTCTTAAAAGCTACCACTGGCTATATGGCCTTTAGCTTGGTCGGGTGAATAAAGGAGAAAGGTTTGGCTGATGGAAAGAGGTGAGGCCAGGAGGTACTATATAAGAAAGGGAGGAAGGAAGGGTCTTTTGTATTTTGTTGAGAGAGTGTATAAGGCACCGTACCAGGTAGATAAGATGTAAATGCTGTGATAGTCAGGACCAGAATGAATGGGCTAAGGTTTCGTTTTTGTTTATTTATTTGATATCTTCACTTCCTTGTGTTATCCCCTTCATTGGCATTATTGTTTTATTAGTAAAAACTTGTTTTGGAGTACTTTGTCCTTCTTAGCGTAATTATGGCTTCAGGGATTGCTCAAAAACACCACTTCAGGCCACAGTATGAAACTATTTAGATTGTGCATTTTACTACTCTTAGCACCAACGCAATAAGGAAGTGAATTTTATAATGATAAATTAAAAGAATGGTAATGCATAGAGGGGAGAGAAAAGATATCTTACAAAAAGTTTGACCAAAGCAATA
Organism: Polypterus senegalus; assembly: GCF_016835505.1. Lineage (NCBI taxonomy): Eukaryota > Metazoa > Chordata > Cladistia > Polypteriformes > Polypteridae > Polypterus > Polypterus senegalus. The sequence continues at coordinate 141,179,867 of NC_053160.1, forward strand.
AGTAGTACATTAAAAACTGCTTGCCGTAAATTAAAACGAGTAGTTTAAAAATTAAATGCTTTAATACTGTGAGTTTAAGGACTAAAACAAGTAAGCTGGAGGTATACAGAATGTAGCTACACATAATTATAATATCACAGCCATAGCAGAAATCTAACTAAATCAGTCATGGAGATGAGAACAAGCATAAACAGGTGCACAACTTTTAGGAAAGATAAGCAAAATCAGACTGGTGGGGAAATTGCCATTTATATAAAAGAGAAATTAAATGTGTGCCTGTTTCAGATGGGTGATGAACCACTTAATCGTGAGGATACCTGGAATCAAAAAAGAAAGGGTTAGGAATAGACACCTGATGTTGAGAATGTATTATAAAAGCCTCCATGCAAATAGTACTTTCAATGTACATCTTTTTTAATAGTATATTAGAAAAGCAAGTTTAAAGGAGGATATAATTAGTTTTGGGGAAATTTTCTAAATATTTAGTAAAGCAAGCTAACAAATTTGGACCAAAAAACAGGATTTTATAGATTCTATATTAGTTGTTTTTTTCTACTTAGTATGTTAAAACACCAAGAGGAGGAGCTACATGCAGTATCTACTGTATATACTAAAATGCAAAGAAGTGTAATTTAATCGAGTTTTCCAACTCACAATAAATTAGAGTTGAAAGTACTATGTTATTTGAAAACCTTTCTCCTTGAAGCTTTTAAAAAGTATCAGAATTTGAATTGCATTATTATTAGGTTAGTTATTAAAATAAAAATATACTGCAAACATAAGTCTTGACATCTATGCTCCTTCTCTCAATGGTTATAAAAACTACAGAGCAAGCATGGTGGCAGGACAAATTTAACAAGGGGGCATTGGATTTTCCAGGGGGAGCCATTGCGTGATTACAATACAAATAAGGCCCAAATAATTTTCTGTTCACAACAGATATGCCTGACAGTGCATATGCAACCAATGGCAGCCAACAGAACTTCATCCTAAACATCTGGATGGTACAGGATGGCACTGCAACGATCCAAACTAAGGTTTTATTTATTAAACATGCGTAAGGCTGGTACAAATAAGCACTTATGAGCTCCCACACACAAAAAAACCACAAACCCATATTTTATGTTTAAATTTACAAGAAATAACCTGAGATTACATAAGCACTACAGAAAAAAGAACCTCATTCTGCAAAATGCAACTCTGCAGTATCACACTGTAGCAAGACAAACAAGTTTGTATTGATCAGATGATTGTAAGGTGGCACTGGTTGTTTTTGATTTTCATTTGCTTTTTCAATATTTGTTGCATGTTCATTTGTAATTTTAAATCCCCTAGTGAACAGATAGATAGATAGATATGACATGAGATTCTAATTGATTCAATCAGTACTAAATATTTCCATACATTGAATATTAAGTAGTTGTGATGTTGTTGGGTTAAACTCCACCACAGGTATGATGATACTGAAAAGATTGCTGCTTGGGTTCACAGTTGGTTTGTAATAAACAAGGCAGAATTCTCAGAGTGGAAGTGATTATACAATTAGGAGTCAGTAATTATACTACCATACAACTCAGAGTGTTTTATTAGAATGCCTATTCAAAAACTAAAACTGTTAAGCTTAACTTCAAATTGGTAAATTTTGAGCAAATGCAGCAAAATTAAAGAATATAATCTTAAAGCAAATTAACTCTGTATGATATCCACAAGATCAGGGGGTATCTGATGGAGTATGCAGCACAACATTTGGTCTTTCACTGGTCTTTCCACATCCTGACTACTGCAACTCTTTACTGGCAGGAGTAATTGAATGCACTACCAAGCCACTGCAGATAATTCAAAATGCAGCTGCACATCTTGTTTTCAAAAAGCTGAGACAGGCACATGTTACTTCATTGGATCCCGGGAAGCAACAGGTATAAAGCTCATATCCTTGATGCTTGCCTACAGAAGAGTCAATGGATCAGCACCAGCATATATGGAAGCAAATGTGAACCCTGCTTGCCCTCTCACATCTGCTGATGAAGAGTATCTAGAGATACACAAAAAAGACTGCATTCTCACACCATTGCTCACGTACTGAAGTGTCAGCGTGCACTTTTCATGGTATTACACATATATTTTTTGAGCATGCCCATGTCGATCAAACACAGGAAGCTCTGCAGTCTACTTGTGACTTTATGCTGTAGGAAGTAAGTGAATAAATCAAGGTAAATAACATTCGATCTGGCTTTTAGGTAGAAGCTGCTGTCACGGTACTTTGTATATAAGAACCAGATCGAATGTTATTTACTTATTTACCTTGATTTATTTACTTATTTTCCTACAGCGTAAAGTCACAAGTAGACTGAAGAGCTTCCCGTGTACATATACAAAGTACAGCGATGGCAAAAGTGCAATGTGCATTCTTTCTCTGATGTAGAACCATCGTCATCATCTGAGTTCACCTCTGTTATAGCGTGTCTTTATGTAAAAACAGCAGTGTCAGATGGGGGTTGTGAATGCGACTAAGAGAATAAAACTGAATAAAAAAAACAAAGCTAACCTTTACAAATATCATAAATTTACACCGGCTGTTACAGACTCAAATCAAATGTATGTTTTTATTCTAAAATAGTAAAAATAAGAGCAGCTCACTTCTCAAAACAGACTGGTCCGAGGTTGAACCCGTGAAGTTTTGATTACAGACAACAGCTGATACCGTTGTGCCACCGAAGCGGTCGTATCAAAGGGGTGTCAATGTTGCACCCTAACGTGGGTTCTTTTCCTGCAGTTATATTCTTGAATAGAAGCGCACTTGTTCTGTTATATTTGTACCTTTTGTGAAAGTGTTTATTTGATATTTAGACTTCAGGCTTCACACATTATACACTTCAGGACTACATTTTGTCAATTATTACTAAAACACGAAAAACGTTTCTGTTTTAAAAATGTGTTTACATAGATTTTTGTAGACACAGAACACAAATGAAATGCTCCAAATAACGATATGGTATTTATAAAAAGTGTCATTTTGCTTGACTTCTCACTCTATACAACTCTAAGCAACTGACACACAGGTAAACACACTTGAGCTGAGAAAACTATGCGGCGGTGGGATGATGTGATTGTAGGCTGCTTGCTGCTTATCGACACATTTACAGGACAAAAGATGCTGGTGAAGAGGTGCGAAGGGAATTAAGGTGGGACAGATGTACGAGTTTTTTCGTAGGCTTTGGTAATTCCAGCGTTAAGGAATGTGTTGTATTCACTGTAAAGATACCTTTGAGATTTAGGCCCCAGAAAATCGTTATTGACTAAACTAAAGAGATCCTAGTCTTTTAATCTTTTAGAGATTAACATGCTTTTTAAAATACATAGGCACCTGTTTGATTTTTGTTAGTCTACAGATATGGCACAGGCAGACTACTGCTCATTTGCTGATTGTCCAATTAAACATCCTATATTAAACTGACAGTGATAGCTATTTTATTTTGATTATAGACACTTCAATGCTGCTTTAGAACTTTTGGTCTTATAATATATCATGTACATTTTCCTAAACTCCTGTAGGAGTAATACAAGCAAATCAAGTGTAGTGGATTACTGAAAAAACCTTTCCAGAAAGTTCCCCACATAGTTACCTACATCTTCACCTTCACAGCTCACTACTCCCTGGCCTTTCCTGACAGCAAACCATTTCCTGTCATTTCCCCAACGCCAAATATGTTCCTTGGATCCGTTCCCGGAAATCACTGGCACAGAATCATACCCATTCCTGATGGATGCTAACACTGGGCAAGATTCCAGAAGTACTTTTTGGAGTGCAGACAGTTTCAGAATGGAGGAATGGTTCTGCATTTGCACATCATGTTTCATCGTTTGGTGTGTGACCAGTTTCTAGCATAACAGAGCAGTGGTGGCATGTAGAGGTTGAACTTCTCAAACACTCCTACAGCACTAAGTATTTTCACCTCAGTGATGAGGTAAATTGGTTTTATAATGGAATGACCATGAAAATTACTCATTTATTTTTTGTTGTTATGATTTTCTATTTCTGGAACTCTTATCTGTTTAAAAGTTAAATTGGCAATGTTATATTAACTTTCATAGTTTTAAAGTAATGCTTAAAAGTGTATTTATGGCAGAAGTGTTTCCATATATACACTTGAAGTGTTACTTTAATACTGGTGATTTTTCTCTGCGCAGTCAGTATATTCTTTCTTGCCAGCAGTCTAAATAGCCAAAGCCCCCTCTCTCACTCTCCACTACTATTAAATTGCCTCCTGTTACCAAAAGTAGTTGCAGGCCACCTAGAATTGCAATTTACCTGTTTAATTGCAGCACACTACAGTAACTGGATAGGGGCACTTGGCTACAAGTACAGCGAAAGGCTACCACTCCACCCTTCCTAATTTTCCTGCCATTCCTAATGTTTTCTAAGACTGCAATAACAAGTAAGGGCACCCTAAAATAGCTCATTGAAAGCAATACAGAATAAAAGGGAAAATTGCATGCGTGACTGAAACGGTTATTAACTTCAGAACAGTTTCCCATTTGCTGCTCCTTCAAAGGCTGTTTGTACCTCAAGTGTAAATATTACAAATGTGTTTAGCGATAACGGTATTTGAATAGTTACTGAGGAGGTGTCTAATTGCCCATTTGGGAGGTGAAAAGGCTGAAATAGAATTGCATGGCTTAAAAAGAACCAGATAAGGCATTGGCTGACTCTATGGCTGAGTAAGTTCTCCATTAAATACAGTAGATCTCTACCAGCTGCTAGAAGGGACAGCTGCCTATACGAAAAAAATAGATAAAATTAATTTATTTTGTAAATTTAGTATAGTTGTTGTCTACACATTTTACTAAAAATGAAAAGTACACAATAATCCAGTAGCACTACAATCTAGTGGAATGCAAGTCAATCTCAATAGATAATAAGTCATTTTTTTTTTTTGTTGGTGCATGAATTTAAAAAGAAAATATAACCTATAATTGTTATTGTTGTGCCAATGCCAAAGTTATAGGTAAAGCTTGACTTTTTTTTTTGACACACTAGTACCAAAGCTTCTTGTAACTACCATAGGCTCCACAATTTTGTGGTAGATCACAAAGGCACACAAAGACTGACCGAGGTTCAATTTCAGTTTGTGCTTAGTAGCCAAAACTAAAGAAACATGCATATTCAATTCACCTTCTGTTACAGCAAAATATTCAAGAATGTCTGCTTTGGCTGAAAACCATCGTAAGAGATGGCCAGCAGCCCAACTTGGACAGAACGCCCAAGAATGATGGGGGGAGGCAGCCTCTTTAGGGCACTGTTTCTCCCAGAATGCTAGATGGCAGCTCCCCTGGATTGCAACGGTACCCCAGAATCCCGAAGAGTTCTTTATCGCAGCCTTGTTGGGTACCGTGGGTGCCACCAGGTTGCCGTAAAGATGGAGGAGGCATATGGCATGGGGTTTCTAACTAACCCAGAAGTAATAACAGACTATGAGGCCCAGTACCTCCATTAGCCTGTACTGGATTACGTGGGTCTGAGAATCCTATGATACATGATAACATTAATTATTATGCAAATATGGGAACATTTCATAGTAAATATTTCAGATACTCTGTACATAAGTAAGATGCATATAACTATTTACATGTTTTTGCGTTGTACAGTCTTGTTTTAATGTTCTCAGTTTTAACCAGCAATTTTAGTTTCTTATTTTCAAACCCAGGGTATTTTATTTGTATTGCTTCATTTACCTAGCAAATGCAAAATGCATTCAAACATTTTGCTAACACAAAAGCATCACTTCATTTGTGCCAGAGCTGACTGAAGTTCAGCCCCAGAGCCTTGGATTTTGAACCTTCTAAACTCTGGGACTTCCAAATTCACACTCCTGTTCCTCCTCACACACCCCTGTACTGTTCTTCAAAACCTATATAAAATATTTGTTTTCAAGTTTTTTTTATTGTTAAATAAACATAGTTTATTCTACAGATTTTATTTAAAGGATAAGTTTGGTATTTTTTTAAGTCGAAGTTATTTCTTCACATTTTAAACTATGCTCTTAATGGTTCTACGAGAGAAGGATGAGCAATGTGGTAAAGCATACATCTGGTCCTTTTAAAATGACTGAAACTTACAAAAATGTTTTACTTTTTAACTTTCTTTCTAGAACAAGATGCTTAATATTCAATAAGATGTTTGGTTTGAAACATGGACTTATTTGATATTTTAGATAATATTATGTTTCTAAAACTTTTAGTAACCTATTTAAATTCAGGAAAAGGTGTGGCAGAAAAGTAATGAGACTGATTTTTTATTTACCAAAGTTTTTATTTTTTTCAAACATCAATGTTATCCCCTTCAAAGTAGTTCCCTTGGGCAGCTACACACCGATGGAGACGTTGTTCCCACTGTTGGTAGTAGCGCTGCAAGTCTTCAACCGGTATGGTCTTCAGCATGTCCGTTACACTCTTTTGGATGTTTTCTAAAGTCCCGAAATGACGTCCTTTGAGGACATTTTTCAGTTTAGGAAAAAGGAAAAAGTCACACGGACTGAGGTCAGGTGAATAAGGGAGCTGGGGAACCACAGGAATGCCTTTTGAGGTCAAAAATTCTGTTATGGAGAGGGCAGTCTTTCGGCACCATTTTGGCACAGACCTTTCGCATGTGCAAATGTTCAGTCAAAATTTGATGAACGGTAAATCTGTTCAAATTTAATTGTTCACTCAACATTCTTAATGTTAAACGACGGTCTGATCTCACAAGAGTGTTCACACGTTCGATGTTTTCATTGGTTTTGAAGTTGAAGTCCTCCTGAGCGGTGTTCATCTTCAACGTGTTTTCTGCCTTCCAAAAATGATTTGTGCCAGCGAAAAACTTGAGCTCGGGATAAAGAATGTTCCCCATAGGCCTGTTTTAACTTTTCAAACGTCACACTTGCCAATTCTCCAAGCTTAACACAAAATTTAATGGCACAACGTTGCTCCAAATTCCGCTGTTCCATTTTGCATGACGCACAACCAAAAACACAACTTCGCTAATAGCAGTCACAAAAATCACGTAGTTAACGGAAGGAGTTGAAACTCGCACTGAGCTATGGGAGGGTACTGATACACGTGCTCTATCAAGGACAACAGCGCAGCGTTGCCAGATCGCTTGCAGTGTTGCCAGTCTCATTACTTTTCTGCCACACCTTGTACATTTAAAGGTTGTCTTCAAAAAATGGTCTTTCTTGTGAAAACAAACATGATTTAACTAGTTACCTTAATAATCACTTTTTCCTTAGGCAATTCTTAAAATAAGTAATGTAAATTTAAAGTAAAATTTGTTTTCATTATTTTTCAATTTTATATGAATTCTACCATTGCGTGGCTGAACCTGTTACATTCAGTTAAATGGCAAAGATGTTTTACACTAAGCTTGCGTATGTATTTTTGAAAGGTTCACAAATTTTATAACATTGCAAGAAAAAGTAAAAAATCATTAAATGATGATGAGACACATCTCTGTACTGTTATTTTAGTCAATGTTTGTTACTGATTTCTACAACTTTGATGTATTAATGGTGACAGTTTGAGGTATGAAGCTTTTTTAATTAGGAGACTGTTAAAAATGTAATGATATTTTTACAAAGCAATTAAATGTGAAAATAATTTAGTGTCATATTTTGATTAAAGTTCATGCTCTTGATGAAAAGCCTACTGGTATTATTGGTACTTGAAGAAATTGAATGTTTTAGAGCACCTCATTAGGTACATTACATTCAACTTTGTATTCATTACTGAAACTAATTAATCTGATTTTAGGTTTATTAAGAACAGTCCATCCCTGGCAACAATGGACACAGAGATGCAACTAGGCCTGCACAGAATGCCAGTCCACTGCTGGGCACACTTCTGCACACACGTACACTAACTCATATGTGGCCAATTAATACTTGACAACCTTACCTGAAAACCTTTGAAATGTGGTAGGACAACTAGAGTACATCTAGAAAAGACAATATAAAAGCAGAGATAATGTGAAAACCCAACACAGAGAATGAATTCAAACCCACCCTCATTGAACTGTGCAGAAGCAGCACCAACTATTCCACCAGAGTGCCAAAGGGCCTCTAGGACCAGTTATCATTCACGGGGAAGAACTGGAAGTGGCACAAACCTACAAATAACTGGGGGTTCACATAAACAACAAAATGGACTGATCAGACAACCAGTGGCACCATACCATGTACTTGCTAAGGAGAATCAGGTCTTTTGATGTATACAGCAAGCTGTTGGAAATGTTCCATCAGTCCATTGTAGCCAGTATGTTGTTGTACGCTGTGAACTCCTGGGGAAACAACTTGTGCTCAAAAGATGCACAATGCTTGAATAAACTTATAAGAAACACCTACTCCATCACAATGCTAACCCTGGAAACCCTGGATAAAGTTTATCTAATCTAATGTATTAAAAGGAGGCCGTAATAAGTTTTTAAGTGCATTTGCGTATAATGTGAGATTCACCTATTGCAATATCCATGAATATCTGTCTGTAAGCCTGCATGAAACAATTCAGCTCCCACCATGGACCGATTTTGTTGAAATTTGGTAAACTTATCCTTTAACGAGATTTATCACTGTCATTTTTTCATTGAGATATATTAAACAGACTGTGCTGTACAAAGTTTTGAAATTTCAAAGTCTGCCATTGAAAAGCATTGGCGATTCTGCAAACTCATCTAGCTTAAGACAAAGAAGCATTCTGAGTGACTTCAACTACAAATTCACTTACTGTTTCAATTTTACCCTTAAAGCAGTTACACCGACGTGTTTAATTTCCTGTTGTTCACCTCCAATAGCTGCTACTTCTTGCAAACAGATCCCCAATATAAGTTAATGAAACACCAGCAACCTGCATGCGCGGGTAAGAACTTGCTGTCACAATCTGTTTGTGCTTGGTGAACGACAGGCAATCCACTAGTCGGCAAGTCCAACTGGGTGTGCAGGAATACCTCCACATTAGCACATTGTTTCTGCTTTATGAAGCCTTACCAGCTGAATGAGCATAAAAGTAAGAGAACCACTGCAGCAGCATCCCATTCCTCATGATGCTTTAAACTGTAGCAGGTTAGTTAAATGATCTTCCTAGCCATAAAAATATAAAATACATAGAAGGTATTCAAAACGTTACTTAGAAATGAATGAAGTATCATGGGGCATGTAAGCTGTTATGGAAAAAAGTAAATAAACTTTTACTCAGTGTATACCTTACACTAAACCAGCCTCACAGCTGCATTATCTGCAGATTACAATGACTGACTATTTCACTGACACTGTAATTAACCAAAAGAGTGCCATATTCACCTGGTATCCATAATGATCAGTCACTGTAATAAGGTTTCCCTTTCACTTCTGTTATTCCCTAACATTTGTCATAACTGAATAGCTTTGTAAGTCTCATTTCATAGAACTTACTATGGCGAGACATGCTCGAGCAAAGAGGAAACTAATTACAAGAGGTTTATTTTCAAATTGTCACAGTGTGTAAATATGTGTTTGTGTGTGTGTATAAGTAAATGTGGTCTCAGTGATGAACTAGAGTCCTATCTAGACCTGTTTTCAGCCTTTAGCACAGTCATGGTAAGACAGCCTCTAGTCCCCACAAACCCTGGATTGAGAAGGTTCTAGATCGATCTACTGAACTCAATCCATTGAGGGCTACAGTGCTCGAACGCACATGAATGTTACACTATGCGTATGTTTTCTTGTTTCTCCCTGCGACATCTTATCAGACAACCCATGCAATGAGATTCAGTGGGGAAAGGTTTTGGTCACTACATTGGTTTTCAGCAGAAATGTTCTTTTTTATTAGTTAAGTCTACAAAGTCTCAAAGGAGTTTTTGCACATTACTTTTAATGTTGCCTCTTAATTTTACATATATTTTTTATTACCTATCACTAAATGCTGTGTTCATTTGTTAATCTGTTAGTTCAACTTTGATAGAGTGGATGATTGAGCCCAGGTAGTATTTTTTGTACATAGAAAGCTGCATTTGTTGTTCTGCTTTCCTGTGTGTCAAGCCTAACAGGAATAGTTCCTGGACTACATTAAAATCCAACAATTATTAGCTGTCTTGTTCGTGTGTAGAACATGTACATAGATAAAGAGAGCAAATCAAAAAGAACTGTCAATGTGCTAAGAGAATTCTATGTATTTGTTGGTTTGTCAGTGGGCAAATTAATATGATGTGTCAGACAACTTTAAAAACAAGAAAGAGCAAATCAGATGATAAATAACAGAGATAGCAGAACACTGGTGTTGGAGCTCATCTGGCATGCAGATGTTGCTGCACATGTAGGACAATTACATCATGATTAAAGCCAAAACATGGATCAACAGAAACAAAGACTAGAAGATCATGGCTCAACGAGAAAATAGTATACAACTAAATTATTATGTGTGTTATTTTGAGTAAACTTGCAATAATTATATATTTTACTATATGAGTAATTCCTTCTTGCTGCATATATGACAGTGAAGCTTAAATTGGCAACAAAAAATATCTGTAAAATAAACAATACATATCTAAAACTAGATTTTATTCCCAATGAAGAATTGAATTTCATTCCCGATATCATATTTCTATATGGACTACCTGGCAACCAAAAATAATCTCTTGGGCTCGATCGACTTCAACTTCAGAAGGGGAAATAACTCTTTACTGAGCCATCAACACCACATCCTAAGGCGTCTGCCATTTCACAGCGACTCGGCATCCTGAAAACTGATCGGGCCTGCCCCGGTTAGTTTATGGGATGTGACAAGCTCATAATCCACATTACTGCAAGCTCTAGTATCATTTCCCTACCCTCACATTGTGTCATCAGAATCTTGACAGCTGTTCTTCAATGCCCTGCCATTATGTTACCTTCTCTATACCATAGGTTTGCATTGTGCTTAACGCATACCATAATTTAAAAACCTTTCCATGTCTAAGTATCTTAAGTATTCTAAAGATCACTCATTGTGAATGTGCCCCAGGGCATGCTAGCAGCTTTAATATCTTTTAAAAAAATGTACGCAATTTGACAGAATGTTGGAATAAAACAGCTGTGTTATGCTTTACTGAGACTGTTTACAGATAAGTAACAACTGACACTTTACTAGTCTGTACCGTTAACATTCTTTAAGGTCAAAAATTCAGACTTACTCTTATGGGAAATGGTAGGTATTCATGAATTACCACTGATAGACTAGTATCAGTATACATGGTAAAAGACTAATAATAATAATAATTATCCATCCATCCATTATCCAACCCACTATATCCTAACTACAGGGTCACGGGGTCTGCTGGAGCCAATCCCAGCCAACACAGGGCACAAGGCAGGAAACAAACTCGGGCATGGCGCCAGCCCACCGCAGAATAATGATTATAATAGTCTTATTTATATATATTTATATAGCATCTTATCATAAGTTTAAGATCGCTCTTTAGTCAGAATTATACAATATAGTAAAATGCAAGTTTAAAAATGTTAAATGAGCATGAAATGTTACAAAACAAGTTAAAGTATATAGCATGATCCTTTATATTATTGTAAAAGATGAACTGATGAGTAAAGGCTGTCAGATTTGAGTAATGGAATGATAATGTTGATAAAAAATATGTTTTGAGGTTGGACTTAAATTGACATAAATTTGTATGTTCACAAATATATTGTGGGAGATTGCTCCAGAGCATGGAAACATCTACAGCTGTAGATGGATGTGTAACAGGAATGGAACGTAGTAAGTGTAGAGGTTTGTAGGGACAGAGAGGTTTAGAAACGCAAGAAGGAACAAGGCCATTTGGAGTTTTAAATGAAAGGACAAGTAGCTTATACTCTGTACAAACTGCTATAAGAAGCCTGTGTAGCTGAAATAGAAACAAGTGTGATTTGTGCAGAATTCCTAGTGTGAATAAGTAAACAGGCAGCAGAGTTCTGTATATATTGCAGATTACTAAGAGATTTGGCAGACCTGAAAACAGTAAATTTCAGTAATCTACACAAGAAGTGATAAACACACGTACAAGTATTTCTGCATCATGAAACCTGAGAAAAAAACAGAGATGGGCAATGTTACATTAGTCAAGTAGAAATATGTGATTGAAAAGAAAGTATAGGATCAAAAGTATCAACTGCACTAGAAGGGAACATTGTGATTCTAGTTAAATTAAGGCACAAGTCATCAACCCTTGAAAGAGCAGCTTTGGGTAGAAAAAGAATAATCCTAGTCTTTTCACTGTTTAGCTTTAGGAAGTTTCATGCCATCCAAAACTTGTTATCCGATAAGCAATTTACCAAGGAGGAAGGTAGAAGCAGACCTGTGGGACTGGTACTAAAGTAGATTTGTGTATCGTCAGCATAGAAATGAAATTGAAAGACATGCTGACGAATAATGAAGCTTGGGGTAGTGTGTCAATGGTAAACAGGAGAGGACCTGAAAAAGAGTCTTATGGGACACCTTGAAAAAGTGAAGCAATATTAGATTTACTGTATGTTTACCAATAGAATTAAATTGAGACCTATCGGGAAGATAAGATTTCAACCATATCAAAGCAATGCCAAAAACTCCAAGTTGAGATTGGAGACAGGAGAGTATAAAATTATGATTGACTGTATCAAATGTGGCACTAAGATCAATAAGTAATAAGATATTAACAAGACCAGAATCAGCAGAACAGAGATCATTGGCTAATCTAAGAAGAGCAATGTGTGTACTGTGATGAAAGAGAAAGCCTGACATTAAAGGCTCAACTACATTTTCATTGAGCAGCTAAAACTTTTGACAAAAACTGATGGTTGGAAATTGGTATGTATTTGTTAAGAAATGAAGAATCAAAAGAGGCTTTTTAAGAATTGGAGGGACAATTGCAGTTTTCAAACAGAGATGAACCAAACCAGAGGAATTTGATCTGTTAACAATCTGAGAAATGGGTCCAGAAAAAAACGAAAAACAAGGTGTAAGAAGTACTGCTGGATCAAGTGAGCATTTGTGGTATTGGATTTCATGATCAATTCAGTAGTATATGATGGCTCAGAGATTGTAAAAGTCTTGGAAGGAACAGAAATTGTTGGTCTTAGAGCAAAATTATAGCATGCTAGCAAAATACCCGCGCTTCACAGCGGTGAAGTAGTGTGTTAAAGAAGTTAAGAAAAAGAAAAGGAAACATTTTAAAAATAACGTAACATGATTGTCAATGTAATTGTTTTGTCACTGTTATGAGTGTTGCTGTCATATATATATATATATATATATAGTAAAAGATGAATCAAGAGACAGCATAAAGGTTTGGGGTTTCCGGCCCCGTATACTGAAAAATTCTCCACACCAAAAAATCAATAAGGTCAAATACATGAACAGAAATCATTCACATATACACGACACTAAAGATGGCGTCGGCGGCCATTTTATGGAGGAGGAGATGGAAGTGGAGGAATGCTGGGAAGGAACCGTGGGGAAAGATGGGATTGATGACATCAGGAACAATGGACGGAGGAAGGGCAGAAGTAACGTGCTGTGGGAAGAAGGAGGCTTATGGCGGCGGAGCGTCTTTTTTTATACAAGAAATAAAAGGAGAAAGGTTAGTACCCCGCCACTCCCTGCCGGCGAATGTCTTCCCAAGCGTTTTAAGGTCCGTCCGCAGTCCCCTACTCGCACGTTCGTGACAATATATATACACACACAGACACAGACACACACACATATAAACATATATACATATACATATATACATATCTACATACACACATATCTACATATACACATATCTATATATATACATATACACATCCACAGATATATACATATATATACACATATCAACCGTCAGGTTAGGCGGACCTAACCGAGAGGTCGTGAATACAAGAGAGGGCATCGGCATTGGCCTGAAGGTTGCCGCGACGATAAGTGACGGCGAACTTATACGGTTGCAAATCCAGAAACCACCTGGTGACTCGGGGATTCGACTCTTTGTCTAGGGACATCCACTGAAGAGCAGCGTGATCAGTCACCAGAGTGAATTCGAGACCCAACAGGTAGTAACGCCGATGTGTCACCGCCCACTTAATGGCCAAGGCCTCCCTCTCCACTGCCGCATACCTGGTCTCCCGGTCCAACAGTTTCCGGCTTAAGTACATCACGGGGTGTTCGACACCATCGACGCTTTGGCTCAACACGGCACCCAGGCCTGTGTCCGAAGCATCGGTCTGGAGAATAATAGGAAGACCAAAATCAGGTGTCCTTAATACTGGTGCCGATGTTAGGGCCTTTTTTAGGTCACTGAATGCATGTTCCACCTTGTCGTTCCATACCACGCATAAGAGAGCGCCTTTTTTTGTTAAATTGGTCAAGGGTGCTGCCCTTTCAGAGAAACGGGGTACGAACCGGCAGTAGTACCCCGCTAACCCCAACAAAGCCTTCACCTGTCTCTTGGTATTCAAACGGGGCCATTCCAGGATGTCTTTGATTTTCGAACATTGTGGCCTCACCTGTCCTCGTCCCACCAGGTAGCCTAAATACTTGGCCTCTTTCAGCCCAAAGAAGCACTTACAGGGGTTTATGCGGAGGCCGGCTTTAGCTAGTGTCACGAGGACAGCGGAGACCTGCAATAGATGCTAGGTAGAAGGTAGGCGGCACTATAGGACTGGTGGGGCTTCAGCACTCTATTCACCAGACGTTGAAAGGTCGCTGGGGCCCCGTGCAGCCCAAATGGGAGGACCTTGTATTGCCAATGTCCGCTAGGGGTGCTGTTTTCTCTTTGGCAGATGCCGTTAAGAGAATTTCCCAATACCCTTTCGTCATATCAAGGGTAGTCAAGTATTGAGCCGTACCCAGCCGCTCAAGAAGGTCATCTATACGGGGCATCGAGTAGGCATTGAACTTGGAGACCTGGTTTAGACATCTAAAGTCGTTACAGAACCTCCAGGAGCTGTCCGGCTTAGAAACGAGGACGATAGGACTGGGCCAAGGACTATGGCTCTCCTCGACAATATCCATGTCCAACATCCGTTGCACCTCCAGTTCCACTTCAGCGCGTTTTGCCTCCGGGAGTCTATAGGGTCTCTCCCGGACGACTACTCCGGGGTCCGTGACTATGTCGTGCTCAATCAGCGAAGTCCGGACCGGTGCTTCGCTCACTACTTCAGGGACGGCCAGGATTGCGTGGGTTAACTCCTGCCGCTGTAGGGGTGTCAGCTCGTCACCGAGGTTAAGGGCAGACGTGCATGTGAATAGGGAGAGGGATCTACAAGAGTCGGAAGACTCCTCCCTGTCTTTCCAAGGTTTTAATAAATTTACGTGGTAGATCCTCTCACTCGACCGACGATTGGGCTGTTTAACCAAATAGTCGACGAGTCCCTTTCTTTCCTCAACCTCGTAGGGCCCTTGCCAGTGAGCTAGTAATTTAGAGTGGGAGGTAGGAACGAGCACCATCACTCGATCCCCCGGGCAGAACTCCCGGAGGACGGAGTTACGATTGTAACACTGGGCTTGCGCTGCCTGCGCACGAGTCACGTGGTCTTTTAGGAGTGGCGTGATCTTATCGAGCCTGTCGCACAGTTGCGCCACATACTCCAATATATTGGAGGAGCGAAGGGCCTCAGCCTCCCATCCTTCTTTTAGTATGTCCAAATGTCCTCGGGGTTGTCGCCCATACAACAACTCAAAAGGGGAGAAGCCCGTAGAGGCCTGGGGCACTTCCCAGTATGCAAAAAGCACGAGCGGTAGGAGTTGATCCCAGTTCCTGCCATCCGTGTTGACTACCTTGCGTAGCATCTGTTTAAGCGTCTGGTTAAAGCGTTCTACCAACCCGTCTGTTTGCGGGTGATAGACAGACGTCTTCAGGTGCTTTACACGGAATAATTTGGCAACCTCCCTGAACGTATCCGAGGTGAAGGGTGTACCCTGGTCCGTGAGGACCTCTGGGAATACCCACTCTAGAAAATAGGTTGACTAGTTCCCGTGCGATATTTTTATAGTGTTAGCGGAGCGCAGGGGAACCGCCTCTGGGTATCGGGTTGCTTAATCCACCATGACCAATATGTATTTATGGCCACGGTTTGAGGCTTCCAGGGGTTGTACTAAGTCCACCCCTATTCTGTCGAAGGGAACATCGATCAGGGGAATGGGGACAAGAGGAGCGCGGTCCCTCCTAGGAATCTGGTGAATCTGACACTCCGGGCAGGATTGGCAGAAATGCCGGACCTCCTCGTTGATCCCGGGCCAGTAAAAGCGGAGCTTTATCCTCTCCAAAGTCTTCTCGGCCCCGAGGTGGGCGCCTAGGAGGTGAGCATGAGCTAGTTCACATATATCCCGCCAGAAGGTACGCGGAACTAGCGGCAACTTCCGCACCTCACCTTAATGGGTCGCCACCCGATACAACAGATTGTTTTCCAGCACAAAAAAAGGGCTTGCATGGTATGGAATCGTCAGCTTGTGAGCTACCGGGGAGAACAACCGCATTCCGGGCAAACCGCAGGGAATTGTCATTCCACTGCTCTCTCTTAAATGAGGCAGGTGTGGACCGAAACTGGTGAAACAAGCTATTCAAATCTTGTGAGCTGGTGACAGGAAGAGTACCCTGGCTCGTTCCCTCCCCGGCGGATACTTCCGGGTCAGGGTCCGTCGCCGGAGAAGCGTCCCCCTGTGTGCCTGCGCCATTAGACCCTGCCCTAGAGCACGGCATGGGGACCGCGGGAAGGGCGCCTCGCCCCTTCATAGCCAGACCCAACGAGGCCCCGGGAGCGGTGTGCATCTTACCGCATTTTTTGTGTGACCAGTCTTGTCCCAAAATCACCAGATAGGGGGGTTCGGGTAACACCGCGACCACTAAACGAGTCAATTCCCCCTTCCAGGCGATATAGCACTGGGCAGAACGATAAGACTTTGTCTCCCCATGCACACAAGTGACCTGCAGATGTTGGTTTAGCCACTTTCGCGGTAAAACATAACGGCGGGCAACGATGGTTATCAAACAAAGCCACCACCGAGTGCCCATTTAGTAACACCACTCCCGTATTAGGACTCACCAAGGGATGCGACGGGGAACAGTACCTTTCCGCCATAGCCCAAGTGCAGTCCATCGGCTCCATGGTCAGATACAAGGGACAGGTCAGCAGCAGGTGGCCGGTCTCACCACACTTGTAACAGCGCGGGGAGGCCGGCTTTTCTTTGGGTCTTTGCGGCGCTTCCACAGTGCGTCGAGGGGGATCGGGGGTGGCCGCACGTCCCTGTTGGTTCCCGCGAGCTTGCCTTTCTGACCCCCCGGCTCGGAGAACCGCGAGCTGACGCTCGAGGACTTCCAGGAGTCCCGGCATGTCCTTATAAGGATGGCGCCGAACCTGCTGGGCGACAGAATGGGGCACGCCGTTGATCAAGCCCTCACAGGTCACCTGCTCCACCACCTTCCGGGCTTGGGGTCCCTCGGGCGGTAGCTAGCACCCCATTTTTCCCCAGAAGTCGAAGGCCTGTGCTCGGGCTGGCTTGTCCGGGTCAAACTGCCAGTTCCGCCACTCACTCGCCTGCTGGCCCGGCGTGATGCCATAGCGTGCCAGGATCTCCTGTTTTAGGAGGTCGTAGCTCGCAGCCTCCTCCTCGGGAAGATCATAATAAGCCCGCTGCAAGGGTCCCTTAAGGTAGGGTGCCAGGATGGATGCCCACTCGGACCGCTGCCACTGATTCCGGGTGGCCGTCCTTTCGAAGATTCCCAAATATGACTCGACGTCGTCCGCATCAGTCATGGGTACAAGAGGTGGAGGCGTCGGTCAAGGTGGGTCAGGTCTTACCCTCTGCGCTTCTGCCAACCTGGCCTTCATTTCCTCCAACTCCCGAGTAGTTGCGGCTTGCGCTTGCTGCAGGGACAGGATCTGTGCGTTCATCCCCTGTAGCACTGTGTTGAGGTCTTGTCCTTCTGTCATACTTTCAGACCTAGTATCCTGCCGGCTACGCCACTGTAAAAGATGAATCAAGAGACAGCATAAAGGTTTGGGGTTTCTGGCCCCGTATACTGAAAAATTCTCTGCACCAAACAATCAATAAGGTCAAATACATAAACAGAAATCAAAGATGGTGTCGGCGGCCATTTTATGAAGGAGGAGCCGGAAGTGGAGGAATGCTGGGAAGGAACCGTGGGGAAAGATGACGTCAGGAACAATGGATGGAGGAAGGGCGGAAGTAACGTGCTGTGGGAAGAAGGAGGCTTATGGCGGCGGAGCACCTTTTTTTCTACAAGAAATAAAAGGAGAAAGGTTAGTACCCCACCACTCCCTGCCGGTGAATGTCTTCCCAAGCGTTTTAAGGTCCGTCCGCGGTCCTCTACTGGCGCGTGCGTGACAAAATATATATATATATATATATATATATATATATATATACACACACACACACAGACACAGACACACACACATATAAACATATATACATATAAACATATATACATATACACATATCTATATATATACATATACACATCCACATATATATACATATATATACACATATCAACTGTCATAAGAATGAGACATAAACAGATAAAGTTTTGGGGCAGCCACTCGTATAATATGGTATCCTGGCTGCAAAGTCGTTTTTTATCACATACACAGCACTGATGTGCATCCAACTGAGTCCAGAGCGAGACTAAGGGAAAATGGAAAAGGGCAGGCTTTTAAAGGGGAAGACAGGAAGTGAGGTCATAAGGATCGGGCACATGTTCTTGATTCATTGGATCGATCCCGGACATGACGTCAGAGGGGCCGGAGCTGGTAAGGTCTACTTCCATTGGCTCGGTCCTGGAAGTGATGTCAAGAGAGCCAGGTGGAATCTCCCGGGGATGGTCTACAGGAAAGGGAGAAAAAGAGTCAGTGCACTCTGCCACATCCCAGGATGCCTCAAAACTGCCTTCACTCAAGCCCTTTAGCTGCCTCCTATGCACACGTGTGTGACACAACATATATATATACACATACATATACACACATACAAACACACACACATATACATATATACATATACACATACATACAGATAAATATCTACATATATATATATTTACACATACATACATACATACATATATATACACATTCATACATACATACATACATATATACATACAGTGGTGTGAAAAACTATTTGCCCCTTTCCTGATTTCTTATTCTTTTGCAAGTTTGTCACACAAAATGTTTCTGATCATCAATCACATTTAACCATTAGTCAAATATAATACAAGTAAACACAAAATGCAGTTTTTAAATGATGGTTTTTATTATTTAGGGAGAAAAAAAATCCAAACCTACATGATGGCCCTGTGTGAAAAAGTAATTGCCCCCTTGTTAAAAAATAACCTAACTGTGGTGTATCACACCTGAGTTCAATTTCCGTAGCCACCCCCAGGCCTGATTACTGCCACAACTGTTTCAATCAAGAAATCACTTAAATAGGAGCTGCCTGACACAGAGAAGTAGACCAAAAGCACCTCAAAACCTAGACATCATGCCAAGATCCAAAGAAATTCAGGAACAAATGACAACAGAAGTAATTGAGATCTATCAGTCTGGTAAAGGTTATAAAGCCATTTCTAAAGCTTTGGGACTCCAGCGAACCACATTGAAAGCCATTATCCACAAATGGCAAAAATATGGAACAGTGGTGAACCTTCCCAGGAGTGGCCGGCCGACCAAAATTACCCCAAGAGCGCAGAGACGACTCATCCGAGAGGTCACAAAAGACCCCAGGACAACGTCTAAAGAACTGCAGGTCTCACTTGCCTCAATTACGGTCAGTGTTCACGACTCCACCATAAGAAAGAGACTTGGCAAAAACGGCCTGCATGGCAGATTTCCAAGCCGCAAACCACTGTTAAGCAAAAAGAACATTAGGGCTTGTCTCAATTTTGCTAAGAAACATCTCAATGATTTCCAAGACTTTTGGGAAAATACCTTGTGGACTGATGAGACAAAAGTTGAACTTTTTGGAAGGCAAATGTCCCGTTACATCTGGCATAAAAGGAACACAGCATTTCAGAAAAAGAACATCATACCAACAGTAAAATATGGTGGTGGTAGTGTGATGGTCTGGGGTTGTATTGCTGCTTCAGGACCTGGAAGGCTTGCTGTGATAGATGGAACCATGAATTCTACTGTCTACCAAAAAATCCTTAAGGAGAATGTCCGGCCATCTGTTCGTCAACTCAAGCTGAAGCGATCTTGGGTGCTGCAACAGGACAAAGACCCAAAACACACCAGCAAATCCACCTCTGAATGGCTGAAGAAAAACAAAATGAAGACTTTGGAGTGGCCTAGTCAAAGTCCTGACCTGAATCCAATTGAGATGCTATGGCATGACCTTAAAAAGGTGGTTCATGCTAGAAAACCCTCAAATAAAGCTGAATTACAACAATTCTGCAAAGATGAGTGGGCCAAAATTCCTCCAGAGCGCTGTAAAAGACTCATTGCATGTTATCACTAATGCTTGATTGCAGTTATTGCTGCTAAGGGTGACCCAACCAGTTATTAGGTTCAGGGGGCAATTACTTTTTCACACAGAGCCATGTAGGTTTGGATTTTTATTCTCCCTAAATAATAAAACCATCATTTAAAAACTGCATTTTGTGTTTACTTGTGTTATATTTGACTAATGGTTAAATGTGTTTGATGATCAGAAACATTTTGTGTGACAAACATGAAAAAGAATAAGAAATCAGGAAGGGGGCAAATAGTTTTTCACACCACTGTATATATATATATACATATCTACATATATATATACTGTATATAGCAAAATTCCCGGGCTTCACAGCGATGAAGTACTGCTTTTACATTTTTATTAAGAAGAAAAGAAAACCTTTTTAAACTGAGGGAAAATATACCAATAACTATTTGTTAAGGATCTCTTTGTATACCACGTTGTCAGTTCAGCACTCCGGTTGTAATATGACCAAGCTATGCACTGAGCTTACTCTTGAGAATGCAACGTATAGTTGTCCAGGAGAAAAGCAATGTTGCCTCAAATCAATTGCAACCTTTTGTAGGGTCTGTCCCTGAGACTTATTAATTGTCATCGCGAAGCAGAGCCTTACTGGAAATTTGAGGCATTTGAATTGACATGGGAGATCAGAGGGTATAACGGGGATGCAAGGAATACATTGAGTGTGGAGAAACTCTAGAGACAGCGTGTGTATTAACTTGTGGATTTTTCTGTGAGTATTTGGTGGCAGCGTGACTAAGTTGCTTCCGCAAGACCGCGTTAATTGTGGAGCTCAGCTCGGAGCATATTCTTTTCCTACCTTGTCAATTGTGTAATGTGTTTTTTGAACAGGTTTGATGCATGGAAGTGATCACTCGTACTGCGTTCAGTTAGTTCACGTGAGCTGCTCTCTTGTGTGATGTTGCGATGTCCACGGCTTTATTTAATGTTAGCTAAGACCCGGCACTTAAAAGTTTCTCGCTACAGCAATTTTAACTCTGTTACAAAGTGATCCAAAGTCTCATTTATACCTCGTGTCTTCTCATTAAACTTGTATCACGCGAATAAAGTATTCGACGAAGGCATGACAAGCGGCAGCGGGAGCGTGTCCATAAACTTAATTTAAAGTTACGGTTTACACCATGCTTTGTTTCCGCAGTAGCTGCACTTATGAATAAGCTTGTATGCGTTTTTCTTCAGCGCTTTTTGGAGCTCTTCCTTGTTTTCTACGTACTGCGTTCACAGTCAGTTCACATGAATACGTGGGAGGCGTGATAATGTGACACGCAACTCCGCCCCCCACAGCCATCGAGCTAAAGTCCATTACAGTATGTGGAGAAAAATAGGTTCCAGTTATGACCATTACGCATAGAATTTCGAAATGAAACTTGCCCAACTTTTGTAAGTAAGTTGTAAGGAATGAGCCTGCCAAATTTCAGCCTTCTACCTACATGGGAAGTTGGAGAACTAGTGGTGAGTGAGTGAGTGAGTGAGTCACTCAGTGAGAGCTTTGCCTTTTATTAGTATAGATAACATTGGGGGCATGATGGAAGTTACTAATATATATTGTCAATTTGATTTAGAAAAAATGAAGAAAATCATTACAGGTTGTAACGAAAACCTGTCAGAATAGTCTGCGGAAGCTTAGTAATGGTTGTGCAAAGGTTTATTTCTGCCAATGATATTACAAAAATAAGATAATTTACTAGCATTATGAGTATCTTAGTATTTTTTCATCTGATTGGTGTAAGCACAACAGTGCCTTGCAGGCACGTGTTTCTTATAGAGACACTCAAGGCAACATCCAGCAGCTTTCATAGATCTGACCTGAGGGGCATACCATGGTGGGGTATGGGTGAAGAAAAAGTCATGGTTTTTATTGGGGCCTGGTTTTCTAGCATTGCCAAAATAACATATTTATAAACTGAAATTATTTCAATTGTCAAGAAAGTGAAGAATCAAAGTGAGCAGTAGATGAAAGAGCATCATGAAATGAGGACGAATTTATCAAGTTGTAGTTAGGAAAGGATATAGTTGTTTTTCTGCATTTAATATATAGTGGAATATCAAGGCTGAACTCAATGAGGTTATGGTCTGATATATCTAACTATGGACTATGACATATTTACACTAATAGAGTAAACAAGTCTAATGTATGGCTATGTGCATAAGTAGGAAAATCAACATATTGAAATGAATCAGAACAATCTAATACAGACAACAATTTAGAAGCTACAGGAGAAGTAAGAGAGTCCAGGTGAATGTTTAAGTCCCAGTGAAGAAGCACCTTTGAGCAAACAGAAGAAGCAACAGTAATTAATTCAGTACATTCAGACAAAATTCAGTAATGATTTGGTGGACAGTAAATTAAAATCAATAAATATGGAATAACACTGATAAAATTTACAGCTAAAAATATGAAAGATGTGACTTCCATAAGACAGAAGTCATGCTTTCTCAAAAAAAACAATAGCAAAACCTTCACCCTTAGCTAATGTATATATTTATAGCTATATATTTGTGTACACTTTTTACTGCAGGCATGTTTTAAGACTTCACAATACTAAAGGAATTCTGCTAAAATTTGTAGTACAGTATGCTGGTTAAATGTATACTAGGAGGTTAGTTTTTCACATACACCTGCCAAATGGTAAATTTAACCCAGGACCAGCATGGATTTGTCAAAGAATTAATAAAGTGTTGAATGTGTGGTCCCCGTGTCTGCGTGGGTTTCCTCCGGGTACTCCGATTTCCTCCCACAGTCCAAAGACATGCAGGTTAGGTGCATTGGTGTTTCTAAATTGTCCCTAGTGTCTGCTTGGTTTGGGGGTGTGTGGGTATGTGTGTGTGTGCGTGCGTGCCCTTCGGTGGGCTGGCGTCCTGCCCGGGGGTTTGTTTTCTGCCTTGCACCCTGTGTTGGCTGGGATTGGCTCCAGCAGACCCCCATTACCCCGTAGTTAGGATATAGCGGGTTGGATAATGGATGGATGGATGAATGTATGGTACAGGGATGCTAGTTAATGTTGACTGTAATAAGTCTTATTGTTTTTTAGCAACTAAGATGGCTGTGGATCTGCCGCTATATCTTGGTTTATCTCATCCACCAGATGGTTAGAGTTAAGCCATGTTTCTGAATCCTTCATAACCTAGTGCTATGCTGCACAATGTTGATGAAAAAGCTCAATTACAATGCATGAGGAGATACACTTAATGAAATATCCTGCATCAGTGAAACACTGCTCTGATCAAACAAGGGATCTAATGTGAACTACTGAAACATAACCCAAACTATTATATCATATCCAGAAGCCTGACATCCAGTTAAGTGGATACATGAACTCATCTCCCTATATCCCATCAGTATTAACCAGCAGGACCTGAGGTTTCCTCATGCTAGATGAAGTTTTTCTAATTCTTCTGAATTCATTAGCTTACTACATCCACATTTTGTTTTCCTCTAAATAGATCTTTTGGCTACCATAAACAATCTGGAAAATATAAAATGTGTTGTACATTATGATATTAATTGTTTAGCCTTATTGCCTCACTCAGCTGCTAGTTTAGTGATTATAATACCTTTATTTATCCTTGTCATTGGTTCCTTCTGACCGTATAACAGCAAGTTTTTTGAACTTTTATTAATATAACCCTGACACTATTGTGTGCAGAAATTACCATGCTGTCCCACTTAAATGTTTACTTTTGTTCATTGCTACACTAATCAATGCACATATTACACATTATACACTCATTGCTACCTGCCATCTTCCTTTAGGCAGCATTGTGTGTACATTAGATGAAGTGACTAAGCAGTAAATTTTTCGATATTATTAGAAGTGCAGCTGCACCTAAAAAAATGGTTCCTTGATTTATGCTGCTTTGGTCACAAAACATTTCCTCAATTTTGGCAAATATTATGAGAATAAGTTACATTTACATGCAGACTATTTTGATTAAATTAGGCAATAGGAAAAAATACATATGTCATTTTTTAAGCATTTTCTTGAATGTATTAAAAGCAACTAACACTCCATACAAGCAAGTTAAATTTTACAAAACTTTGTTCACATCAAATCAATCCCCATATTTTTTAAATGACGATAAGAAAGATGTCAGAATAACAAAATAACCACTTTGAGGAGTACAATTGATATTTGCTCAGCCACTCATATTTTACAGATATTGTCAACTGATTTTACTAAATATATTACTTTTTTAATATAATTAATTTTGTGTATCACTTTGTAATGAATGAGGCATAAGATTTAATCACACTGCTTAACATGCATGTTTGACTCGTACGAAATCAAATCAATATCAGCCACATCTTTCCAACCCAATTTCAAAAATCATGCAAACAAAAAACTCAATATGTACAGTAGTAGATCCTCATCTATGATGACACATTAAAGAAAGAAACTGAAGCTGAACTTGTTTATTTTAGAATAGAATTAACTAATTCCTTGCAATATCAGAAAAAGCTTTGGATTATTCTTTTTAGGGGAAAGTATGATCTTTTTTACTTTTAAATAAAATAGTTTTTTTTTCCCCCACCAGCTTATGAATGGTGGAATGCCATTCTTCGAATTGAGAATGATGGCAAGCAAGCAGTGTAACATAAGATATCAGAACAGATTCCATTGATTTTCTTAACTTTGATTGTGTTGTAATACACTATACATTATGCTGCCAAATGTATTTTTATATAGCATATCATTTATTCTAAAATTCAAAAGAAAACAAATTAACCTAATAACTTAAAAAAATGGTATTATTGCTTAAGACAAGTCCAGTGATCAACATTTTGAGATTTTTATCTTCTTTACTTGGGTTAAATGACTCTTTTCTCCCTTACCAGTTGCAGATATATTTTGGTAACCAAAAATAAAGTGAAACTACTGATGTGAAAAAGAGCAATTTTAGCAAGATTCATTGTTACTTTGGTAGCCAGGTAATCAGGAAACTATGTCTATGCCACATGTATTTATTTCAAGATTTGTGTTTCATACAATAGCATGCAACATTTTCATCATTTTCACATTGTATACCTCTTCTAACCATACAAGATCATGCAGATATTTTCTTTCTTTCTTTCTTTCTTTCTTATAAATTGTTAATAAAGTGCAATAAATGATAACTCAGGTAATCACCACAGTTTGGATTGCTGTTCTATTATCAACAATTTATTTCCATGGCATATTTTCATACACAGTCAAGAAAAGAAAAACTTTCAAGAAAAGAAAAACAAATTAAAATTAGGTAGGGATAATAATGAATAAATAACATTAAGGAATTAATACGCACTTACATAAAATAGATATATAATTATTAGACAGGTACAATCCTTATATATGCTATCATTTATTTTAAGTCTCTAAAGATGAGTCCAATGATGGCCATGGAGACAGAAAAAAGAAAAAAACAAAATCTGCAGCGGATCCAAGGCCAAACTACTGCTCAGTGTATACTTGACATTCTACTCCTTACTTTTTTTAGGCTTCTTCCTAAAGGATTTGATGCCCTGAGTCTCCTGGACAGCTGGGGCATCTGCCTTCATTCAAGCATCTCAGGCAGCTGCACAGTGCTTTGATCGGGTGGTGATTTTTCAAAATGCCACCACAAAAAAAAAAACAAAAAAGAAAGTAGAGACAAGTAGACATTAATAATGATTTTAAGTCCATGAAGAAATGATAATTTTACACATTACACATGTAGTCTATTAGAAATTGAACTAAATGTTGCCATGAAAAATCCAAACTAAACAGTATGTTTTTTTTTTTTTGTTTGTTTTTTTTAAATGATCCACAGTGTTTGCCTGGTGTATCTCTATTGGTATACAACTCCAGATTTTTCTTTTTATATAACAGCAAAAGGCTGGTTCACCATTTCTTTTATGCTTAGCTCTTGGAATAATAAGCAGACTACTATTAGAAGATCTAAGGTTACAACTTGGAATGTGGGGAGACAGGCACTCCAAAATATAGGAAGGGGCAAAATTATTTAAGGCTTTATACAACATTAGTAATATTTTAAAGTCAATTGTAAATGACACCGGTAACCAGCATAGCAATGCTAAAAATGGTGAGATGTACTCAAATTTTCTTTTTCTAGTTAAGATTCTTACTGCTGCATTATGCGCTAGCTGTAACCGATTGATGTCTTCCTTAGACCAGTTAGAAGTTTATTACAGTAATCTAACCAACTAATAACAAACGTGTGAATGAATTTCTCAGCATCTTATAAGTCTTGTAAGAGGTCTGACTTTTGCAATATTCCTTAAATGGAAAGAGACAGTCCTTGTAATATGGATTTGTGATTTAAAGTTTAGGTGGGAGTACAACATTATATTTCATTATATAACTGTGTTATATAAGTGCACTCTACTTCATGTCAAATTTTTTCCATAGGCAATATTTAATACTTAGCATTTCTGGGAGTTTGTTTTTTCTTTGTATTATTTTGCTTATTTACCACTCTTATGTTTTTAATATTTTCATATTTGTTTCAAATAGCCTATAATATTTTGCAATAAACTGCATCTTTATTTGCTGTCACTGATTGTCTATAATGAAAACAAAATACAGATTATATATTTATTCAGATCATATATTGGTCTTTCTTCACTTCTTTGCATGTTAAACATTGTTTTTAAGAAGTATGTCTCTAGTACTGAAAAGACTTATAAACTATATACTGTATTTTGTACAGATTTTCTGAATCACTAGGCTGCAATGTAACCATGCCCCCTGTTTTCTTTTCAATTTAGTTACAATTTAATAAAAAAAAAAAAGTAGGCTAAACAAATGTATCTGTTATCTGCTCTCAAATCTAGAAAGTCTATTAAATTAAATTAAAGGCCATACAGTAATTCTCGGCAAAAAAAAGACCCCTGTGTAATTCAGTGAATGAAGCATTATGTGGAATCTCAGGCTAGGTTGTCTTTAAAAATATACCAATGTTCATAGATAATGACATGCAGCTACCAGCAGACAAGGGTAAGGAAAGATTCAAAATAAACATTGATTACTAGTTATTATTATAGGGATCCTGCAATATGGTGAATATCAACAATGCAGTGAATAACCTAGAGAATGTGAATAGCAATAATAAAGCAAAACACAGTGGGAAGTTGCCAGGTTACAATTAATGTAAGCATATTAGACTTCTTTGTAACATAAGAGTGGTCACCATAGAAAAGAAAAATAATGATTTAAAATCTTTACTTACAATAACGTATTTAACCTAAAAGGTTAAAATAACAGTAAGATTGACACTCAGGCAATGTATCAGTTATTCTAGACAGAATATAATAAAAGAGTCTAACATTACTGATAAAAAACCTTAGGATTTTACTAAAATTTTATTTAATTATTTTCAAGATATCCTTCAATCTTTTCCTTATTTTATAGTGAAATGCTACCTACTTTACACTTGGCTTCTGATCAATACTTGTTTTTTTAAAATGTATAGAAATGTACCAGAATTACAATGATTTTTGAAGTAATCTGTTTTTGAAATATACCTTTCATTTTTTACAAGTTTATAACTGTTGAAAATCACTGCAGTGAAAAAGCTTCTTTAGCAGGATGCGGCAATATGTCCTGTTAGCCAACATCTGTTAAAAAGATTGAATGACAAACATGATGTCTGCTGTCCATTTCAACTCCTCACTGAATATTTTACAGTGAATTCAGATACAGTCTTATCACTTGGCTAGCAGTAAGCATATTTGAAGTGAGGGCATTGTCTGAAAATTTCATGTGAGCAAGGTGACCTAGATGACCTTAATGACACCATTCACTGTTTGCAAGCTGGCCAACAAAAAGAAACTATTTAGATGCCCAAGTTCTCTAGACAAATCTGTACATCTGAAATTCCAAAAGTTCCCACCAGCCCTTTGTTCTAATGACACAAAAAGGATCCCAAGAGAGATGGGACAAGTATGTGTGGTTAAGGCAGACAGTGGTGTTTTCATGAAGTGAGAAATTAATTGGTCAGCAAAAACAAAGCCTTCTATCACAAAGTGAAGAGCTTGTTTTAGAAACAAAGGAATGTGATGACGAGAACAAGCAAAAGGTGTCTGATAGGAGTGAGTGCAATAGGAGCTGAGAGTTGAAGTTTAGCTTTATTAGTAAACCTCCCATGTAAACACTTCAGGCTGACAGAAAGCTGACAGGCCAATAAGATAAGTACGACTCGAGTGCCTTTATATAGATCCTCATTGGATGTGACCATTAGTACTTGAGGCTGGTAGCAAATATAATTCAGATATTAGAATTTCTTAGACCTTCATTTCAAATAAGCAGAAATATTTAATTTAAGGTGCTTCTGAACAAAGATACAGTTCTGGCTGAACAAGTCATTAAATATTAGTAGCCAACAAGTTTCTTCTCATATGCACCAACAACAGCACATATTTGTCATTAGACCCATTCCCCTTATATTACTACAGTTCAGATCATCTTTAATCTTCATTTGATCGCACCCTCTTAGTTGTGATGCACCTTATCCAGTCATTTGTTGCACTTTTTTTTATTTCCAAACTAATCCACCTCTTTTCTCCTTGTCTAATATATTTTAATGCAAAATCCATGTCTTCTCCAAAACGTTTAATATTTTTGTTTCATCAGTATGCACCAACTAGCCTTTTTATTGGGTATGGCCACTGTTCTCATTTAAACAATTGCTCAGACAGTGACAGAACTGTTCCCGCAAATCATATAATTTTGAGCAGGTAGTCAAGTATCACGGGAGCATGCTAGGGATTTGCAATGGCAATCAGAAGGGTGACACTACTTCGTTGGGCCCTTGAGCAAGGCCCTTAACCTGCAATTGCTTCGTCCTGTGTATGAAGTTAATCTGCACCCAGCACTGCAAGTAGGCCCTCCAAACTGCATGGAAAAACCTGAGGGTTGGTGGCAGAATTGGCACTCTAGCCACCATAAAAAACCTCACACTGGTTCTATTCCATCTGAACTAATGTGGTGCTAAGGTGTCACCTGTTGCATGACTGCACTTGGGTCCTAATCTAGATTTGGTTTGTCATGTGGTGGGTGTGGCTATGTGCTGTATCAGAGCGTGCTCCTAACCTCTCGTCAAGTATCAAGTGTATACATAATTCACTGAGATGAAAAGCAAACAACTAAAATGTAAATGGGTTTGAGTGTGGCTTGGCAGAGGCTACAATGCGGTAGCCCTGGCAACACAGTGGGGGTGGGCGTTCCAAAAGTTAGCATCACCCTCTGAACAGAACTGTGTCGCTCCTTTAGCTTTGGAAGAAAGAATTTCTGAACACTTTTACTGTACTTGTAACTTGCACTGTATGTGTTCAGCACAGCATAAGTGCTCGTCTGTCCAATTTACATCAACTCCAACTCTGCTTCACATTTCAGTGTTGTGAGAAAGAATAAAAACAAAAGCTTTTGTTGTTTTGGAACAGTCGTTTGCAGTGATTCCCAGGTGTTCATGAATCAGTTATTACTGGTGATTTTAGTTTTGTTTTTAGTTTGAATTGTTTCATTTAAAAGTGAGTTGAGTTTGTATTCACATCAGTTGTCAGTATTCCATAAATAATGCTTTAACCTTGGACAACCATTTATAAAAATAATATAATAACTCTAACCTGTGATGAAATTTGCAGGTGGGAAACAGTTGAGGGGTGAAACTATAGGTGCTGGAGCAATGTAAGAGATGGTGGACTGAAAAGTAGATTAAGTGGTAGATTAAGCTGAAAAGGAATAAAAAGAGGCACAGCCGGGTGAAAAGAGTTCCCAAAGATTTGATTCCTTGAGGAGGCTCAAGTACTTTGACAGACATATCCTCAGGTCAGCAGTCAGGTGCTTGTCCCGAAATAGCTAATAAATGTTCTCTCCAAAGGATTTTAACTATTGGTTGTGTGTCAGACCTTCGCTACACCTCAGGTTCTTTCAATACTTTGAATTTGTTAAGTAAAGAAATTGTTGGATGAAGTCAAACATATTACCATATTGTGTTTTTTTTTGAGCAGAGGCTATTATTTGCATTACGAAATATACCATATATACTCTTGCATAAGTCGGGTCTTGAAACCCAAAAAATCCATCACAAAATCAGACCCCGACTAATACACCCATTCAAAAATACACTTAATTTTTTTTTTTACATCTTCCTGCAATCTCGCACTAGTTTCTCAGACATCAAATTTTGTTTCAGCAGCGTAGTTACCAATTTCTTTCACTACTTCTGCAGCTTTTAATTTAAAACCAGCTTCATATTTTCTTCTAATCGAACGCTTCATCGTAGATAAGTGATGCTGTTACGATAAAAGTATATGAGGGTGTGATATACAAAAAACACAAAACAGTGCAAACGTCGATTCAGAATAGTTTGGGTATTACCGTGTGGTCACGTAGGCAGAATACATAGAAAGAAAAGGCAGTGTGCTCCGTGGTTACTCTCTCAGGTGGGCGTTAGCATATTATAATTTCTTGGATCAATATCCTGAGTTTTCTGCATTCGACTTATACGACCGACATTACAAAATACCAGAAATTATATGGTAAAATCAAGCCCCGACTTATCCACAGGAGAGCTTAAACGCGAGTATATACGGTAAATAAAATAAAGAATTCTTATGATCGTATATTGCCATACAAAGTATTTGTTCATACTGCACTGTTTATTGATACTGAAAATGAACATATAGTTTTACTTTAGTAGTTACAACAGCTCCATCTAAACCAAAAAACAACATCCCCTTCAGAAGATTAGAAACCCCATATAAAGTATTCCTTGGCACCGGCCTTGCTATATGGTACATTGTCATTAATGTATTGAGAATGAAGAAAGAAAAAAAAATTGAGTCAGCTCTGGAGTGGAAACCACGCATTAATGAAATGGGACTGACAGACAGAAAGGATATATTCAGTCAGCTAATAGCCGAATGCAATAGTTAAACCTAAAGAGGCAACTTTGAATGAAAAGAGAATTGTAAATTGTCACAGATAGGGTATGGCAGCTGACTACCTCATAGCATCATCCAAAATCTAGCAAGTTGGTAAAACTTTTTACCCCTCTTTTATACCTCACGTACTACCTATCAGGTATTCTACTACTGCTCTAGTCTATAACTAACATTTATGAAAGACTACCATTATGCAACAATTGAACTTCTTGTGTTTAAAAGCTATGTTAGGCAACTTAAAGACAATCTTTTAAAATGAAATTGATTTCTTTTTTAGGAATGTTAACTTCCAAGACTGCCAATTTGTACAACACTAACATAGTGTTAGTATTGCGCAAGTTGGTCTAATGAATAGACACGCTCACCCACAGGCTGGATGTGGTTATAGCGAGATACTGTGAGTCTATTAATTCATTTTTTTCTGGCTATTAAAAATGCTGACTAGTGGAAACAATACACAAAATAATCCAAGTTGTGTTTTTGTAGCACACATTAGCCCCTTGGTGAAAGCAGAGCAATATTATAATATTCCTGGATATAAGAATATGCACCCACCTGTTTTTCAGAAGTGTATCTATCCATCCCATACAGCGTATCATGCGTAATAGTATCAGGAACATGACAGTAAATACATTGTTATGTAGTGACTAGCCCTGCAATCACAATCCAAATAACTATATGCGGAATACAGATCATAGTGGGGCAAAAGAAAGTTAAGGAAATAGGAATTAAAGTTAACTGTGATGGACTGACATGTCACCTTGGGTTGTTTCTCAACTTGAACCAAAGTTGCAAATATAGGCTGCAACTCTCTAAAAGGCATACAAAAGTAGATTAAAATACAAATAATTACATTTATATTTCCCTAATAAGATCTTGAAAACATAAGGTGAAGTATTTTTCTTTTTTTTTTCAACATATTGATATACATCCATTGGTATAATGCTACTGCATACATCTTTTACCTGAGCATAAGAAAATGTACAACCCAATGCTCCTTTATGTAACAACTCTAATCACCCCGAAAGTGTCTTCATTTTATTTTTTAGAATCAAAGTGAGAACAGAATCAATAAATAGCAAAATGTGGTGCTCATTAACACAAAAGAGAAGTTTTCTTTAACTAATTAGTCAACTTTTCTAACATGGGACAATACATTTAGTGGAGTATTTATGTATACAGTATATTGTAACTAGCAATCCCACTCCAGAAGCATTTTCTGAATAATAAAAGTAAACTGTATTTGTATGTTTTAGTCTGCATGGAAATTCTTGCCTACAAACTTAATGTAAGCAAGCAGATCTTTTATTTCAGTTAATCAAAGTCATGTTTTAAATCCATTTAAAGGCAAACATCACTTAAGGACATGACACATCATCCAATAACTAAATGGGCCAATTGAAAATTTGACACTATTTTGCTTTTCAGTTGAATGAAACAATTTTAAATTTTGAAAACAACTTACTAGTAAATGATCTGATGAGATTTTGTGGGTACAGTTTGTCATGCTGGAAGTATAGGCATATTATTCTTTAGCACTGCTGACATGCTGCCTCAGCGAGGAGGACCACTAAATCTGCACTAACCATTACTAGCCTCTAAACAGAACCATATCTTCCTATTTTGAAGTATTTTTCTTTCAGCTGCAACAGACTCCCCTGAGATTATTTTTAGAAGAAAACTTTCAAACTTCAAATACATCTGATCGTAATTAGCCCTGACTGCCAGGTTACATTTAGCATGCGGCAATTAACAGACCAATTAGTGTAATTTTAAAGATGATACCAGCAGGCTGCCTAATGGCAGCTGTTGCTGCTCTCCATGACACTAGCAAGTGCTGAAGAAGAATATCATTAGGGGAATATTTTACATGTGTAACAGTAACAGACAGGCTATCAACATTGCACGTCAATTTTCTTTGTTTTTTGAAAGTTTGATTGGTAGATTTTTAAAAAAAATGTAACATACAGTGGGTGTTCCCATGAGATATTTATTGTATGTTCATGCTGTTAGATAGATAGATAGAATTATTATAGTTAGTCGGAGCATTTGATGCATTAGAACTTTAACATTAACTAACATATACTACCAATCAAAGCATTAAATCATTGTACCCATCACATTTTTTATCTGCAGAGTAAAGGATATAACCATTCCAGTAATCAAAATCAATATATTTTATGTAACACTTAGTGTCATTTTCACTGTCCTATTTTAGTTATGATCCCCAATTTTGCCTATAAATGTTAAAGACTGCGTTCTGCCAAAAAAGTGTTTCTGGGCCAATGGAAGTATCTGGGGATTTAATACGCATTCTTCACTAATAACAACTTTAATTTTGTCTGCAGTAATCACACTTTCTATTAAAAAGCCATGGTTAATCTATAGGAATTATATTAATCTACATTTAATGAACTCATTGTTTATCTCAGTACTTGCATGCAATACAATACAGTACCTTCATGTTTATAGAACTGCCAGATAGCTGAATGTTCTCTTTTATGTCCATATATACACACACACACACAGTTATATACACTATTACTACTAGCTAAAGTACCAGGACATTGGTATAATTGTATAATGGGTTAGGGTAAGAAAGCGTATAATGTGTTTTTGAAATATTGACCATTTATTTTGTCATTGCTACCTGTCCCATCCATCAACGCTATCTCACTATCAACGTCTCTGCCTTCATGAGTCAAGAATTTGTTCTTTTTGTGTATGATTGGAGTCTGTAGTTGTTGTAACTCCTGGTAGGTTTTGGAACCATGAACACTACATCTTTGTATTTTACCATTTAATGTGGTTTCATGAATTGATGTTTTCTCTCATATTAATAAACTGGGTTGCCTCTTGAATAAATGAATCATAGATAGTTGGACAAAAATAACAGGTTTGTGTTGTTTCCTCTATTGGACTCCTTTTCATAGTGAAACATTTGAACTCCATAAGATAATGTGCTATTTTTGTAGTGTTGACCCTTCCATTAAAACTCTCCAATGATTTTCTTGAAAATCCATGATGTCTATATTTTAAGCTGCATGAAAATAATGTAAATGCAAAATTATGTGAAAGTTAAGCATAACCTTTTATGAATGATGTGCGACTTTTGTGTTGTTCCCCTTTCATAACACATCATTTCCACTGAACCACTGATGTGAAATGCAGCCTTCACTATAATCAATACAATATGTGAAATTCGTTTGCTATAAACATTATGCAATGGTTTCACCCATTTCAACCCTAATTCTTGATGGATTTCTTGAAATGCCTGAAAGTCTTGATTTGAAGCTATATCATCAGTAATAATTGTGAAACATTCATGAACTTTGACTCAGCCCTTTAAGAGAAAAGCATTTTTGCCCTCACCCCATCATTAGAACCATCTTTCCAAATAAAATTTTTCAAATGTTCTGTATTCTACATGTTACATTGATCCTGCTTTATTATACATGCAATATTGCATTACAGTTGACGTCCTCCTTGATGAAATTTTTCAAACTGCATATATCTTATATTTTAAGTTGGACCAACACCGGACAACATGCAAATTTTTGTGAAAATCAGGTCAGCTGTGTGACTATCGAATAAACAAACTGGTACAGTTGTATACAAATTTGTACGATTCAATCTAAAG
This sequence comes from Polypterus senegalus, assembly GCF_016835505.1. NCBI lineage: Eukaryota > Metazoa > Chordata > Cladistia > Polypteriformes > Polypteridae > Polypterus > Polypterus senegalus. The sequence continues at coordinate 141,214,918 of NC_053160.1, forward strand.
ATTGAAATGAGTTCCTTAATGTGCAAAAGAGATAAATAACATCAAACAAAACTGAAAAATTCAAAAGATAGAGGATATTATAACTTTATTTATACAGATGATAGCTGAGTTACAATAAAAAAAAAAAAAAAAAAACAATAAATGTTTGTAGGCACAATATAAGTTAAAAAATGCCTGGTGACAATTGCCATTTTTTTTATTATCCTGTAAACGATTGTCTGCAGTTAAAAAAGCACACAGGAATTCCTAAACATAGGGTAGTTTCCATTCAAAGGATACACATTGTTGACAGTGCTGTGTAAAGTTAACATGTCATCATTCAGTTCTATAACGTGGACTATTATCAGTGACTCTGTACATGAATATAGGCTTTGTACAGTTGGAAAGTAGTTGAAAATAAAAATATCCCCTTTCCTCCACTTTTCCAGTTCCCTTGTTCTCCTAATAGTGATTTTACACACTTAGAAAACCGTTTGTCTCAATTATACTACAGGTATTAGCTTTAAAGAAGAACACTTTGTAAAATCAGAATATGTGTGTAGTAATGTTTTATTTTCAGAAAAAGTATTTTTCAACATTAGAAAATAGAAGAGACCTAGAATTACAAATAAATAGTGAAATACTACAAAAGTAAAGTTAAGCATACTGGAAAAATGTCCATAGGTTTAACACATAATTGAATACTATTAACAATAATAGTTACATTTTCCATAAAAATAAATGATAATAAATTTGTTCAAATGCAACACTATTAAAATTGTATTATTTTGAGAATACAACCATACAGTATATGTTTAAATATTTAATTATGAATACATTCAAAAAATTAGAAAAAGAGAAATGTATAACCTTAATTACAGAAATCAAAATTTAGAGAATACTGCAAAAAAGCAACAGAGAAGAGACTAAAACAACATAGAGGAACTATACTAAAAAAATCCCTCTCTAATGGCTGTCCAGCCTATACTATCTCAAGGACAGTGATGGAAAAAGTTTCAAAAAGCAAAGCAATCAGTGTCAACTTGTATCATGAAGGCAATGTTATGAGATGCTGGTCCATTGGGTAAAGTTACAATGAAAAAACATTTGATCTAAAACAGATAAAAGTAAGACCTCTCAACAGTCATTGTCAATACAACAGTTCATGAAATAAAGACAAGTGTGTACAGGGGCAAGGGCAAAATGAAAACTTGGAAAGTGTTTGTCCGTCAATCAAGGTTTGATTGTCTTGCTCGTGTCAGATGGAAAAGATGTGTTATAGTGAGAGCTCTGTCTTACAGTCTCTGCAAGTAGAAGATCCCAAGAAAAGAATCATGTTCTATAAGAAACGTAGTAGGTAAGAGTAAGGTGACTAGGTAATTTTTTTAATAATGATTGCACTGGTCTTTTTTAGCTATTCTCCAGATTGGGTATGATATAGATTGAAATTTGTAATCACTATGATAGATTAAAAGAGTGGCTTTTCAAGAGGCTGTTTGACTGGATACTGTATTTATCATTTTGTATATATATGCTCTTGTATCCCATTAATTAAATGAACCCCAGATTCATAAATCTATATATAGTAATGGGAGGCAACACAGTACTAATGTTCTGAACAGGACTATAAAATAGGCAGATTGGGTGAGATAGCCTTTCAAGACTGTGTATTCCCCTAGGTTGTAGGACCAGTGCATCCATGCTGGGAACTGTAGTCCCCTTGGGCAGCCCTGCTGGACGTCATGGACTATCCCTGCTTTGAAGGGCTTCCACCTGACCCGAAATGCTACCTTTGTGCAGTGTCCTGGCTCCAGAAGTAGTTTTGGGTCCTGGATAGTAGGGACCTCCTCTCCTCACTAGGGGAGTCAGAGTTAGGAGGAGGAGGTCAACAATTGCCTGAAGGGAGTGGAGGAAAGGAAAACAGAAAGAAGGAAGGATAATTGTGATTTGAGGAAAACCTGTCAAGGTATTATCTTCTTATATAATATGCTACTGTGGCTGTCCGTTTGTATGTCTAGGATTTTAAATCACCTGTAGCTCGCAAACCTATTGACCTGAAATTTGGTACACATATACTACGTGACCTCTACTGTCTGCATTTGGGGAGATGGTTTTTATTACCCTTTTTATTTTTTTTTTATTGTTGAATCAACTCCCGCAGGCAGGGTAGCCGTGCGGCGCATGTGTATGGGTGCCGTTCTCATCCCTACCACCTTCACTGTCACTTCCCCTACCTCTTCATATCTTTAATGATTCTTGATTGATCAGATTGATCACTTAAGTGCCAGCTTAAGTGAAAGATTAAGAAAAACATACAAAGTAATTGCAACACAAAAACTGTCTTAATCAGTTTTAATGCGAAAAGATGCTGACAGAAAAAGAGAAGAAGCGGGCCTACTAGTGTGGAGAAAACAAGCTGCTCACGAAGCAACAAGCGCATCAGCCTCTGAGCAAACAAATGCTAAACTTAAAGAGAAAGAGAATGAAAACTGTAAGTCAAGTGTATTCACTGCACATTATTGTGCAGTCCACTGTTACTAGTATTAAATAAAAGTATGTTGTGCCCTTGTGTCAAGGGATGGGGGTCTAATAATATAAGTATACTGTATATATTAACAAACACATACAATACTATCATTGTTAATTTTTAAAGACACAGACTATCCCAATAATAATAGACATAATCAGTGAAGGTTTCCTGTTCCATTTGGGAGCCTCTTGAACCTGCAATTGCCAATAGTCATAACCAAGATAAACCGGGCAAATGAGGACACATACATACAGCAATGGGTAGGTGCAAAAGTGTTCAAGTGCTTTTATTAAACACAATCAAAAACCCAAACAATGTTAAAATAATTAAATAAATAATTCATCCATAAAACAGGAGCAACTCCCAGGAGATCAAATTTCCACAATGAACATTTTCAGATAAAACTAAGCTAAAATCCACAGCAGGTGAAAAAAAAACTCTTTGCAGTTAAAACGCTTTAAAATACATAAGATCCATCAGCCTGAGGGGACGTCTCATTGACAGGCATGGTCACCCCTCTAAATATAGACTCAGGTCCCTATTGTTACAGGCACCCAGCTGGGCTCCCTCTCTGAGCCTCGTCTTGCTGCCCGGCAAGAGGAAATGAGGAAGACCTAAGAGAAGGTCTATGGATGTGGTGAGAGGAGACATGCAGGTGATTGGTGTAACTGAGCAATATGCAGAAGACAGGACGATATGGAAAAAGATGATCTGCTATTGCATCCCCTAAGGGGAGCAGCAGAAGAAGAAGAAGAAAAAGAAGGAGACAGGCAGCCTTTGTACACCTTGAGTGAGGGAGTAAGCAAGAGACACTCCATTTTACAATGTATTAGGCTACCAACACCAGTGATGATAAACTGCCATTCGAATAATGTACTAAAAATGAGACAAAGTGAAGGACGGTATTAAAATACTGTATATCTCAAAAATTAACATCAAGTACTTAACACCAAAATCAGAAAGGAAAATAAATATTAATAACTTTCAACTTTTGTTTAGTGGTCAATTTGTTACATTATACATAAATAATCAACATGATTCATGATAATGACTTCTCCAAAATAGTGGGATATAAAAGTTTATGTAACCTTTAAATCGCATTACATAAAATCAACCAACGGATCACTTAAAAGGGCTACAGACTGAACTGAAAAGTCCAGGCTGCACATGTGTACACCTGAGCAGTTGTGCAAGAAAAATGCAGGGTGCTGCAGCCTGATATGCAACCTTCAAACTGGCTAGTGATGCCAGGCAAAAATTTTAAAAAATGCCAAAAATAAATATTTTTCTAGATAAGTAATGGCTTTGAGCATATCTTGAAAATCTGAAAAAATCTTAATTTTATGACTACACTGAGTTTGCTATAAACATTTTTACAATACACTAAATTATTGAGACTACTATATTACTTATTAAATTCCGTTAGAACAACGCCATCTACTGGGAATAGAGATGCAGCACCCCATTTGCCCTTAATATAGAGACACCACTGGTAGTTCGTCATTTTTTAAATACTGTAAAAAAAACTTCTCTCACTGTATTTAGAAATACAATCAGTAGCATACTCCTTGATTTAGCATATGTTAGTGAAGCAAGTTTACTACTTTTTTAGGTTTTGCAGAAAAGCACCATTTTGGACAAGGTGGTTGGCAGTGCCCTATTTGACCTGAATACAGAGATGCCACTAGACCTAAGACTCTGCATACAATATCAGTAACTGTCAATCCAAATGGCATGGTAAATTAATAGTCTATCCATTATCAAACACATTTAATCCACTTCTGAGTTATGGAACACTTGGCAGGAACCAACAAGGTCCATCTCAGTGGTTAAAAATATGATTAATTAATCAGATGTTATATTGTATAGCTAGATTGATTTTTCTTGCACCTCACACAGAATCCCTGGTCTCTACCTAGGTAAGGTTTATTCTCAATGTGTTTCTATAACCAGTAAGAAATTGCTCAGGTCAACACCCCCACTTTGTTTCCTGAGTCACCCTGAGATAGCAGAGATGGGACGAGAACTCTTTACTTTCTACGTACAAGCCTCTCATTTTACCTCTTCCTCTAAAATAAAATCTCATTCAGGAAGTCAAAAACATTGCTACTTTAACCTGTGGCATGACTATCCAGCACAATGGCATTTTGTTTCTTTTGGCTGCTCCTACACATGCATGCGCCAGCCACAATTTGTGTAGGTCTTTCTCCAGATAATACATTTACCCACATGATAAAGAACTGCAGGTTAATTTGATAGCCACTGCTATGTTTGCCCTGTCCACTAAATTCTATGAATGAGCTTTGGTGTATACAAGAATCTATGCCCTGTACAAGATTGATTCTAATCTTTTACCAAGTGCTATCATGATACCGTCTGGCTCACTCTGTGATGATTAAACCACTATTAGCAAAGATTACATGTACCATGTAGTGGATGAGGGGTGCCCAGAATCACGCTATTTAAAACAGTGCTTTATTTATTTATTTAGAGGACACTAGCAACACATCTAGTCTGGCTTGGCACCGACTCATGCACAGAGACAATTTAAACTGAGGTTAAATAAAGTCCAAAATAATTGTATTGAATAAATGATTAAAAATATAAACCAAATATGTACTAATCCCCCCAAATAAGCCCCAATGGCAACAATATAACCATTAACAAACAAACACAAACATAAGCCAAAACCCAGTCTGGTTACCAGGTGTAGATGATGATGATAAATAACTGCTCAAATGAACAGCCCTTTGGAATACATGTATATTTTTTCCTACTGCATGGTGAATCTGTCTGTCAAGATCCTGCAATGAAAGGAACACATTCTGTGCAGCGATGACCCCAAACTTCCTGAATACTAAAAACAATGAAAACCTTGAATGAAGTGCAAATAGATTCTGAGAACAACTGTAATCCTTGGACATGATGCAATTACTGTATAATCCGATTAACCAGCGAGGACCAGGAAATTAGATATGTCAAAAAACACGCTATAGCCAGGAAATCAAGTCATACTTTCAGAGGGACCACAGATCACAAAGCACAAATCGAAGTCATAAGGGTACTAGCAAAAGTCATTAACAAAAAGTTTATCAGAAAACACTAAATAGTCTTAGGGGATATATCTATAAATTAGGAGATAACATAACCAAAAAATTACCCTATTAAACCCTCTTTGTAAATAGCATTAAGGTCGCACACTGGCTACGATCATAATGATTGATCATAAAATGGTGTGATGGCGGCACGGTGGCGCAGTGGTAGCGCTGCTGCCTCGCAGTTAGGAGACCTGGGTTTGCTTCCCGGGTCCTCCCTGCGTGGAGTTTGCATGTTCTCCCCGTGTCTGCGTGGGTTTCCTCCGGGCGCTCCGGTTTCCTCCCACAATCCAAAGACATGCAGGTTAGGTGGATTGGCGATTCTAAATTGGCCCTAGTGTGTGCTTGGTGTGTGGGTGTGTTTGTGTGTGTCCTGCGGTGGGTTGGCACCCTGCCCAGGATTGGTTCCTGCCTTGTGCCCTGTGTTGGCTGGGATTGGCTCCAGCAGACCCCCGTGACCCTGTATTCGGATTCAGCGGGTTAGAAAATGGATGGATGGATGGAAAATGGTGTGAAAACAAACTCCTAGGAGTTATAAGAATTAATGAATGAAACCACCACAGAACAGATGAACTTCAGTAGTTCTCCGTGAGTGAACTCCCCCTTTAGCTTCCTATGACCTCTTTTTAAATTCGGTGCTTTCCGTGTCTTTCTCCCAGCACCCCCTAAATGAATACCAAAGGCAGTCTGGACGGCGTAGTGGTCCTGAGGGGTGCTGGGATCTGGAGTTCTTTACTTAGTACTGGATCTGTGACTAAATGTATTCAAAATTCTCTTCTCTTAACAAATGTACAACATAATTTGAGTGGAGTTCCCGCCTTGTGACTGTCTTAACGAGAACAGGCTGTTTGTTTATGTGATCCTATTTTGGAATGCAAGTAAGACAAGATCCCCAAAAATGCAAACAACAGTATAAATGAATTCTAGGCAAATTCCAAAGAGGTTTTGAACAGTTCCTTGAATGAAAAATGTCAAGATTTGTTTCTAACTTTGAAAAGAATAAAACATTTTGTGTTATATTTAGGTATATTAAAAAATTTTCCAATTGAATGTAATGTAAGATATCACAAATTATTACTTTTAGTCTGTGGTATCTAAGCCTCTATTGCTCAAGAGCTGGGCAGTTGTAAGGAAGTCAAATAATGATTACTGCTGAGCCCACAATCCCATCTTAACTGAATACTTCATAGGCAGTGCAGGTTCCTGTCAAAACTATCTACAGTAAGACAACTTGTTATACTATTTCAGATTTAGTTCTAATCCTTTCCTACAAAACAAGGCCAAGATGTCTTATCCAATTTCTTTATAAATAAACAGAATATAATGTAAGATACCAGTGTTAAGGTAGCTTAGGCTTTTTTATATTATTAATACCTATATTCAATATATGATCTTACAGGGTGCACGGCCATTTAAATTCCAGATTGAAGAAACAACTCGGGCAAATCTAGAATGATCTACCAGCAAACACAACATTTACATCAATGCTGAAGATTATTTTAACATAGCATGCTCTTAACAGAGCTGCTAATAAGATGGTTTAAATTGCTTTGAACTAATTCTGACAAAGTTGCATAATGGCTTTTATTAAGTCTTTTCCATTCTCTTTCTCTTCTTATTGTCCTGCAGTTGTAACTTTTCAGCATATTCTGTCAAAACTGTGAGCAGTACAATTTTTTCCAAGGACTTAAGGTATCCTATTAATAAAAGGATTCTATTTGAAAAATGTGTATAGATATGTGTGCATTTGTATCTGTATACTATGTCATACTTTTTGTGTTCAGCATGGTATTTTTCAATCTATTGCAAGGTCTTATGAGTTTTGTTTTGATGGTATTATATTTGTAAATGTATATAGAATTTGAATGTTAAACATAAGGAAGAATGATAGAAAAAAATAATTTTAAACTCAAGGAAACAAATAATGAACCAGTGTTTAATACACCAGAAAGGGGAATGAACATTTTCCTTTTTATCAACTGAATCTTAATATAGAACTGACTGCAAAAAAACTCATCTCTTTGTTCAAGATTGCCTACTTGTACAAACGGCATATAGTGAATTAGTTTGTTACTTCTCAGCTGGCCTTACCTTGGGTATGTATCGTCTCACTATCATTTCACTTTACTTTGGCTGAAACTAGTTGTTTCCAGACCTCTTGTGCTAATTTATCTAATACAAGTCACAACAACATTGATGCCTCATAATTTAGAAAATGGTATCAGTGTTTAATTCACTTTTTAGAACACAATGCAAATAAATTGTCTTGTATCCTGGTGTAATTATGTTTTAGGAGCTTGGTGTTCTCCTTCATTTGGAAACAGCAAGGTATTGGATGACTTACAATTTATAACGCTTTCATTTTAACATTAAACTATATTTTGAAAAAACATACTTTTATGAGTTTGATATTTATCCTTTACTTTATGCACCAGAACCTTAACTTTGAATACTGCACAATAATTTCTTCTTCTTTCTTATTATTGAGAAGTAATCTAACACAGCATGAAAATCAGGTTTGATTTTGATTTAGCATGGAAGGTCAAATCTCATTTTTAGATAGATAGATATATAGAACTTTATTTATCCACAAGGGAAAATTTGGCTTTTTACAGAAGCTCTTTAAATAAATAAATACCTAAATAGGTAGGTAAGTAAATAAATCAATCCATAGATAAACAAATAATAAATACATATATACACAGACACTTTGGTGTGCACACAGGCCTGAATGACTAAAAAGGATGATACTTAAAAAGAAAGAATAGTTCTGACTTGGCTGTCACAGTCTCAGTGAGGCATTGTGCAGGAATAGTAGTGTTTCCTGATACACTTCTGCTGAATAATTTGTTGGCTAAAAGTCCTCAGTCTTTGTGTGTCCGAGAGAGGATGTGCAGAATTGCTCATAATGGCAATCAGTTTTGTTTCAATTCTCTCCTTGGCTGCTACCTCCAGAAGGTCCAAAGTGCATCCGATAACCGAGCCTGCCCTTTTTAATTAGCTTTTTGATTCAGTGGGCCACTCTTGAAGTGATGTTACCAGCACAGAAAATCATACTGCCCATCACAGAGTTGTGACACATGTCACTTCCCACATTAAAGGGGCGTATTCTCCTAAGGAAGAAGAGTCAGCTCTGCCCATTCTTATATAGTTCCTCTGTGTTATAGTCCAACCTGTCATTAATGTGGACCCCCAGGTACGTGTAGGAGTGCATCCACTCCTTGAATATTGACCAGACACAGAGGCTGTTTGGTGCAGTGAAAGTCAATAACCAGGTACTTGGTTTTAATGAAGTTAAGATGCAGACAATTCTCTTTGCACTAAGAAACAAACCTCTCCATTTGACTCCTATGCTCTGCCTCATCTCTTTTATCAGTACATCCCTTAAATGCAGAATCATCTGACAACATTTGCAAGTGACATGACATGGTGTTATATTTGTTGTCGGAGGTGTACAGGGTGAAGAGAAAAGGAGATAGGACTGTTCGTTGTGGTGCTCCAGTGTTGGTCACATTTGTATCAGAAACACTTCAGTCTTGAGTCTTACAAATGTGGTTTGTCCAACCGGTAGATCATTATCCAGGACACCAAAAGCTCACCAACCTTCATACCTCTGAGTTTACCCCTTAACAGGGATGGCTAGATGGTATTTTAGGCACTGAAGAAATCTAAAAACATAATCCTCAGATTGCTGCAAGATCTGAATAGGTGAGAATAAGCCTTGTGGAGCAGATAGATAATTGTGTCTTCCACTCCAGCCTCTGTCTGATAGGACAATGGATCCAGGTGGTCTACCACAATAGTCCAGGACCAGTCTTTCAAAGCTCTTCATGATATAAGATGTAAGTGCCACTGGTCTGTAGTCATTAGATGAACAGGCGCCTGCCTTTTTTGGAACAGGAACAATGCATGATCTTTTTCAAAGCAGCTCCACTTTCTGAAGCTTTAGGGGCAGACTTGAGGTCTGACTCCTTCTGATCCCAAAGCTGTTCCTGTGTGTAGCTTCCTCAGTTGTTTCCTTACTTGATTGTTAGTTATGGATAGTCCAAACTGATGGTCTAGTGGACTTGTCACTAGCCATTCCAGTTGATGTGGTAGGAGTTGTTGATGTATTAGGGATGGTGAGGAAAGACTGATCATTGGAAGAAGGTGGTAGAGGGAGGAAAAATCTTGCACAGCGCCCCAAGATTTGTAGTCAACAGTCTTGTTCTTAAATAATTTGCAAACTACTTATCAAAAAGAATGTGAAAGTTATTTGGTCAAAACAAATACACCTGAACACAAAAAGTCTACTTCATTTTCACAAGTAAGATTTAAATAGGTTTCACATTCATAATCCACTTGCTTTGTTCTGAATCAGGAGATGATTACTTGCTTAGGTTCAATTTCCAGTTAGTTCAGTTGTGTTTCACACTGCAAAATTTCAAGCAAACTAAACAAAATAAAATAAATATTCCATGGGCGTGCCATGGACTTCTTTCATTGGTCAGAAATATTTTTCCCAGGATTAAATACTGTATCTCTGAAGGTTGACCAGAGTTGAATTTGCATTCAGCCACATTTTCCATAGTTATATAATTATTTACCAAACATGGTTCTAAACGCCTATTATTGAACAACTGAAAGACAACTTGAAAATTATGTGGTATCCACGTGGTACAAAAAAGACGTGTTTTAAATAGACAAATGTACAAATGAAGGCAAACTCTGCTGAGGGCATTCACTGACATGCTTTACTTTTATGACAATAGGTGTTTCAAATGAGTAAGATGTTGCTTATTTATTCTCCAGCAGCCAGTGTATGAATTTCATTTTAGTTTCTCTCAAATTGCATATGTATTAACTTAACTCTTACAAATATTTGTGAATATTTTTCCTTTTGGAATGTTTAATTAATATTTGCTTTATTTTTCAAAGTTAGTGTGCACATTGAGAGAACGCTCCAACTGCGTGCATCACTCTAGTGGTGCAAGATTAGAGGTTTTGAACCGTGAGTGTATAGGGTGGAATCTAACAGAGGCTCTTCTAGTCCTTTGTTTTATCCTAAGGACACACAGCAGACCAGACTGAGCTGCCTGGGTTCAGATTTCGAATGCAGTTGTTGTCTATGCAGATATTCTAATTATTGTAGTTTTTATATGTGCAGATCTTGTTTTCTTGAAATCTATAGTTTGTAGCCTTCATTTAAATTTTAAATATTATCATGATATTGTTAGGTTTTTTTTGCATTGTCTTTTGGCTTATTCTGCTTGGTGCCTCCATTTGGTGTGGTTTTGCATTCATATTGTTTAATATGTTTTCACTACCTGGCATTCTACTTTCAGTGAATGTTAAGTAAAGTCTGAGTTTGGTTATCATATTAAGCATTGCTGTTCTTGGTGCTCAAACATCTTTTTTAGTTTTGACTACTTCCCATTTTTTTCTTGATCATTTTCTGCTTTGCTTTCCTTAATTACCCAGTCCATGAAACTAAAACCAGCTCTTTGGTATGAGCTGTTGTCACCTGCTCAAAACAGTAAAGCATGCACATCCTTACTGTTTCTGTGTGGGGTATTTCCTGGGTACTCGAGTTTTCCTCCAAAGTCCCCTAATATGTGAAGGTTAGCTTTCTTTGCTATTCCATATTGGCTTAGTGTGAGTGTGTGTGCTAATCACCCTTGACATGGACTGGTATGATGTCCAGAGATCATTCCTATCTTGTGTTCAAGGCTGCCAAGATAGGCTCTAGCCACCATGACACTGAATTGGATGTTGTGGTGGTTGAGAATTTAGGTAATGTCATTAGGAATGACTCCATGTCACAATGCTTCCATCCTGTTCCTGTGCATACAGTTAAGGTAGTTCTCCTTTAGTTTACACTAATAAGAAGGCTGCTTCTGAGAACCCGTGTCATCCAGCCGTCATTGTTTTGTGGCAGTTATCACAGTATAGACCTACAAACTGAAAAGGCTTGCGTTGTGAGTCTGTGAAATTACACTTGGTATTGACGGCAGCCTTTGCACTTTGGATGGGTGGAGTGTGGTAACGGAGCCATGCAGTATGATGGGAGTTGATTAAGAGAGAACACTCCACTGATGTCACCAGAAAGCTCTCCACTTGGCATTGCTTACAGCCTGTTACTTGGATGTACAGTTAAGGGAGTTCTCCTTTAGATTACTATAATAATGGAGGCTACTTCTAAAAGGCTCTTGTAATGCAGATGTTTCTGATCCGTGACTCACCACTGGCAATCACCACGGTGTAAATCTGTGAACTGAGGTGGGCTGTGGTTTCAATCCAGGTCAATACAGATTTATTTTCTTGTTCTACCTATCATATACTTGTCTATGCTGTTAGTGTAGTGAATAATTGATCTGTCTATCTGCATTATAATATTTGTGGAAAAACTGTCATTTTTCTTTACCAGATAGTAGTAGTCAATGTAATTTTTTTACAAATTCACCACAAATCAGTCTTTTTGCCTGTTGATTAAAGTTTGATATGATAAGCTTATCATATTTGTGCATTTCAATTTATTGTTTTAGTTCTATTTTCATTACTTCTTTAGTATCTTAAACAGGAATTCAAACTTTGGGTAAGTCACTATCCCTAGTTGTGTGATATGTACCGCAAAAGGGAGTTGGTCCTGATCAGGCATTTCACATTTCAGGTGCACTTACCTGGTCTTGTCCATGTCTCTCAATTATAAAAAAAAATCTTGGGACAAGATGAGACTTATTTCCTGTGACGAGACATGATCTTTTGAAGAAAAACAGAGAAGAAGATAGAGAGACACTTTCGTGTCCCGCGAGACGGTCAAGTCACGTCATACTTACAACCTTTTGAAGCAAGTCCCGTGAAACGGTGACTTTTGCATGTCATGCCCTACTTACAACAATTTTCAAACAAGACCACAGTCATCTAACCTCTCAGTTGTTAAAATGCTTTTGGCAGACACAGTTCCTTTGCTCTCAGCTCTTAATGTTATACGTTCTATATGACACGTTAACGACTAAGTGAAGAAGAAAGAGCAGCATGTCAAAAAGAGACCCTGAAGTATTAGAGAGGAAAGAATGCAAAAAAGAACAAAAATAAGGAAATGAGGAAAGTAATAATTAGCCCGTCCCGTGAGACTATACTTTGTGCCAAGAGATTTAACCATGCCCGAGGCCGGAAAAAGATGTCGTAAAGAATTCAAAAACATTGGTGTGATACACATGCAAAGCAAGTTAGATATAATGGAAGTAGGAAAATTCGAAAGTCTCAAAAAAAATGATAGTAAAGATCGCATTAGTGCAAACAAATGGAAAATATTACTAGGTGAAATAACAGAACAGCGAAAAGAGATTGAATAGTGTTTGAGGATGTCTGGGGGAGAGGAGAGACAAGGCAGTGAGACAAAAGGACAGTTGCTGTACAGGTTTTTAAACGTTCGAAGCGCCGCATAAGCTGCATATCACAAGCCAGCAGGTGATCGAGCAAAGAGGAGGTTAAAAAAAATGCATTTGTTTCCCATTGTATCACCATTTAAGAGGGGTTTCGGTGGAGCAACCACATCTCCTTGGAGTGTGTTAAGAACCTCATGTTCATAACAGCGCATAGCGCTGGCGGGAGGGAATGTATTGGCAAACAAAGCGAGCAGGGGGCAAACACCCTAGTGCTATTTAAAAAAATGCATTTACAGTTACCATTCTTGCATATAGTCAACCATTTTCTTCTGATTTTTAATACTTTAGAAATTTCACACAACCTCAGTTGAAAAACATGTGGTAGAGTCAAAAGTCAACTCTGGAGTGGCACTTGCTATAGAAAAATGCTGTATTAAATAAAGTTTCTGTGTTGTGTATTTCTTGGTAGCAAATACAACACAATACAGTACAATTTATTTTTTTCCCACTAGGAGTGCTGCAATGGGCTTTAACAGGCCCTGCCTATTGACAGCCCTCCAGCTTTGACTCTCTAAGAAGACAAGGAAAAACTCCTAAAAAACTCTTGTAGGGAAAAAATGGAAGAAACCTTGGTAAAGGCAGTTCAAAGAGAGAAAAAAAAAGGGGGTAAATACAATACAATACACAGAACAGAATACAAGCAATCCTCAATACAATACAATAGTACAACAGAAATATTACAAGTACAAAGCAGAATTCAACAGTAGATTATATTACATAATACGACTCAGATTTGTTTAGAGTCCTGGAGACCTCGGCCATCAAGTTGCCTCCCCCTATTGGCCATTCCACAGCTGAATCAGCACTGGGACAACCAATCCAATGAAAGGACCCCTCTACCCGACGATTCCTGTAATCCTCCATCAGAGATGATTTTACTTTAGGCAGGTAAAACAACTTGACAGTAGGGCAGTAGCACCAAATGCCACATTTGAGTACCAAGAACAGAAACAGAATACGTGAGGGTTAATAAATTATAACTATCATATTGTATACGTTTTAGTGCTAATGATTAACAACAGAGATGCAGTATGTACAGCTAATCAGCAGCTTTAGTCAGGATAGGCTAAACTGAAGTAGTGAGTCTTTGGGATTTGAAAGCGGAGACCAAAGAGGAATCTCTTATACAGTAGCAGCAGGTAGACCATTCCATAATTTAGGGGGCCCTACAACTAAAAGCATGATCTTGTTATTTTATTAATCTTCTTAACTCCATGTCTATGAACAAAAGCAGAATGCCAGACTGACTAAATCTACATCAATACTAAGCAAATTAAATTTCAGTTCAAATTTGATTATAGGACCAAAAATGTGAGAAACAGTAATGGTCTTTTATATATCCCTTGCTCTTGGTTGGAAACTATACATTATCAAGTTGAGTAGTGTGGAGCTGTACTTTTTGAAGCATCAAATATTAGCTAGAGATTTGTTTGCTAGATTAGGCAGATTGGCTTGTTCTAATCAAATAAAGTTTATCTATATAACTATCAATATATCTATCTATTGTTATGATATGAAGTTTGCTCCAAATGTAAAATAGGTTTTGGCCTCCTGAAGCAGGCCTGGGAGGAGGCCAAACCCTTCCTGGTCTATCCAGCTAAAGCAAGCTTGACTTCAGCCAAGCCCCTAGGCTACCTGCTGGCTTCAGCTGGGGAACTGGCAAAAACAACTGTAATAGCAAACAGCCAACAAGAGGAAGGATAACCGTCAACCTTTGGCTTGTATTAAAAGGATAAACAAAGAATCCTTATAAATAAATGATTTATTCAAAAAAAAAATTCTTAAAATACAAAAGAGCAAACACAGACACAAAGGAGTAACTAAAAAGGAAATCCTAAGCTAACAAGGTCCTAATATGAAATCCAATAATGAGAATCCCTTAACAGAGCAGAAAACATCAAGAAAGTCAGAAAACCCAAGACAGAAAACATAATAATTACTTTAACTTCACAGAACAAGAATGAATTTCACTCCTAGGTCTTCTTGTCTTACTGACATAGCCAGAATGGCGGGGAGGGCAGGAGTGGTGATGTCATAGTGGCATGAGAAATAATTGTTCAAAATGAACAAATTTAATAAAATACACATATCTTCATCTCTTTAATGCAATCATATCATCTTAGTGCTGAAAATGTATTTCGTTCAGCCTGCTTGAAAAAGGAATATTGAAATAATTAATAATGTAAGAACACCAGCAGAATTTACTTCATGAAATGATTCTCTCTTTAGGCATGGAATTTAAAAAAATGGGTCAAACTGCAATACTAAATTGTTAAAAACACTAAAAACACAAACAAAAAAGTTAACTGCCTTATTTAAAAACTCTGTTCAATTACTAAACACTTTAAACTTATAATAAGAGGCAGAATATACATACTTCATTATAGACAATTATGTTTAGAAAAGATAAGGATAGGAAGGATAAGCAGGATAATGTTATAATGAATGCAAATAGACAAAGCAAAGTGTTTTATGGATTATTATAGAGCAAATTAAACAATTAATTATGTAGTTAATAAATTATGATCACCATCTTTCCCTACGGTGAACAGTATCTTTTGATATTTTTTCAAGAACTTCAGAACACTAAACCATTATTTGTGCTGTCATATAATTAGTGATACTTGTTTTGCCAGTCCATTCAGAGTTCACTATTTAATAAATTGATAGTAGAAATTACACTAGTTCTTAAGCATTCACTCCTTCTAATATGACACAGCTAAATTCCCTGTGGTGTGCCTTTTGCCTTTTCAAGTCCCACTGCTAGTTGAACTGAGTCAACATAGGTGCAGCTTACATTTTCTCAAGAGTTTAAATTAAATACGCCTATTTTTCAAAAGTTGCATATTTAGCTTATGCAAGAAAGAAATGTTCCATTATAAAGTTAAACAACTATGCACTGCAAATACAAATTTGGGTTAAGGTTTTCAAAATCATACAGTCCAAGTAAAGGTGTATATCATTAGATAGATCTCAGAAGGATATAATCAAGCAGGGGCAGAAAAAGCAAGCAACTCCATTAGGGTAAAGGCTACTACAGAGACAAACTTCAGTACAAGTTACAGCAGAACAACATAAGAGAACCAGAAAATAGAATGAGGACTATTACTGGCTACAAACAGACTGTAAAGCATGCAAAGGAAGGAAATAAAAACAGAGCTAATGAACTGAACTAGGTCTTCAACAGGTTTGGCTTATTCTTGGCAATCCACTCCTCCCTCAATACTTATAGCCTCTGAGTGCAAGTTGATTAGGTTTCAGAATCCCAACTGCCTTCTGCACTCTGCACAACATTCCCCTACAATGTAATCACACCTGTGATCTCCAGCCCCCTTCAACTTCCTGGATTATCTGTCTCTTTTGATCAAGGGAGGAGAAATGTAGGAAATCTCTGCAATAACAAGGCAGTAGGGCTAGATGAAATCAGCTCCAGGGTGCTGAAAACACGTGCCAGTCAGCTCTGAGGGGTCCTTCTGTACCTGATCTCTCTTTCCCTGCCTTTGCAAAAGGTTCCCCAGCTGTGGAAAACATCCTATGTAGTACCCAGTGCCAAGGAAAGGGTATCCCAGTGATCCAAAGGACTTCAGACCACTTGCTCTTACTTCATACATCATGAAAACCTTGGAGAGGCTCATTCTGAAACAGTTGCAACCCCTGGTTTCAGAACATCTGGAACCTCTGTAGTTTGCCTCTGTCACAGATAGGTATGGAGGATGCTCTTATCTATGTTCTACAGAGCGTACTTGACAAAGCTGGCCCCACAGACAGCATAATGTTCTTTGATTTTTCTAGTACCTTTAATACCATTCTGCCTCATCAACTTAGGAAAAAGCTCATGGCTTTCAATCTTGATGTTCCCATAGTCTCATAGATCATGGACTACCTGACCAACAGACAGCAGTTTCTGAGGCTCAGGGACCATGTGTGAGAATATGTTGTGTGTAATACTGGAGCACCTCAGGAAACAATCCCATCTCCCTTCCTGTTTACCCTATATACAACAGACTTCAAGTACGATACCTGCTCTTGCCACCTTAATACATTTTTAGATGACTCCTCTATCATAAGCTGCAATAATGATGGAGATAAATTGGAATACAGGAAGATTGGTCAGGTCTTTGTCTTGTGGTGCAGGGAGAACCCAACTCAACATGAGCAAGACAAAAGAGCTGGTGGTGGACTTCCAGCATGCCAAACAGCCACTGAGACCAGTCACCATCGAGGGGGAGAACTTGGAAATGTTGTATAGCTATAAGTACCTGGGGTTTCATGTAAACAGCAAACTGGAGTGGTCTGACAACACAGTGGCACTGGACAAGAAGGGCCAGAGCAGAGTGTACTTCTTAAGAAGACTCAGATCTCTTGATGTATGCAGCAAGCTGCTGGAAATGCTCTATCAGTCAGAAGTAGCCAGTGTGTTGTTCTAAATTATGGTCTCCTGGGGAACCAAGTGAAGCTCAAAAGATGTGCAATGCCTGAACAAACTTATCAGGAAAGCTTGTTTCATCACATGGCTAACCCTGGATACCCTGGAAGCTATTGCAGTAAAGAGGATGGTGGCCATCATGAAAAATCCCCTCCATCCCTTCCCAAAGGCACTGTCTTGGAGCCACAGGGCCAATCCTCCACTGGGGACCTTTTGTGCATGCTGCTTTCATGCAATTCAATGCTTCTTCCCAGCTCACCACACTAAATGCTGATATTTTTTAGGTTAATTTTTCAATTTCTACACAATATATTTTATTTATTTATCTAACTTTTTTTTTTTTCATTTAAGTGAGGAAAAGCCCACCTTACCCTATAGACATGCATCAGATGGAAGAATAAAAAAAAGAAATCTATCAGCTAAGTAAACAAACCTGTCAAAAATTCAGGCATCAGAGAAGAGGTACAGAGGACACATTTTAAGTAAAGGAGAAAAAGACATCCAAAATATTCTCTGATGATGATGATGATATACATCCTGTTTTGCCTGTGCAGACATCATGGTTATAGACAACTGAAAATGACATCTGTAGACCCAGAAATGAGCCAGGACTAACATCAAGATGGGGGTTTAAATAGTAACAGCAGAAGTAATAACATAGCTTCACATAAAGTGGTTGAGAAAGTTGGCTAGTGCTGTCCTTATTTTAGCTTTTCTATGCTAAATATTTGAGAACTGAAAGACAAAAACTTCATTCTCCTGAGACCGATGGCAAAAGACTCCCGTGGCCATTCTAGTATAATAATCTTTAGCACTTGCAACCTAAAATCAAACTTGTAGCAACAAAAATGAAAGTCTTTATTACACTGACAAAACAAAAAACAATATGGGAAGATGTTTTGTTGTGTTATCATTCTAGGGTGAATCAAATGCTCTTTATTACGCAGACCTGGACAAAATATATGCTATAGCGCCAAAATTTTACACTATCTTTTATATCTATGACCTCAGGCAACAGGATAGAGCAGTAAAACAGGCGGAGAGAAAGCTTCACATTTATTCATGCGTTATAAAAAATATGCCAATGACCAATCCTACTTAGCTATAATTCAGTCCTCCAGTCAAGTCTACACTTTGTTCCTGCTCTAATTTCAAACAAACAGGAAAGAAAGAATACACCGATAATTAAGTTATAATCTGCCTTCTCAAACCTGCTTGAAGTCTGGGCTAAGTTTTCTTCAGGGAAGAGATTATAAAATGTAAAGTGTCCCTATTCTTTTAAATTTGGAGCTTATACAAACTAACTCTGTGAAACCAGTCAATTTTTTGAATCAATCTAAAGTCTTCAACCACGTCCATTTGCCAGCCTGTTAATATCCTAGCCACATGTATTCCCCCAGGTTAGCTGCCAGTCAGTTTCTGAGATTTTATTTATACTAATTCTAAGCTGTAGCAAGTACAAGTATTGGTTTCTACAGTATTATTTTTTTTATAAGTATACATTTTTATCATAATATTATTACACCATCCCCATGAAAGGAAATAATGGAAATGGATTATCCAATAAAAGAAGATACTAATAAAATGAGAATTAATACAACTCTTTCCTTACTAAGAATCTAAATTCCCTGCTCCTTCCCCAAACTTATATCACAATATCACTTTAGCTATTAAAAAAGAATATGAAAACCACCCCACTATTGGTCTAACTACTCAGAACAAATTTTCAGTGCTAAGATTCCGTAGAGTGAGTTGTCGGAGAGAAATCAAGATCACAAAATGTGCATGACTATCCTAGGATGTTTTCTTAATATTTATGTGGGTCTTTCTTTGAGCTGGTTTAAACAGCCATCTATTATGCCGGACATCCATAACTAGTCAGATTAATTGTGTACAAATTTTATTATAACTCCACTCACTGTTGCTAGCATAGGCTCTGACACCCTGTTTTCCTGAATTAGATGAAGTAATTTCAAGAATGCAAGCTTGTATTAAGAAACTGTGTTCAGTTTCTGTATGCAGTTTACACATTCTACCCATGTCTGGGAGTGTCCTCTCCGGGTATTCTAGATCCATCCCATGGCCCAAAGCTGCACATTTTAGTCTGCCTGGAAACTCTAACCTGGGCTAATACAAGTGAATGTGTGGGTGCTGGATGATTGTGCTTTGTGATGGACTTTTTTTGGGATGAGTTTCAGTCGTGATATATACAGTATACTGCCTCATATCCTGTGATTCCCCATAATCTTACATTGGAATTGCAATGGTTAAAAAATGTAATGGATGAGTGGATTAATTATTAGGCTCATTAGTATAGTAATTTAATTTGCTGTTTTTCTTATGATACTTATACGGTACACTATGCCTTGCCCTTGACAATTTGCTGTAAGGCAGATTCAGTAGTTCACTCACATTAACATCTGAGCCTCTGCAGTTCATCATCAGGTAGGTTTTAAATTATTTATTTTGTCTTTTTTGGCAGCAGCTTGTTCAGTGTACATTTTTCCTGCTGACTGCCTATTGAGCATTAATTTGCACAGTTGAAAGGTTTTACCTTGACCAAACCTTCTATTCCTATTTAGCTACCCTGCAAGGAACTGGTCTGCTGTGGCTAGTTATACACATCTTTTCTGGGTATGTTTAATGTGGCCCTTATTGTGAAATTGCAGAGCTGTTTCATATGAGAAACACAATCTGTCTCATTCCAACCTGCATTTCTGGGTCGCTGGAGACATTTAAACTGCACTTATAATTAACAGCTATTTTTAAACAGAAAAAATGGAGCACTGGTGAGGTACAAAAGCATTAAAATTGCCCCAGTTTCGCTATTCAATAGGACACATCTCTGCAATATGCTAGGAGATCAAAGAGAGAGTAGAAAAAAAGAGACAGGCTGATCAGTGGGGATAAATTGTTCCTATTATATTGGTGTAAGAAAAGGCTTCTTTCACTTGAAACAATTTAATAACTGAATTCATTATGGTGGTGTCCACTCAATTTTATCTGAGCATTTTTTTTTTTTTTTGCATAACCAGAACGGCACAGGTTCAGCTGAGATTATGCTTCCCTGAAATTAAGATGTGCAAGCTTTGACATTCCGAAATTAAACATTAATGGAAAGGAAAGCAGTTATCTAGAGACTCCCTCTGGACTCACATAGATGTGCCGACCACTAATTATATCCAATGCAAATGTGTCGTCTGAAAGCAAGTCTGGGTGGTTTGTGTTAGAATTTCTTTTCCTGGATTTTTACTAATTTGCTGGAAGTTGATATACTGTAAATGTTGTCTCATGAATTGATCTGATTTAAACAGTACAGGGGATGACATCAGTATTCATTGGGATGTCCCAGGTCTTGCCGCTTGGGACTTTGATGTTCTTTCCTTAAAATATTCAAAGGGAACAGAGTATGCTGCAAACGGCATATATCACTGAATTTTGAGGCAATATACACGCCATATACTACATTGGATGAGGAATGTAGTGTTCTTTACACTACTAATAATTCACAATATAGAGTCATCATATCTTAAATTCAAAATTATGTGCTTAAAATAGCACAGTATCAGAAAATAATTCTGGGTAGTATCGAATTGGAAAACACTTCAATTAAGAAAAACAAAGCAAAAAAGAAATAAAAAGAAGAAAGAAGTAAGCAGTTGCACCACGGGTAGGTGGTTTAGGAGTAAAGTAAACCATTTAACTAGTTTTAGATGTTATATTGGTTTGAAAAAGTATTCCGTGTTTATATTATTCCTAAATACAAACAGTTCTATAGAAGATATAGAAAAGCAGCAATATTAATGTATAATACGTATAAATCAATAGAGTGCTGAATGTACATAAGAGTGTCATCTTTTCTTTTTCTAAAATGCCTGGCTCCTAGGGGACTTCCATCTGTGGACTTCCAATGGTGTAAATGGATTCTCGTCAACATTAATCATTTGCATATGTTTTGATGTCCCAAACCTCATTCGAAGCCTTAGCATTAGAAAGATATTCTAGATGCATGTCCTAGATCATTGCCTTTGATTTTAGAAATCAAATATTGCAAAGTTCTTGAAAAGTTTCCTTACCTATCCGTGTATCTGCTTCAAAATGATGGTATGACAGAATTTTTTTTGTAGTTTGCTTCAGGCCCTTAACGTGATCTAAATAATATTATACTTATAAGCGCAATTAATCTGAGTCCTGCAAATGACTCTGACCAGGATATGTCAAATCAGCAAGTGGATTATTCCAATATGGCAGAAAACTATGCTACTTAGGTATATACTAGTTAAATGATGTCTCAGAAGATTAAAGTCATGCATTTTCATAGACTGAAAATTTTCATTTAGCACTTGCAATTCATGACGCCAGTTTATGTTCCAAACATATTTAAACAAATCAGCTGAGGTTGTGCAGCAGCTCATTACCTCTGTGCATGACTTGCACTTTTCTTCTTTCTAATTGGAAGGGTTCTTTCATTAGGTGATGTATTGTAATGACAAGTATAATAAGCCAACAAAATGCTATGGTACTGGAGTTTCAAAGTTTTACTTTGACTTTTAGCTCTGTAACAAATGGTGCCCTGTCCTTCACTTCATTATCTGGGGTGTGAAGCACACCTCCAAAACAGTACAAGAAAGCTGTTCTTTTTGCCACTCATATTGTGCCTTTCTGTTTCCCACAAACACTCCTCTTTGTTGTGTCCTGACACCCTATTACCCCTTCCTTCCACTGCTCCATCCTTTTTCTCCAGTCCTCCTCCTGTCACTGTTTTATTAACAAATTAAATATCATTCAAATAAGTTTTGTATCCAATAAGGGTATTTAACAACTCCTCTGAGGCACCAGATATTGGAGAGGGAGCTGTACAGTCTTAAAGATGGTAAGAGGCAGTCTACATTAATACTTTTCTTTAATTTTAACTTCTTATTGAGTAGATTGTAAAGATAATAAAGCTTAGAGTGCATTCATTTACCGTTTGTTGACAATTATAGAAACTTAATGTACAAACCAATATAATAACTTTTACTTTAACATCTGATTAATTTATTTTATGATTCTCCACCAACCAATACAAACTGTAGCTTTTCTGAGAAAAGACCCAAACAAATTTGGGGGTCACCAATCTTGCAGAAGGAAAATATAGTAGATTTTAGCAAAAAAAACCCATAATTATTAGTATGGCAAATGGACTTTATTATGCATCATTTGTATATTGTACTTAATTTACAAATCTTGAAAAAATCCAGTAATCTGTTATACATCTAATGCTTAGAAATAATTCTCTACTAAATTCTAAAATTACACAGAAAATCATAGAAAACTCTTTTAAAATTTTACTCCATAGTATTGGTCTGCCAATACTAGAGAAAGGTAATTTTTTACATGAAGTGAGACAAGAAGATGACATGTAACCAAGAAACAAGCCTGACTCAGAAGCCAAAAATCTATCCTATCTTTGGTCAGTTTATCACCCAGTCTCATGAAACTGTGAGGTAGCAATATAGACCACTGTATTACAATCCCCACCGAAATTTAACAGATATTTATTGAATGTGAAAACCCAAAAGATTTCAATAGCCTTTGAATTTTGGCAGTTGTAAATGTTTAAATGTAAGTATATGTATTAGGCCTAGAGTTTACCATACTAAATTCAATGCAGATTAAAACAAAACTATTTAAACTTTCTTTAGTATGTAAAAAAGATTTGTCTTGAGTGCAGTTTAAAAACTGTAGAGTTAAGTAGACATGTTGAGCGAGAAGGACATCTGAAAACCTTGTTTGTTCTTGTGATAAGCTGATCGATTCTCAATAGAAATGTAGTTTGCCCTACTAATGAAACTGCCTTCATGATTGATATTTTTCACGACCTGTCTCTGCAACACATGGATCTCCAACATGCATCGTTTTAGAATGTTGTCAACAATTTGTAGCATTTTCACAGGTACTTCCATTTATCCTTTGGATATCATTGTGAATTTAATAGACAACCTGCAGCAATCAGGATCTTGAAAATGATTTGCACTGCCATGTGTGTGCTCACAAGGAAGACTGGAGTGAATCAATAGGTAGAATTTTCCATAAATTTTCTTAAGAGGTCTTTCACAGAAATCTCCTCTTCTGAGAAGTTTATGGATTTAAACATTTAAACCTTCTAATTCCATTTATTTTGAAGAGTTTATCCTAAGTAACGTCTTCAATGATTTAAAATCAATGTTGTCATTAGACTGAAGTAAATGTTACTGCAGTTCAAGAAATCTTTTAAGTAAAAATGGCATACACCATTTTCAGTCTTGGTAAAAACTTTTGCCAATACATCTAAAACATTTGTCACTATATTTTATTGGATCTTACAAGATTTTCCTGTTATTTACAGGATGTTTTGGCAGACTAATTGTGGGTATCCTTCTCTTTTCTTGTCTCTTTGATGCAACCTGTTCCCGCCTGGTAATTAATTTAAGCACATCCTCCTATTCTGTTTAAGGGTAACGTAACGCTCAGAATACTTTTGATTCAGGTGAATACTAGAAGGGTTATGCACCTAAAGAATGCTTTTGAGTATCTGACATCTAATTCTATGACCTTGCCCTTTTTCTCTCCTTTCATTGTTGATTATTCAGAATGCTTGACAGGAAAGTTATTTTGGGGTGGTGGGGTTTTTTGCTTGTGTCAGTCATTTATTGTTTTTCACACAACACTATGTTGCTAAGCAGTGACAACATAATGCCATTGGTATAAAAGGAGGCTCAATGATAGAACCCAATTGCTTATTGGTTGAGCTCTAAACCAACATACTAAGTGACTACATTAGACAAATACCTTAGATTATTAATTCATATCCTTGCCTTCTTTATAAGACCTTGGGGTTTTCTATTACTATTTATTAACATGCCAACACTATACCAAACAACCATTCTTCCTTGTTGTTGAAGTTTCTTTCAGCCTTCAAATCTGATCTATATAATCTTACGCTTAAAAGAACTGTAATCACTTACGGCATGAAGTTAAGCCAAGGGAATGTGATACAGCGATCTCAAATCATAGTTCAAATCATTCAAGTTCGGCAAAAGACCATGCTATAATGGTATATGGATGAACCAGCATAACAGCTTAATCAATGATAGTGATTACAGGGAAGTTTAACAGCACTGTAAATCAAGACGGCAAGGATGAGACATAAATGAAAGAGCAAAGTAGAATGTTAGTTTTGAAATTGAAAAAGACGAGGTTAGTTTTAATCCTGGATTCTGGAGTGAAAGATTTTCATTTTCAGAGTCAAACAGGAATTTATACAATATTATAAAAAAGAACAGAATTAAAGGATCTGGTTTGTGCTAGTTTGCCTTTTTATTTACATTTTCATGCATCGTAAAATAATAGCTAGGATTGCCAATAAAATTACTGTAACTGATTGAAATGCAGAATTTTGAGAAATACAGTACATTGTAATTATTTTTTGTTGCCCATAGTTATATCACAATGTGACAAATGTACTCTGAGAGACTGACCTTTAAATAGGGAGGTTGCAAGACAAGGAAAAGTGACATAAATGTCAAAGAAGTGGCTCTTTTAGATAATTTTGGGTTCTACATGAGATGTATTGCCAAACATTAACCATGAAAGCACTGTGAAATGTTTTTTTTTTTTATTTAAAGTAGCTATTGTTTTGCATTATAGATTGTATACCTCTTTTTTGCTATATTAAAGAGATATTTGCACTGGCAGCCTAATTCCTGCTCTCAGAGATGTATGCATGGGCAGGTTACCCCACTGGGTGCAGGTACTCAAGAAAGACTAAAAATAGTAGGTACATTGCATATGTGCAAAAATCAGGTTTTCAGATTAACATGAAATGTGGTATTCTGTTTTGGGGATTTAGATTTTCACAATAAGAACCTGAACAAATGATTAGAAAGCTATCTCAGTGTTTCATCAGCTGCTTTTGTTAACCGGAATCAGAAGGTGGTTCCTGTTAAAAAGCTTTTGTTTTTATTTTGGACACCTTATGCACATACCTCATATATAAAAAAGGAAACAAAAATGACTTGATTGAGAAAGGCTTACAGAAACACATTATAATAGTAATTTCATTATTTTGTTTATCTATTAATGGCAAATATTTTGTGAGATTTTACAGACAGGTTTTGAGGTAAGGTTGTTACACTAACTAATGACACTCGCTGATAAATTTCACTCCGTACACAGGACAATAATGACTCTATAACTCTACATCATTACAGATGTAATACATTTATTGAATTCATCAGTGATCAGTCAGTCAGTTATTGTCCAACCCACAATATCCTAACACAGGGTCCTGGGGGTCTGCTGGAGCCAATCCCAGCCAACACAGGGCGCAAGGCAGTAACAAATCCCAGCCCACCGTAGGACACACACACCAAGGACAATTTAGGATCGTCAAGGCACCTAACCTGCATGTTTTGGACTGAGGGAGGAAACCAGAGCACCCGGAGGAAACACGCAAACAAGCAAACCCAGGTCACCATACTGCGAGGCAGCAGCGCTACCACTGCGCCACCTTGCCACCCATCAGTGATCAGTATATTTCAAAATAAACTACTGTGAATCCAGCAAGAGTTTCTCACCATAATAATTTTATTTTAATAATGATCTACATTCACCCAAAAAGTCAAAAATACAGATTAAAAAAAGCAAGAATTTGATAATGGTTGTTCCAGTTTGTAACTCATTCACTTGTAAGAATAAAATTACAAAAGGCCTTGCAAGAACTTTTGAAGAAGCAGATGAAAGGAAAAAAACTGCACCTTACACATATTTGGTTCGTACAACTTCTATTTGGCTTGTTACAGTCTGATCCTGCAGCATTGTGTTGTTCAGGATGAAGTTCTTCTTGCTGTAATGTGTTGCTGATTTACTCTCAAGCATACCTGTGAATAAAAAAAATTAATATGGGTGTGCTGATTTTAAGTGTGCATGAATTCAAATCAAATCCTTACCTGTGCCACTTTACATGTGTCTGATTGATGCTGTTATTTTTTGTGTTTGTATTTGATTTTTACCTTATCTAATTGAAGTTAAACAATTATATTTTCTACCTGATTATAGAGATTTTGAGTTCTGAAAACCCATTTTTTTATATTAAGCCAATGTCACATTTCCCGATTTCTAGTCATGGGTTATGTTAGATTTGCTGACTATGGTTGATGGTCTCATTGCGGGACCATGTCAGTTTTAATGACTGAAAATTGATGCCCATGTCACATTACCAAACTGAGGGTCAACCTTCCAGCACAGCAGTGTTTTCCACTTTCTTTTTTCTGACAGCCAGTAGAGTGCTGCCTGATTGAGCTGGCGCCGTACAAAGGGTTAACAGCAATGGTGAGCTCATCCACAATCACTGCCCTTTTTTTCGTTTGTGATACATAAAATGCACAACAGCAGACAGAAGAGTTTCCTTTTGTTAGTGAGATCCAAAACACCTGTGTTTCATAGTCCTCATCTCTGCATTCTATACGTTGTACTTCAGGTGAACATCCATTTGTTATCAGCTCTCATGCACACACAGCCCACCCATACGGCTAAAAACAAAATCAGTTTGTTAGATTTTATCAGACCAAGTCGCCTGCATGTCACAATGCCACTGACTGCCTCCGACTTTCTATGATTATGTAAAAGAAGGCTATGACTGATCAATGGAAAAATTGCATAATGTGATATAATCTTTAGTTTTTTTGATTCTAAATTGTTTTCTCATGGTTAGTTATTTGTTGCACCTTTTTTCCAGTGCCTTCTTGATTTTCTTGGCCAACACCATTTCATGAATCTTCAGTTGCTGGTGGGTGTCGTCACGGAGGTTGTGACATCTTATGTTGTTAATATGACAGGTTTAAAGGTCAACACAACTCGAAGAAATCTTTGTACATTATTTCTTTGTTTTATTTTTGGTGCTTCTGACTTTTATTCTGTCTTTGATTTTGATTTCCAGTTTAAAGGTTTGGTTTGTTGAAAAACAGGACTGTCCATTGGCATCTATTCTTTTTCTGCTGTTTTGATATTTCTTCTTCTGGTCACTTCCAATATCACAAAGTATGCCTGTTTGTTTTCGACAGACATCCCATATTTTTGATTTGTTGCCATCTGATCCTGCAATGTTTTGTTATGATGAAGTTCTGTTAGTTTTAATCTGTTGCTTGTGCACTCTCAAGCATATTTGTTACGATTTGAAAATAATGTGAACTTTATTTATATTGTTCTCACGTCACCCCTCACCAGTAAAAATCCAGTGTCCCCTCCGAAATTTGCCCTGGCTCCGGCCTTGCTTTGTGGTTGAGCATAGGTATGTATTGCAGTTTTTCACAGCCACTAGTAGTTAGAGTGTGAATGTCAAGAAAACTACTGTTGGCAGTGTATTTTTAAATTATTAATGATATTAATGAAATTCAAATGCTGACATTTTTCTGCATAGTTTCAGATAATATAGGTTATCCCATAATAAGAGTTTTATTATATAGATGTGTAAGACTGAGCAGTCTAGCAGTTTATTATGCATAGGGTGGTTCAGATCGTCTAGATGACTTTGATTTATGTGAGAACAATTCCAGTTCGGTGCAAAGACGATTCTTCATGTCGTCATGTCATGTCGTCAGTTCACACACTTCTCGATGGTCCGGGATTTTTTGGGTGATTTTCTATGTAATAAACTTAATAAGTTATAGTGTAATGAAAATTGCATAATTAGATCTGAACCACCCTATATTGTTTCGCAATAAGAAAATTTTATCAGGGCAGAAGAGTAGCAGTGATTATACCCGTCAAACCTCCAAGGATCAAATTCCAGCTGTACCACAGTGTCTTTGGTAGTTATGTATATATCAGGTGATGGCATATTTGTCCACTGTCCATGTATATTTTTCAATATTGATTGGTTTCTGTCCACACCCCAAAGATGTGTTTATGCGTTAGTTTGTGGATGTGCTCCACAATGGACTTGTATCCTGTCAAGGGCTGGTTTGTGCTTTGCCCAGGATGTTATTAGGAAATGGTCCAGTTTTCAGTAGCTGTATACTGAAGTAAGCTGATTTTGAAAATGAATGAATGAACCACAAATCCTTTAGTATTTACCACTGTAAGATCAGCTTCTTGCTAAAAGTGGTAGAATTTTAAACTTTTAAAAAAGTGTGTAATCATTCATTATTCAAAAATGAACACATCACATTATTATAAATAAACATTATATCCTTAGTCTATTTTTCTAATGGAAAATGAATGAGAACCTCTGTTTTTTCTTTCAGTTCCCTACAATTCCAGTGTTAGTTGTTTGGGCTTAAGTGACAGTGATTATCTTCAGCTTCTTCATGCTTTTATATGTAATTTAAGGATGCTGTTCTGACATAAACTCCTTGTTTGTTGCCATAGTTACAAAGTCTCATGGTTTTCTAGTTTTTCAAGCCTGCTACACTGTCATTAGTATGTATCCTTCTATACACCGACCTGCAGATTGAATGCTTCATCATGATACAACCTGCGCTGGCATTGATTTCAATTTTAAACCGTGTTTTTTACATTCTGAGGGTGGCACTGTTTTGATTGCTTGAGCATCTTTCACTGGTGATATATTTACTTTATTCACTTTGATCTCCTTCTGATCTTTACAGTCTACTGATGATAGCTTTCATTACAGCATATTTTTATAAAGCCTATTTTTTTTCTAATGACAATAATAGTTCATCTGCTCAAAATATATAATATATATATAAGCATATTTGTATAATTGATATGATGATCCAACAATACAGTCAAACTTAACTTTTGTCGCTTTGAAGCAAATAATAATATAATGCTTATATTTTATTCTACTTTATTTGTCTTAACTGTACAACTTTGAGTTTCTTTACAATTGACGAAAAGATGTAAACTACTTATATGTGTATATCATAAATATTTTTGTGTCTGTTTAGAGCAGGCTGTTTAGCTTGGTACTTTATGGGAACAATGTACATAAATGTTTTATTTCAATCATGATCTCAATAAAAGTTTAATCTGTCTTAATTGATTAATGAACGTCTTGTTTAATTTGGCTTTTTATTTTGCATTTCTTGAGAACTCTGAACAGGGTCAAAGAGACTTTGCCAGTCTTGGGAAAATGTACAATTGCCAAGCCTTCAAACCCAAACAATCTAATCTCTTAAAAATTAAGTCATGAATAAAATAAACAAACACCAGAAACAAAACCTCCTAATTAAAAGTACTTAAATACTGTATTTTGATAAAATATATGAATTTCTTTATTGTGAGACCCTGTTGTTGTAAATACAAAAACACTGAATGTCACCTTTCCTCTGACTTGAGCCACAATTTCAATTCTCTTTCATTCCATTTGTCTCTTTTTAGGTTCATTTCTACTCTGCTATAACTCATCTCAGTTGGAATTGATATCACAGTTATCATGATGGTACAGAGTACTAGGGTGTTGTACCGTGTCAAGCAAAATGACACCTTTTAGAACATTAGAACACTCGAGACGAGAACAGGCCTTTCAGTCCAACAAAGCTCGCCAGTCCTATCCACTTATTTCTTCCAAGAAAACATCAAGTCGAGTTTTGAAAGTCCCTAACGTCTTACCGTCTACCAAACTACTTGGTAGCTTATTCCAAGTGTCTATCGTTCTCAGTGTAAAGAAAAATTTTGTAATGTTTGTGCGAAATTTACTCTTAACTTTACTCTTAAGTTTCCAACTGTGTCCCCATGTTCTTGATGAACTCCTTTTAAAATAACAGTCTCGCTCCACTGTACTAATTCCCTTCATCATTTTAAACACTTCAATCATGTCACCTCTTAATCTTTTTTTGCTTAAACTGTATAGGCTCAGCTCTTTTAATCTTTCCTCATAATTCAACCCCTGTAGTCCTGGAATCAGCCTAGTCGCTCTTCTCTGGACCTTTTCTAGTGCTGCTATGTCCTTTTTGTAGCCTGGAGACCAAAACTGCACACAGTACTCAAGATGAGGCCTCACCAGTGCATTATAAAGGTTGAGCAGAACCTCCTTGGACTTGTGCTCCACACATCGTGCTATATATCCTAACATTCTGTTAGACTTCTTAATGGCTTCTGAACACTGTCGGGAAGTCGATAGCTTAGAGTCCACTATGACTCCTAAATCCTTCTCAAAAGGTGTACTCTCGATTTTCGGATCGCTCATTGTGTTTTATTGGCTAACTAAAAATATTATAATATGCAAGTTTTGAGGCAACTCAGGCCCCTTATCTTCAGGCAAGATGATCTCTCAAAGAAGCAATTATTGCTGCTGTTTAGTTTGTGAAGATTTAAAAAGCCATTGCCAAAAAATTTTAAGTTCCTCACTCTACAGTGACAAAGGATTATTTTCAAATGGAAAACATTCAAGACAATTGCCAATCTTTCCAGCAATGAGACTACTAGTAAGTTGAGCACAGTTCAGATAATATGATTCTCCAATAAATTACAAGGAACTCAAAAGCTGCATCCAGAGAACTAAAAGTTTCAACATACAAAACACATATCACATCAACATATCAGAAAAATTACTTATTATACTCAGTGGCTTGTGAAAGTTGTTTTTTTTTTTAACAACAAGACTAAAAATGCTCTATTAATTTATGGAAACCTGAGAAAAAATGAAAATCATCAGTTTGCCAAAGACTATGATGAGAAGCACATTATGCTATACAACTTCAAATCCAATGATAAAAAAGTAAAAAAAAAATCTATTAAGTGCATCTCAAACTTTCTCAAGTACTTACAAAGTAAGGACATAACATAGCCTGCTAAATCCAATTTAGGGTCAAAATAGTATGCATTTATATTTTAAGGTTCCTGAAGTTTTATTATGTCAAAATTAGGCTAAGATGGAAGAAAATCAAATATTTTCTTTATTGTTACCACTGGTGGTTGTTATGAACTGAGAGTCCTAAAAGACAAGAGAGTCACAAAAATGCCTACTAGAGGGGCATATATTGTGAAACCCAGGGAAAAAAAAGATTTATTCTTGAAAAATATTCTTCAATATCAATGAAGCTCTATGTAGCACAAAAGGAAATAAGAGTTGGCCAGAGAATGGTCATAAAAATAGACGAGAAAGCCAAGAGCACAAGCATAGCGAAAAACACAAGTAAACTCACCGACTCCCTAGTGCATTCAGATGAATCACCAGGAACTGTGGGAAACCTTTGCCATTATTAGGCTGAAAGCAGTCCCTAGCGGTGATGGACAGCTGGTGCCTACAAAACAGAAGGCACCTAGCAAAGGCTTAAAGACAAAATCAAAAACAAGGAATGGAGCAAATAATTAACAAAAGTAATATTAACATAAATAAATAATGTGAAAATAAACAAAAAGGACATGAAACAAGGATCTGAACCCCATCAAAGAGGAGAAAACCTGGCTGAGATACAACAGGGATATGATGCAAGCATGACACGCTTCTCAATAGTCGTATTAATTTCCACATTCTCTTCTGAATATAGTACTGTATACAGTACTGTAAATCCACAAGTCCTTTTTTACTTAACATTACAACGTCACTACAATGCCCATCCTCAAAATCAGTTACTCAGGGATTCTAACTTTCAAGAGCGATTGTATATCAAAGTCCTGGTTCCGTGCATTTTCAGTGGCATTTCACAAATCTGGTTCCGTGCATTTTCAGTGGCATTTCACAAATCTATGAAAGATGTTCTCCTTCATTACCAAAGTGTTTCTAGCTACCTTTACCCTAAACCATTATGACTTCTGGATTAAGTACCCATATCTAGACTCCAAATGGATGTTGCAAGTTGCACCAATTGTCTTTTGCTTATTTCAGTTTTCCCTGTCTGTTAGAGACCCCTCCTATGGATTGTTGCATTCTGCTTTTTGGTAACTCAAATCATGCTGGTGTGACTCCCTCTGGGTAGAGGCTGCCCCATTTGCTGTTCATACCGCATCTTTAGCAATGATGAATTCTTTTGCAGCTATATTTTCAATGATGCCATACAGGCATTCAGTCATAACAATCCCTTTCCCATGTCATACAGAGATTCATACTTCTTCAGTTGTTGAAGCTAAATAAACCATTCATGGAACTTTATTCATCTTGCTGTTGTAAAATCTGCAGTATAGGACTCTTGTAGATTCACCCATATCTAAGCAATCAGAGATCAAAATCACCAATGGCTGTCAGTGCCATCTGTCCTTTCAATGCTATAACCAAGTGGACTGCACTATCCTCCAGGTATTAGCTGTTTGACTGCATCAACAATCTGTTACCTGAAAGATGCAATTTGCACTTTGATTGTCACCATAGACAATGACGTACCCAGTAAGGTCAGATTGGGTGCCAGGAATCTTCAAAGCGGTAGAGAAATTTCATCTTTTCAGCTTCCTAATAATCAACAGTTTACTTGTTGATTCTTTTTACCAATCATCCACACTATTTTCCTGATAGCAATTTAACTTAAATTGGGTAGTACTAGAGCACCCAATGAATGCCTACTTTCATACATTCAGAAATAGACATAACACAAGGCTAATTGATTGAATTCAGTATAACAACAATTACACTCTTACAATAGTATATTAAGATTCATATCACACTTTTACTCTACAGGCTACAGTTTCTGCTGCTCCCTGAAGCATGCAACCTTTGGCCAAGAATAAGGCCTTGCTATTAAAATATAACTTAACTGCTTGCTTGCAAACATCATGTCGGCATGTTGCTACTCTGCAATGAAGCCAAGAACATGTAAACACAGCCATGCTGCCAGTTAAGCGTCTCCTCTCAGTCTTTGGACTTAGTCATGATTTCTTCTTACTGTTGGTGGTTCTCTATATGCTTTTTTGATTCACATTCCAAAAGGTCCTTCCTGGACTTAACCATTCTCCTTCATATTGTCAGCAACTTTCCCAAATTATCCTCCCTAACTTTCAATTACTTTGACTTGTTTTCAAAACTTTTTTCATGGTTGCTTGAAACTCACTCCCTGACTAATAATACAGAACTTTCTTTTTTACGTAAACAAATTGTCCATAACAATTATTTGGCATATTTTGCTGATATATGTGATTTTTTCGCCATAACAGCATTCAGTTTGGAGCATTTATTTTGATTAACAATGCTCAGTTTAAAAATGCATATATATATACTGCAGTTCTTCAAGGCACTGTGTATAACACTTTCCTTAGAGTAATTCTATTCCCAGACTACAGTATAGTAGCACAATGCGTAGTATATTCAATTAGAGAATACAGCAAAAACAAGCAGGATTCTTTTTTTCCGTTTTTACAACATCTCATATTGTCTTTTTAGTATGTTTTGCAGGTGGCCTAATGTATGATTGTTGTGCAGAGGAGGGAACATTTTTTTCCATTAAAAACAGTTTACTGATTGCTAACTCTCCTTTTTATGATGTGTTAAAGAAACATAGATCTTTACAAAGTCAGTTTGCAGCCATCCACCCATCCATTTTCTAAAGCAGCATGACTCTAACAGGAGACATTCTAAAGAAAAACTGTGATAAATCAGAAACTCAGCAGGGGTTTGTTGTTTTTTTTCTGTTAATGCTTTAGCATTTCACTTTCTACATGCTTTTTCATTTTACATTTCCTTGCAGATCTCAAAAAATTGCAGTATAAGTAAATCATGCATCTTTTGTTTTTTTCACATATCACCATAAAATAACAATAAATGTTTATACGGGAAATTATTAAAAGATTGTCTGCTATTACAGTTTGAAGGGCAAAGTTTGCCAGTTTTCATACAGCTGCAAAGTTCTATATGACATCAAAACATAGAAAACATCTCCAAACATTTTGTTAGGGATATTTGAAAATTATGTGACTGGGTAACTATAGAGTCTTAGGTTCAATTTCCAGCCAAGTCAATGTCTGTGTGGACATTGCATATTAACCCCACACTTAAATGTTTTCTTTTTTCTCATATCCCAAAGACATGCATTCGAGGCCATTAGGCCAATTGGCAACTTTAAACTTGCCCTGTCCAAATCCCTATTGCCATATTATGTCCTGCAGTTTCATTTGTGAGTTCTCTATAAAATATCTTCTTCATTTCTCCTGATACTTCCAGAAAAGAATCTGGTCATGTTGACCCAGAATTATATAAAGTGAGCTTTAACACTGAGAGAATGGATGAAAATATTAATTAACACCCTACATAAAGTGCATAAAAAGCATCTGCATCAATAACTGCTTTTGTGCAAATTCCTTTTAAATATTCTTGAATAGCAGCTGATATCAGCATTGCAGCGTACCAGATATGGACATCCATTATTATTGTATTGAACCTAATGGAGCCTACATATTAACAGCTGAGATCACTATGCAGACTGATAAATACAGGAGAACATTCAAGTTATGAAGTCAGGATGATTTGCATAACACAGTTAAGATACATATTCTTTTACAGTAATCACCAGATAGATATATAGTATAACCCATTACACATCCTATATTTTCATAGATCTAAGGGTCCCAAATTAATCTCAATCAAATTGGATGGATTATAAGTCTTAAGACAAACATTTTATCATCAAATAGGCCCTTCTTACAGTTAAAGGTTTAAATGGCCATGGTGAATGTGCTGGAAACAAATGGCGTATAGTAAGTACAGGAAAGTCAAACTCAGAGACAATCTCACACAGAATGTTTTCCCTATTGAGTACATTACGTAAAACATCAAAATGTAAGCAAACAAAAACTGCTTCAGATTTACATGATGTTACTAAATCGAATTGAACCTTACTCTTATTCGATGTTAATTAATGTTGATTTATTTTGTTTTCTTATTGTGTCTTTTATTTTTCTATTCTTTATTATGTAAAGCACTTTGAGCTACTGTTTGTATGAAAATGTGCTATATAAATAAATGTTGTTGTTGTTGTTGTTGTTGTTGAATTCTAAATAATGCTCAAAAGTTCTTAGTGGAGGAATCTTATTTAGCTTTTTAATGATTGGGGTTCAGTATATCCAACCAAATGGTTTTTGGTGTGCTTCCCTCATACAGTGTGACTGAGATTTTATTCTCACACTGTTACGCTACATCTTTGCTTTTCTCTCCTCCTCCTCCTCCTCTATTATTATTATTCATTTTCCCCTCGATTCCCCCTGATGAGCGATGTCCTATTCTCTTCTTAACTCCAATTTTCCTGGGTGAAGAGGATTACTTTCAGTGCCACCATATTGCAATCAGGAAGTAGTTTTTGGGGTTTTGGAACCTCCCTAAAACAAAGAACGCTCCTTCCCATAGCTCCCCTTGGTCGATTACAAGAAACCTCAGGACAGCCTCTCATTGGCACAGTCCTGCTAATGTGCACATAGGAGACCAACCAGACGGATGCTATCACTTGTCACACTAAGTAAGCAAATGGCGCCAGGAGTCTAGTTCCTTCCTTCCATCTGGGCAAGGAGCCATCGGGAAATCAGTGTTTTCTGTCTGTCTGTCTGTCTGTCTGTCCGTCCGTCCGTCCGTCAGAATTCATTTTACAAGCTCATCCCACTTCAGTCATGCTGAAATACAAGCAACTGAAATCTTTACAGGATTGAGCGAAGTTGCATAGTCCATATGCAGTTCTTATAAATGTAGTTTGAAAATCCCCTTAATTCCAGATACATCCTCTGGAATGTGTTCACTCATTTCTACCTTCTTTCTAGGTGCAGTTTACTTACCATATGCTGCTTGCTCTGCATTTTAGACACTGTCACTTTGCTGCTGATTATACCTCTTGTTACATCTATTGTTAGAAAAGTGTAAAGTAATGACATTCCTCAGAGAAAACCAGCAGGGCCTACAGGCTTAACAAAGTTATTAGCTCAACAAAATAGTCTGACATCTCAAGTTTATTTCAGTAATCTGTAACATGTTCTGCCAAGGGTTAAAGCTGACATAGATAGTTTGTAACACGGGTATTAATACAAGCTTATTTTCCACTATTTCATTTCCTCTAAAACTGACCAAAAAAAAGGAAAACATTTTCCCTTTTAGAAAGTAGATTTTATGTGATTTCAGGCTCATTTTCTAGACTCTTATAAGCAGCAGGAAATTTAGTCCCTTACTTACATTTGACAATTCACATGTGACCCTTCCTGTTCCACTGGAAATTACAAACACTATATATGTGGATTCTGATTTAACCAGATTTATGGCATCCTTGCATGGTGTTTTTTTTATAGATAACAGACAATTGGCCCTTGTCATACTTTTAAGAAATTATCTTATTATATTTTTAAATAACCTCACAATTTACAAATCTCTGAGTTCAACAGCTATACATATTGTAAAACATTTTGTGCTTTGATTGACTGGCCTTCACTCAGCCTTCCTTTTATTTAGAACAGCATGCTGTCATGGCACAAGACATGAAATAAGAGCCGTTGCTGAATGTGTAGAAGAGATTGTGGAACAGAGTGCAAAAGGTTATTTTTTAGGGATAAGTGTAAGGAAAATATGCACAGATATGCAGTGTCTCACAGTACTGAACTTAAAAACATCACTTTTAAATGTCAGTACATTTTTACTTTATATGGTAATGAGTGACCAGATGGAGACATTAATTTGGGGAAAATATTTTCATATTTGTTATTTAAAAAAACTATGGGTGGATTAAATTCTTACAATTCCAGCTAGAATTAACTGAAAGAAGGAAAGTTGTTAGTGAGACTGAGTACTGACAAAAAGCAAGTTGATAAGGATTCTTAATGCGCAGCTTACTTTGTGTTAACTCCACAAAACAGCCCATCTTCTGTAGTTGTGAAATGATACACACATTCTAGCACAATGGAACCAAACCACAGCACCATGAGAGTTGAGTGCTGAATTTTAAAATGTAATCTTAAGTGATCTTTGCAACCATATAGAACTTGGTAGTTACTTTGTGATTGTGATATTTTTATGTTTCCTCATCCATTTAATGTATCTTGGGTTTTCAAGTAAAAACAAATGACCCCTGTGTCAGTGTCATAAGAGCCCATTTTACCATTAAGATGGCTAGAGTAGGTTTGTGATGTTGAAAGGAATCAGAGAGCTGCAAAATCATTCAGATACATCACCATCCACATTTAGGTATGTTCTGTATCGTTTTTTCAACATAAAATCATAGGCCTTTCCTGCAAGAATGATCAATCATGCACAAATGTTCCTGATTCACATTATACAGGTTGAAAAGAGCTGTATCAAATATTGCCATTCAGAAACAGTTTTACTTAATCCATAAGAAGTTCCATATGTTCTCACGTAGAACACCAATCTATTTCCTTTGTAACTGGACTTTACCTGGGGGAATATGGTTAAACTGGTTCAGGTTATTATATCTTCATAACTTATACCTTTCACCTCTGTGCAGTAGCGAGGAATGGGTTAGTGGTTTTCACTTGGTCCTTCTCTGTTCCTGCATTCAGCGTCCTGGTCCCTCCCATGTACATCAGTGGCTTTGCATCATTTACTGCCCAGCAATCAAAAGACGGACAAGGGGGATAAATTGAGGGGAGCTCGGAGGGTGCTTTGCTTGAGTGCTGTGTTTCATACCTTAGCAATACAGCATCTAGAGTTCCCTTGTTTAGTTTTATGGGCTTAAAGTTTTCAGTTTATAATGTTTTGCTTTGTGCGTTTTGGATTTTTGAGTCTGCCTACGGTTTTTTATTTAAATTGCCGTTTTTGACCTTTTGACTGTTCATTGCTTTTGTTGTTTTGGATATGGACACATATCTTACATGCCGTCTTCTGTATTGTCACTTGCATATTTCCTTTTGGGCTTTCAGACTTGCATTATCAAATGTTAATTTTACCAGCATGTCTGTATCTTTCATGGGTTCTTCTGATCTACAATTACTGTATTATTATTTTGGTGCATGTGGTCAGCTGTGCTTTGCGGAAGCATTATGTTACACAGAATTCGTTTTGCTCATGGTTGCTTGCGGGAGAGCTGACATTAGTTGGCTGTGCTGGACATGCTCCCAGTCCTGTCAACGCTGTAAGCCTATGTGCACGTGACAGCAGAGAATCTATGTGATGTA
This sequence comes from Polypterus senegalus, assembly GCF_016835505.1. Taxonomy (NCBI): domain Eukaryota; kingdom Metazoa; phylum Chordata; class Cladistia; order Polypteriformes; family Polypteridae; genus Polypterus; species Polypterus senegalus. The sequence goes on from NC_053160.1 coordinate 141,253,387, forward strand.
TAAAGGAAAACTGAATAAAAATATTAGCATGATCTTGTGCTTCTCATCTCAGCTTTTAAAAAGAGAATGAAATACACTAAACATGTTACAACATATGGCCTATGTGAGCATCAGGTACATTCTAATAAAGTGTGTGTTTGGCTAGGTTAAATGGTGTCTTTAGATTAGTCTGTATTATGTGCTACAAACTCATCCAGGGCTGATTCCTGTCTCATGCCAGAAGCACCTAAAATTCCGCAAGGAATCTGTAGAGGACTATGAAGGTTAAGAAAATTAATAGAAAGTTGCATGTGACCATGTCTACCTCAGTGTATATACAATATACAGTATATCAAAATGTAACAATTTACACCAATTTCTCTGGCCTGTTTTGTACAGGAGCTGTTTATATCACAGTCTCCATGTTGTCTACATTGTTGTTCTATGTGATTTAAGGAAACAAGAATATTTCGCTTATTTATGGACAATACATTTTTTGTCATCTTCCTTGTGCTTTTCCTGTTAAGGGTCTGCAACTTCTTCCATTAACTCCTTGAGAATTTCCAATCGCTCCTAATTGATATACCCAGACAAAACTTAGGTGTTTTGCCTCTGGGTCTTTTCCCATTGGACAATCTCTCAATCATGCCACATGAGAGGCACCACGGATGAATTTTATCAACATGCCCAAACCACCTCAAATGACATCTCTTAATATGGAGGAGCAGCAGTTTTACTTCAGGGTCTTCCAGTATTGCTGAGCAGCTCATTCTCTCATAAAATGTGAATCAAGCAACCCAAGGAATATCCTTGTTAAAAACTTGTAATCACAATGTTATTCTTGTGTTCATTTGTGAGGGAGGGGATGTGCATTGACCAATAAGTCAAAAGATTTGTCTGATGACTTAGCATCCTCTTCACCACCACAGTCTGTCAAAATGTCTAAAAATTGACACCATTGCACTTAATCTTTGGTTAGTCTCATATTCAACCAATTTCTGACTTGTCAAAACGTAAAACCTCAAGGTACTTGAACTTCTTGAATTTCTCTACTTGGCAGTTTTTGTCTGTAGTATTTAAACTCAAACGTGTAGCCCAGGGAGCACTCTATAATTTTTCCCAGGTAGAAATATAAAATTAGCATAAGAAACATAATATGAAAGCAAATGATCAAATATATCATTACACATGACATGAACTTTAAACCTTTCAAATGTGTTTTCTGATTAATCATTTCAACACTTTCTGGCTGTGAAACATTGCTCAAAGATGACATTTCTTCTCCAGTTGGCTTTTAAATGATTTACAAAATTACAAATACAAACACTTTGCTTCTTTTTAATGTTTATGAAAAACAAAAACTTTGGAGGTGAAAACTCTGGGAATGTTATGGGTGAAGCAGTCTAATATTAGATAGTAGTTTAACCAAAACCCACACATACTCCAACATCAAGCTAAAACAAATGATGCGGTTCCTTAAAATTGTAATTAAGGTCATATATTGTGTAAAATACTGAGGAGTAAAATATGCAGTAGGGGTAAACAGCAGCACAAGGGTTAGTGTTGCTGGTTTACAGGTGCATAGACTTAAATATGATTTTTAGACACGTCAATGTCTGCATCTTCATGGGATTTACTTAGATAATCCTATTTTATCTCTTATCTTAAAGTTGTATTGTATATGTTTAATTTAGTCAGTGGAACTGAAAGTGGTTGTGGGCAAGATTGAACCCTTCCATTGATTAATGTGCCATCTTTGATTTGGTTCCTGCCATGAGCCTTATGTTTTCAGAACCACTTCCAGCAACTGGCTCTACCATAATGGAAAATTTGGATACAACAAATGGATGGGTGTTCACCCTCAGGTCTTTGAAAAGTCCACTATTATTATTTTAGCAAGTTGAGCACCCTCCCACCATTACACCAAACCAAAAAGTATACCAAAAACCACAGTTAGCCTTGCATTGATTGCAGGTTTTCTTCCTCCATTACAAAGACTGAACATTAGGTTGATTGGGAACTATAAATTAACTCAGTACTGGCAATGGACTGGCACCCTTTCCAGGGTTGCTGGCTCCTTGTGTCCCAAGCAACCTTGAGCAAAATAGGTGGGTTAAGAATTGTGCAAATAAATAAATAGACCTACAGACAATCTGCCCTAGTTTCTGAAATCTGGAGATGTTGGGTATTGTTGCCTAGGGCGTAATGTTATTAATTTAATAAGGAGTTTAGACTGTTCAGCTTTTTCCAATTAAAATATGCATGATGATGTGCTTTAACAAAACATTTACGGTCAGGCTGACTTGCATTCTTTCATTGTTTCTTCTGACTATTTATAAAGGAACTTATTGTGCAAGTCTGTTAGGCATGAACACTTAAAATTTTATCAAATAAATATTTACAAAAGAAAAAAATATTTCTATAGCACATTTTCATACAAAGGATGTAGTTCAAAATATTATATTACAAGATGTCAATGAAGTAAATGCAAAGAGAAACAAATTAAAATTAGATGAGAAAAATAATGAGTAAAACAGTATACAAAAATAAATGAGTTCTTGAAGTTTTGCTGCTAGATTCTTAGAAATATGGTTATACTACATCCAATAAACAGCTGCTAAAAGTGAAAAAAATTGAATTTTTAGCAAGGTCGTAAATTTTTGTTTACATTTTGTTTTTAATATGAATACTACTGTATATAATACAAGTTAAAGACTACGCTCTCTGGATTGCTATGTGGGTTTCGCATTCTTTAGTTAACTCTTTTAATAGCAGTTTGCCCAGTATGAAAAGCCCAGCTGATGCTCAGCTAATCTCCCACAAAATCTAAATCTCCTGCCTTTGGCTAATAAAAAAATATGAGATATAAAGTGTACCAAAAATCATTGTTCTCTTATATTTTAATAGTCAAATTAAAATATGCTTTAAAAGATAACAATTTCAAGTACAGCTTGGCCCCTGATTTAATCAGATGGATGAAGGAGACGGGTAATAGCCATTGCGTTTGCTGTGTGTGCCATGCCCTGAGGCAGACAAGTCTGTCATTTTCATCATAATCTACGTTCAGCTAGTCAATTACTGTGTCGCAGAGCAGGCTGTTGTGAAGAAAAAAGAAAAAAAAAAGCGTTTGCCTTGCTTCTTTCACAAAACAACAAAAATATATCTGCTGTGCTGGAGAAAAAGATTGGTTTCACATCAGGTTTCTTTTCCTGGTCATTCTCTAAAATATTTCTTTTTCCCTCTAATTCCCTCAAGTGCTCTCTAGAGTTCTGTAAACCAAGGATTACTGCACCTGGAGCTGATAGACATTTCTTTCTTTCTTGTTCACAGGGCTCTCAAAAAGAAGCAAACTCCTTTTTTCATATAATACCTTTTAAAATAGATTTTTAGGTGGCAGGGTAATGACTTCTCAAGAGTCAGTTATGCAAAACAGTTTCCCTTGATAGAAACATTGTAAAACTCATTAACCGTATCATTCTCCATTCTTTGCTGCTTGATCAGCAGGTGCTTAAGAGCTGATGATGTACACGAACTGCCACAGATTCCCAAGGAACTAAATTGAAATGGTTGATTGTGCCACACAAGGCAGCTTTGCGCTGAAGTCATTCAATTAACTCAAATAAGTCCTTATAGAACAACAACAACAACCAAAAATAATTCTTAAGTAAGAAGCAGTTACGCTGTACACATGCATCTAAATTGGAAGACGACTGACGTATCCCGTATTAACCCTGAGAATTCGCACAGTTTAGGTGTTTTCAGGCAAGGTTGTCTAATGACAAAGACATGAGACTTTAAACTGCAAGATTTTATGGTCCACTATTTTAGACTTACTGGACTAAGCAAGCCACTTAACCAAGTACATATGCTAAACAAAACAGCATTGTATCCTAATCAGTAAGTTGCCTTTAGTAAAGACGGCTGCTGAACATGTAATTATAATATTGTGATTGCTTTAACTACAATGAGATTCACCTAATGTTAACACATTTTGAAGTATACTTTGTCTTAAAATACTGTGTTATGACTATACAAATATATATAATATAGTATCAAATATGATATAATAGTATGCATTGTTATACTTGTACATATTCATCCAAGAAAAAACAGACATTATCCAAATGATACTTCAGAAATTTGCTAGAATGTTTTCTCTTTTTAACCAGTCAAGTACTTTACAAGTGTGCGTGTCAGATTCCACAAAGGGGCAAACAATTTTCTGTCAGACAAAAGCTTTTTTTTTTTAGTTTGTTTGCATTTCCAGAGTTATAGTATGAATGAAATAGTGTAAAATAGTTCTGTCTGAAAGGTTTTTTTTGTAACTGAAGCAGGGGACAGTTGCTAAACTGACTGCTTCTCTCTCTAGCCATGCTGGATTCCAATATACCTTCCTGCTAAAGGTCAAGCAGGTCACACGTCTGCATGCGAAATGTGAACCCTTTGACATTCCAGAGCTGCCCTAAGCTGCCGAAGCCCTTTGTTAGTTAAAATGCTGCTGTCAGGCCTAACAACCTGGTCACATAGCCAGTGTTGAGCACAGCAGCCGTGCAGGCAGCAATACAGGAAAAGCTGCAATAAATTGTCTCTTCCCCAAGATGAAATTGTCACCCAGGCACAGGTTGTAACAAATTACAGTTTCCAGCAGAAATGTTGGTACAGGCAGGACCATTAAGGAGGTTTAACCAGCCGACCGCCACTGAGGGATTGCTGAGGCAAGTCTTTTTTCATTCCTGAATTAAGTTCTAAGCACAAAGACTTTGCTATTCATGCTGAGTGGCGGACTTTACACTGTCCTTATTTCTTTCCTCGCAATGCTACTCCATCCCCCTTCACCCCCACCTTGCAAGGCGAATGAAAGGAGAAGGTAAGATATAAGAAACAGAATAAGAGCCTGATTTCTTGCTCATGTCCACTTTGGGGAGTACACTCTTTTAGGTTTTATCCTGTATATCAGCAGCCCAACGTCATTTTAAAGCATTTCGAAGGGTATAGTCAGAGACAAATATTCGCTGGAATGGTTTATGTTTTCTTAATGTTAGCTTGTTAAATAAATTCAAATCATCTTATACGGTAATTTGTTAAACCCACTTGTTATTTATGGTTGTAAGAACTGATCCCAGGAGCAACAGGTACAAGTCAAATGCTCAGTTCATCTCTGGGTGCCCACAAATACAGCCACAGTCATATATTCAATAGAAATTTAGATAAACCAACCAATACAAAAGCATGTGTAAGTTGTTGTAACAAGATTCCACATGCCAACAATACACAGAATCAGTTTTGAATCAGATAAGTTCAGAAGAGCGAAAATAAATTCAGTAAGGAAAGTCTGAGGCTTAGGTAATATATACCCTATGATGCCTTACAGTGTGTTACTTTTGTGGGGGCTTATAGATGCAGTTCTCCCATGCCTTACAGAATTTACAGCATCTATAAAACATTTCACCCCTTGGAAGTTTTCATATTTTATTGTTATACAGCATTGAATCACAAATGGATTTAATTGGCTTTCTTGACACTGATCAACAGGAAAATATTCTTTAATGTCAAAGTGAAAACAGACCTCTGCAAAGTGATCTAAATTCGTTTCTCTACTATATATATAAAATCGTCAGTATGTCTATATGTCTGTCCACTTAACGGATTTAGATCGGGTTTTTTCTGTAATTTGCTTGAACATTCCGGTTGATTTTGTGACTTTTCTCATTGTGCTGAAGTATCATAGTTTGCATGTAGTACCAATACATTTGCACAAATCTATGAGAGGTGCAGTGGACCGAGGGGAGTGGGGCGGGGTCCTCCTCACTCATGTGCCAGCCTTAGGGTGAGTATCTTACCTTTGCTTAGCTAGCAAACGAGAGAACTACTTAACGGATATTAATCAGGCTTTATTCTATAATTTGCTTAAACATTCCGGTTGATTTTGCAAGCTCTTTCATCGTGCTCAGAATCATAGTTCGCTTGCAGAAGCAATACATTCGCGCTAATCCGAGACAAAGGCTCCAGGCCGAGGGGAGGGGGAAGCATGATGTCAGGAGTGGGGAGCTGGGCAGGGCCCTCCTCACTCACAAGCCAGCCCCCGTTTGAGTCGGTGTACCTCTGCGTTTTGGAGTGTACCTTGCCTCTGCTTAGCTAGCGATACTTTTTGTTTATTGATTTTTAAAGTTTGTCCTGTTTCACTGCTACACAGGTGGAGCCACGGGGAACAGCTAGTTAAAATATAAAACATAAAATAATTGATTACATAACTATTCACTCTTTCTTTCTTTTTAGCCATTCCTTGATAGATTTTAGATTTATGTTTGGGTCATTGTCATATTACAAGGTCTGCTCTCACATGAGCTTCAATATTCTGTCAGATGGGTTCATATTATCCTCAACTACCTTCTGATAAAATGAAGAATTCATAGTGGATTATGTGATGGTGAGCTCCCAGTGTCCTGATGCAGCAAAGCTGCCCCAAACCATAATATGTTCACCACCATACTTTACAGTTGGTACCAGTTATTTTTTCTCAAATACTCTCTTTACGTTTCACCAAACAAGTCTTCTAATACTGTAGCCAAATAACTCTTATCTTTGCTTCATCTATCCAGTTCACAATCTCCCAGACGTCGTGTTCTTTGCCTAGGTGTTCATGGGCAAACATTACTCTTATCCTGATGTAGCAAAGGTTTCCTCCTGGCACATCGCCCATACCAATCTAATTTGCAAAACCTTTTTATAATATTTGATTCATGCACTTGTGCACATCAACAATGGCAAAAGCTACCTGTAGATCCCACTTATGAAACTGTGGGATTCTTAGAGATTTCTGGATGGGCTGCCCTGGACATGTTGGCAGTTGTTTGAAATATTCTTTTTCTCTTTCTCTTTTGTAGGAGATCTTCTGACAGTGGAATGATTGATTTTCATGTATTTGGAGATGTTTTTAAATCCCTTCCCAGTCTCCTAGGCATCTAAAACCTTCTTTCTAAAGGCTGTATGTACCATATATATTTGTGTATAAGTTCAGTCTTGAAACCCAAAAAAACGATCATAAAATCAGACCCTGACTTGTACCCCATTCAAAAATGCGACACTTAATTTTTTTTTTTTTTCATCTTCTTGCTGCCTCCAATCTCGCACCAGTTTCTCAGACATGTTGAATTTTGTTGCAGCAGCGCAGTTACCAATTTCTTTAGCCACTTCAAAGACTTTTAATTTAAAACCAGCTTCATATTTTCTTCTGATCAAACGCTCCATTGTAGAAAAGAGATGCTCTTATAATGAAGAGGGTGAGAGATACAAAAAAACACAAAACAGTGCAAACATCACTTCAGAATGGTGCGGTATTACCGTGTGGTGACATAGGCACAATATATAGAAAAAATGCAGTGTGCTCCGTGGTTACTCCCTCAGGTGAGCGTTAGCATAACATAATCTCTTGGACCAACAGCAGTTTTCCGCATTCAACGTATACGACTGATATTATAAAATACCGGAAATTATACGGTAAAATCAAGCTCGACATATTCGCAGGAGAACATAAACACAAGCATATACAGTAGCTCTTTCGGTCTGGGCTTGGTGATAACACACACCACAAAGAGCAAATTTCATTAAATGTCTGAGGTTGAAATAAGACCAAGATCCCTCCTAATGATGTTCTAATGATTTGCACCTAATCTGGTGCACCAGATTTTAATTTTAGGTTTTTGAGGTAGTGATAAATGTAGGGATATACTTACAGTACTTTTTCCATATGGAAAATTTGCCTTTATATTCATTTAAATTATGCAATAGACTTCAAAATGTAAATGTGGAATGATATTTGTCATATCAACTTTACCTGTGAATCTTGTTTATATGAAAATAAAATCTTAATATGTCCTCATATTTAAAAAAAAAAACCAAACATTTCATTAGGTGTACTTACTTTTTCACAAGACTGTAAATGGCTTATAATGCACTCCTTTGTGTGGGTGCACAGATTTCTTACAACAGAATTACTTAAATTGGGATTAGATTCACAGTCTGCTTTGAAGTAAAGTCAATAATTATTGTGATGGTGCTTTTATTTCTTGTAGATATTTTTTGTACTTACAAATGCTCTAAATAATGGGCCAATAAATATATTTGAAGCAACCTCCTAAAAAACAAACTTCAACGCATTGAAAACATCTGTTGACCTTGAATTCAAGGCAGTCATTCTCAGATTTTCTTCTTTACCAGTGTAGAAAAATGTTTGTGCTTTGCAAGATAATCCAGTAAAGACTGTGTGTGATTAAAGTGGATCACAGGGAGTATGTTCTGTTTCAGCCATCTGCTACTTTTACTTTTGGAAATCCATGTGGCAGGCTAACTGACCACAGCACAGGGGGAGAGTGTGAAGGTTATACATTTCTGGCCAAATGGCATGCCATAGACTAAGTTTTGTTTTTTGTTTGTTTTTTTTTTTTTTGTTGTTTGTTTTTATTGTTGATGACTTCAGAACTGTGGAGGAAGCAGAGAAATACATGAGCTTCCTGGAATCTTCTAAAGCCCTCTCCTTTGATACCCTATGCTTAATTCCATTTGGCAATAATGAATTATCAATCTATTGTCATTTTGTATACAAAAGTTAGGGTTAGCTAAAGGTGTACGGGGTGACATATCATTGCTATTGGTATGGTTTCCAGAAGTTGCACTGCATGACATCTTCTATGTGAGGTGCTATAAACTATTGGCACCTGCTATTTAGTGTCCAAGATTGTGGATTCATTATGAAAATTTGTGTGAATCCTACCAGGATTCTTTCCTTACTGACTTAATTTATTGGTTAGCATTTTAGTTTACATGCTTTTGGCTTTCTGGATTCAACATTATTAGGTTTCACATAAATCTTCTGGTCGTTTTCCCAGCCAATGTGGTCTGCCAAGTTCCAACACACACACTTCTGGTATTTTACTGTTAACATTTCTGAGTAGGGAGGTACGGTACGGTTCTTCCTTCGTGAAGTGTGCATGTTCTCCTTGTGTCTATTTGGGTTTCCTTTGGGTGCTCCTGTTTCCTCCCACTGTCTAAAGACGTGCAGGTTAGGTGAACTGATGACGCTAAATTGGCTTGAGTGTTTGTTTGGTGTGTGGGTATGTGTGTTTGCCCTGCGATGGACTGGCACCATGTCCAGGGTTTGTTCCTGCCTTGTGTCCTATGCTTGCTTGGGTAGGCTCCATCTCCTCCTATGACCCTTGTCTGAATTGAGAACATTAGAAAATGACATGAGATGACATTTCTGAGCAAATCATTGCTTTTGACCCCTATTTTATTATGAATATGTACAGTGTGACAAATCTACAGGGGCGTGCCAGCTTATAAAAACACAGTTTCTTTTTATTTATCTTGACCTCGTGGGAAACGCCTTCCTCATTTCCCACAGGCACACTATGCAGTCCAAAGCACAACACTGCACAACACTTTCCTTCTCTGTTCTTTATCTTTCTACTCCACTCCTCCTTGGCAAGCTTCATCTCCCTCCTCTCGACTCTGGCTCCCCCAGTATTCACTGCTGTCCCCATATATAAATCATCAGAAAGTGCTCCAGGTGCTCGTTGCCCCACTTCCAGCTACACTTCCAGATGTGGCGGAAGAACCACCCACATGGGCTCAGGAACAGCTACAGAGCACCCTGGCGGCACCCCTGGATCCCAACAGGGCTGTATCCAACTCCATCTCCCATGAAGCCCTGTGAGAGTCCGAGGTACCACTGCTACCCAGGGGGGCTGCCATCTAGCATTCCAGGGGAGGTGATGCTCTGTCCACACACGCTCCTCCGGTCCTTCGAAAGCAGCGGCATCCCAGCCAGGCAAGGGTCCCGGCCACCCATGACACCAGATAATTGGGACTAGCTTAACTGGTTAGTTTCTGGTCCCTTTGCTATCTGCATCTCATTCTTAATTGCTTCTACAGAAAAAAATAAATTAAAATCTACGGAGAAACTAGGCAATAAGAGGTATTTCCTATGATCAGTAATGACTGGCTTTTAATTAAGTCATTGGCTGGATCAAAAAAGTGAAGCCACTATGGTTCTCCGAGAAGAGTTTGACTTCCCAAGATTACATTTTTTTTTAGCAGTGCTTCTACATTTTGTATATTGGCCAAATTGTCCAACTTGCTTATCGAGGACAGGGTCATAAGATGCCATGCAATAAAAATCATGATCTACAAAAATGCATACAATTCCCATCCAACCATTTATCCGTCTATTTTCAGAATGCTCTTATTGTAGGGATTAACAATCAATTTCACAGGCATTGACCATCTAACAGGAACCAACCTGGTTTGCATGCCATTCAGATTTTGGGAACTCTCATGCACATAATTAAATATTCATAGTAGCTAATCAAATAAATAAGTGCATCCTTGGGATGCAGGAGAAAAATATAATATTTGATAAAATTCAGCTGAACAAAACAATACCATCTAAAATCTTGGAGCTCGGAGGCATCGCAGTTAGGATTCTGTAGTCCATGAGGGGTGTTGCAGTTGTTTTACAATTATACCTTCACAGTAAATTCCTCAGGATTGATGATAAATCTGCCTCCTTCATTTTGATTTCCTTTACTTGAAAGTGGTTTATTTATATCATAAAGGGAGCTTTGCCAATATTTCTAGGTATAGAAATTTTAAAATTAGTATAGTTCTGCATTTGCATCGCAGGGAATAGAAGCAGTCTGAAAATGGCACACAAATTTAGCACCAGCATGCCTCTTCATCTCCCTCCCTATCTCTATTTCTCTCTCCATGAAGAATTGGTTTAAAAATATCAAGATGATGTTTGGTGCTTTTAGAAATCAAAAGAAATGTGCAATGATCTGAGTTACAGATATCTGAAAGAGCCATGGATATGCTCCATGTCTTTTTCTCTTGTTGTTTTGACATTCAAAGACTTTAATTAAATGTACTGTAACTTTGTCAAAACAGATGCATGATTTATGAATGTTCAGCTTGTGCCTACCTAATCTGTCAGTGCCAGATTTAAAAATATGAATATAGCTTTAAGCGATATGCTGCGCTACGGTGTGTTTGGTGTAATGATCACTGGCAGCTCCATACTCTATGCCTTGCACTTCTACATCATTGCTCTACATTTCATCAGGTATAATATGGAAATACCATCTCAATTAATGACTTCATAATGGGACAATCAAACAAGATGATTTGTTTTTAAGTTGAAACGTAATGCAGCGATTTTTTAGGTTATGCTGTTTTTTTTTTATTAGAGTGGCATGTGCTTCACAGCTCAAGAATTCTTAATTCAAGTTCCAAATCTGTGGATGCCTGTGTTGAGATTGTACGTTCTCCTATTGTCCATGTGGGTTTTCTTCAGGTAATCTAGTCTTCCTCTTTTATCCAGAAGTGTGTGGGTTAGGTTGAGTCTGACTGAATACTTGTAAGTGTGCTTCTGACTGCACTCTGCTGCTGATTGGTACTTTGTTTGGTGTTAGCTCCTGTTTTACACCCAGTGCTAAGGTAAGCTTTGTACTAGAATGGATAGATATTCTCCTTTACTAATAAAAAAGAAAAAGCTTTGATACCCTTACTGTAGAATTCCTTGAATGCTAAATTTGTAAATGCAATGCTGATGCTTCTGCATCTCCTCATTCTTTTATTACCAGCTGGTAAAGAAGAAAAAATACCATGTAACATTTCTGTGGCAGAGAACCACCTTTGATCCAAGTTAAAGTAATTTAATCTTATCCTTTTACTCGACAGGTTGTGACACACAACATGAATGCTTCCCATTAAAAGGGAAGAACAGGTTAAAGTCATTCTTTGGTAGAATTTAAACGCGCTGTACTGTAAATGTATGTGCTGCCATCTGACACTGGAACAAGTAATTAAAGATTGTGTTTTGAGACAAAAGAGATCTAATAATTATATGGTTCAGACAGGTTATTGTGGTCATAACATATTACAGCTACTCATTCTGGTTGTAAGCAGTAGTCTCTGAAGAGAACTGCTTGAGGATTTTTTTAATGCTGATCTTTTGAAATGTAGGGATATTACAAATAATTTAGCTTTGATTAAACCTATAATACTCACATGTACAACAAGCAGTTTTGTAAAGAATTATCACAGAGCGCAACACTGTTAATTACCTTTAAACGCAAATGGTCAGATAAAGCAACTTTCATAAGAAAATATATTTATTAGGACTACGAAACCAGAATATCAATTTATTACATTATTTTAAATAATAGTGGATTGATTCAAGTGTCCCATCCAGTCATTTCTTAAAAGATATCAGAGTGACTGTTACAAAAACATAACCAAGGAGCTGAAGTAAATGATTTGCGTTTTTCAAACTTTAATTCATTATCATTTTACTTACTGTCCATTGCCGTCTTTTGGTTTATTTTTTGCCATTGAGCCAACTCCTAGGATGTTATCACTCATTTTACTGAAAGGTTTATTTAATGGCAACTGTCTTTTAAAAAAGCACTGGCTATTCAACTTGATTTTGTTTATTCTGATACAATGAAGTTAATGTCATAAAGTGGTTTAAAATTATAGTGACCTTATATTAAAAAAGACTTTACAGCCTAGGATTATTTCAGTTACATTAAATTAAGTTATAGTGAAGAATCAACCTTTTAATGGCCTGAAATGTCAATGTTTGTCAATCAATTAAGAGCAACTGGTTAATAGTACCTGCCGCCACTAACGAGCAGGAAGATTGTCAAGTATAAATAAACTATTACTGTAGATTTCGATTTTGCAAGAGGTGCCAATGGAATAGAACATTAGAGCATCAGAACAATATTGACCGGAATAGGCCCAACAAAGCTCACCAGTCCTAGCCACTTAATTATTCAAAAATAACACCAAGTCGAGTTTTGAAAGTTGCTAAAGTATTACTGTCTCCCACACTATTCCATGTGTCTGTGGGTCTTGGTGTAAAAAAGTAGTAATTTTTGCGTGAAATCAACTCTTAATAAATTTCAAACGTTCTCTCGGTGTTCTTATTGAACTCATTTTAATGTAACAGTCTCGATCTACTGTACTAATTCCCTTCATAATTATAAACATTTCAGTCATGTCTCCTCTTTATCTGCTTTTACTTAAACTAGAAAAGGCTCATCTCTTTTAATCTTTCCTCCAAATTTATCCACTGTAGCCGTGGAATGTTGTCTGGACTTTTTTCAAGCACTGGTATGTCCTTTTTGTAGCTTGTAAACGAAAACTGCACACAGTACTCCAGATGAGGCCTAATTAGTGCATTATAAAGCTTCAGCACGACCTCCTTGGACTTGTACTCTACACATTGTGCTATATAACCTAACATTCTGGTAGCCTTTTTAATGGCTTCTGAACACTGTTCAGTTGATAGTGTTGAGTCCACTATAACTCTCCTAAATCGTACTTCTGATTTTCAGACTTACCATTATGAATTCAAATCTACCTTCCTACATTATATTGTTCTAAATTTAATTTTATCTACCATGAATCTGCCCCAGCCTATATGCTGTCATAGTCTCTATGTAATGATTCAACTTATTCTAGATTATCTGTCAATCCAAATAGCATGGTATTATCTGCAAACTTAATCAGTTTGTTACTTATATTCCTATCCAAATCAATAATATATATTAAAAATAGCAGTGGCCTAGTAGTGGAACACCACTCTTAACATCAGCCACATCTCATACCATAACCCTCTGCTTTCAGTGTCGGAGCCAGTTCTGCACACATCTACTCACAACACCCTGAACTTCAAATTCTTTTCGTTTGGTGCCCAACCTTTCATGCTTTGTATGGTTTCTGAAAATCAAGATAAATAATATAATATGCTGCATTTTGACCATATTTCCTTTTGTTGCTTCCTCATAGCATTCCAGCATGTTGGTAAAACATGACCTCCTTCTTCTAAACTAATGCTGACCGTTCAGTAAAACTCCTGTTCTTGCCATGTGTTGCTCAATCTTTTCTATAATAATGTCTTCCATCAGTTTACCTGGGATACACTTTAACCTTACTGGTCTATAATTGCTTTTATATGCCTGGTCACCCTTTTTATACAACAGGATCATATTTACCATTTTACAGTCCTTTGGAATTTCCCCAGTGTGCAGTGACTTCCTAAAAATATGTGTCAAGGCTTTATATACATACTTGCTAATCTCCTTAAGAACTCAAGGGTAAATATTATCTGGTCTTGGTGATTTGTTTAATCTCAGCCTATTTAATTTAAATAATACTTCTCCCTATACAATTCCCAAATCACTCAGCACCTCCTTAGTAGTTCTCATGATCCTGAACTCTGTCAGCAGGTCACAACCTAGCTGGATAGCCAATATTACTTTTGAAAGAATACTGTTTGAAATACAAGTTTTTCTAAGCGATTCTTTAAAATGTGTGTGTTTTTTAAATTTATTTTTTCATATTAATGTAATGTTTGGAGTGATGGTGCAGTAGTTAGTGCTGCTGCCTTACAGATTCAAAGTATGAATCTGGTCACTACCTGTTTGGAGTTTGAAAGTTCTCCCTGTTTCTTGTTATCTTAATTGATAATTATTGATATTCATTATTGTTAATATTATTATTGCAATATTTTGTGATATTTTTTTGCACAATGTTTTAAAAGATCATAGTGTAGTAAGCATTTTGTTTAATTTTTTTATGACCGGAAAACGGGGGCTTAATTTACTGGGAGATGGCCACACATGAATTGAAGTTGGAACTAAACCCAAACCTACTGTGTGGTATATCCTCTACACCACAATGTTTGTCTATGTGAGTAAATTTAGAAAAATTGTGCGTCTATTTGTATCCTACCACCAGATGCTGCCAAAAAAGACTCTGGCTTTGTAAGACTCTAACATAAAATAACTGGGTTATTAAGCTGTGTTCACAGGTAACAGTATTTCCAGTAGGTGAATGGAAGGATGGAGAGATATTAATGTAATGTGAATCCTAGTTTATAACAAACACTATCTGGAAAACTAAAATGGATAGAAATGAATATATGATGGATGCAATTCTGAACAATTAATCTCATGATACTGCTCTTTATACCATTTTACCCAGACATAACAAGACTCTATAACATTTTGTGCCCATCACTAAACCCTAATTAATATTATAAGGTGGGATGGTGAAGAATTTTGGAGCTATAAAACAATGTAGTGTATATTCTGTGCTTCTTTAGCCAGCCACCTTAGACTTGACTGCATACATTTTCTGATTGGTTGTATTGAACCTTTTGTGAAAGCACTCTTTAGATAAACTATGCAGATATTGCACCAATGGTTCTGCAAATGCCCTTCCATCCATTTATCTCTCTTGTTAATATGATATTCTATTAGAGGGCAGAACTAGGCATAAGTTAGGAAGCAACCCTGGATGGCTTGCTTCTTGAAAATACTGTGAGGTTTCTGACCTCTTTTGGGACTCCCTCCCAACGGGACAAAATGCTGAAGCATGATTGCCAAGTCTGTGAAGGACTGCTTGTCCATCGCCGAGGCAACCACACGTTCACAGCGCCGCAGCACAGCAGAACAGAAACAACTACGAGTTGATTGCGGTCACACTGTAAGTGCCAGTCGCTGATGGGTGATGCAAGGAACATTATAAATGCAGGGGACAGTATAACTTGGCCACTGACCTGGCCCCGACTCTGCCTGATTGCTGTGTCTGTGTATAGGAGAGTGGTAGATCCCGCTACAATAAATAAGTTTCAAGTTGAATAAAGCTGCTTTGCTAAAGTACTGAGACTCAGCCTCGTGTTTTGGGGTGCAAGACAGTGACTCACAATACATTTGTAAATATTATTTACACTTGCTTCAAAAGGCAACAGGCTGCTTTCTCAAGAAAGTACAAGCAGAACAAAAACCTTTCACACATCTAGTATAGAATGTTAATATTTAAAATATTATTTGAATGATATCACATATACAATACTTATATTAAACTTTTCTCCTTACACTCTTTATTATTTTTGTCATATCTGGCATATTTACTGTAGTGTGAAGATACAATTCTGTGGATGACACATGCTGTAACACATACTGTTGCACAAAGTTGACAAGGTCCAAACATCTAGTAACATCTCAAGTTGAAAGATGTGTCAGATTTTCACATAAACCAATAAATGTATATGGAACATTTTGCATTCTGTTGCACATGTGCCCATATTTGTTTAGATACACATCACATATTTTTAAAACTATATATGAAATCTAAGACTTCATTTGTGATTTTAGCTTCTGCATGACTGCTATAATAAAAGCAGCTGAATTATGTGTGCCAATGAAATGAATCATAACTGACTGACACTTTTCACATGCAGAAGAGCAGAACTTAATGTCCACAAATTTCTTATACTGTATCAGATTTGGGCAACATGGTGACTGTGTTTATTGCTGCTGCCTCTCAGTTTTGGGAGACTGGGTTTGAATCCTAGCCCTTCTCACTGTGTGGTCTTTGCATGGATTGTTCTACCACACGCCCAGATTTTATCTCAAAGACATGATGGCAGTGATGATAGGCAGCTAAACTGGTCTGGTATCAGAGTATGTGAACATGCCCCATAATGACACGATTCAATGGATTAAGTGGATTCAGAAAATTAACTGTTGGATATATTAATCCTCCAAAGACTGTAAGGATTTTTGTTCTAACCTCCAGTAATCTTGTTCATTTTTCAATGGAGTCACAGTCTGCACGGAGTTTGACAATTTCCCTGTGTTTGTAACTGGTTTCTTCATGTACTTGGATTTCTTCATCATCCAAAACATGTAAGGTTAGCTGATGGCACTAAAAAGCTCAGTATTGGTGTGTTTGAATGTGCTCTAAGTAGGACTCCTAGCTCAAGTAAGGTTACTTCTTGCCTTGTACCCAATACTCCCAGGATAAACACTCGCCAAATAAATCAGTCTTATTACAAATTACATTGGTATATTTAAGAAAAGCTTTGGCCTGATTTAGATACTATTGGATAACCATCTTGAACTTCAGCATATATGTTATCAGGAGGCCAATTTTTATGTACGGCACCTGCACATTCTCGCTTATATTCTCAGCTATGAAGAAATGATGTATCTGATTTGTGAATAATAAGATTTCACATAGTGCCTTAAAATGAATGAACAGTTTGATATGATTTATCATGCTGTCAGTTCACTCTGTACACAGTGCTACAATCTAAAACATTACCTCTGTTTTTAAAATCACTGTACACATTACTTCCAACAAATCAAAAATTTATTTGACGCACAATAACAACACATAAGCTTCAATGCAGAATTATAGTTTACAACTGTAAACAACTCTAAAAGGCTTTAATTGACAAAGCAAAATATATACCCTCTTCTCAAGGGTAAAATGGAGTTACGATAAGCTGTATCTTCTTACATGGGAGAAATAGTTGATGTGAGTGTTTGTGCCTCCTACTTACCAAAAGTGAGAACATTTTTTGTGAATCTTTTTTCTTTTTCTAGGTTTTAGATTTAGTCTATGGCCACTTTAATAAGAGATGCACCACAGGCGTTTAAGCTCTAGTTTGCAATTCTGCTAAATTATTCAGATCTTTGCCCCATGGCTTGGTGGTTTAAAATTTAAAGAAACAGGGCAGTTGCAGTGTGAATATTCAGAAGGCATATGGTTTACTGCAACAGAAGCATTGATCTTGTAAGAGTCAGAATTTTTGATATTTGCAATACATGGTAATTTTGTCTGCTTTTATAGAACTGCTTCTGTTATTTTGTTTATAGCATAACGATTATCTTCATGACAATAATGCTACTACTGTACAATAACTAAACTTCCAAAGTAAGTCATCGATTATACAGGATACAGTTACATATACAGGAATACAGCTCAGCCATTTATTTTTAAGATTTACATTTTTTCCCTAATTATTCAAGCTATCCTTAACTTTTCAATGAAAAAGTAAAGCTTCAGTGAGATGAAAGACCAAATTCGTTCATTCATTCTTTCATTCATTCATTTTTAAACTGCCTGTTTCAAATTAACTATCAGCATATTCTGGCAATTTCAGGATCAGGTACAAGGCAATTCAGATCTAACTCATTCATTTATGATGAATTTAGAATCACCAAAAAACTCTCCTGCACATGTCTGAGAAGTATAAGTTAAAGTGGAATACTTGGAGCAAAACACTTGACCTTAAACCCATGAAAAATTCCGTACAGACAAGAACTAGCCATGCATTTTAGTCCGAGTCTCATGTACTTCCTCAGACTGAAGAGTTCTTATTACAGTTACTGTATGCATTTGGGAATCACTTTTAAACAAGACAACTCACCTGACAAGGATGTAGTCACACCTCTGTTTTTTCACAATTGCCTGACTGCCAGTTTGTGTGACCCATTCAGCATCATATAGTAAATTGAAGTTGTGGCTTAAACTTACAAGCTTCAGGCAATTTAAAGTGAAGTTGATCAAGTAGATTAAAAGATTTATATTCCTCTAACTTGACAAGATCATATATTTATCTACCTATTTATCTATAAATTTAACATTTCATTCTGTCTGATTGTTAAAGCATCATGCTGAAACCACCACACATATTTCTACCAAACTTTGTAGTTATAGTATTTCTGGTACAGTCTAAATTAGAATAAATGCTAATAAAATTTAGATTTTGTACACATACATAGCTAGAAAAAATAACTGAGACAACCTCACTAAATAGCCATTATTAGATGAAATAATACTATATTAATAGAACAGCATATCTGGTAGATGACAGCAACAGGTCAGTAGTGTCCCTTATTG
Source organism: Polypterus senegalus (assembly GCF_016835505.1). Lineage (NCBI taxonomy): Eukaryota > Metazoa > Chordata > Cladistia > Polypteriformes > Polypteridae > Polypterus > Polypterus senegalus. Next base: position 141,272,128 of record NC_053160.1, read on the forward strand.
AAATTGTTTGGAAGGAATGGCACGTTATTTATTTAGAATCTATATTATCTTATATCTTGCTAGCTGTTCTTCCAAGATTCACTCGGAAGAGTGGCAAAATGCATGTTACATGTGTAAAATAAACAAAAAAGAAGATTTCACACTAATTACCTCCTCATTACAACAGAAAGACTTTTATTTCTTTAGTATTACTTAGAATCAAGTGCTTTCAAGCTTATTAAGCCCTTGTGAAATTTTACTGTGAAATTAAGTATAAGATTTAGAGAAATAGAATGAAATTTGCATTAAAGAACAGTACTAATAGTTATTTCAATAGTTCAGTAATAATATTGAAATGTTAAAGAGCGTGTACAATGCAGCACAACTCAATGGCTGAGAGACAAATGATGGTCAAGTGGCACACATGCCCTCCTCTTCCTTGAGCAGCACTCCTAGCAGATACCAATAAAGTGGCTGCCCCCTCTCACTCCCGTCATGTCAAAAGACATTTGTTTTGTTTCAATATTATTACTGGAACATTATTATTACTGTCCTACGATTATTTTCTTTGCTGCAAAATGACTTCTATTTGTCTAAATATTACACTTAATTTCACAGTAAAATTTTGCAAGGGCTTAATAACCTCACTTCACTAGATGCTAAATAATATTAAAAAGTAAATCTTTTCATTGTAGTGAGGAGGTCATACTTGTCAGATTTACTTATTATTAATTTTACACATGTGACATGCATGTTAGCACGTTTCTGGGCAAAGCCAGGTAGAGTAGCTATAATGAATCTAAATATTTTTATAAATAAAAATAAGTGGATTCATCTTTTTAACAAAACTGAATTTACTCTTTAGCCTAAGAACATGAATGAACATTACGAAAGTAAAAATGTCAATTTTTTTTTAATTTAAATATTTTAACTCTTCCTTGTTGTATGTGCTTAAATGTATATAGGTTATATTTAGTATTCAATTTACTAATGGTACTATTACTAGATATATTAAATATTGCCACAACCAGAAAATGTGCTTGAAGATTTTTATTGTGAATGTTTGTAATGAATTAATTAATAATTATTGGTAGTATCAACTAATATTTAATATAACAATTTTTATTGTGCATTATTGTCAAGAATGCTTGCCAAGGTTTAAGGGTGTGGCTTTATTAAGTTTTAGATTTTGCATTGTGCTGTAATAATGTTTCTTTTTATTAGATAGATAGATAGATAGATAGATAGATAGATAGATAGATAGATAGATAGATAGATAGATAGATAGATAGATAAAGGGACGTTCAAAATTTTTCTGCAATTTTAGATTTTTGTTGGAAAGGGTGAAGGCAGGAGTAATAATTGGGCATTAAAAAGTTGGCATGATGCTGGGAAAATTGCATCGCAAACGAAGGTGTCTATGTAGAAAAATTATGTAATTTGTTTTTGAAATTCTTTATAAATAGAGTTAAAAAAAGTGCAGAAACTTTTTGAACATCCTTCGTCAATAGATAGATAGATAGATAGATAGATAGATAGATAGATAGATAGATAGATAGATAGATTCTTTATTTGCATTTAGTGCAGATGTACAGAGATCACACCATATGCAATACAACAAGACAAGTGCAAGACAGTACAGAACAGAACACTTAACATTACTAGGTAGAATATTGGTGGATGTTTAATGTATATTATTATACAGTCTACTTATTCTAACTATGATGCACATTATTGAGAAAACAGACTGCAGAAGGGTAAAAACTGTTCTTGAACCGAGGTGCTAGCTTTCATAGCAGCATAACTATGGCCTGATCTCAGTAGTGCTGGCATTGTGTTTGCAATGACATCCTTTTGTAATCGTGTTTTTGCACAGATGATGCCGTATTATTTATAATAACAATATTCACTCATGTGGATGCAGTATATGACATCATCACATCATTTTTATTTAAGATGGTTGAATATTTTGCCACATGTCCAGATCTTTAGATCTTCTACATAGAGGAACAAAAAAGACGTAATTAGAAACTGTTTCAACTGCAGATTAGGCCTAGGATGTTGTTTCATTTATTTATTTACCTTGTTTTGTATTCACATTGGTTTTGGTTTGAAATCCATGTCTGTCTATTGACTATGGTTTCTGGAAAGTCTCTAATCAAAGCCCTTAATTTCTTGAACACATCTACTCTTTGCAGTTGTTGCAGCTTGCCTGTGGCTTCAAGCATTACAAATATATTTGAAAATGTTGGACCTGACTCTTTTTTCTTTAATTCCAAAGAAAATTATTTATTCATAGATTCATTGACATTTTAGTGCTGTGGCAAAAAAAGGTAAGTACTTTAACTGTAGACATACTGAGAGGTGCAAACTTAAAATAGAACGCTTTTCCTAGATAAGATTTTTAAGATATGCATTTGGAATGCTAAAGAATATACATCATTACCTAAAAGTGATTTGTCATTGTTTTCTGTGAGAAAGCATATATTACTACTGCATTTCAAGCCAATTGTCACATCCTCTTGTAATGGAACTGGAGACGGTAATCAAATGAGGCATTTAAGCCAGAAAGTTTTAATCCTCAACTTAAACCCCAATTCAGCATTCAGAAGTTACATTTCTGGGTTCAGTCATGGAAAAACATCCCACATGTAAATCAGGAATGCTTTCATGACATTTGTTTTCAATCTATGACATCTCACATTTACTTGCAAGCTACAAATTTCAAAATTACAATGTTATGTTAGGTCTGATGCTATGCTATGGTCCTTCTGTGTGTTAATTGATCACTTGAATATGCATATAGTAAGTACCACGTTTGGTCAAATTTCGCGAAGTGATTTCCAATATCAAATTTAAAATCTATAAGAAATGAACTACAGAGGAATTCATAAACATTTTAGACTGGTTTGCTGACATTGAACCGTTGTCATGTGAATGGCTTCATCATTACTCCTTCTTGCTCTCCGTTAGACTCATTAGTTCTCTAATTCTGTTGTGTATCTACTCACCATCATGAACCATGAACAACCCTGACTTCTCTTTGGCACAGACATAGCTTCCTAAGGTTCCTTCTGTCATCTGGTGCTTTCTCTTAGCTCACTTGTTCCATTGTTGTTAGGGACAGAACTCTCATCTAATTGAAGTTAATTGCTGATATGGTTATTGCATGTGGCAATTTACAAATCTAATTAATTACAAAAGTAGTTATTTAGTAATTAACTCTCTTTACAACTGCAATTCTGTCACAAAAAGAAAAAAGCTAAAGAGAATTACAAGTCATATAATGTTAGTTTTTCTGTAATTTTGCTGATCTGGTAGTAATGATTGCAGTAATGATTGTGTACAGGAAAAAAAAAACATAAAAGGGGTTAAATATGCTGAAAACACAAGCATGTTTAAAATAGTGGCTCTTTGTGATCTTTTCCTTTCAAAAATCCTAAGAGATCATGTAGAATGTTTTTGAGACTTGCCAGGATTTAATTAAACTTGGCAAAGTCTATTTTTAAAAGGAAATGCAGTTCTGCTGTCTTCTGTAATAATGAGTGACTCTTTAGAATATCTGGCATTGTTCTTTGTTTCTGTTTCATCTGAATCATTCAAAGCACAAATGGATTACATGTTGTGTGGAAATAAATATTGCAATATGTCAGGCTTTGAAAGAGCCAGAAACAAACAACCAGGTCTCACTGTTTCATTGTTACTAATCAAGGGGTCAAAAGGGGCATTACAGTACAAATAAAAATGCGTGACCTCTGTCAAAAGTAGCAGGATAGGTAAAGTTAACATAACATTATTATAATTTTTGATATTTTAGAAAAAAATGATAATTCAAGCTTCACAAAAACAATTGTACATTTAATTTGAACACAGTGATATCAAATAACAGTTTTGGCAAAGCATAACTGTAGCCTTTAATGCAAATTATTTTCTCACTATGGCACAAAACAGAATTCACAGGATTTATTTCATTCTTCCATTCAACCGTATGTTCTGTGTAGTTCTTTGGCGTTGTGGGCAGATGGAGCTGGAGCCTATCCCAGCAACATCATGAGCAAGGCAAGAGCAACTTTGGATACACCATTAGCCCACAACAGGTCATACTCACGTATACACACAAAACCACACTCACTCATACCAGACATATCAACCCACCTAACGCGCACATCTTGTAATGAATTTGAAGAGCCCCAAGAAAATGTACCCAACATGGACATAACATGGAAACTTAACAAAGACAGTGACATTTCAGACATGATCTGAACACATGTACTGGCTGTTGTGAATTTCGTTCCACAGAACTCATAGTATTCCTGGCTGTCATTGTTTTGTGATGATCTAAATGTATGTATATTTTATTTATTTTGAATTATAGTATTATCAGTTATGTTTGTAATTATGTACTAGACTTTTAAAAAATGCCTTCATGTTATGTGTTTTTATTGCTTCACTTCTGGTTTATTTTGCTTCACCCTCTGCTTTTCTCTTATGGGTAATGAATTTGGATTTTCCTGCTTTAGGAATGCCTTTTCGGTAACTCCTTTCTTGCTTCTTTTGAGTGTCTTCTTCCATTTTACATTTTTGTTAAAGCTTGAGATTTACAGTAATTCCATCTCTTGTATGGCATTTTGTAAATACTTTTGAAGTTTATTGAACATTCAAAACCAGTGCCAATTTCTGTGGCCCACTTAGCCTAGCCCAAAGCCTATGGGTAGCAGGTAAATGCTAGCTGGATTGTGGTGAGCTTCTTCTGGGTTGGCCAGTATGGGTCATGACCTGCATTTTGTGGAGTTTTTTGGTGATCTCACACCCATTTGCCATGTTTGGAAATCTATTTCACAACATTTATGTTACGATAGTGACATAAACAATTTATTTTAGCATTTAATAAATTATTTCTGAGATTTCCTTTTGCTATTTAGGTGGCCTTGAATGTCACAGAAACAATTTGGGACCATTATTTAATAATAATAATTTCTAATATATTATTTTTATATTTATTGTAATGCTATTTTGTTTATCTTACTGGTGCTGCCATTTTAAGGTTCCTTCTGTCAAGATGAAACTCCCGGTTACTGGGGAGGCATGGTCCTAGAAGTTGTAACACATGATGTCATTGGTTCATCATTTTATAATCCAACCCCACCGGTCTACCTTCATCTGAGAATATGGATCTTGAAAGAGTGTTGTGTGATTTAATTATTGTATTTTTTATTGTTTATATTTTCTTGTTAATGTTTTTAGATTGTTTTGATTTTTGATTATGGCTTTATCTCTTGGTCCTTCCATGTTCCAGACTGCTCATTTAGCACTGGAAGTACACCTAAAATTAAAAAAAAAAGCAAGTGACACCTACAGCCTCAAAAAGGCCAAAGTAGAAGTTGTGTAAACCCCGGGTTTAAAGAAGAAAACAGATGTTCTTATTATATTAATAATGTTTATTATAAAAGTTAGTCCAAACCAAAAAAAACATGATATATTTCAAAAACAGGTCAAACAATATAGAAAATGTTGACTCCAATCTAAAATTTAACAAAATCTCAATCCCAAAGGCAGAAATTCATAAACCAATGACAGAGCAAAATATTCAGGAACCAAAACAATCCAAGAAAAGGCAGCAACACGCCTTTAAATAGACTAACTGCAGTCGCGGGTGGAGTGTTAGGGCGCCCCACTCTCTTTGGCTCACATACAATAAACAAAGTACATAACTAACAGAATTAATGTAAATTACTACAGCATCATAATCTGAAAAATAAAATGTGTAACATTACAGTAACAAATAACGGGACTTAAAAAATTAACATAGAAAAATAATCTCAATAAGCAACAAAAAAAACAGGGACAGAGCCCTAATAAAATGATAACAAAATGGGAACTTTGAGACAATTATACCAATAACCATGCCATCAATTTTTCTCTAATGGTTATTATTTACTTTAATGCATGAAACCGAACAGTGAACAGTGACACCGTCGTTAGGATTGCTTCACCATATTCACATGGTCATGGGGCTGAAACACAGCCTGGGCACCAATCATATCTAGTTTTCTTTTTCTTTCAGCAACTCAGTGAGTGTTTTTTTTTTTGGTATACCAGTTTTCCTCCCTGCAGCTCCTTCCTACATCATTCAGAATTATGCAGAAAATAACATATTTTTTAGTGTAAAGATAAAAAATACAACTAGATACAAGTCAAATTCACAAACCCTCACAATTTCTTTGTATGCACAAATATACCTGCCAATATTTATGCTCACTGGGACACTGGCTTTTTATTCCTTTGGAAAGTTTACATAGAGATTTATGATCAACATCTTTTGTACTTGTCAAAGCTTTATATCTTAAGACTCCAACAGTAGAACAATTTTAACAAGAACAGGCCATTCTGTTCAACAAAGATTGCCCCATTTACCCAGATTATAAAATAAAGTAGTACAGTATGCCACCACTTGGAAATGAAACCATGCATCTGTGTTTCTCTAAATTAAAAAAAAGCTTTCTAACATTTGTGTGAAATTTACCGCTAACAAGATTCAACCTGTGTGCCTATTTTCTATATAAAATAGCAGCTAAAATCCAGCATATTAGTTAATTTCATAATTTGTAAACCCTTTAGTAACATCACCTCTCAATCACTGTTCATTTTAGCTGAGTAAATTGAGTTCCTACAGTCTTTCTTCATAGTGCATACTTTTTAGTCCTGGAATCAGCTTAGCTGTTGTTCTTTGGACAACCTTTAGTGCTTCTATGTATTTTTTGTAAAATGGAGACCAAATCTGCACATATTATTCCAAATGAAGCCTCACAAGTGTGTTATACATCTTAAATGTAATCTCTCTTGATGTGTATTCCAGACATAGTGCAATCTCTTATATATATTTCTTTTCTGTTTTGTCCTGCTTCCACTTCAAAACTGGTCCCGTCCACACGCAGCCGACACAGCATTTCTTGATTCCTATTCGTCCTCTTCCAAACCCTTCCCCACGCTGCCTGCGGCCTCCCATACACCTTGCTATTTTCATTATACTGCAACAGTTGTTTCCTAAGCCTTTTTTATAATATGAACGACAGTATCTTCTCTGTCGATGGGGTTTTGTACAACATCATCTCTATTCTGGGATCCGGCAACTGCCTGTTCCTATCAGTGGGTTATTTCTTGACACAAACAGTTGATGAAGGCAATGCACCGTTTTCCGTTCCTATTCTTACATCACCGTATGTTACGGAGGGCGTCGGATATCTAGTATAACTTAACATCACTACTGTACACTCTGGATATAAATAGTCCATAATGATTCCTAGGTCCTTCTTATAATTTAGTATAATACCAATTCAGTAGTATAAACAAACATTACACTTTTAACTGCATAATTCATGTATAAATTTAAAAGAGCGGTGGCCCCAGCCCTAATCACCTTGAACTTGTCCTGTATTATACATAAAATGCTTTAAAAACTGCTGCACTGCTCCACACTTAAAAGTTTGTCTTTTTAGAATGCTGTCCAAGTCTGATAAAGTTGTTTTATCATAATTTTTTGCATTCCGCTTTAAGCCAGTTATGTACCCAACTACACCTGCACCTTGAAGTCCTACTTTAGTTTGCGTACTTGCCTCCCACGTTGTACCTTATCAGAAGACTTCTAAATAATCAATATAACATTTTTATGAACGTCTATGATCAAATACTTTTGCACCTTCCTCATCGAATTCCAGCTTATTTTTGAAAAATGATCTCCTGACCCTTTCTGAACCCATTTTGACTATTCACTAATACTGCTTATTGCTTCTATTAATTTACCTTTTAGGCATGTTAAGCATATTGGCCTGTCTACTTGGATCAGCCAAATCACCTTTACAATTTGGAAGAATATTTGCTCTCTACCAATCTGTTAGAATTTTTCCATTGTGCACTGATTTTTGAAACATACATGTAAAGAGATTGTATATATACTCAGTAACAAATCAGTGACTACTTCCTAAATAGTCATATAGCTGCTAAGAGGTTATCAACTTCATCACATGTCTAAACTTCAGAAAAATGCAAATTAAGAGTACTGGCTAATATTCTCATCCTAATATACATTGACCACAATATTCTTCACTTAAACGTCTTTTAGCTCACCTAATAAAATATTTTTAAGTATTTCTCTCCCTTCATTAGCACTGAGGTTATCTGTTGTTTTTATGCTGCTGTTTTTTCTTTCTTTAGTTCATTGTTTATTCACTCTGGAACACTCTTTGCTTATTTACTATTTCTTAATTTTACTTTGAACTTGACCTGTATTGTACATAAAATGCTTTTAAAACTGCTGCACTGCTCCTCGACTGTCTCCACACTGAAAAGTTTGTCATTTTAGAGCACCACCTAAGTCTGATAAAGTTCCTTTAGTCCCTTTTTAGATGTTACCACATCTGCAGGACATTTGCCCTGATAGAATTAAACAAAACTATTTTACATTTTGAAACTGATATTCTGCCAAAATGTTGTGGAATTTATTAGATTATGATGACTGGATCCTAATGGCTTGATCACCTCAACCTCTGAGTTCTACCCTGAATATTATAGAATAATAAATCTAAACAAGCTTCTCCTGTTGTAGGTATTTTAACATGCTATGTTAAACAAACAGTCATGGGTTACATCTATGCAATTCTTTTCTTGTGCTGTACTATTTGTCAGGATGTCCCAGTTAATATTTGGATAATTTAAGTCTACCATTAGCATTATTTAACCCTCTAAACATGCTTTTCTAATTATGTTATAAATATGCATATTGAAACTATTTTCTGCATTGGGTGGTCTATGACACACTTCCAACATCAGGTCTGTATTACTAATGCTGTCTAGTTGAATCCAAATATCCTCATTAAGATATGGCTCACCCAGATGACATACATCCAAAAGGCGGCTGCCTCACCTTTTCAATTTTGCCTGTCTATACTGAAGAATAGGTATCTAGCTATGTTATATATATCTCAATCCCTTAGATTTAGTCAGGTTTCTCTTATTGCTACTTGGAAAAAAGCAGAAAGACACAAAAAAAGGATTAGAGTTCCACCCCATATATTAACAATACACTCTTCCTAATAAGGATCGTGCAAGAGAGTTATCTACAAAGACTGAGTCCAGATTACGACTGACTGTGGGAGACAAGTAGGTGGCTTTATATGCAGGGAACAGGATGAGAAGGATCCAGCGGGACTAGACGCAAGTGAAGTCAGTTTGAGGGCATGGTCCAGAGGCGGAGGTGAAACCTGGTTGGTTTTTAGCCGCTCTTTCCTTTCTGTGATTTACAGAGGAGGGAGAAGATATATTAGTACACTTTGTCACCCTCTGAGTCAACTCTTTACCCTTAGTTAACACCCTTGACTGCATCTCATGCACACGTGTGTGACACTAAAATACCATAATTATGTGTAGCAACATATACAGTAACTCCAGATCATTTGTGTTATTCTTCACACTTCTAGCATTAAAGCAAACATTCATGCATTTTTAATTCTATTTCAGCTTGTTAAATGTGGCCTATTAATTACAACATTAAAAGACTGCCCAGCCCCCTCTAGGCATTCTACCTAACATAAATGATCTCAATCAGACCTCATGGTTTTCAGGCTTCACATTGAAGAATTTGATGATGGTCATGTGGACCTCTGGTCTTCAATCCATCAAAGTAGGGACAGCATGATGCTTTGATCAGATGGTGGTGGCGCAGATCACCACCACAGAAAACAGGAAGGAGAACAACAGAGAAAGTAGGGGTTAGTATAGATTTTGGAGCCAACAAGAATGATAGTGATAATTAAATGCATATACAGAATATCAGGGTTAAACTAAAATGAAGCTATGAGAAACCCATGTTAAAATAATGAGTTTTTAGCAGTGCTCCATGGGCAGAGTGGTGGCTCTGAAGCTAGGGATCTGCACTGGCAATCAGAAGGTTACTGGTTCGAATCCTGTAAATGACAAAAGGGACTCTGCTCTGTTTGAGCCATTGAGCAAGGCCCTTAACCTGCAATTGCTCCTTCTTGGGTAGGACATTAATCTGCATCCATCCCTGCATGTAGGCCCTCCAACCTGCAGGGAAAAACTTGGGGGTTGGTGGCAGAATTGGCACTCCAGCCCCAAAAAAAATCCTCACACTGTTTCACTCCATCTGAACTAGTGTGGTGCTGAGGTGTCACCCGTTGCATGGCTGCACTCGGGTCCTAATCTGGATCCTGAGTTGGTTTGTGGTGTGGTGGGTGTGGCAATGTGCTGTATCAGCGTGTGCTCCTAACCTCTTTCTCTCTCTCTCTGTATTAGACTGGCTGTTCCAGATTTTTGGTGCATAAAAGCAGAAGGCTGCCTCACCACTTCTTTTAAGTTTAGCTCTTATACAACTTTATACAGAACTTGCATTATATAGGCCTAATTTTTGACCACTTTAAATTTTTAAATCAATACATTTAAAATATCAGCAGTTAATAATTGTTATTTACTATTTGCTGGTCACCAGTAAGTGCCTATAGTATTTAAACCTGCCTTTTACTCACTGCTATTCTTGTCATTTAATTACCCATGTGTAGTGATTAAATTTAACTACCCTTATGACTTTAACTGTAGTGACTAAATGTTCTCTTTCTCCTGTTTACTCTTCTAGGTGAATATTTATCTTAACCCTAACTTTAATTTTCTTCCTTTCTATCAAGCCCCAAACAGTCACCTACAGTACATTTTACATAAATGTCCTCCTCCTTTTGAATGCATTCTTTTGCTGTTTCTTCTACTACTGTGATCACACCCATGTTGCTTCCAGGAGCCTCTTGACCCCGGATCATATCATAACATACTCAAGGATGTGCCGGGCAAAAGAAGGCACATGCAGTCAGAAAAAGTTGGTGCAAAGTAATTCAGTGCTTTTATTAAAAACCAAACAATCCATCCAGAGTACAGTGCATCTAAACATCTTCCATAAATAAATAGTTCAATAAAATCAGTTACAATCCATGAGTTAAAATGTAATAAAATGAAATGTAATAAATGATCCAAAGCCATAATAAAAACACAGTCATAGGGTCCTTGCCTTTTTTTCTCCCTTCAACTGAGCCTTGTACAATTTCCTGTCTTGTGTCTCCCCATGGTTTACTCTGCAATTGGTGACAGCAGCATCTGCGGTCCTCCCTTCTGACTCTCATCTTGGCTGCCACTGGCAGCATCCAGCAGAGAGCTCAGAGCTAGCTGTCCTACCATTTTCCTATACGCTTTCCTGGTACCTCTCTGTAGCTGGCTCAGGTTCCCGATACTGTGATCACTCGTGGTTCTTTCATTTTGACTCATCTTTTCTCTTGCACAACTTGCTTCTTTTTTAAAAACCCTGTGGGACACAGGAGTTGCGATCATGGCTCCAATGCTAATCAGGAAATGGGTCAATCTCACATGTGCACATGTGGATCGCTCATCGCCACATCTGGCTCTGGGGCAATTCTGCTACACTACCTATGCACCACCTGAAAACACAAGCACATTATCTATTTATTTAAAATGCACATGCCACAGACCCGCTATCTTTCAACCCTGTCTAGTATTTTTTTTCTTCTCTCATTTCTTCTCTCTAGAAAAATGTTCTACTTCTATATTTAAACACGATCCTGCATAATAAAAAATGTTTTGGCATTGTTTTAGAAAATGTGTCCAAATTTTACACATTAATTTTTGGCAGGTATTTGATTCACCAAAGCTTTACAATCCCTCAGAAAAAAATATCACATGCCCTGTGCATTAATCTTTCCAGTTATGTTAGTTATGAGTAGCATTGTATATCGTGCATCTATATCATACAGAAAATCCGATTTCTTTTAATTCTCATTGTAAAACCAGGGGAAAACACAAAGTGAATAAAACTGAATTAAAAAATGCTGTTCTCAAAAACATGGTGTATTTACCTTTGGGCAGCTGAAGTAAATAGCATGAAAAACATCTTTTAAGGGGAACAAAGCTGTTGACAGTACTTCACAGGCCCTTAGTGGCAACCAAATAAAATTCTTAGGCACTCCATCCAATTCCCCCCAAAATTTAGAACATCAGTACCCAGAACATGCTCAGTATGTCAGCAAAGGAATCCTCCTTTCCACAAAGGATGTGGACACAAAGGATTAAAAAGCAAAATATAGTTTATCAACCAAAGGCTGAACATATTCAATGAATAGGAGACAGTCAAATCTTTGTAATGATAAACAGGTAATTACATTTGCTTTAATCAGGACTTCTGTTGTAATGTCACCTTTTTGAATGTCTCAATTTTTTTTCCCAGCACAAGAAAACTAACATGAACCAAATATGAACAGAAAATATGTATGTATATTTCATCAAAGGGATATCAGACATTAGGTTTTCAGGAATTAAAATCATGTTATGAGCAACAATATAGCATTTGAAATCTATTAAGTAGTTAAGTACTTAAGTAGTCAAGGAAACACAAATAAGCTAAATAGTAAAATTTTAAATTTCCAACTGTGAAACAATCGTATTAACAGTGAAAATAAAACAAAATAAAAATAGTTAACAAGGTTGTAAGAGCCATTTCCTAGTTACGTAAGATTCATAAATATTTTACTAGATGACAATGCATAATCTATGGGAGGTTCCTATAATCCCCATAGGTTGAGTAAAATTGATATATTCTAGCTATATCTATCTGCTTTGACTAAACATTATTGTTCAGTTAGTGAACAGCCTTGCCATGTGTAAGGTGTAGAGGGCCCATGGTTTTAAACCGTGCCAGTGCTTACAGGCTTTTTGAGTGTGTGAAGTAACTCGTAAGATAACACGCTTATTTAAGTGCAGAGCCATACGCTTAAAGCATACAGAAGAAGAAATTAAGAACTTTTAAGTACAGAAATAACTAAAGTTTCTCAAGAAAAGCTAAGTTTTGAGAAGATACATTTTTCCTTTTTTGTCTTTTATTCTACGTGTGTAACTAGTTTCTTTATTCTTGTGTGGATTATTTGCTTTTCACTTTCACTAAATATTTTTAAAAAGAACGTCATAATCATCGCGAAGTCCGCTCACGCCACTCAGACTTTCATTTGCCGTTTAAAATTTCCTCTGGCTTCCGAAATCAGACGCCATAACGATCACATAAGGTATTTAAACTCCTTTATAATTTATACAGTCTCGTGAGGAGCACTGCAAATTCTCAAATGTCCATCTCCGATCAAAGACAAAGATTAAAAGTACCTGTCGAGTCTTTTCAAGTTGTTGTTGGTTTCTTCCATCGCAGTCTGACGTCAGGCTTAACACATGTAGATTTCTTTCTTTTAATCCAAGACAGTTTTCAAGCTTTCAATCTTAGGCAGGTTTTAAACTTAATCAGGAAATTTGATCAAGCTATCGATCAGGTGATAAATGATTCTGGAGACAAACTAGAGTATTTAGTACAATTTAGTAGAGGTGTGCCTAGAGACATCGCATAGCACTGCGCATATCTGCTGCCAGCAGAAGGGTACAGAAATGCCAGAGAACTAATAGAGACTTTTTATGGAAACCATGTACAAATAGGGGACACCTACACGAAGTCAGAAAGTGGTCACAAATAATAACGGGTGACGGAGAGGGCTTAAAGACATACATAATCTTTCTTGGTAACTATAAGAGTGTCTGGTTTAAAGAATGGAAATGAATTTGATAACAATTTAAATATCCGCACTATGTCATCAAAGCTTCCTCAAGGACTGCGAGAGCTTTGGCAAAATAAAGCTGCAAAGATCGAAAGTAAAGAAAGAAGACCAGGACTCGCTGACTTATATGGTTTTCTGGAATGACGGGCTATAGCTTCCTTGGATCCAATGTATGGCGCTTCCTACCAAAGTCATACCTTCAAGAAAGGAAAGGAAAAGACTGATCAACAGAATTATCTTGTAAAAGGTGGACTGAGAAAGAGCAATTTTGCTCTAAATTTTGCTATTGCTATCAAAAAAGGAAATAAGACGGAGACGGCTAGTCGTATGTACGGAAAGCACTGTCTTTTTTGCAATGAAAAACATGATCTTCATGAATGCAGTGCAATTCAGAAATTACCTTATGAAGGTAAAATTGACTTCTTGAAATCTAAAGGCTTATGCTTAAGTGCCTTAGACAAGGACATCTTAGCAAAGACTGTGAAGAAAATATTAAATGCCAAATATGCTCTCATTTTCATTCAGTCATTCTACATATGAACAAGGAAAAAAGCACTGACGATAAAGCTACTCCTCTTAAAAAGGAGAACGCTATGTCAAATCAGAAAAGTACTTCTCCTGCGACTGCTTCTGCAGGACCAACAGAGACTTGTATGGCTATTGGGGCCAGAAACCAGGGTGTCTTAACTGTGGTTCCAGTTAAAGTTAAGTCTAAAACAAGTGAAAAATATGTTGAAACATATGCTCTAATAGACTCTGGCAGCTCAGCCACATTTTGCAGAGAAAGTTTTCAAGAGCAGTTAAATCTTTCTGGAAGTAAGTCTCACATCTACATTAGCATTGTAGAAAGAGAAAGTAAATACACAAAAGTTATTAAAATGTAAAGTCTTAACTAACTATTAGAAGAAAACACATTTTTCGATTTACCAGAATTATACACAGTGGGCATTATACCTGCATATAAGGAGAAAATTCCTGCTCAAGAAGATATTATGAAATGGCCTTATCTTAAAGATGTGCATCTACCCCAGATAAATGCAGAAGTAGGTTTGTTATTAGGTACAAATACTCGTAAAGTCATGAAGCCATGGCAAATCATGCATAGTGAAGGCAACAGACCTTATGCTGCGAGAACAGTTCTGGGATGGATTATTAACAACCTGATAAAAATGTTGGGCAAAGAGACTGCAAAGTTATTCAGTCAATCATGTGACAATAATGGAGGCAGAACAAATGTTAATCCAGCAAAACAATACAGACTTTCCAGAGCGCAGTTGTGAGGAAAAGGAGGAAATGTCACAGGAGGACATTAAATTCATGAGCATAGCTTCAGATTCTGCCAGACTAGTGGATGGACACTATTGCATTAATCTGCCTTTTAAAGATGAGACATTTTAAGTGCCAAACAATCATTGTGTTGCATAACAATGTACTAATGGACTAAAAGGAAATTTACAAAGTATCCAACATTCCATGAGGATTACAAAATTTTCATGAAAGACATTTTAGACAAACCCACTGAGCAGCTGACCCTCAAAAAGTAAAGAGTGTGATACATACCTCATCATGGAGTATATCATCCAAAGAAAAATATGATCATAGTGGTTTTTGACTGTACAGCCACCTACCAAGGCTTTTCTCTAAATGAACAGTTGTTGAAAGGACCTGATTTAACTACACTCATTGGAGTTCTTACAAGATTCAGAGAGGAGCCATTTGCTCTCATGGCAGATATTAAATCAATGTTTTATCAAGTGAAAGTTCCAGATGAAGACACAGATCTTCGTTTCCTGTGGTGGCCTGAAGGTAATTTAAACAATGGACTAGAGGAATACAAAATGACAGTGCATCGTTTTGGTGCTACTTCATCACCGAGTTGTGCCTCTTATGCTTTACAAAGAACAGCAGAGGATGCAAGAGGCACAGCTCCAGAAGAAGCAGTTAACACTGTGCTGCATAACTTCTATGTTGAAGACTGTTTAAAGTCAATTGCTACAGAAGAACAAGCCATAAAATTGGCCAAAGATCTTCAAGCCCTTTGCATAGACACTGTGGATGTAACAACTTGTTAACACAGTTACATCAAAAATATTGGATACCTCAAGCAAACTCAGCTATCAGAAAAATAATTTCAAAGTGTACAATGTTCAGAAGATACAATGTGAAAGCAGGTAAGCAGAAAATGGCAGATTTGCCAGAAGATCCTCTAGCATCCAACAAACCACATTTCACTAATGTTGGAGTTGATTATTTTGATCCTTTTCAAGTCAAAAGAGGACGAAGTCTAGTTAAAAGGTATGGAGTAATCTTTACTTGTTTAACAACCAGAGCTGCTCACATCGAGATTGCACACAGCTTAGACACTGGTTCCTGTATCCAAGCCATATGCCGATTTATGTGTAGAAGAGAACAAGTTGTAACGGCCGACCCCTTTCCCAGCCGGCAGCTACACCGCCAAGACCTGTGGCCTGAATAATTTACTGAGGTTGAATCTAAATATCAAGCTGTGTGTAAATACAAGCACAACAGAAAAGCAGATATGTAAAATTAAACTGATTAATTGTATTAAATGAAACAACAACATGAAATATGCAAAATAAATAAATAGAAAAAAAATATATATGTAACCCTCCACCACAGCAACAACGTGACACCACCATATATAAATACAACAAAACCTCCCTTGCCCCTGTAACATATATCAAACAACGAACAACAGCAACGAATGATAAACGGAATGAATGATCGTGAATTATAATCCGGTTATAAAAACTGTCCTGCAGACGGATGACTGTACAAGTGATAAGTGAGTTGTTTGAATATTCCGGCAAATGGAGCAACCTCATTTTGATTCCTCGGTGCGTGGTGGATGATGATCCGACCCCGGGGTCTCTGCAGATGAGGGATGGAAGACAGTTTGACGGAATGAAAAACAAACTAGGGTAAAAGCGCGATGTAAAAAAACAGCAGGTAAGTTGCTTTGCGGTTCTGAAAAAATGGTCTCCTTCTCTCTCCTCTCCTCTCCCCCTCCTTGTTTCCTCCTGATTGCTTAAATAGTCCTGTGCTGGATGTAATTGAATGATAGTTAACAGGCGTTTTCCAGGTTTTGAGGCTGCGGTTTCCTTCCATCATACGTCCCCCATTGTATTTACAGGGACAACATTTACTGATGCTCACAAACAGCAAACGGGACGATGGAAACAAGACGAACTCAATACTAACATTTGACACTATTACTATGTAGCCCCGCTACAAAGTTAAAATTACGCGCACAGACAACGGAACACATTTTGTCAGAGCAGAAAGACAGCTACGAGAAGCTACTAAAAATTTGGAACATGAAAAAATCGGCAACGCCATGATGCGAAAAGAAATCAAATGGATTTTCAATCCACCATCAGCCTCTTATCAAGGTGGAGTGTGGGAAAGACAAATCAGAAGCATAAGAAAGATTTTAAATTCAACACTAAACCAACAAGCACTAGATGATCAAAGTTTTCTTACAATGATGTGTGAAGTGGAATCAATAATAGACCCCTTACAAAGACATCAGATGACCCAAATGAATTGGAACCACTCACACCCAATCACTTACTGTTAATGAAGACACAGCCTGATATGCCACCTAAACTCGTTTCAGAAAATGAACAATACTCACAAAGACGCTGGAAACAAATTCTATATATGGTAAATTTGTTTTGGAAAAGATGGACTAAAGAGTATTTGCCAATACTTCAAGAACTTCAAAAATGGTTCACACCAAAAAGAAACTTACAAACTGGTGATGTAGATCAATCAGCTCCCCGAAATTCTTGCGTAATGGGATGAATCATTAAGACAATGCCAGATGCAAAGGGGGCAGTCAGAAGAGTTTGTGTGCAGACCAAAACCAGCACACTATACAGACCTGTGAACAAACTGTGCCTGATCCAGGAAACAACAAACAATTGAAATGATTAAGTTTACTTTCCTCATGCTTAAATTTAATTGTGTTTCTGTTTTTATAGTAGAATCTAAGTTTTAAGTTTCTTACGTTTTGTTTAAGTTCAGTAAAGTAGTGAAGGCTCTTATTAAGTAATGTTAAAGTAATTAATTTCTGCCCTAGTATAAACAAAGGTAAATACATTTTTGAAACAATAACGTAACAAGCTAATGAAAGAGGAATGTTATGGTATAAACCAAATCAGCTTGTGGGAAAAGGCATGTTTGCTTTATTTTTCTCATGGTGGAACTTACTCCATACACAGCAGACTACATTTAATACTCACATTGTGTTATCAGAAAGTAACACTTTATTTTTCATTATTATTTTACTTCTCATTATTACAGATCTGAACTGGCTATTTTACCTTGATATTTATGGAAGTAACAAGAGAATATTTCCATTTTGCAGTGATCCACCTGCTAGTGTAAAGGAAGTTACTATCAATCTTGCATACCAATGTTAGGGTTACTCTTTAGGCTACTTGTTATTTACTTTTTCTGAATGGTGTTCGTCTTTACAAGCACCGACTTATGCTTTACCATTCAGTATTTTCTTCTTAGTATTTTCTTTTGCACTTAGCTAGATTAATTAAACTTCAAATCCTGACAATGGACGGATATATCATAGTGGTTAGGTTAACAGTTACTGACACCACAGTACACTACAAAATCATACTATCGTTTTAAAGAAAATTTACCAAGTCAGTCATATTCTGACATTTTTTTAAAAAGATCCAGGATCTGCTGAAGTTTTTTTTTTTATTACTTTGTTTTCATTGTAATCTTTTGATGGATGCATTAGTACCTCCACTAAAACCCAACTAAGTTGTATACATTTCTGTTTTTCTGTATACTTTAGCTATACATTTGTGTATTTATTTATTTATTTAGACAATTTTTTACTTCAAGTAATCTATTCTGTCCTAGGTGAAAATGGCTACATAACAGTAAACATTAATTTGAATTTACTATTGTAACCAGCTGTAATGTTATATGAGAGTTTGTAGTTGTAGTAACAGTATTGTCACATATACTGACATTTTCACTTGCATGTCCACCCAACTTATAACATGTTTCCATCTTTTGCTGGTGTGACAAATATATAGTTTCTAATGCATATTGCTGCTGAACTGAAGACTGGACTTTTTACTTTAACACTCTACAAAAACAAAATAAAAAACAAAATCAGTTTCAACCATTATCCTACAAGGGCATTTCAAACCACCACGTCTTTTGCTTAACCTATAAGTTAATGGCAGAGTCTTTAAATAAGATGAAACAAATGTAATTAAAATCAGAGCACATTACAGCAGAGCATAACCACTTTAGTGATATGGAAATAAAAATGTGCTTTACAAGTGGTGCATGAATAAATACACGATAGAAGCACTGTAAATAATAGCAAAATATGTGTTCTGTGTAACAGCACCAAATAGTGTAACCAACATATCAGACCCATATAGTCTTTTCCTGAAGAACATTAAAAACTTCTTGATTATTCGTCCAAGAAATATTTATATTTATTTAATCAACATTTCTTTAAGAACATCCTAAAATCATATGACTTCTGTCTGACATTGCACTGCTAATGTTACCCAATAAAATGAACTGTCTATCCTGAACTTTATGCTTAGAAATTACAGAAAGAAAGGAGCTTGCTGAGTTCATGTAGTTAATGTGTATGTGAGCTGGAATAACTTCCAGGCACAGCATCTTAAAGGGCGTTCTATAGTTAACTTTTTGTCAATCCAGACATTTCATATTTCTTATTAATCCCCTTTTATTTTGTTTATGTGTCATGTGAAAGATATTTGCGTTTACACCAGAATGCCCCATCTTTAATCAAGCTGTTTGATCAATCCAGTTTCATTTTTATTTGGCTACAATTCCTTCTCCTTTTTACATACAGGGTGGCAAAAAGAAAACTTATGGTGGTTTATATTAACTCAATTGCTGTATTAACTAAAAAGAATCTCACAATAGCACAGTGCACTTAGGTACAATCTTGTATGTACTCAAATTACCTAAAAGCTATATATATTTGCGTACTCACAACTGTAAACCTTCTGTTGTCCACCCCTGTATTGTATCTACTGTTTGACAGGTTTTTACCTAGTCTGTCCCACTAAAGTGCCAGGTGGGACCACCTGCATTTTTTGATGTGCTGCTACTTATAATATATACAATAATTTTCTTGGTGTGGGAGTGAAAATAATGTTGTCCTTTGGTACAAAGGTCTCAACATGTTTTACCTTTTTTTTGCTTACTCTTGGTTTGTGCTGTATGAGAAATGAATAGCTTGGAAATGGCACTTTGAATAATTCAGTGACTTGTTATACTTTATCATTACACTTGATTGGTCCCATCCTAGATATTCCCTATAAAAAATGCATTCCTCCAATAGCTGAAGAGCCAGGAATTTTTTTATGATGTCCATAAAATGGAAGAGCAGGGCTTTACTTGAACTAATAATATGAGGCCTTGGAGAGGGTGATTGATGATCTTTAAAAAGGCCCGGATTGGTTTCATCTTTCTTTAGATTTTATCACTGACTTGTTTGCAGTCATGTCAAGCAGTAAGGCCAAGAGAAGTAACAAGTGTTTGATGTATGATACTTGAGCCACTTTTGTCAGAGCTGCATTTATTTTAAGCTAGGGCTTACTCTTGATACTTCACATGAATTGTGTATATATTCAGAGTGTTTATTTTTTAACTCAATCTCTCACTCTCTGTGTTTCAGATGATGGGAACGTGTATTCCTGGGGGATGGGGCAAGAGGTAAGCCAAGCTTTTTCCAGTGAAATCTGTGCCAACGAATCTAGCAAAAAAAAAGATAATAATAACACTGCAGGCCCTGTTCAAACTGGGAACATTTCCATTAGAGATTAAAAGGTTTATAACTGGGAATGGACCCATATCTCCCTTTGAGGGCCTAATATCTTATATACAGTACAACGCCAAGAATATGCATCTTTTTAAGTAATATAAATCACATTAATAGGATGTCCTGTTTGTCTATGTTAAATCCGTGCAAACACAAAAAACAGCTGTGTCTTTTATTTTTCCATTGTTTTAAAATAGGTTCACTCTAGCCCCACCAGTTCTATAGGTTTAAAAAATGCATTCGGAAATTAGTTGCATTAGTTTCATTGCATTTCAGATTATACTGTTATCAGACTCTGACCAATTGAATCAATAATAAATGAAAATTGTTCCAGATTGTTACAGTCTTTAGCAGTGGTTATTACCACACTTAGTCTAAATATGAAAAAAATAAAAGTACTGTATGCTGCCAACCTGCTTTCAATTTGCCATAAGCAAAGATGCTGACTGCAGCTATAGCATGTAATGTAGTAGTAAAAGAAGATCTGAATTATAAAAATGCCTCATAGATTTTATTGTTCCTTTTAGCTTGATGTAAGTTTATGAAACTTATTTTCTTCTCTTTAAAAAAAACATTTTTCCTTTTATCTTCTTTTGGCTTTAGATAAACTGGATTCTGGGTGGCAACAAACATTATTACAGTGTTTTATTTACTGACCACCACCCCAGCAGTTGTACCACAATTTTCTATTTAGACTTGCAGGGTAGCTAGTTTGGGGTTGAGGCATGCAGACTTTCTGTGAATATTTACCTCACTAAAATGCCTAGACATCTATAAGTTTATTAGATGAACTTGCTTTGGCCATTACAAGATGATATGTAGAAGAATCCTATCCATGTGGCTTTGGGTACATGGCAGAAATCTCAGAGGGGACACAGGAGACATCATAGTGCACACACACACACACACACTCATTAACATTCACTAACGTGTTAACTCAATGATTTCAGTTTAGAGTCACAGAGAAGGCTAACTTACACATCTTTACAGTCTTCTGTGCAGAGAAACCCACAATGGGAATATAAAGGCTCCACACAAGGCTAGGAACCAAACCCAGGCCCCTGCATAACTGTTTAGCTGCTGCCGTCTGCATCCAATCGTCCAAGAGTCCAGTTCAGGGAGACAGAGGGCGGGCAGAAATCAGTCTTAAGGAAAATGTCTGTCCATTGAAGGACACAATCACACACACACACAAACTCACGCCATGCTAATTTAAAATGAATAATTAACCTAACACACGTTTTTGGGATAATGGAAGAAAAGCAGCAGTGCCCCACAGAGAGAACATGAAAACTGACCACAATCAAAGTCTCCTGGAGCTGTGGGGCAGCAATGCTAAATAAGAACACTTTGCCTGTTTTCGTCTGTGCTATAATATTCATTATTATCGTGCTTCACTTGTTACCCTCTTCTATAAAATTAATTGGATATGTTTGGACTTGAGTGCAATAGCTGATTTAATAAGTGTGGGGATAATGTTACAGTCTACAATAAAAAAAACAATTACAAAGTCAGTGGATTTCATGTGAAAGATAGTCTCTTCATTAAATGACTGTAAAATACATACTCAATAAAAATCATTATTTTTAAGTAGTTATCAAAAAAAAAAAGAAAAGGAATTGACAAAAAAGCCATATATTCCTTTGTCAATGTGTTTCTGATAAGCTTCAAGCTGACCACTGTTAATTGAAATGTTAATAGCATGCCAGTCAGGAAAATCCCTATGTTTTGGATGCTGGTGGTTATGCTGGGAGTTCATTACTTCTCTAATTGCCACCTTGCATTGGAGTGTGCTGGTGTATTATTCATTTCACATTTCACTGCACTGATTGCTATACTTATTAACATATAAAAGACATTATTCTATTTTTACTCATCTTATACAGTCTGTTGCAAAGTCAGCCATGTGACCTACATCCAAAAACTGAAGTGCACACATGTGTTCTTCTGTGGGTAATATAATACAACGTTATGTTGGTACAAAGTCGAATGATTGCAATGCTTGGAAAAGAGCCGAAAGCTTATTATACTCAGTAAACTGTAAATAATGTAATTGGAATAAAATACAGTTTGAGAATTGTATTTGTAATGTGCAAATCGGCAGCCCAAAATTCAGATCAACATGCATGATTAGTATTGATTACTTGCCATGTTTCTGCTTTGACGGAGGTTTAAATCTACTTCAGGGTAGTAGATGCCAGAGTATTAAACTTTGAATGTACAGTATAGTTTGTTTACTAAACTTCAAGCCATGATTCTATTTAAACTATATTGCTGCTACAGAGATGATTACTTTAAATATAATATTTATTTGAAATATTTCATCTTTTGAATTTTGTTACTGCCTGTTATTTGATTGTTTAAATATGTGTGTTGTATCTGAAATAGTTACAGACTGATGGACTAGTAGACAAATTTGGACTCCCAATTTGGAGTGTTCATAAGGAATGTAATGATTTACTTCATGAGGCAGAAATACATGATAAACAGGAATAGTCGCAGTAGACGTTTGAAATATTCAAGTCTATTCTTGATAATCAAAGAAATGTATCATTTTTGTCCCTCTGACAGAGGTCCATAGTGTGCTAAATCCCTAGAAGAGGATCAAAATTCACTGACCTTAATATAGATTTAAACAATGCCGCACATGCTTATGATTGAAATTTATCACGTTTAACTTTCTGGGAGTGACTTTCAGAAACCTTGAATTATCATAAAATGACACTCCACATGCTTATATTACCGATCTCCATTTTACTGAAGTTTTGTGAAGATAAACTACTTTGACCATTTGTATTACTTTAAGAGGTGAACTCTGGGGGTTGGTTGATGTGGCATGCATAACTTCAAGTACTATTGATCATTTGTACTGAAGACAGTTATTGGTTTATTTTTTATAATAACAGTGTAATATCCTGCACAAAATATGGTCAAAAATGGTTTCTGGGTCTAAAAGGCCAAAAATAGGAGGGATCGTTATGAACACAATAATTGTCCAACAATTATTGCAGAATGGCAAACATCCAACTGCTACCCAACATCCAACTATGTTTTTCAAAACCCTGCACCTAAAATTCAAGAATATAGGGGTAGAAATTTTTCAAGGCAGCTTGTGAGAAGTATGAAACAACATTTATTTTAATAACAATGTAAACTGCAATGGGTTGCTTGCTGAAAGGGGGATCATAGGAATTTAAAGGTAGCAAAGAATGGGGTCAAGGCCCACTGAGGCACTAATTAATGACAGTTTTCTATGGAAAGTTTTCTAATTCTAGTACAAGAAACTGAGTATTGCTACTTTGCAGTATGCCTGATATGTGTGTCAGGTACTCAAAAATGGAAAATGGCAAGGGCATCTACGCAAAGTAGAGAAAATGACAGTGTGAGTGTGAAGAGGCAATGAATTTCATTGGGCAATGACCTTGAGCTTGCAGGATACCTAATTTTTGTCTAATGCAGAGAGGAGGGCAATGGAAGTAACACCAAATTTAATAATACCTTTTTTTGGTATCACCTTGTGGCTTCAAGGCAGTACACAATCCTAGATAGAAATATCTGGGGAACTGCTTTGGACACCCAAGAATATAAAGGCGATTAAAGACACATGTGTGTATCAACATAAGAAGCCACCACTGGGACTTGAAGCCTGGAGTCCTTGATACAGAATTAAAGATATCCCTTGTGAAAGTTTACTTGTTGCTTCACAGCCAAATGCTAGTTGAATATGGAATCAAAACATGAGATTGGGAAAATGCTGAACTGGCAGAAGGAAGAGATTGGAGGGTCAAGTTATTGACTTTGAGGTAGGAAAGTGAGAATGCCACTCTACCAAGTAGGCAAGTATCAGATCTGCCCAGGTAGACTTTTGTGTTTCTTTTATAAATAATTCTATTAATAATTTTATTATAAAAGTTATTTTTGTTTATTTTGAATTCTTTTGGTGTTGTTCTGGTTAAATGAGATACCTAACGATAGCCATTAAGTAAAAAAATTCTAAGTATAAGCAAGACAGAAGTGTGAGAATCAATCTTAGAAACTTAAAGTTCACATACTTACTTAGATTATCATATAATTACATACCCCCATATATTAATATTATATAGAATTTTCTTAGCTATTCCTGCAACAACAGAGTGTTATTTAAGCCATTTAGGAAATACTGTAGTCTCAATTTTATAAGCAAGAACTGTTAAATTAGTTTACAAACAGAATGTTGACATATAGTTTTCTGGCTGTTCTGACCATCTCCTTATCTTTGTACAAATTTTAATGAACATATGAAACTATGACTGTATGACCATATTTAGAGAGAAACAAAACAAGATAAGTAAGCCTTAAAGAGAACATTCTTCAATCAATTTTCTTTGTAATATACATTTTTTTTCTCTCGTTTTGTGTAAACAGTTTTTCCTTTAATTTTACTAAATCTTTTGAAATGAAGATACCTGGATTGGGAAATTATGTGAACTTGCGTCACACTGTTGCCTGAATTGTTCTATGAAGTAAGATAAAGCTGCAGAACATTAGAAATTTTGGACAAATGTAGCTACAAGAGGTTTTTAGTGCAATTACTCATGAATATTTAAATCTGCCCCAAATTAATACTGCAAATCTTTCTTCCATTCTGATTTTTTGACTTCAAAAGATATTGTGTGTCTTGAAATAGAGACTATCTCTGTTTACAAGAATAGAAAATTTTAATAGTCACAGACATCTTATTATAAAACTTCAAAAAGCCTGTTATTCAAATTTACAGCTTCAAATACATTTACAGAAGAAATCAATTCCTGTTACACTGAAAAATAAACAATAGCAAGAAATTTACACTAAGTGAGCTTTTCCAACATAATTTACTTTTCATACAGTGACAGTCCAATGCAGACAATGTATTTTAATACAGGTAGGTAGGTACCAACAAATTTGTATTTGGGTAATTCAGATTGAGGACAGACAAGATTTAAGTGGCTTTAACAGTGGCATCTTAGTAGGTGGCTGGTGCAACACAAGGTATAGAAACAGGCAAATCTATATGGAAAATGTGCTGTCACTGTCTTCATAAATCGCTGGGTGGCATTCAACTTTCAAATTAACCTGGAATGAACTATGGTAGGTGTGTATGCAGAGCTACACAATATTGTTGTTGAAACAGTCATACACCTGCCAAAGAAGAAGAGGAGTGAGGAAGATGGAAGTTGTAAATGCACAATTTCCTTATATTACAGCAGAGGCAGTAGGCTAGGCAGACCATTAACACAGCCATTTTTACATAATTAGTCAGTTTTTCACTAGATTCTAATTAAAATAATTTGTTTGCAATTCATTATCCTTGAGTTATTCCCAATATATTAAAGAAATAAACACACCATGCCTGATCATGAACATGCTGGAATTCTATGAGGAGGCAACAAAAGGATACGATCAAAGTGGAGCTTATGATATTATTTATCTGGACTTTCAGAAAGCATTTGATAAGGTGCCACATGAGAGGTTGGGCATCAAGTTAAAAGAAGTGGGAGTTCAGGGTGATGTTTTTAGATGGGTGCAGAATTGGCTCAGACACAGGAAGCAGAGGGTGATGGTGCGAGGAACCTCATCAGAACTGGCCGATGTTAAGAGTGGTGTTCCACAGGGGTCAGTGCTAGGGCCGCTGCTATTTTTACTATATATAAATGATTTAGATAGGAATATAAGTAACAAGCTGGTTAAGTTTGCAGATGATACCAAGATAGGTGGATAAGCAGATAATTTGGAATACGTTATATCATTACAGAAGGACTTGGATAGCATACAGGCTTGGACAGATTTGTGGCAGATGAAATTTAATGTCAGTAAATGTAAAGTATTACACATAGAAAGTAAAAATATTAGGTTTGAATACACAATGGGCAGTCAGAAAATCAAGAGTACATCTTATGAGAAGGATTTAGGAGTCATAGTGGACTCTAAGCTATCAACTTCCCAACAGTGTTCAGAAGCCATTAAGAAGGCTAACAGAATGTTAGGTTATATAGCACGATGTGTGGAGTACAAGTCCAAGGAGGTTATGCTCAACCTTTATAATGCACTGGTGAGGCCTCATCTTGAGTACTGTGTGCAGTTTTGGTCTCCAGGCTACAAAAAGGACATAGCAGCACTAGAAAAGGTCCAAAGAAGAGTGACTAGGCTGATTCCAGGTCTACAGGGGTTGAATTATGAGGGAAAATTAAAAGAGCTGAGTCTTTACAGTTTAAGCAAAAAGAAGATTAAGAGGTGACATGATTGAAGTGTTTAAAATTATGAAGGAAATTAGTACAGTGGATCGAGACTTGTATTTTAAAATGAGTTCATCAAGAACACGGGAACACAGTTGGAAACTTGTTAAGGGTAAATTTCGCACAAACATTAGGAAGTTTTTCTTTACACAAAGAACAATAGACACTTGGAATAAGCTACCAAGTAGTGTGGTAGACAGTACGACGTTAGGGACTTTCAAAACTCGACTTGATGTTTTCTTGGAGGAAATAAATGGATAGGACTGGCAAGCTTTGTTGGGCTGAAAGGCCTGTTCTCGTCTAGAGCGTTCTAATGTTTTAATGCTCTAAAGGAGTGTGGAAGTTTTTAATATATGATTGAATGTATTTACTAATTTTACAGATTGTTTAAAACTTACAGAACAATAATTAACATGCACTTAATTTACAAATTGCCACTAGACTTTCCAGATGGTGTCTGTGTGTCTGAAAAGAAAACATAGTTAGGTTGTGATGTGCAGGCTTGTTTTCTTCACTGTCTCATCCCACTTATGTTTTTGTTTTTCCCCCTACTTTCGAAAAGGTTGCAGTGCCTCATAGTAAGTGTCAACAGTCTTTTATTATCTTGAAGAAGAACAAGCTTTTCTTAAGATGAGTGTGGTTTGTCAAATATTTTATGTTTGTCTGATTTTGTGCTTGTTTATACACTGGTGTTTTTGTTTATTAAATAGTGATGTTATGTTTACTACATATTACTTTTCACAGTTGACTTCATTCATAGAAAGACAACAAACGCCACCATATAATTAATGTTGTTAATCGATCGTTTTTCAATCAACTTCAATCGACAATGCTTAATATAGGCAACCTCTTGGGCAGGGTTTACAATGTTGGTACTTTATACTTACTCTTAAAGTGAAAGATTAAAAAGGTTTTTGGGAAACACATTAAAAAGTAATGTGTAAAGTGTAATTGTTGTACATTTGTTGTAAATTTGGCCATTAATATCTTAAGATATTTTTGGAGAAACTCTCCCCTGTCTGAGGACTACTGTCTATTGATATGGAGGGCACAAGAGTTAGCCAGTCTAAGAAACACATAGTAATTAATGAGTAGATCAGGGAACAGGCAGATTACAATGGATTTAGCATGCTAATTTAGTCACAATGAGTTCTGGGAAACCCACATAAATCAATAGTAAGAGTTTGTGATGTTCTTAGCGTTATAATTCCTTTGGGAACTATCCTCAGATTAGTAGTGTTGTAAGATAAATGCTTAATTAGTGAATTTACAAAAGGTTTCAAAAATGCATCAAGGTTTTGATAATACAGGTGTAAGTGAAAATGTTTTACAACAAAAGGTCATACAGAGTATCCAACTGGCTCGTTTATGAACAGCTCATACTTTTAAGGATGTCTGCTCCAAAAGCAAGCTGCCATTGTTGCTATCCACCAACCTGATAAACAGCACTGAATTATAAACAGGCACCAGAAAGATAAAACTAAATCCTTTTGTCTATAATAAATCATGCTTAGTTTTTGAAAATCATAAAATTGGCATTGTTAGTTGGAGTGGAGTAATACAAAAAAAGAGGACAAAATGAATTGGTTAAGACATAATTGTTTATTTAATAACTTGAATAAATATACTGTAATTCTTAAAAGATTTTTAAACTTAAATTATGAAGGCAAAAGTCAATTATATTGTGACATTCAAATATAAATGTATTTCTAACTACTGTTTCATACAAAACATCTTCAGAATCTGGAACAACAGGGTCATATTGTTTAAAGTGGAATCCTTGACAACTTTTAAAAATAAATTAGACAAGATAGCGTGAAAACTAAGCTATTAGTAATGATTCGAATTATTAGACTTCTTATGTTTTGTTATCAGTTGATGTCAAAATATTTAGTTTAGAACAAATCACAAGTCAGGCTAGCGTAGTTCCAGTTTTAAAGGTGCCTCTGGTATACAACAAACCATTTAGTGTTAGAGGTATAACTGGATGTATAGTACAAACACAAAAGGTTGACTGTAACTTTGATAAATCATATTAAGCAATGCACTTTAGTAATGATATGCAGTATCTGAGTGACATTTATTTATTTTTCATCAACAAGAAACAGCTAGCAGAGAAACCTGTCTTTTCTCATTCCATCATTTTCATGTCCATATTCTGTGCAGCTTGACATATACACTGTGAAACATTTGAACCATTAAGTAGTGCAGACAGTCCCTTAATTGTTACTTTATAATCCAATGCTTTAATTTAATTATGAGAGTCATTAGCTGCAATCTGTCAATCAAACCCTTCAAAATTAAGCAGGTTCCTGCTGAGGGAGGACTAAGACTGCCCTCTCTTGAGTTTCTCAAAAAAACTTTAAAAATTTAATTAACATTTAAAAGTTCCAGAAAATATTCACAAGGAGGGAATTTATTTGTATGTAAATAAAAATAAATAAAATAAAAACAATAAATTGAATTTAAAATGTTTGTAAAATCCTGAGTTTGTGATCTAAAAATGGATGGAGGTTTGTAAAGTTCTTAAGTTAAATAAAGTAGTAAATGATGGGACTTTTTGCCTCCTGTGTCATTTTATACATACTGTGTTAACATGCACAAACATTATATCAGATTGCTTACGGCTTTTTCAAGTACAGAAGGTATGTGTGATATAACCATCTTTCATTTACTACTAAGATCTGTGAAGTTACTTCTTGACTGTACACTAAAATGGGAATGTAAGTAGATAAGAAACATTGACAATAATGAGAGTTTGGGCATATTCAATCAATATCTTTTCTCCTGACTTTTCTAAAATATTGTCAAGCTGACATTTGATGGTCACCAAATCTAATTATTAATAACACTGCTTAGTATTTTGTTGCATGTGTTTATAATTTTCTTTGTGAAGAAATACTTCCTATATTTTGTGCAAAATTCACCCTTGTTCAGCTTATAGAATTTGTGCCCCTATGTTCTTGTTGAAGAAGTAAGTGTAAAGGTCAAAAAGTCTTATATCTAATCTTTCTCACTTTAGCAATAAGTCTAGTGTTGTATATGTATGTGTCTAGTGTTGTAACTGAACCTTCCACTGTGCTTCGAAAACATCACATTGCATCTGGTTACCTTTTTCTAGATTCCATGTCATTATCCTCCTCCTCACATGGATCATTATACAGATATTTGGAATTCAGTATAAAAAGTTTAAGTCTCATGAAACAGAGATGTTATTTATTTATTATCTGCAGTACCCAGTGCTGCCCAGAGTGTAATAAAGTGTAGGTGCAGTCCATGGAAGGAAAATTTTGGCCTCAAACCAAAATTTCACTGACTTAACCTACCACAGGGAGTAATTTTACATACCTGTGCCAAGTTCCAAAAATTCCTCCTAAAAATCTGCAGGGGAGAATTTTTCATATTTTCTATAATGTGTTCTACAAGTAAATCCAAAAGTTGGGTATATGAACAGCAGAAGATGTAAACATAGTATGATAGCATGAGGGAACATAAAACTAGAAGATTTATTACATATAAACATTGAAAACATATTGAAATTACATTATTTTGTTTGAGAATGTTCATGTGATTTATAATTCATGGCTTGCTGGAAATTTTCAAATGTGAGCTTCTGTATTTGGAACACAGGAATACAACAAAAACTTTGTTTAAATTTAAGGTAAAGGCTAATCATCATTTCTTTATTTATTACAATTACATATTAATGTAATGCAAAGGTAGCGCAAGGTATAATATTTTGTAAATTATTCATTTTGGCTAATGGAAAAAATGCAAAAGTCCATCAATTTACTGAACTTACTTAGTTCAGTTTAGGGTTGTAGGGAACTGTAGTTTAACTTCCCAGCATCCAATGCAAATCAGGAATAAATGTTGGATATGGTGTCAGTCCATTGTAGGGAATAGTGATGCAAACACCAGAGGCCTCATGTATAAACAGTGCGTACACACAGAAATGTTGCATAAGAACTTTTCCACGTTCAAATCGCAATGTATAAAACCTACACTTGGCGTAAAGCCACGCACTTTTCCACGGTACCTCATACCTTGTCGTACGCAAGTTCTCCGCTCGGTTTTGCAGACTGACGGCACCCAGGGTCAAAGCAGTGCTACTGTTCCTGTGTGGTTACACTTTTATTTTCCTGACGTTGCTTTATAAATACACTGAAACTAACCACATATTGTTTATTAGTGCATCTGATTGTAATTAACTTGTAACAATATAATGGTCCAATGAATAGCCATAGTATTTGAAATACCATAACTGCTTTAGCGTTGTTACTCTAACTGCACCTTCTTCTTCTTTCAGCTGCTCTGTTTAGGAGTTGCCACAGCAGATCATCTTTTTTTCATATTACTCTCACTATTTATATCACTGTATTTGAGTGTGAATCACAGCAGCAGCTGATCGGAAAGAGAATTATCGGTATACAGCATCAAGCACGCGCTACCTCAGCCACGGCAAAACATTTCAAAGCCTTTCCTGTATGGACCTCGCAGTTCAGAAACAGTTTCATCCCAAGAACTTTAAACGCACTCAATCAAGTGCTCCTTGTAGAACTGTTGGTTCTTATAAGTACAATTACCTCACTGTAAACTTGCACTACAGTTATAATATTACACAACCTGCGCCACTTTATAAAGCGCGTATTTACATATGATGACGATATCATTTTTAAGATGAAATGCAGCAAAATATGTTTATTATATTATACAGATTAAACTTTAACTTCATTTAAATAATCTATATTCTTCACTGGACTGGTGTGAAGGATAGAATAATTAAACATGTACTACGAAGATAGCTCAATGTTCCTTAAACGTTTTAAAGAATCGGCGCTCTAAGCTTACAGATGGCTTAACGTCTATTACAGAGCTGATCGTGTGGCGATCGGTTACTTGGAGAAAGAAAAGCAAGGACTGCAGGGGCAGCCACGCCAATATATATCTATACTAATAAAAGGCAAAGACCTCACTGACTGACTGACTGATTGACTCACTCACTCATCAGTAATTCTCCAACTTCCTGTGTAGGTGGAAGGCTGAAATTTGGCAGGCTCATTCCTTACAGCTTACTTACAAAAGTTAGGCAGGTTTCATTTCGAAATTCTACGCATAATAGGTCTTAACTGGAACCTATTTTTTCGTCCATATACTGTAATAGACTGCAGCTCGATGACCGTAGGAGGCGGAGTTGCATCTTGCGTCTCACATCATCACGCCTCCCATATAATTGAGTGCCTGCCCATATAAGGCCGTCCCTCAGCGGCAATCCAATAGAAACACTCTGCCACTAAATATTCAGACGAAGATGAGATGGTCAGGGTGGTGTTTGACACAAACTCAGCGAAACTGCGAGAGAAACTTTTAAGTGCTGGGTCTTAGCTAACATTAAATAAAGCCATGGACATCGCAAGATCGCACGAGATAGCACAGGCACAGCTCAGAAGCTTCGATGCATGTACTCCGAGCGGCTCATGTGAACTGACTATGAACGCAGTATGCAGAGATCAAGCAAGACCTCTATAGGGTGTGGAGACTTTTGATAATGTGAACGTGTCTGCAAAAATACTATAAAAGTTGAGACGCTGACTGTGCTTCTGCCTTAAGTGAAAGTAAACAATTTAAATTTTTTCCTCCTTTCCCTGAGCTATAGCCCAGAAAACTGCAAACACGGGATCCTATTTCTAGACCACGGCAAACTAATATTAAGGCGCTTCGCACTGTATATACAGTATATATATATATATATATATATACACACGCCTATCTACATTATATATACACACACACACACATATATATATAATGTTTGTGTGCGTGTATGTATGTATGTATGTACAGTACAGGCCAAAAGTTTGGACACACCTCCTCATTCAATGTGTTTTCTTTATTTTCATGACCATTTACATTGGTAGATTCTCACTGAAGGCATCAAAACTATGAATGAAAACATGTGGAGTTATGTACTTAAAAAAAAAGGTGAAATAACTGAAAACATGTTTTATATTCTAGTTTCTTCAAAATAGCTACCCTTTGCTCTGATTACTGTTTTGCACACTCTTGGCATTCTCTCGATGAGCTTCAACAGGTAGTCACCTGAAATGGTTTTCACTTCACAGGTGCGCCTTATCAGGGTTATTTAGTGGAATTTCTTGCTTTATCAATGGGGACCAGCAGTTGTGTTGTGCAGAAATCAGGTTAGTTGGACAATCATTTATTTTTCAACAGGACAATGACCCCAAACACACCTCCAGTTTGTGTAAGGGCTATTTGACCAAAAAGGAGAGTGATGGAGTGCTGTAAATGGTCATGAAAATAAAGAAAACACATTGAATGAGGAGGTGTGTCCAAACTTTTGGCCTGTACTGTATGTGTGTGTATATATAATGTAGAGATGTATATATATATATTTATATATACTGTATATATATATATATATATATATATGGGCGGCACAGTGGCGCCGTGGTAGCGCTGCTGCCTCGCAGTTAGGAGACCTGGGTTCACTTCCCGGGTCCACCCTGCATGGAGTTTGCATGTTCTCCCCGTGTCTGCATGGGTTTCCTCCAGGCGCTTCGGTTTCCTCCCACAGTCCAAAGACTGGATTGGCGATTCTAAATTGGCCCTAGTGTGTGCTTGGTGTGTGTTTGTGTGTGTCCTGCGGTGGGTTGGCACCCTGCCCAGGATTGGTTCCACGGTCTAAAAATAGGATCCCATGATTGTGCCCTGTGTTGTCTGGGATTGGCTCCAGCAGACCCCCGTGACCCTGTGTTTGGATTCTGTGGGTTGGAAAATGGATGGATGGTTATATATATATATATAATGTAGATAGGTGTGTATATGTATATAGATATATGTATATATGAAGACATGTATGTGTATATATATATATATGTATATGTAGACTCAAACCGATTATGACAGCAGCAATCCAAGTTGTGAGAAAACACTAAAAAGGAGGCGTGTCAGACGTTGTGGTACATTTCCATGCAGCTAGACGAAAACAACTTCGTGACTCTGCCGCCAAATACACAAAACAATTACTTTGACAATCATGTTACGTTATTTTCAAAATATTTCTTTTTCTTTTTCATAACTTCTTTAACACACGACTTCTCTGCTGCGAAGCGCGGGTATTTTTGCTATATATACCTATATATATAAATATGACAGCAACACTCATAACAGTGACAAAACAATTACATTGACAATCATGTTACGTTATTTTCAAAATGTTTCCTTTTCTTTTTCATTACTTCTTTAACACACTATTTCTCTGCTGTAATGTGCGGGTATTTTGCTATTGAATATAAAACAGAAAGAGAAAATAACGACACAGTTAAAAACGCAGCGGCAAATTTCTACAAAAGTTAAATGCTTGTGTCATGAGTACGAGGTGGCTATGCAGAGTCCACAACGGACGTGGCCATCCACCGTGCATAAGATACCATATTGACATTGGTGGGCGAAGAGGCCACCGATTCTTTCTCTGCCCAGGGCCGCCACAAGCCTAGAGCCACCCATGAGTACTGCTGCAATAAATAATTTCATCAAAGGTCGCGCACAATTACTGCACCGTGAAACCCATGTTTAATAATATGCTTTAACTCCTGTCCTCATGAAAATTATATTACGTATACATCTCAGTATTTTAGTTATTCAGAGAGCTGTAATATCACAAATGTAACGGATTCTGTGTCCTGTCAGAGGAAGAGAGCCGGTTTAAGAAGCAAGTAGTGATTCACACACATAGAGCACATAGAAGATCACATATAAAACAAAGCATTTAATTACGATGTGATTTGAGAAACTGGTTAATTAAACGATTTTAAGATAAAGTTTATGATGTTTTACTTTAATGACAAAATAAACTACATAATTAATGTGGAAATTTCGAGATTGAAGTTGGCATTTCATGCTTTTTCCGCACTGTGTGCCTTTTTTTTCTCTGTACCCTAATAAGCTTTCATATGACACTCAGACAGTGGGCTACAACTCGCCTTTTCACAGCGACTTTGATATGTGATTTCTTTTTTATTTCCGGCACTGTGCTACTTTGTGAACGTGAGCTTTCAAGTTTCTCCAACACGCTATGTCACTCGATCAACTTCCTTTTGTTGATTATACCACGGTTTAAATAAACAAATAGTATGTTTTTCCTTTGCCTCCACTTGGTATTCGCTGAAATTCTTATATTTCCACCTATGCTTTTCCCATTGTCTTTTCACAGAAGGCTGAGCTTAAGGGCGATTTATATTGATTTGCATATTCAAAGAGGCGTAATTCTGGGAGGAGTTGGGGTATTACATGAAGCGCGTGCACGAGCGTTATTTTTCACGCTGACCGGGATTTATGTAGCGGAAGAACGTGGAAGTTGGAGTACGCACAGATTCCTGCATCTGGATTTTTCTGTGTGTAAGCACATTTCGGCTTTTGTGCTTACGCCATGTTATAGTGCGAATTCTACACATGGCGTTATACATGAGGCCCCAGGTCAATGTAAACTGGGAACAACTGGGAACAAACCACAGTAACCAAAGAAAATCACACATGAATATTAAGGCAGCATACTAAATTAACACAGGCAGCAACAAAGCTTTGATTGAACCATTTATTCTAGAGCTAAAAGGTGTCCGCTCTAACTCCTGCATTAAATGCTATCCCAAGTATAAAATTTAACCTTCTATTCAGCTGTCTCATTTTGAAATTCAAAAAGTGTCAGATTATTATGTATGTTCGTCAGTCTTGGAGCCAAAAGTCCCAATAAAAGAATATCCGAAGAATGTATAGGTAAGGTGCTAGGTTGAAGACATCCCTCTATTATAAAAGGAAATCCTGAGACAAGACTTTCTCAGAGATAATTTCAACTCCAGCGAGAGGTAATTTCAGGTCCCGCGAGGTGAGTCTTTTTGCCAAGAGATTTTGACAAGTCCCACCTTCCTCTCAAACATTTACAATCACACCCACGGTCCACTCACTTCTCATTCGTGTGAATGCTATTGTCAGACACAGTTCCTGACCTCTCAGCTCCAAGTGGGGTCGTAAATAAAGGACAAAGAGTAGAAGACAAAGTAGAATGTCGTAAAGAGGTTAAAAAACGTTGGCGCGATTTACATGCAGAGCAGGTTAGAGATTATGAAAGTACTTACATTCGAAAGTCTCCAAAAACTGACAGTAAAGATCACATTAGTGCTAACAAACGGAAATTATTACTCTGTGAAATAACAGAACAGTGAAAAGAGATTGAATATATGGATATAGGTGATATGACAGAAGTATATAGATATTGTTCGGCTTTAAACTTTAAGTCAGAAACTTGTTTAATTCGTGTTGCCATCAGGGAAAAGTAGTGTTTCTTCCAATGAAGAGGCGTATCCGCCTGAATTAAAAGATTTGTTGTTTGGTGAAAGTGAAATCCAGATACGCAAACGGCAGAGATGCGAAATGGCTGGTGCATAAGGCCCGCCCGTGAGTTGGCGAGTGAAGCGAGCAGGAGGCAAAGCCACATGAACAAAGACAGAGACATTATTTCAGGAACTATGACCCAATAATTTCCTGAGTTGTGAAATCATTCATAGGAATTAACTACCTTGTCAAGTAAAACATGAAGGACATCACAACAGCTGTATTTAAGATATGCTGGTTTTAGTAAGAATGAAAAATCCATTAGGACTTGGACAATGGCATACAGTATTTAAGTTTTCATATACCTTGAAAGTTTTCAAAAAGAGGCTCTGTGATGTGCTTACTAGAAAGGTGTCCTATTTGAATAATAATATGAAATTGGACTGTTAAGCCCAGTTACTAACCGCCATGGACTTGTGTTATCTGCTGTGCTTCTGAAATATTTTCCACCAGACAGGAGGGGTGTGCTGAAGCAGATTTAGCACAAACAGTTCACAGCATTAGCCATCTAGAAAGAATCTAGAAGCTTTGTTTTATACAATGGCTTGAAAGAGAAATAGATGCTGTAGTAAATGTCTTAAAATCCTTTATGGCTTCATATTTTGGCACAGCTGTTTTTGGTTTCTTATTCATTGTTTTGTTTATGACTCACCTGCCTACTTCCTTTTAGACAAAAACAAAATAAAGCAGTAATATTTTGCCAACATTCCAAGATTCCTTCCCCTAACCAGTAACTGTCACATATAATTGGAATTGACCCGAACATTTATGTCTCATCCTCAAAAATGAGAATGTATAAATGCTACTAAAGCCCTGGGATGGGTAAACTGAGAAGTTCCTGCATTTTGTGCAGTTTCCAGTTTGTTTAGTATTTCCCTTAAAGTTAACTCTGCTATTTCATTATTTTTTTACGGATAGAAACATACCTTTTTATATCCTTAAAATATTATTTTGTCCTTCCATGAGTGTATTCTATCTTTACCTATCATGTCATGTAGTGAAATTAAAATTTCAGGCACATCAAATCCGTCTTAGTCTTTTTTGAAGCCTTTTTGTGGCTGGTATTTGTTCTGTGTTGGTCATGCTTAACATCTCCTCAAGTACTTCAAAAGCATGGTTGTTGTATTACTACAATGCTTAGATTTACTGCCTTTATTTTAGTATTATATGGTCACAGAACTTCTTAAGAAATACTACTATTATTATGTGAGGTACTGTATGGCCGCATCCTTCCCTGAATTTGGAACTTTATTTAGCTGAAGTGCCTTGCTTTTGCAAGTACAAGTGCACCCTGTGCTTCTTTTGCTCATTTTCACTTTGCATTACATCTTTCAAGATTTCACTTGATCACTCTTCTGTCTGCCTCAGCTAAAATACTATGAGAGAGTCATTTATTTATTTCTGTTATTTTTTCACTATCGCTGATCACCTACGCTAGTTAGAATATGCCTTGGCCATCTCCACAAAGGCTCACCAATGCTTTTACTTTCTCAGACATCTCTGGAAAATCTGGATAAATCTGCTCACTACATGTGGAATGTGGATTCAGTCCTCAGTGGTTACTTTATAATCTCATGTGGCACCTGTTCAGCTCAGGACTGCAACACACTAAAGAGGGTGGTGGAGATATCACATAATATTACTATTACACAGCTCCTTTCTATTCAGGACATATGTATAGTATTATAAACTAACTTACAAAATCAATTATCATTTTATAATAACTTGTCCATTCCACACAGTCACTTTTCCCTTATCTCAATTCTGGCAAACAGCTCAGGCCCTTTAGCACTTGCACCATTACATTCAGGGATAGCATTTAACCTCAGGTTATAAGACTACATGGTCTTAAATGAGAGATTTTCATTTTTGAGTTTTAATAACCTTTCTGAAAATGTTTTCTCTTTGCCATTATGGGTAATTGAGCATAAAGTGACAAGTATAAATGGAAAATGTATCCATTAAAAATTAAATCTTCAATGCAATAAAGTGTGCAGAAAGAGATGGGGTCTGAATCCACTATAAATATATATATATATATATATATATATATATATATATATATATATATATATATATATATATATATATATATATATAGTGCATCCAGAAAGTATTCACAGTGCATCACTTTTTCCACATTTTGTTATGTTACAGCCTTATTCCAAAATGGATTAAATTCATTTTTTTCCTCAGAATTCTACACACAACACCCCATAATGACAATGTGAAAAAATTTTACTTGAGAGTTTTGCAAATTTATTAAAAATTAAAAAATTGAGAAAGCACATGTGCATAAGTATTCACAGCCTTTGCCATGAAGCTCAAAATTGAGCTCAGGTGCATCCTGTTTCCCCTGATCATCCTTGAGATGTTTCTGCAGCTTAATTGGAGTCCACCTGTGGTAAATTCAGTTGATTGGACATGATTTGGAAAGGCACACACCTGTCTATAGAAGGTCCCACAGTTGACAGTTCATGTCAGAGCACAAACCAAGCATGAAGTCAAAGGAATTGTCCATAGACCTCCGAGACAGGATTGTTTCGAGGCACAAATCTGGGGAAGGTTACAGAAAAACTTCTGCTGCTTTGAAGGTCTCAATGAGCACAGTGGTCTCCATCATCCATAAGTGGAAGAAGTTCGTAACCACCAGGACTCTTCCGAGAGCTGGCCGGCCATATAAACTGAGCGATTGGGGAAGAAGGGCCTTAGTCAGGGAGGTAACCAAGAACCCGATGGTCACTCTGTCAGAGGTCCTCTGTGGAGAGAGGAGAACCTTCCAGAAGGACAACCATCTCTGCAGCAATCCACAAATCAGGCCTGTATGGTAGAGTGGCCAGACAGAAGCCACTCCTCAGTAAAAGGCGCATGGTAGCCTATCTGGAGTTTGCCAAAAGGCACCTGAAGGACTCTCTGACCATGAGAAACAAAATTCTCTGGTCTGATGAGACAAAGATTGAACTCTTTGATGTGAATGCCAGGCATCATGTTTGGAGGAAACCAGGCACCGCTCATCACCAGGCCAATACCATCCCTATAGTGAAGCATGGTGGTGGCAGTATCATGCTGTCAGGATGTTTTTCAGCGGCAGGAACTGGGAGACTAGTCAGGATAAAGGGAATGATGACTGCAGCAATGTACAGAGACATCCTGGATGAAAACCTGCTCCAGAGCGCTCGTGACATCAGACTGGGGCGACGATTCATCTTTCAGCAGGACAATAACCCTAAGCACACAGCCAAGATATCAAAGGAGTGGCTTCAGGACAACTCTGTGAATGTCCTTGAGTGGCCCCGCAAGAGCCCGGAATTAAATCCGATTGAACATCTCTGGAGAGATCTTAAAATGGCTGTGCACCGACGCTTCCCATCCAACCTGATGGAGCTTGAGAGGTGCTGCAAAGAAGAATGGGTGAAACTGGCCAAGGATAGGTGTGCCAAGCTTGTGGCATCATATTCAAAAAGACTTGATGCTGTAATTGCTGCCAAAGGTGCATCGACAGAGTATTGAGCAAAGGCTGTGAATACTTATGTACATGTGATTTCTCCGTTTTTTTATTTTTAATAAATTCAAGTAAAAGTGATGCACTGTGAATACTTTCCGAATGCACTGTGTATATATATATATATATATATATATATATATATATATATATACTATATATATATATATATATATATATATATATATATATATATATATATATATATATATATAATATATATATATATATATACTAGCGATTGGGAGCCCGATCAGGCTGATTTTGTTATCATGGCACTGATTTGTGCTTAAAATAGACCTTTTTTTGGCCGATGTAATGAAGAGCTCCCTGTTTAAACAGCGCTGTGAGACGTGAACTCAGCTCTTCGGTGCACCTCTTTTGATTTTTTCCGGCAAACAAATTTTCAAAACAAACCGTATTTTACGACTTCAATCAGAGTCAGATTAATAATTATGTTGGCGTGGTTATTTTAGATCTGAGATCGGCTAAAATTTAAACAATGACCGTTGTTAATACCCAGCCATCATTATTCAGTTTGCCAATAGATGTCAGAAGGACGGATGCCAAAACCTAACTCAGTAAGATAGATTTCGACATACCAAGCAAATGACGATACTTTCTAAATTACTTACGGTTCCGGAGCTGTCGAAGGGTTTAAGTGAGTCAATGATGTTAGTCCTGGAAAGTATGCCCCACCAAACCAACGTTCCAAAAGCCCACCGAACTTACTGTTATCTGATCGAACCAACACCGACTTACTATACTCAGCTGTCCAGCGGCATCACTGAAGTATTCGAACATTCTTAGCCAATCATGCAATACTGCATCCGCATTTGCCACGTTATGTTCTAACTACAAGGGCAGAGTCCCATTGCATGGTTCTAATCTGTATCGAGTCGAGGTATTGACGCGAACACCATACATACGGATAGTATCAAATTATATATAAGGATATATATAGTGAAGTGCAGGAGGGCTGTCAAATAAGCCTCATACCCAAAGGATTGCAGAGATAACCAGCAAAGTCCAACTAAAAGGGGATTTATTGAAGTAAATCCAACTAAAAATTAACAGAAGGAGAAAAGCACACTACATAATAGCCCTTGTGGGACTAGAGGTCCTTCTAAAAGGCGAGTCAAGAACACTTCTGGAGTGATGTCCAAATGACCATCAGTTATGCCACGTCACTTGCTGACACCTTGGGAGACATGCAGCTGTCTCCTTAAAGATCCCAATGGCCCTTCTTGTGGCCAGAGCGCAGCTGCAGCATCTTACTGCAGGCCTCAAGTGACTAGAAGGACTAGTTGTTGTTGAATCACCAACTAACTCAGTACAAGTGTTTCTTGCATCATCAAAAGTGTTTGAAGTCAGCTCTGCTGCATTGGAAATTATTAGACAAGTAAGAATTTATTGGCCTTCTTATGTGATAAAAATATGTTCTTTCTTAAGCTTTTATTTTTCATTTTCAGTTTAATTTTTTTTTTGTGTTTTGATTGCATTTTCACAGTTAAAAAGTAACAGTTATATTTTTTCTTCACAATGTAATGTATTCCAGTCTCAATTCTTTGCTACTCAATACTTTTCTAGCATCAGTTGAGTGATGTGTACCTTGATTACAGAAACTCATTTTGCTCTCTTATTCCTTTCATGTAAATGTAAATTGCAGCCTTTTGCTTTTTCACACTTTTTTACACTTAAAGTGGGTTCTCCAAGTGTTTTTACTACATGAAGAAGGATTGAGTAAATGGAATTTTTACATTCCTTATTATACAGATTACCTATGTACAGTATATGGTTTTTGGATATTTTCTAAAGAAAAATCTTTTCAGCATGTTGTAAAATTATTGCTGTTGAACTCAATTACATAACA
Source organism: Polypterus senegalus (assembly GCF_016835505.1). Taxonomy (NCBI): domain Eukaryota; kingdom Metazoa; phylum Chordata; class Cladistia; order Polypteriformes; family Polypteridae; genus Polypterus; species Polypterus senegalus. Next base: position 141,313,670 of record NC_053160.1, read on the forward strand.
TGTGGAGGCTGTTTATAAAGGTAACTGTTGGTACTTCATGTTGTGCTTTAGTCTATTGCTTCACAAAGAACCAAGAATGATTATTGTTGTGCTAAACTACTTATATACGAATCCCAAACAAACCAATTGGTGCCTAAATGTATTATTAACCTAACCACAGAAAACTAAACTGATAACCTTATTATCTAATTTGACAAACATTGTTTTTTGAGCATCTTGCCAGTAGAGCTGTTTTTCATGGGTGTGCCTCTCCCTTTTCAATCCCAAAGTGACCTTACATTTTAAACCTTCCTCCAATGCTCTTTGATTTTTAATTATACTATTAAGTGTTGAAGGAGATATGGTAATTAATTAGAAACACAAAAGGAGAAAAAGTAGCATAATACTGCATATACTGTAAGTGTAAGTGATGTTATCTATACCTATACATAAATACATATATATATATATTGTCACGCACGAGCGATTAGGAGGCCGCGGACTGATTCGAGAACACCTGGGAAAACATTTGCCGCCAGGGAATGGCGGGATATTAACTTTCTCCCTCTGCTTCCTTGTAGAAAAAGAGACCTTCCAGCACCATAGGCCTGGTTTGACCGCAGTGCGGTACTTCCGCCCTTCCTCCGCCATCTTGCCCTGACGTCATCCTTCCCATCCTCCCTTGCGGTCCTTCCCAGCTGTCCTTCACTTCCGGCTCCACCCCTATAAAATGGCCGCGACGCCAGGAGACGGCGTCGCGTTATGAACTGTTTAGTTTATACTTTTGACCTTTTTCGTTTTGGAAAATTTCTGTGTACAATATACGGGGCCGGAAAACCCCAACCCTTATTGCTGTCTCCTCGGTCCTTTTACAACTGGCGTAGTCGGCAGGATACAGAGATCCCGAGATGACGGAGGGACAGGACCTCAACACTGTGCTGCAATCAATGAGCGTCCAGCTCCAGGCGCAAGCCACCACCACCGGGAGCTGGAGGCCACGAGGCCAGGTTGGTAGAAGCCCAACAGGCGAGACCAGACCCGCCAGGCAGCCTCCTCCTTTAGTCCCGATGGGCCCTTCGGAGGACGTCGACGCTTACCTGGGCATGTTTGAGAGGACGGCCACCCGGAACGAGTGGCAGCGGTCAGTGGGCGCCCATCCTGGCGCCATATCTGAAGGGACTCGCTGCGGCCTATTATGACCTCCCTGAGGAGGAGGCGCGCATTACGACCTCCTCAAGCCCGAAATACTGGCCCGCTACGGCATTAGCCGGGCCAGCAGGCGGTCAATGGCGGAACTGGGTCTTTGACCCGAAAGCCTGCTTTCGCGCCCAGGCGTTCGAGTTCTGGGGCAAGATGGGCCGCTGGCTACGGCCAGAGGGAACCCAGGCACGAAAAGTGGTCGAGCAGGGGGCCTGTGAGGCCTGGTCAATGCCATGCCCAGTTCCCTCGCCCAGCAGGTCCGGGGACACGCCTACCAAAACATGTCGGGCCTCCTAGACGTCCTGGAGCGTCAGATGGCGGTCCTCCGACTTGGGGGGTCAGAAAAGCCTGCTCGCGGGAACCGACAGGGACGGGCGGCCACCCCCGAGCCCTCTCGACGCGCTGCAGAAGCGCCAGCCGAGACCCAGAGAGAAGGCGGGACCGCCGCGCTGTTTCAAGTGTGGCGAGACCGGCCACCTACTACCAACATGCCCCCACAACATCGCCCCGAGCCTATGGACTGTACCTGGACGTCGTCGGAGAGGTATTGTATCCCGCCGCATCCCTTGGCGAGTCCGAACACGGGAGTGGTGTTGCTAAATGGGCACGCCGTGGTAGCTTTGTTTGATTCCGGCAGCAACATTACCATTGTCGCTCGCCGCTTTGTCTTACCGCAACAGTGGTTAAACCAGCGTTTGTTGGTCACTTGTGTGCATGGGGGGACTAGGTCCTATCGTTCCGCTCACTGTTATGTCACCTGGAAGGGGGAACCAACCCAAATGACGGTCGCTGTGTTACCGGAACCCCCCTTCCCAGTGATTTTGGGACAAGACTGGTCTAAAAGAATCAGCGGTAAGCCATTCGCGCTCCGGGCCATGTTGGATCTGGTTATGAGGGGAAAAGGCACCCCTCCCGCGGCCTCCACGCGTGCACAAGGGCAGGCCCTATGGGCGCTGGTGTTCGGGGACTTTCCTGGCCACGGACCTTGACCCGAAGACTCCGCCGGGAAGGGACTAGCCAGGGAACTCTTCCCAGGCCCAGGCCACAAGACCCTCTCGCGGCCTGGACCATCAATTTCGGTCCACGCCGCCTCCTTTAAGAGGGAACAGTGGAATGATGATTCCCTGCGCTTTGCCCGGAATGCGGTTGTTCTGCCTAACAGCTCACCAGCGGACGGTTCCACACCGCGCGAACCCTTCTTTGTCCTTGAAAATGATCTGTTGTACCGAAAGTGGCTACCCATGAGGCGAGGTGCGGAAGTTGTTGCTAATTCAGCGTACCTTCCGGCGGGAGATATGCGAGTTGGCACGCTCACCTCCTAGGCGCCCACCTCGGGGCCGAAAAAACGCTGGAGAGAATTAAACTCCGGTTTTACTGGCCTGGGATCAATGAGGAGGTCCGGCGTTCTGTCAATCCTGTCCGAGTGCCAGACCCGCCAGATTCCTAGGAGGGACCGTGCTCCTCTAGTCCCTATACCCCTAGTTGATGTACCCTTTGAAAGAATAGGGGTCGATCTGGTAGGACCCCTGGAGCCCTCAACCCGTGGCCACAGATATATTCTAGTCATGGTGGACTATGCCACCCGGTACCCAGAGCGGTTCCCCTGCGCCCGCTAATACTAAAAGCATCGCACGGAACTGGTTAATTTGTTTCACGCTGGGCATACCCAAGGAGGTCCTCACGGACCAGGGTGCGCCTTTACATCGGATACGCTCAGGAGGTAGCCAAATTACTGCAGATAAAGCACCTGAAAGCGTCTGTCTATCACCCGCAAACTGACGGGCTGGTGGAACGCTTTAATCAGACGCTTAAGCAGATGCTCGCAAGGTAGTCAGCGGACGGCAGGAACTGGGACCAGCTCCTCCCGCCGTGCTTTTGCTTACCGGGAGGTACCCCAGGCCTCTACTGGCTTCTCCCCATTTGAATTGTTATATGGCGACAACCCCGGGAATCCTCGACATCCTAAAAGAAGGCTGGGAGGCCGAGGCCCTTCCTTCCTCTAACATTTTGGAGTACATAGCGCAACTGCGCGACCGACTCACAAAGATCAGGCCCCTCCTAAAAGAGCACGGACTCGTGCGCAAGCAGCGCAGGCCCGTGTTACAACCGCAACTCCGCCCTCAGGGAGTTCCGCCGGGGACCGAAGTTATGGTGCTCGGCCCGACCTCCCACACTCGAAGCTGCTCGCCACTGGCAAGGGCCTTACGAGGTTAAGGAGAGGAAGGGGCTGCGCCGACTATTTGGTGAAACAGCCCAATCGTCGACCGAGCGAGAGGATCTATCATGTCAACCTGTTAAAGCCCTGGAGAGATAGAGAGGAGCTTCCCAGCTCCCATAGGTCGCTCTCCCTCTTCACGAGCACAACTGCCCTTAACCTCGAGAAGAGCTGACCCCAAGCAGCGGCAGGAGTTAGCCCAAACCTCCGTGCCATCCCGAGGTGGTGAGCGAGTCACCCGGCGGACCCGCTGATTGCCCACGATATAATCACGGACCCCGGTGTAATCGTCCGGGAGAGGCCCTACAGACTCCCGGAGGCAAAACGTGCAGAGGTCGAACTGGAGGTGAAACGTATGTTGGACATGGACATAATTGAAGAGAGCCATAGTCCCTGGTCCAGCCCTATTGTCCTCGTCTCCAAGCCAGACGGCTCCTGGAGGTTCTGTAACGACTTTAGACGCCTGAATCAGATCTCCAAGTTCGATGCCTACCCCATGCCCCGCATTGGCGACCTCCTTGAGCGGCTGGGTGCGGCTCGATATTTGACTACCCTTGACATGACAAAGGGTATTGGCAAATTCCTTTAACGGCATCCGCAAAGGAAAAACGGCCTTTAGCACCCCTAGCGGGCACTGGCAGTACAAGGTCCTCCCATTTGGGCTGCACGGGGCCCCGCGACCTTCCAACGTCTGGTAGACAGAGTGCTGAAGCCCCATCAGTCCTATAGTGCCGCCTACCTGGATGACGTTGTCATCTATTCCGGCACCTGGGAGGAGCATCTATTGCAGGTCGCCGCTGTCCTCCGAACACTGGCTAAAGCCGGCCTCCGCATAAACCCCCGGAAGTGTTTTTGGATTAAAGGAGGCCAAATATTTAGGCTACCTCGTGGGACAAGGACAGGTGCGGCCACAGGGCTCCAAAGTTAAAGACATCTTAGAATGGCCCCGTCCGAATACCAAGAAACAGGTGCAGGCTTTCTTGGGGCTTGCGGGTTACTACGCCGGTTTGTTCCCCGCTTCTCCGAAAGAGCAGCACCCTTGACTAACCTGACAAAAAAGGGCGCTCCCCTCGGCGTGGTGTGGACCGACAAGGCAGAACACGCGTTCAGTGACCTAAAGAAGGCCCTAACGTCGGCACCTGTGTTACGGACGCCCGATTTTGGGCTCCCGTTTATCCTCCAGACCGACGCCGGACACAGGCCTGGGCGCCGTGCTGAGCCAAAGCGCCGATGGTGTCGAGCACCCTGTGATGTACCTTAGCCGAAACTGATGGACCGGGAGACCCGGTATGCGGCAGTGGAGAGGGAGGCCTTGGCCATTAAGTGGGCAGTGACCCACCTCCGTTACTACCTGCTGGGTCGCGAATCGCTCTGGTGACTGATCACGCTGCACTTCAGTGGATGTCCCTGCACAAAGAGTCGAATCCGCGGGTCACTAGGTGGTTTCTGGACTTGCAGCCGTATAAGTTCACTGTCACTTATCGGCGGGCACCCTTCAAGCCAATGCCGATGCTCTCTCTCGTATTCACGACCTCTCGGTTAGGTCCGCCCGACCTGGCGGTCCTGGGCTAAGGGGGATCGTGTCACGCCTGGCGATTAGGAGGCAGCGGACTGATTCGAGAACACCTGGGAAAACATTTGCCGCCAGGGAATGGCGGGTATTAACTTTCTCCCTCTGCTTCCTTGTAGAAAAAAGACCTTCCAGCACCATAGGCCTGGTTTGACCGCAGTGCGTTACTTCCGCCCTTCCTCCGCCATCTTGCCCTGACGTCATCCTTCCCATCCTCCCTTGCGGTCCTTCCCAGCTGTCCTTCACTTCGGCTCCACCCCTATAAAATGGCCGCGGCGCCACGAGTCGGCGCTGCTATGAACTGTTTAGTTTATACTTTTGACCTTTTCTTTTGGAAAATTTCTGTACAATATACGGGCCGGAAAACCCCAACCCTTATTGCTGTCTCCTCGGTCCTTTTATATATATATATATATATATATATATATATATATATATATATATATATATATATATATATATATATATATATAAAATCCAATGTCTGTCCGCTTTTCACAAGAGAACTTCTTAACGGATTTAGATTGGGTTTTTTTCTATAATTTGCTTGAACGTTCCAGTTGATTTTGCGAGTTCTCTCTTCACGCTAAGTATCATGGTTCACCTGCAGTACTGATGTATTTGCGCGAATCCGAGAGAGCAGCTGCGGGCTGTGGGGAGGGTGGTGGCGCCCTCCTCACTTATGTGCCAGCCTCCATTCAAGTCGATCTGCCTCCCGCCACATGTTGAAGTGTACCTTGCCTCTGCTTAGCTATCGATACCTGTTTGTTCAACAGACATTATTATCTACAGATTGTTAAGGAGTAATGTTTCACGTTTTTGAGAGAGAGGGTTTTAGAGTGTAGCTGCTGATTGCCAGAGATATCACGGCCATGTGCTTTTCTCCCCATGCGGGTGACTCTCTCTGAACACGATCTGATACCGTGTCAGCGTTTGACATTAGAGTGTACCTACTTTCCACTTGGCCAGAATTACATTGTTTTCTATTGATTTTTAAAGTTTGTCCTGTTTCACTACTATGTGGGCGGAGCCACTGGGGACAGCTAGTATATTGTTATACTGATCTGTTTTTTCAGAGGCTCAATAATGAAATGATCAAAAGAAATTGCATTATTTAATTTGACAAGTACTTTTGCTTGAATCTTGGTGGGACTGGCTAATACTGCTGCTGCCTCATAAATCTAGCATCTTGGGCTTGAATCCCCCACCTGTTTTTTTATTTGTGTATAGTTTGCATGTACTACCCATGTCTATGTGGCCTTTCCTCTGAGAACATGGGTTTTCCTCCCACATTCCCAAAGATGTGCAGTTTATTTGACTTGACAATTTCTAATCGGTTCTGTTGAAGTTTGATTATGGGGGTATGTGACAGTAGATGTTGTCCAGGGGTCTTTCCTATCTTACACCCGGGCTGACCGGATAAACTCAACCTAAAACCTGTGACTTTTAATTTGATTAATTGGGGATCAGATTGTTAGGTCACATTATACAAAGTATTTCCTGAATCATCTTTTGTCATCCAGCAACCAAACAGCCAAGGTGGGGCTTCCAGTGCTGTGAGGTGTGGTGGCAGGGCTTATTTGAACTCAGACAAGGAAAATCAGCAGTGGTGTGGTTTAGAATCGATTTAGGAACACCAGTTGGGGTCATACCATTTAAAAACATGCAGAAGTGAAAGGGAAACTTGGTCACAGTGACCAAAGCAAATTAGTTAACGTTCAGGTTTAGATTTACTATATATATAGTAAATATATATGTATACAGTGCATCCGGAAAATATTCACAGCGCATCACTTTTTCCACATTTTGTTATGATACAGCCTTATTCCAAAATGGATTAAATTCATTTTTTTCCTCAGAATTCTGCACACAACACCTCATAATGACAATGTGAAAAAAATTTACTTGAGGTTTTTGCAAATTTATTATTACAGTATATATAAATTTATAATTATATATAAATTTATTATAAGTCTGGGCTCTGGCTGGGCCACTCAAGGACATTCACAGAGTTGTCCTGAAGCCACTCCTTTGATATCTTGGCTGTGTGCTTAGGCTCATTGTCCTGCTGAAAGATGAACCGTCGCCCCAGTCTGAGGTCAAGAGCCCTCTGGAGCAGGTTTTCATCCAGGATGTCTCTGTACATTGCTGCAGTCATCACTCCCTTTATCCTGACTAGTCTCCCAGTTCCTGCCGCTGAAAAACATCCCCACAGCATGATGCTGCCTCCACCATGCTTCACTATAGGGATGGTATTGGCCTGGTGATGAGCGGTTCCTGGTTTCCTCCCAACGTGAATACCAAAGAGTTCAATCTTTGTCTCATCAGACCAGAGAATTTTGCTTATCATGGTCTGAGTCCTTCAGGTGCTTTTTGGCAAACTTCAGGCAGGCTGCCATGTGCCTTTTACTAAGGAGTGGCTTCCGTTTGGCCACTTTACCATACAGGCCTGATTGGTGGAGTGCTGCAGAAATGGTTTTCCTTCTGGATGTTTCTCCTCTCTCCACAGAGGACCTCTGGAGCACTGACAGAGTGACCATCAGGTTCTTGGTCACCTCCCTGACTAAGGCCCTTCTCCCCCGATCGCTCAGTTTAATTAATTAGTTCAATGAATTTAATCCATTTTGGAATAAGGCTGTAACATAACAAAATGTGGAAAAAGTGATGCGCTGTGAATACTTTCCGGATGCACTGTATATATATATGTATGTATAAAACTGCTCAAAAAATTAAAGGAACACTTTGAAAGCACATCAGATCTCAATGGGAAAAAAATCATGCTGTACACCTATACTGATATGGACTGGGTAATGTGTTAGGAACAAAAGGATGCCACATCATTTGATGGAAATGAAAATTATCAACCTACAGAGGGTTTAATTCAAAGACACCCTGAAAATCAATGTGAAAAAATGATGCAGCATGCTAGTCCATTTTGCCGAAATTTCATTGCAGCAACTCAAAATCGTATTCAATAATTTGTATGGCCCCCACGTGCTTGTATGTATGCCTGACAACATCGGGGCATGCTCCTAATGAGAGGACGGGTGGTGTCCTGGGAGATCTCCTCCCACATCTGGACCAGGGCATCTGTGAGCTCCTCGACAGTCTGAGTTGAAGCCTGGCATCATCGCATGGTCCAAATCATAATGTCCCAGAGGTGTTAGATTTAGGTCAGGCGAGTGTGAGAGCCAGTCAATGGTATCAATTCCTTCATCCTCCAGGAACTGCCTACATACTCTTGCCACATGAGGCACCAGGAGAAACCCAGGACCCACTGTACCAACATAGGGTCTGACAATGGGTCCAAGGATTTCATCCCGATACCAGATGGCAGTCAAGCTACCGTTGTCTAGCCTGTAGAGGTCAGTGCATCCCTCCATGGATATGCCTTCCCAGACCATCACTGACCCACCACCACACTGGTCATGCTGAACAATGTTACAGCCAGCATAATGTTCCCCACGGCTTCTCCAGACCCTTTCACATCTGTCACATGTGCTCAGGGTGAACCTGCTCTCATCTGTGACAAGCACAGGGCGCCAGTGATGGACCTGCCAACTCTGGTGTTCTATGGCAAATGCCAATCAAGCTCCACAGTGCCGGGCAGTAAACACAGGGCCTACTAGAGGATGTCGGGTCCTCAGGCCACCCTCATGAAGTCTGTTTCTGATTGTTTGGTCAGAGACATTTACACCAGTGGCCAGCTGGAGGTCATTTTGTAGGGCTCTGGTAGTTCTCATGCTGATGGGTTAAGGACCTTCTACAGTCCTATCCAGCTCTCCTAGAGTAACTGCCTGTCTCCTGGAATCTCCTCCATGTCCTTGAGACTGTGCTGGAAGACACAGCAAAACTTCTGGCAACGGCATGTATTGAGAAGTTGGCCTACATGTGCAACCTCTGTAGGGTCCAGATATCGCCTCATGCTACCAGTAGTGACACTGACCGTAGCCAAATGCAAAACTAGTGAAAAAAACAGTCAGAAAGATGAGAAGGGAAAAATGTCAGTGGCCTCCACCTGTAAAATCATTCCTGTTTTAGAGGGTTGTCTCATTGTTGCCCCTCTAGTGCACCTGTTGTCAATTTCATAAACACCAAAGCAGCTGAAACTGATTAACAGCCCCTTCTGCTACTCAACTGACCAGATCAATATCCCAGAAGTCTCATTGACTTGATGCTATACTCTGATTAAAAAGTGTTCCTTTAATTTTTTTGACCAGTATATGTAGTGTACAGTGTGAGTCAATGTCTTGCACCCAAAAAAAGAGGCTATATATATAGGAGGATTGGCAGCAAGTGCTGATATGGATTCTTTTTGCACTTTACATGGCTCTCTTAGGTGACTTGCTGTCCTTAAAAGGATCGTGTGCTGTTGCCACACTAGAATTCTGTTTGCAACTCTGTAGGCTTGCTGTTTTTATAGCTGACCATGCCACTGGTGATGGAATGTCAGCTCATGCTAAGGGTGACTCAGGTTTGGCTGATACAACTCGTCAGTCCTGTTACATAGCCCTCCCTTCGTCATTACTGTCCACAGCGACCACTTTCAGTTTCTTGAAACGGCACACAACTCTTTGAAACTGCAGGGTTGCTTTTGCTGTAGCTGTGCAGATAATTCTGCAAGGGTCTTGAGTGCTTCACTGTTAGATGACACAGCAGGCCTAGATGACCAAGCCAATGCACATTAGCAATTTAAAAAGTGTTTGGGGAGCTGCAGATTTTTAAGTTGTCTTACCCGCTGTAGTGAAGATGCAAATGGAATTCCAGATTCTGGTTCTCCAGCAGCTCCTTTGAAGAGCCAAATAAGATCATTGTAGTCTCTACAACACTTGACACTAAAATCGGATGGCAGGTTTTCTTTTTGTCCTGCTTCTGACACTAATGTAGCAGTGATGCTGAATGCTGATATGGATTCCTTTTGCTCTTTATACAGCACTTTTATGTAGCTTGCTTTCCTGTAAAGGAGCGCTCAGTGGGGCTCATACTATGGGTCACTCATACCTGGCTGATGCAGCTTGTCAACATCGTTACTATATATACAACAACTTTAATTAAATGGCAGCATTGTGGAGGTAAAGGCTGAAATAAGGAAAAATTATATGACACTTTTTTTTACCTTCAGTAAAACCTTATAACCAATAATATTTCAGAGGAACACTGGACTGACTTAAACATCAGTGCTATTTTTCCGATGATTGTCTTAATAAAGTGATGCTAGTCAAGGAATTCTTTATTTGTCAGTGCTGGGGTTGCTACCATTTTTTAAATTTTACTAAGCATACAGTATTTTTGTAAAATATACCCAGGACATTGTTTAAGAAAGTTTATTATATTAAATGTTAATGAGCATTTTAGTGAGGGTACCTCCTTTTAGGATACACTTCTAAATTCATAGAAGCAACAGTCAGATGGTTTCTAAACAACAACTTAGCTTTTTTTAGAAAATGTAAAAAGCATAGATGGTCACAGATGTTTTTTCAATGAGCTATGTAATTAATATTATAATAGATTATGGGTGGCATTCCATATCTGTCACATTATTTAATGGTTTGACAGCTCTAGGAAATTAACAAACACTACATATAACAAATATTTTACCCTTTATTAGATATATATGGATACCACACTTTGTCTGTAAATCATGAAAGTTTAATTCTAGTACATAAATTCATTTTTAATCTAATCTAATAATCATGATTATTCAATATTAGTATTGTGGATCGGGACCCGGACACAGACAGACAGACAACAGTTTCGCACCCAGCACACTCATTTTATTTACAAAATATTTACAGTAAGTCCTCCAGCACCGATCCCCCAAAGTCCAGGCCTCACAGTCTCCAGTGCCTTCCTTCTGGCCGCCTCCACTCCTCTCTCCAGCTCCGTCCTGTTCCACCTGACTCTCGCTCCCGAATGAAGTGAGGCGGCCCCTTATATAGCAACCCGGATGGGCTCCAGCTGCTTCCCGGCAATACTTTGTGGACACACCCCCATGTGGTGGAAGTGCTGGCTGTGTACCCGGAAGCACTCCAGGTGTCCCCAGTCTTCTTCCTCCCAGCACTTCCTGGTGTGGCGGAAGTGCTGAGGTCCAGGGTTCTTCAGGCACCGGGGCGCCCCCTGGCGGTGGCCACAGGCCACTACAGGGTTGGGCTTCCAAGCCCTCTACCCGTGGCCCCCAACACAACCAGGGCGGTTGCCACCTCGTGGTCTGGAGGAGGCACAAGCCCTCCTCCGGTCCTCCTGGGCGTCCCGGCTGGGTACCATCCCCAGCCGCCCGCCACAGTATGTTAATTTACTACACCACAATTGTGTTCTACTGACATAATACTGAGATTTTGTACATATTCCCACTGTATTCTGCAGTAATAACCATTTTTTTTATATTTAACACAATGTTCTCTATAGCTTGAAATAGATTTTAATCAACAATGTTCTGTAATGTTTACTGAATTAAAATGTATTCATTCATTTTTCAAACCTAAATATAGCAAAACAGGTTTGTGGAATAACATTGGCTGATTTGGAAGCAACTTTCAGAAGCCCAAAATAAAACCCAGAGAAGAAGTTATTCGGTTATTGGGCACTCTCACTCATATTTCCATATTCACTCAAACAGCTAGAAAAAAGCAGACCCAGAAAAATGAAGCATAAACATAAATAAAGTTTTCAAGATCTGCACAGGCATTATCTAAGCCAGGATGTGAACCCAGGGTTCAGTAAATATGGGGTACCAGTACTAATGACATTGCCTCACTGCTGCCACCTTATTTGTGCAATTATTCTTTATTACTATGCTTATCATTAACAGTTGACACATTTTAAAATATTATTCGAGTAATGTTTTTATTTTTTACAATGATGTGACTTAACTACATATGCAGTAGGCAAGTATAGCCTAAAACAAAATACACGAAATATAGACATGCAGCATGACACTATAGAGACATGTCTTTATTCCAAATCTTAAATTCTGAAAAACCATATTCTGTTTAATCTATATAATCCAAATTGCATTAACTTTTCCATTTCAGACACTTACCCTGAAAACTCTTAACAGAAAATGTTATTTCAGCATTAAGAAGAAATGTGCATTTTCTTAAGTTTCTGGTGTTTGAAGCTTGTACTGTACAGCATATATAAGGGTAGTTACTAATGCTGTGGATGCACTTAGCAGATTACATGCCTGTCAGCCATGGTAGTTGAGCAGAATTGTGAGATTAAAGGTTAATTGAATGAGATTTTGTCCATCATTAAATGTAACAGATTCAATTTAAATTATACTTTGAAACATGGCTTCACTTTAACCCTTTTTTCCACAGCCACCTACTTTTTTGAAACACTGGTGAAGTCAATAAAAGTCTTTTTCATGAATAAGAACAGAATAAGTTGCCCAAATTTATGTAGAATTAAATCATCTGTTTATCTCTGTGATGTCTGAGACATCTTATTCTAATTCCATGGTTTCCAAGAACCTGCAGCTCAACTTGGTGACAACAATTGATAGAGAAAAAACATTTCATTGTTAGGCTGTGCTCAGACACACCAATATAGCCACACTAGAAGAAACAATCATCATCATCCTTATGCAAATACTTAAAAAGTAATCATAATAGTGGATCTTATTCTGTAATCAGATAAAACAATCGAATTATTGTAATTACTTCCCTGACAAATGCTATTTACTTTCACATAAAAATAATCTGGAAACATATGTATCCTTAAATTAAATTAAACATAAATTCAATATAGGGAAACTTTTATGCAAATATATTTAAGACTTTTACTGAATATCTTTATTTAACCTGTGTTTGCAAGAAAGATAAAGAAGAATGTATTGAATCTGTATCAAAAAAGAGCCAATATCAAAAAGTATAAAGCAAAATTATTTTGTTAAATTGGAAATAGTTTCACAAATAGAGGCAAACAAATCAAACCCTTGTATTAATCTTTTGCACGTGCTGATGAGGTGCTCTTTCATAGACTGTCTTTCATAGGTTGTTAGATGTTCAGTACATTAATCGTGCTTATGTTTTGATTTTCGAGTATTACTTTACCATGTGGTACATTACAAATATCATATATGAGGAGGAGGAGGACGGTTTTGATAATTGTTTGTAGGTTATTTTGGTTTCCCTGATCTTTATTGAAATGTGATTAATAATTTATTTTTCTGCTTCACTGGTATAGATTGAATCCTAATTCGTTCTGTCAATTTTAAGTCATTTAGCAAGTATCTGTTGTAATTGCTTCTGTCTACTATTCTTTCACATGGAGAATACATTTCCTTCATCCATCTGGTTGCTTGTAGTCAGTCAGGTCATTAGACACGCCCATTCCACTTTTATTGATACAAAACAATAAAAAATGACATGTAAGTACATTTAGTTAGACTATGCCCCAGATGTAACTTTGACAGAAAAAAAATTATGTGTATCAGTCAAAAATAAATTAGATAGTACACAGACAAAACAAACTTCGGAAATGCTTCTATTTTTTATTTGAATTGCTTACTTCCTTCAGGAAGCAGATACTGTTAAAGTACTTTAATGAACTATGGCCCATAGTGCCTTGCAAAAACATTTTGCCAATTGAAAGTCTGCACTGTATCTTTACAGTCCCAAGTATTAGCTACAGAAATGGTCACAACTGAAACTAAGTACATACATTTTACTGTGAAAATTAGGATATCATGCATTCTGTGCTTTATAACTCAAAAATCTCTCTTTTGTTTCAGTAGTGGGTTCTAGAGATTCTAATTAAAATTCAGTGTAAATATAAATATAGTGACTATGTATATATATATATATATATATATATATATATATATATATATATATATATATATATATATATACAGTATATATATAGTGACAGATTAAGGCTCTCTCGCTCCCTTGAACCCTCAGACCACACATCAGACACCAGGTAAAAGTCCAAAGATGAATATTTATTATAATAATAAAGTGCACAAAGCACCCTCCTCTCCACAATACTCCAATAACAATAACCAATAATCAAATAAACAATAACTAATCCTCCACTCTCCCAGACACTTAGCCACCCTGCCTCCCAACTCAGCTCCTCCATCTGGGATTTCCCAGAGTCCTTTATAGTCCTTGACCCGGAAGTGTTTGTCCCTCAGTCCATGTGAATTTCTATCACTTCTGGGTCAGGTAAAAACTCCTTTTCTTCATCCTGGAAGCACGTCATTTCTTCTGTCCATGTGCCTATCCTTTAAACTATCCAGCAAGGATCCATATACCATTTAAGGTGACTTTGAGAAGTCTATCAGCCCATCCATTATAGGTCCATCTTGTCTGTCCGTCCAAGTGAAAAAACGTGCTACTAGTGGAGTGATTATGTTGAATTTTGATACATTTATTCTTCAAGCAAATTTGTCAGAAAGGTTTACTGAGCTATCTGGAATGCAGATCACCTGTGTCAAGTTTTAATATTTCAAAACTTCCTGTTGAAAAGCATTGGGGAATTTTCCCTCTTGTCTGTCTTGAAACAGTGGAATATTTTATGCGACTTCAATCACAGATCATTTTATTGTTTCAAGTTTTAACAGAGGTTATTTCTGTTTGTAATTTTTTTTTTACATTTTCCTTTTTGGCTCCTGATAACACCTGCAAAGTTGCTGTGCACTGTTTGATATGCTCCTGGAGAAACAGCTGTGCAGCAGTATGTGCTTACCTCTGCTACAACAGCTCAATTCTCCCGCTCCTGGAAATCATAGCAGGAATTTCACATGTTGCTCCTACCCATAAACGTAAAAAATACAAGTGGCTTAACTCAAATACAAATGGATGAAAGAGGAAAATCACATAAACTGAATAAACATATAGTCAGGATTTCTTGTACACAAAAAAAACAACCTGATAGCTGCATTGCCTGCAGATCACAATGATTCAATATTTCCCGGATACAATAATGTATGGGCAAGAATGGGTAACAATCTGCTATTCATCATGGTTGGATGCGGCCAACAATTTTATCTTGGTTACCTCTTTGAACAATGTTAAGTTTTTTAAGACATTTGAACTACCAATAGCCAACTAACAATATAAATAACAAAAGGACATCATAAAATGCGATTTTTTTCATCAATTGAGTTGGAATCTGTGGTCTATAAAAAGGTATTTTAGCCCTAACAAGTCTACTAATATATATAAATTCAATCTAGTATTGTTTTTGAATATGTCTGTTACAAACATATTTAACAAACCAAATTTTGACACCTAATTCTTTGAAAAAGAATTGGAAATTTTAAAAATGTTCCATCTTTCAAAATAGTTAATTAAGCCACAACCACATATGAATAGTATGCCATGCATTCCTACTTGTTTGAACCTGCAGGGTGGCAGAGGGCAGAGCCTACTGGCCCAGCATTAGGTGCAGGACAGGTCCCATCCTTGAAAGGGGTGCTAGTCCATAACAGGCAGCAGTACAGACCACAGCACCGCTGTAGTTCCCATTTTAAAAAGATGCTAATACCTATTTGGCACATTAGTCATTGCTGCCACCTGAGTGGACTGCTTTAAACAAGTGACAATGTGAATCTGGAAAGGTAAAGCAAGCAACTACTTTATGAGAGAGGTTCCATTTGGGGCTTTTATACAAATTGTACTTTCAGGGCATCCCTTGTTAGCTGGAAATAGGATAAGGCCATGTTGGGACCTTTAGCTAGCTGGGAAACTGGTTCCGTAAAGGTTGTATGTGTGGAAGACATTACATTTGGAGATGTAAAAATTGTGATATTATGAAGGCAGAGTAACACTCCTGTGTGTAGGAAGATGTCTTGCTAATTAAATGTCATATAAGCTACTGTATTCACAGTATGTGAGCCCTTTCTTTATTTAGCCATTTTCTAGTTTTTGAGAAAATTGTGTCGTTCTATTTTCTAACTGCTTGTGTTTATGTTAAACACACAAGAATTATAAAATAATATGTTTTGATATCATACTTAGAGAGAACAATTTAATTATAGTGGCCAACTTGAAACAAAAGGAATCCCGACAGTGTAAATAAATGACTCCTTTGAAAATAGGTTTCATTTCTAAAGATATTCAATGACCCAATGGCAGCCTCTTTTGATCGGTCACATTTTTTCATCTTATGCATAAAAAAAAATATAAAATAAATCCTAATCAGAGTAATCACAACAAAAACACTACCATGGAGCCAGGATGTTCATTCTTTTGTTTTTGTAGTTGAAGAGCAAATGGTTCCAGTTTTGACCCTTTTGACCCAGATACCAAGAGTATAATATATATTCTCTTCTGAGTTCCCGTGGCCTTTGCCCTTTGAATCAGTGCTTTGTATATCGTTGCACCCCCATTGACAGAATGCTATATGTGTCCCTCACCAGAAATACACACCCTGTTTCCCTGAATTTTAAATAGTCAGCGTAGTTACCCATTATCGCCTTTAGCCTTCCTAATTCGGACTAAATTCCCACATGAATGTGTATTTTCAATGGACCCAGTATGCACCTGCTACTAAGGAGCTTTGTCAAACAGGGTATATTTATAGTCCTAGCGATTATTCTAAAGCAATTTTATTTTTTAGCTAATGTCTAGGCAAGCAGAAACTTCAATATAAAGTATTTCCACTTAATGCATACAGCAGTAGCTGTTAGAGGTTCA
Organism: Polypterus senegalus; assembly: GCF_016835505.1. Classification (NCBI taxonomy): domain Eukaryota; kingdom Metazoa; phylum Chordata; class Cladistia; order Polypteriformes; family Polypteridae; genus Polypterus; species Polypterus senegalus. The sequence continues at coordinate 141,330,282 of NC_053160.1, forward strand.
ATGTATCTATATATGCTCCAAAATGTCAATTGTTTCCTGTTCTTGAAGTGTATCACTTCCTTATTTCAGCTAGTCACTTAGACAGAATTAAACCTTATACAGTTCCTGAGTCACCACATCACCTGGTAGTCAAATACAAAATGCAGCAAACTGCAGTAGCTGGGAAAAACTGGTCTCATAAGTGAAAAAAAATGGGTGTGCATGTCAATCCATTTTTACGAGTAATTACGGTATAAAACAGGCAGCCCTTGAAAACTAGAAAAGATTTGCCCATCAACAGTTATTGTTTGGCAGCACTTCAGCTTGATGCAGTGAATAACATATCCATGCATTAAATGAAATTGCTTAATCCAGTTTTAAGGACACCAGTGCCTGTCTCAGAAATCAACTTTCCACACTAGACCAGCACAAAGCACAATCGCAGTCATCCTAATCAGAACATTTGTGTATGTACAAAGGAAAAACTGAGTACTCTGTGAAAAACCCATACAGATACATGGAGAACATACATAATTCACAGAGAAACTTTGTCGGGACTGAATCCCAGGAATGACATCAGTGTTAAACACTGCACAACAATATTACTACATCAGAATTGTGGTAATGATCCTTGATCTATTATTATAAAGCAGTCCATTTATCATCTCGATAACATGACATTGACTGAATACACTTAATGATGTGCACGTGTATGCAAAGTACATTTGGGATCTCAACATGAAACTTTTGAACTACAGCAAAGTGTACAGAATATGACATGTGGCCAGATCAAGCCAGTCAAATAGGAGTATGAAAACCCTAACTCTTATAATTTGCCCCACAAAATTATCAGTATACATACTGAGCAAAGTTGTGGATTACTGTGTACACACCTTGAAGAGAAACTTTTCTGTTGCTTTGACACTGTCATAGAATGTGATTAACAACAAATATTAAAAGTGTATCTGTGGAGCATACAAAGAAAAAATGGTCATTGTGTGTCTTCAAAAGGAGCTGTGCTGCATAGTAGTCAATTTTGTCAGTCCAGAGCACAATTTAATTAATGGATGTTTCGTAGAAGATGGAACAACACTAGATAGTCATAGTGTACCATATATCCATTTTATTAGGTACATCTGTTTGTCCATGTAAGAAAACCTGCAACCCCATACAGACAGTAGCATGTGTACTCAATATCCAGAACATTCAGACATGGTCATGAGGATTAGTTGTTGTTCAACCAAACACTAGTATGGGTTAAGATGCATGAGCTAATTTACTGTCACTGTGATGTGATTGTTGATGTCAGACATGGTGGTTCTTGCATCTCAGAAATAGCTTTCCTGCTGGGTACTCAATGCACACAAAACATTCAGTGAGAGGTATTTTAGTTGGCTGAAAACACTTTAATGGGAGATGTCAGAGGAAAATACCCAGACTTATTCAAGCTAACAGGAGAGCCACATATACTCAGCATTGATGCGCAGAAGTGCATCTCTGGATGTACAACTCATTAAACATTGACACAACCAAAAGAATTAATAGTGGTACCTTCTAACTGTATAATATAATCTTATTTCTTGAAGAATTGCCTTATAATTACTTCTGCCCATTATTAAGTACTGAACAAACCCAAGTCTGTCCCAAAATGATGGGCTAAATGGCAGAAATCCACCCTGGGGAGCACTCCGGTCCATCACTTGGCACAATAACATTTTCACACACACTTACTCTGAGTTAATATAGTGTAGATTTACCAGTTAGGGCAACGTATGGACCTCTGTAGTATAAGTGTAGTTGTACCTGGGAGGTCCAACATTTGGTGAGTCAATACCAAGAAACTTCTGATAAATGTAAAGGTGTTACTAGCTGCAAAGGATATGAGAGATTGTATATACAACAGCTTCTCAACCAGTCATAGGTTTATTTGAGAGTGGCAAAGAGAAAGCCACTGCTAAATAAATGCAGATGATATCTGGGCTACAGTTTACCAGAAGCAGATGGGAGACTCTAAAGTCATCTGGAAGAAGGTTCTACAGTTTGATGAGAAAAAAAAAATGTTTTTGGCTCAACAGACTAAATACCACATTTAAAAACTGCACATTATCAAAAATCCACCTTTACCACCATTCAGTAAGAAGGTGCCAGAAAAATGCTGTGAGCGTGTTTCTCAGCAGATGGCTTGTGAGGGAAGAGGATAAAATGAATAAAGGAAAATCCTGGAGGGACCCTGTACCCTAAATGAGACTGTTCAATATCATACCCTTGGTTTACTGTTACTGCTATTACTGCATTAAGACTTGTTATGCTTATTCTGGACACATCTTTATCACCTGGGTTTATCTGGGGGTATCATCTTAATGCACTAAAATTGCTGAAGATTATATATATATATTAAGTGCAAAATTCTTTTTTTTTTTTTCTCTTTTAAAGACTATATTGGTAACAGATATCTCTATCTTTTAAACCTAAAGCGCCACTGCATGGGGCTTGATGTGCTTTGGACGTGCTCTGTCTCTGGGTATGTCAGAGGACTGGGACTGCGTGAAGTGGGTTTTAGCCTCACCTGGGGAGGCAAAAAGGGAGGGTGGGGGGTTAAGGGGGGAAGAGAAAGAGAGCAGGCTTGATCTATACCTAATCTATCATCTCAATCTTTATAATTATAACTATCAACGTAATAATAAGCTGCATGGCAACAACTCTTGGGGAATAGGAAATTAAGACCTAAACTATTTCACTTCCAGTTAAGACTATAAAATGACATCAAAAACTCAGAATCAGTGTCTCCATGATGGGACAGTTAACTTCGTAAGCTGGAATGTTAAAGGCCTGAATCACGAATTAAAGAGAAAGAAAGTACTTTCTCACCTAACAGGTCTAAATGCTAAAATAGTATTTTTACAGGAAACCCACTTACTAAATAAGGATCAGTCCCGGCTGCAAAAGACTGGACTGGCCAAATGTTCCATTCTAGTTTTACAAAGAAAACTAGAGTGGTGGGAATTCTCATACATAGAACAGTACCATTTGTAGCATCAGATGTAGTATTGGATCCTGAAGGGAGATATGTGATGGTCATGGGAGACTTATCTAACTGTAAAATGATTTTGATAAATGTTTATGCACCTAATGTTGATGATAAGGAATTTATACAAAATTTATTTGCATCCATTCCCAATCTGAACACTCATAAACTTATAATGGCTGGGGACTTTAATTGTGTTTTAAATCCACTTTTAGATAAGACTTCCTCCACAGGGGGAACGGCAACTAACACCGCAAAGATAATTACAAAGTTTATAACTGATCACAACTTATCAGATCCCTGGAGGTTTTTAAACCCAAATTCAAGAACATATTCTTTCTACTCACCAGTACATCATTGCTACTCAAGGATTGATTACTTCTTTATAGATAATAACTTCTTGCCTAAGATTAAATCTTGTAAATACGATGCTATTGTTATTTCAGACCATGCTCCTATGATCTTGGAGCTGAAATTACTAAGCCCCATACACTCACCCCCCAGATGGCGTCTCAACCGCTTCTATTAGCTGACGAGAATTGTACTGAATTTATATCCAAACAAATCAAATTCTTTCTAGAGACAAATACATCCCCTGAGATCTCTGCAGGAATACTCTGGGAAACTCTTAAGGCCTTCTTAAGAGGACAGATTATCTCATATCTTTCCCACAGAAATAAATCCGAAGCGAAGAAAGTAGCAGAGATAAAAGCAAATTACTAAAATAGATGAAGAACATGCCAGACTACCAAGCGAGACTCTACATAAGAGGAGGCAGGCTCTACATTCAGAATTAAACCTCTTGACAACTAAAGAAACTGAACAACTAATTTACAAATCCAGACATCATTATTATGAACATGGAGAGAAAGCTAATAAGCTTTTAGCGCAACAAATTCACAAGCAAGATATACGCAACGCAATCTCGGTAATCACTAACACAAACGGAGATAAAATCATCGAACACAAAAATATAATGTACACTTTTAGAGACTACTATAAATCCCTATATACTACTGAGTTTAAAGAAGACAATATACAATCTAATGCATTTCTGGATACATTACAGATACCACAAATTGCGCTTTTAGTGTGGAGGAACTTGATAAACCTCTGTCATTATCAGAATTACTGGATGCTATAAAGTCACTCCAAGGTGGAAAAGCAGCAGGCCCTGACGGCTACCCTGCAGAGTTTTACAAGAAATTCTCCGCTCAGCTAGCTCCCTCCTATTAGCAACATTTACAGAAGCCAGAGATAACCAATCTCTTCCACAAACCTTTCGCCAAGCACTAATCACTGTCTTTCCAAAACAAAATAAGGACTTATTACAATGTGCATCATACAGACCAATTTCACTTCTGAATAACGACGTTAAAATACTCTCTAAAATCATAGCTAGAAGGATGGAGAAAGTGCTCCCCTCAGTAATATCACAAGACCAAACTGGATTTATTAGGGGCCGACACTTATCTTCAAATCTTGACGCCTGTTTAATGTAATATACTCACCAACTAAATCAAACACCCCAGAAATATTATTATCATTGGATGCAGAAAAAGCATTCGACATGATTGAATGGAAATACCTTTTTACTATATTGGAGAAGTTTGGGTTTGGCCCGAACATTTGTGCATGGATTAAATTACTGTATACTAACCCAGAAGCTTCAGTTTGCATCAATAACATTTGCTCAGACTACTTTAAACTAGAACGTGGCACAAGACAAGGATGCCCTTTGTCACCACTGCTGTTTGCAATTGCCATTGAACCACTGGCAATACATTGTCGAAATACTGATCAGATAAAGGGGATTAGCAGAGAAGGACTGGAACAGAAAATCTCATTATATGCAGATGACATGGTACTGTATATATCGGACCCAGAAAATTCTGTGCCTGCAGTCTTAGCAGCACTCACAGAATTTCAAAAGCTCTCTGGTCTCAGAATTAATCTGAATAAAAGTGTACTCTTTCCGTGAATTCTCAAGCATATAATATTAGATTAGACACCCTACCTTTTATCATTGCAGAACAGTTTAAATACCTAGGGTAAACATCACAAGTAAACATAAAGCTCTTTATCAACAAAATTTCGTTGTCTGCATGGAAAAAATTAAACAAGACTTGCATAGATGGTCAACCCTTCATCTCACACTAGCTGGAAGAATTAACACTGTTAAGATGAATATTCTTCCTAAGCTCCTTTTTTTATTTCAAAACATACCAATATACATTAATAAATCATTCTTTAAGCAATTAGATTCAACAATAACCTCATTTATTTGGAATTCAAAACATCCACGCATCAAAAGAGCGACCCTACAAAGACAAAAGGCAGAAGACGGCATGGCTCTACCTAACTTCCAGTTTTATTACTGGGGCAAATATACAGGCGATAAGAACCTGGACACAAATAGAAGAACATACACAGGCATGGACCGCAATAGAAGTAAAATCCTGCAGTACTTCTTTGTATTCCTTGCTCTGTGCTCCAATAAACACACGTTATCGGCAATACACTAATAACCCAATTGTGCTCCACTCACTTAGAATCTGGAACCAATGTAGAAAGCATTTTAAGACGGAGAAGCTTCTTCTGTGGCACCCTGCAAGAGAACCACCTCTTTCAACCTTCACAAACATATGCAGTTTTAATATCTGGAAAAATTTGGAATTAACTTGCTTAGAGATCTTTATATAGACAACGTCTTTGCATCCTATGAACAATTACATTCCAAATTTAACATTCCAGCTACAAATTTCTTTCACTATCTTCAAATCAGGAACTTTGTTAAACAGAACCTTCCAGATTTTCCTCATCTTGCACCCTCATCCACGCTGGAAAAATATTGCTCAATTTCAAGGAGTTAGACTCCATCTCTACAATATATAAAATCATTTTACAATCCCTTCCTTTCAAAGATCCAAGAGGACACTGGGAAAATGACCTCTCAATTAATATATCAGAAAAGGAGTGGAAAGTAGCAATGCAGAGAATTCACTCAAGCTCCATATGCAAAGCATACAATTATACAACTCAAAATTATATATCGAGCACATCTGTCTCACTAAAACTCTCAAAATGTTTCCAGGGCATGATCCAACCTGCGACGTTGCAACCAAGCCCCAGCCTCACTGGGTCACATGTTCTGGGCCTGCACCAAATTAACATTATTCTGGACAAAAATTTTTAATTACCTCTCAGACAGCCTTGGACTCACAATCCCTCCTAACCCATTAACAGCTGTGTTTGGGGTTCTTCCAGAGGGGCTTAAAGTGGAGATGGACAAACAAATTGTGATTGCATTCACTACACTGTTGGCACGCAGACTTATTCTGATAAACTGGAAGAACCCAAACTCTCCTCTTTTAAGTCAGTGGGAAACTGATGTGTTATACTATTTGAAATTGGAAAAAATCAAATACTCAGTTAGAGGATCCGTACAGACTTTTTTCAAAACATGGCAGGATCTAATCAGTAATATTTTAAAATAAGTTTATAAAGCACAGAGAATTTATTAATTTAGGTATGTTTACAAGCCTTAAATTTTACACCGTTTGGCTTGCTCTCTCTCTCAGGGTGGGGATCGATCTGTTCTTAACATAATTCTTTTTTGTAAAACTTGATTGCTATGTATGATTGTAATAAAATTAATAAAAAAAAAAAAAAAAAAAGAAAATCCTGGAGGGAATCTTAATGAAGAATAAAGAAAACCTGCGTCTGGGAGAAGATTTGTTTAACAGTAAGTCAACAATCCCAAGTATAAAGCCAAAGCTACACAGCAAAACAACAATGTTAAAGTCCTATAGTCGCTGATTGCAGATCTCACTCAAATTAACAATTTGTGGCTGGACTGGAAAAAGGCCGTTCACTCAGATTCCTTATGTAACCTGATGGACTTTGAGCAATTTTGCTTGAAAAAATTGAGAAAAATTCCAGTGACCAGAAGCTCATAGCGACCTGTGCACACAGACTCATGGCTGTCATGGCTGCCAAAGATATAATACATCTACTAAATACAGGCTAGAAGGGGTGAATACCTGTGTGATCAATTATTTAGGGTTTTATATTTGTAATTGATTTAGACCACTTTGCAGAGATCTGTTTTCACTTTGTCATTAAAGACTCTCTTTCTGTTGATCAGTGTCAAAAAGGCCAAATTAAATCCATTTTGATTCAATGTTGCATAAGAATAAAATCTGAATTATTCGAAGGGGGAGAATACTTTTAATAAGCTGTGTAGTTACCTTTTCTCACAACATAGCTGCATTTGCGATTTACACTAACAATCAGGTATGAACCTGTTGTGAGGTCATTGAAGTCATTTTTACAGATGGTTGATTTATATTAATTACTTTACCAGGGAATAACACCTGATGAGATATCAAATGAGACCTACCTTGTTTAATGGAGTGCCAACAAAATTATACACCAAAGAGACCAAAGACAAAAAATAATCTCTCTTTTTTTATACATACTTTTAATCCTGTCATGGTAGACACAAGGAAAGGCACATTTACTAATAAGAACAAAATCTGTTGATCGTGCAAAGGGCTTAAAGAAATGCTTGATGCCCAATGTGCAGCTGCCAAAATAAGGGATTATATACACTCTTTCAGTATTCATACAATATGAGTAGTTTAGTTTACCCTTATATTTACTATATGCTTGTTGAAGTTATACCTATATGATTTCATGATAATACATAAAAAAATTACTTTCATTATTAATCCATTTTCATTGCCTGTTCTTTCAGCTTTAAGCAATAGGAGGAAACAAACAATGGACAAAATTAACTAGACTATCACAGAGAATGCTGACCTATCCACATACAGGCACTTACAGTAAATGGCACATTTCTTAGACACAAATGAAACTGGAATACTCAGGGGGAAAACCCACACAGAATAAAGAAAAATATTCAAACTCCATTCAGTCAGCGGCTAGGCTCGGGAACTGAATCCACATAAAAGGAACAGGAATAGTAATCACTGCACCCTATAATACTGAACATAGCAGAAGACTAGGCTACACTGCAAAAAATGCACATACAAAAACTAGACAAAAAAAATGTAAATGGGAGTTGTTTTGCTTTTATTTAACAAAAATATCTGCCAGTGGGATGAACAAAATTTACTTGACAAGATTTCTTAAAGTAAGCTAAACAATCGTAAATACAAATTTTTTGATAAGTCAATAATTCTTACAATAAGGAATACAAGATATAATGTCATGATATAAATACTTTTCACTTGCTTAGTTTACATTTTTTGCAATGTAGTGTTAGGCTTGTACTTTAGTTAGTTAAACTAAATTAAATTAAATTCCTAGCTGGAGTTTTTTGTGTGGTGTTTGTATGCTGTCCCTGTTTTCATTTACTGTTTTGTTGATTGGCATTTCCTGCATGCCCACTATAAATATATGCATTTAAGGGTACTCTAAAACACAATGCTGTCCAGTCCAAGTATTGTTTTTGGTCTTAACCTATTTGAGGTTCCAATGTGTATGGCTGCAATTGACAGCAAAGAGACAAATTACCAAAATTACATTGAGAACAACAAATAAAATTGACATTATGTAGTTATACTTTGAAGCATTGAATTTTCCTGTATTAGTTATCATATTTTTATTGCTAAAATGAAAAATGAATACACTAAAATAAAACCAACAATAATAACTTTGAGCTATGTAATAACAGAAACAAAATACCTCTCTCCTCCCACCAATGGTGTCCACTCAAAGTCAGTTATGGATAGTAGAGCCAGAAGAGTTGTTGATCTGGGATTCAGAAAGTTCAAAAGATGTAAGATTTTAAAATGAAAATTTCCAATTTGCAGGAGAGACAAGGGCAGGAGATTTCCTATGAGAGGCTAAACGCAATTTAGGTGCAAAAGTTGCAGTCTTTAAAAGCCTCCAACTGGAAGAGAGAAAGGGAAAGTGAGGAAAGAGAAGGAAGGTCTAGGAGGAAAAGAACTTGAGGGGACAAAGAAATGGGGAAAAAAAAAAAAAAGAATCATTGGAAAAGGGATTTAGCCACATATCATCAGAGAGCCACAGCTGGAGGACATTCCAAGAACATGTGGAGGAAAGTGCCAGGGACTTAAAGGACAAAGGTGACATAGGGGATCTAATTCTAGTCCCATTACATAGCCTCTCATGGGAGAAGGGTGCACAATTTAAATTGTGTGTGCTGGAGATTAGGATTTTTAAAGCAATTTTGGATATTTAGATAGATGGTTTGCCAGCTGAACGCAGAGGGAAAGGTTTGTTAGCTAATTAGACATTATTGGGAGAGTTTTGAGGGAAGGTATGCAGAGGAGGGAATTAAGACCAGATACTGGTCTGGACTTTTGAGAAAGGAATGAAGCAAATGAGTACAGGAAATGAACTGGAAGAGGTGAAGAAAGTGGGATTCCACATGTCCTGACCACAGATCCCAGCTGCCAATAGAAAAAATAGGAAGTGGGAAGAATAGATCAAAGAGGAAGGAACTCTTCCATCCCTGACCAGACTAACACCAATAGGATAAGGAAATTGGACAGTCTCTGATATTTAGGATAGAATTACAAAATAAAAGAAGTGTAGGTGCTATCTTGGCAGAGAAATTTCTCCACGTCTAAATAGTATAAGACACAATTGGGCCAACAAGAGAAGAAAGGGATCATCTTTTATTAGATAGAAATAGAAATTAATTTGAGCAATAGGGGATAAAATATATTTTATTTTCATGGTCAACCAAGAAGAAGGAGAGCAGACCTAACTCAAGACTGGCCTTAGTGAAAAGGCAAGATGGTACAACTCAAAATCTGGGAGACTTCACCATCTGACCTATTGACAAACCAAAGTGGAGAGTTTAATAGATGGTCTCTTGTGAATCTAAAGGAATGAAGTCAACAGAGACTTAACGGATTGCCAGAACTTGGGAGGGGGAGAAAGAGGGAGCACAGAGCTAACAAAGTTCATTCTAAGGAACAAATTCAATTTAATAATTGCCAGTCTGGATTGGAATGAGAGAGGAAGGTGAGAGCTAGAAGAAATGGAGTCTCTGACACCATTCAAAGCACAGTGAGCTGCAAGCTCCTGGACCCTGGCATAGTTGTCCAATGCCAGGTATCTGAAAGACACTCCCTGGAGAACGAATGAGGGAAATGTAGAGAGATGACAGAAAAAATTTTGTGGGAAAGGAACATATTTAGAACCGCTAATCTGATATCCAGTAAGGGCTTCATAGATATTAAACAGGTTAAGAACATAGGGAAGATTGATAGGGGCATTACTAAGGTAGAGAAGAACCTCATCTGCATACAATGAAACTTTTTTGGGTTTACCTTTAATCAATATGGGACAGTGAAGTGCTACTGCCAGAGGCTCTAATGAAAGAATAAGAGAAGCAGAGAAAGAGGGCAGCCCTGTCTGGCTCCTTGAAGCACATGTAAAGGAGAGGAAATGTTGGTATTAGAAAGAAGGATTGAAGAGGGGTAAGACTAAAGGGTCTGAAGCATGTTAAAAAAGGCAGGACTGAAGTGCATTGAATTTTCTAATAACTGCATATAATATTCTGTACCCATGGAGTATTTCACTATATGTTATTATTTAAGTGCAGTGTAATATAGTTATTACAACTGCATCTACATGTTTCACACATTATAAATTAATTACTTTGGATGTTAAGTCAACAAATATAACAAAAAAATGAAAGGTTAAAGTTCTTTATTACTCCTGTAGTTAATCTGGGATCAACCAAATAGCTACTCAGGCATGGCTGGAATGTAGATGGCAGAAGCCTGTTGTGACTGAGATTTGAAAAATGCCACATGCAGGGATATGTTGAGCCTCGGCACAAAACAGAAGCTTGAAATCTAGTTATTTGTAACATTTTGCCTCATAGTAGTGCATTAACCTAGAAATATGAATGAATGTTCAAGAATTTCTGTTTGAAAGCCAGTCATAAAAGAAAAAAGTGTGAATTAGCGTAAGCCACCTTAATTCTAGGTGTTCATGAGAAATATAATGATTTACTTAATGAGGTAGAAGTACATAATGAACATTAAGAGTTGCATCAGATATTTGAAATATTAAAATGTGTGCTTCAATTTATGTGTTTTAGTCTAAAGTGATACCCCACATGCTTATATTTGAAATCTGTCATTATTTATCCTCTGGGAGTGGCTTTTAGTTGGCTAGGACCACCAGTAAAAAACAACATATCAAAAATATTATCATATATTATTAGCAACCTTGAAAAGAGCATAAAACACCACTCCACATGCCAGTATAAACAATCCATACTTTTTCAATGTTTCATGAAAAGGAGTAACTTTGACCCCTTGTATCGCATTAGGGACCCTGGGATCAGTGGATGTGGCATGCTCAACTTCAGGTCCTTCTGGTCATTTTTGCAAAAGACACTGTTTTTTCTTTATCTTAAGGATGCAATTTCATGAACAAAATATGATCCAAAATGGCCTACAAATAAGGTTTGTTGGGGTCTAGAGTGCATATAGTTGCATAACTAGACATCAAGATGTATTGAATGGTATATCATATTTGTGGGTTTTCTCATACCAGTGAGTGTGGAGGTGCCAAACAAAAAAACTGAAGTGATTACAAAGTATTTATAAGTAATAATAAACACAACAGTAGTATTTTGATATCAATATAGGGTGGTCCAGATCTAATTATGCAATTTTCATTACGCTATAACTTATGTTTATTACATAGAAAATGACCCGAAAAATCCCAGATCATCGAGAAGTGCGCGAACTAACGACATGAAGAATCGTCTTTGCGCCGAACTGAAATTGTCCCTGCATAAATCAAAGTCATCCAGACGATCTGGATCTGCATAATTAGATCTGGACCACCCTGTATATACCCAGTATATAACCTAACAAAAGATGTATTCCACTCAGCCACAAGATTAAAACTACCTACCTAATATTGTGTAGATGCCAACTCGTGCCACCAAAACAGCTCTGACTCGTCCAGGCACAGAACTCACAAGACGTCTGAAGGAGTCCTATGGCATCAAGATGTTAGTAGCAGATCCTTTAAGCCCCGTAAGTTTTGAGGTGGGGCTTATTTGACATATTCCTAAACCATTCCTGAATAATGTTTGCAGTGTGGCAGGGAGCATTATCCTTCTGAAAGAGGCCATTGCCATCAGTGAATACCACTGCCATTAAGGAGTGCATGTGGTCTGCAACAATCATTAGGAAGGTGGCATGCGTCAAAGTAACATCCACATGAATGCCAGGACCCAAGGTTTCCCAGCAGAACATTGCAAAGAGCACCACACTGCCTCTGCCAGCTTGCCTTCTTCCTGTAGTGCATCCATCTGTCATCTTTTCCCCAGGTTAATGATGTACATGCACTTGGCTGTCCACATGATCTAAAATAAAATATGTTTCATCAGGCTAATGCACCTTCTTCCATTGCTCCTTTTTCTAGTTCTGATGCTCACGTTCCATTGTGGACACCTTTGGTGGTGGACAGGGTCAGCATGGGCACTCTGAACAGTCTGCAGCTATGCCGCCCCTAACGCATCAAGTTGCAATGCACTCTATGTTCTGACACCTTTCTCTGATGGCCACTATTACGTTTTTCAGCCATTCAGTCTCCACATGCATCAATGAGCCTTGGGTGCCCATGACCTGACATAGGTTCACCAGTTGGTCTTCCTTGGACCACTTTTGGTAGGTACTAACCAGTATCCATCACTTAATATGCCAGGGTTTGTGTAATATGTTCCCCCCACTTTACAGGTCCCATTGTAAAGAGATAATCAATGTTTTTTCACTTCAACTGTCAGTGGTTTTAATGTTGTAGCTGATTTGTGTACCGTGGGCATGTAAAAAAACAAACTATGTAATGAAACCTTAATGATAAGTGAACCATTGAGGTTCTGGGCCATTGACTGCATTTCTGAGCTACTACATTTAGTCCAATCTACATGTATCGCCAAAAACTTCACACAATTTGATTGACCAGATTATAAACGAATAAGCCACAACTAAAATAAAAAAGTTCTGCAATATAACATGCCTATCTGAGATTAAATTTAGAATTCAAAATAAATATTTCAAACATGCACTCATTTTTTAATACTGAAGAGTTTGGTTTTCTTTTAAGCCTAATGTGGCCTGCAAAGGATTATTTTCGAGCATTTTAAGGTTCATTTCAAAGCCACACTTCCTCATGAACTGGAATTTAATGCTTGTTGTACAAAACCATGGTTTGGCACATCTGCCTTATTCACAAGAAGATAATACAAAATCTCCAAGCAGGAATTTTAAAACCTCAATGGAAGAACTGTTTGTGAGCCACAAAATAAATGGTTCAAATTCTAGCATAGCCATCAATCATGTTAAATTTGTACCTTCTCCTTGTGTTTATGTAGTGTGAACAGCAAAGTGGGGCAAAAGAAAAAGATTTGAGGCTCAAGAGGAAACCTCAATTAACCAGTGTTTAAATGCAAAAGAAATAAAGCTCCTGAAGTTGTCTGGGCAGGTTTCATTCCTCTTGGAAGGGATGTGTCTTTGAGGATAGCAGGTTGCAGACTGAACAATGACTTGCTGATGGGCTGGAGTATTTACAGAGGCAGAAGGGGAAGGGGAACAGTTAGTGCGGGAAGAAGCAGATGTCATTAGTCTTCCAGGAAGTTCTACTCCATTTTAAAGGAAAAAATAGGGTTAGTAGTGTCAAACCCAAATCATTCCTTGTGTTTTCAGGTTCAGACATACCCATGAGACACTCGCTATGCTCAAGTAAGTGACAGTAGGTTTTCTCCACATGCTCTTTTTTTCCTACCATACTCCAAAGATATGCAGATTAATTTGAATTTGCATGCTGTTCTGGGTTGCTTCTTTATTTTTCTCTTGATGCTGCTAAATGTGACCCTATATTTGAATAAATAGTTTGCAAAAACAGGAATTGTTCATGAGTCTATGCTTCTGAAGTAAAAAAATAGATCACATCCAAAATGTGTCCATCTAAGGTGAATCAGTATATGACAAACGTGAAAGTCTTTATAAACACTGTTCTTTAAAACCTTAAAATGTATACTCTTTATACTTACTGTAACAGCTCCTTATCTATGGCCTTAAAATCATAAGAAACACCCATTTTTTAATATCCCAATCTGAGGTAACAATGCATGACAATCTGGGGCAATACCCACTGCTAAGGGAACATATAGTAGTATCGTGATAA